>NC_055967.1:1200000-2400000 GCF_018492685.1 Alosa sapidissima
ACGATGAGGGAAGATTAAACATGTTTCTTGCCATTCCCATGTGCAGGGCGAAGCCGGCAGATGGGGATGGGGCTACCCAGTCTAGCTGCCACCTGTTCTCAGCAGTTTTCTGCCCAGTTTTCTACAGTGTTGTTTGAACCCTCCAATAGGTTAGATCAGGGGGCTCCAACCTTTTTGGGAATGAGGGCTACCCGAAGACCCGAAATCATATGGAGGGCTACTCATTTAAAACAAACATACCCTCACCCCTTTTTTGCGAGGGTAGTCCTCCTAAATAATAGGCCTATATGTCTTTATATATTAAGCAACTGTATTTTCAAATTTAATATCAATAACCTATGCAACACTACCAACATTTTTGTTCAGTTTGTTCATTTCAAAGTTTGCATGGGGAATCTAATCTATTTTTTTTTTTTTATCTTTTTGTGCAATTAATAATTTGGGTTACAATTTGTACCTAATTTATACCCACCCACCATTATGAATTCAGGGGTTGTTTAAGTTCTGATTTCAGTGGACAATTCAGTTTTAACATTTCAATAGTAATCGCCCACACCACCCTAACATATGAAAACTCCTTTTAAAGTTATTGCACACCTGAAATGATCCATGATCTGACAAAAAAGGGTAATGCACAGTCCTGCTCAGTCATGCATGCTATAACATTTTCAGCGCTATTATACGGCAGTTGCCTACGGAGGAGAAAAGGCCTGTGAGCTAAAGCAATTGTTTTTCAGTCCTTGAACTATCATGCATGAACCGTATTTGACGAACATGGAATGGCCACAGAACTTTTGCAAAGATATGCTTCCATTGGCTACACCAGACAAGCAAGTTTTTTCCCCCTTTACTGTCTATGCGTGCGAGCAGCGTGTATGCGCTCCGCTTCCGTTGTTGTTTAAAGATTGAATGGGAAACGGATTTGGAGCCAAAGGCTAAAATTTAACGCAGCTACAATTTGTAAGGTATAACCAATATCAATTTAATGTTACAGATGTATGGCTACATACATTCTTAAAATGGTTCTGGTCTAGACTTAAATATCTATTGAAAACTTCACAATGGAGCTGTGTTTTTAGAGCGTGATCTGCAGGCGACCTGTTGGCTATTTTTAGAAAGTGCGCTGGGGGCGCCTCATAGCCGTTCCGCGGGCTACCTGGTGCCCGCGGGCACCGTGTTGGAGAACACTGGGTTAGATGCTCTGCCCGCTAACCTACTGCTATCCCCTGTAGTTGTTAGGGTGGTTAGAGGTACGGCGTACATCCCCGTATGTAATGTAGGTAGATTGGGAATTAGATTGAACCCTCGGATTTGGTTAGGCTATTTGAGTTCAGTGCAGATTCTCAGTCTCCCACCAGGGGTCAGTGAGATGGCTTATGCACCAGTTGGTTGATTGATGAAACACCAGTACGGCAACGGTATCATAGGGTCCCACCCTCTGACTATGCTTCTGTAAAAGCCCATATTAATCAGCTCCTAGAGACTCAAGTGATTAGAGAAAGCTGTAGCCCCTATGCCTCCCCTATAGTGCTGGTACGGAAGAAGGATGGCAGCTTGCACCTATGCGTGGACTACCGGCAGTTAACCCTCTAGGCGCCACTGTCGAGTTTACTCGACAAGATGCGGTACTGAATAAAACGGCCGATTTAGTCAAATAGGGTGTCATATTTCGTTCGACATCCACTCCACTAGGTGGCAGACATGTCATACGTCATCCCCGAGTCCGAAAAAGGTCATAGTTTAAACAAAACTTTTGAGCTACAACGCATTGAATCAGTGCGTGCAATACCGGAGCTAGTGTGCGTGTGAGCCACTTAGTCAGAGCGATATTGTCAACGTTAGCGAGTATTTGCATTAGATTATCGTCTAATGGCATCAAAAAAGTTTACCTGAAATGAAGTGTTGGGTCTTCTATTCGCGGACCCTGATTCTGAAGGGGAATATCTGCCTTCAGGAAATGACGGTGATTCGTTTAGTGAGGCTTCAGATGCGTCCCTGCCTTCAATGATGCAGCTGGACAAAGTGAGAGTTTACTCCATAGTTTAGCTTACACCAAGCACAAACGTTGAATCGTTTGCCCAATGTCACTGGTGGGAATAATGTTTCACGGGTTCGGAGTGTTCATCGGGAAGTTAGCAGGGTGTTAGTGGTGTGGCGAACAAGGCTGGAGGTAGCCTAATAGCGCTAGCTTCTGTCTTTTGCCTCTCCACAATCGCGGCGACAGTAACGTGGTGGAGCCTTTGTCTAATGCGACTGGGTATGTTAGACGAGGTCGAAGTGAAAGTCCCCTCGTAAAGTACACCGGTCGGATGGAGGCGATGATGTTTTACAGGTCCTCCTTCCAGCAGTGTTGCGTGATGAGGTCCTACAACAGCTACACCAGGGGCATGGTCACCAGGGGGTGGAGAGGACCACTGAGCTAGTTCGGACTCGCTGTTACTGGCCGTGTATGTATCAGTGGCCGGTTGCACAAAGCACCTTAAGTTTTTTCCCTTAAGTATGACCCTTAAGACTTAATTTCTCCTCAGGTAAGGGATTTACTTAAGGGTGTTGCACAGAATACCTTAAAATGTTTCCTTAGTTAAGGAGAAACGTCAGGGGTTTACTGCACTGTAAGGGATTTTCCGGCACGAAAATTCTATAGTTATACCACGGAGATTGTTCAACAGCTGTAGCCTACAGCTAATTGCCTTTGCCGCGATGCCGTTAGTTAACCCACCGAACACAGTAAAGCTTAATGATCTTATCATTCATCTTACCGTAATAATATTCGCAGAAATTATCCAGGTAGCAAGTAAAGCATGTTATATGAACTGAACAATACTAGTTGGCAAGTTAGAGATGATCCTGACTGTCATCAGTGCTCCAACTTTTTGCCTAGCGAACCGAACCGAAGCTCATAGGCTAACAAGACATCCACATAAATTGTTAACGTTAGCCTACCACACAATAACAATACGGCATGTTTCTGCCTATTTGACAGAGGAAGCATATTAACAGAGAGGTTTTATTTTGAATTGTCAAAAGTAGTTAATAAACTTCATTTATCAGCATCAATTCAGTTAATAATATGGTTAAGGTAGAGTCAGATGTCCCTTAGGGTTTTCACCTTAGTTAGAAGGTGAAAAGGAAGGTTGCACAAGGTTAGAAGGTTGGAAGGTTGCACAAACGACCTTAGTAGTCGTTTGTGCAACAGTTTAAGGGATTTCTTACAAGATAAGGAAACCCTTAAATACTAAGGGAAAATGTTAAGGAAACCTTAAGGAGAAAACTTAAGGGTGTTTGTGCAACCGTTTTATTTTAACCCTTTCGTGCCCGTGCCGAACATTCCATTTTTGGTGCTGGATGACCTCCTTACACAAAAAAACGTATTTCTTTAGTATAATACATACCATCAATGGGATATACATACCATTGTAATCAGAAGGGTCAGTTCTATCAAATGATGTAAAATACATATGGTAATGTTGATATAGTAATGAACAGTCTTTGAAAATCCTCTCCAAATGTATACTGAAATTCGTTAAAATTGAATTTCATTCGCATAAAAATGAATTTTCATCATATTTCTATACGAGATAGAGAAAAATATAGAGTGTATGACATGTTCAGCAAGTTGTGGGGTATTTAACAAAAAAGACTGAATTGGAATATCATTAACCTTTCAAAAGTTATGATAAATTAAGTGATAAGTGTAAAAAAATGCAGGAAACAGGATTTAGAATGTTGACAGAATTCACATTCTCTTTCTCACCAAAAACATAAAAGTATGCATAAAAACTAATAATGAAGTCAGACACAATGGTTTAGATTTATTTGGTCCATAAGAATAAACCATTTATTTGTATATAAGCAAATGCTACAGTCAACAATAATGATATATAAAAGAAAAACATGTACCTTACCAGTAATACAGGAAGTAAGTATACTGTATATTTATTGAAGATCAATTCTTTAGAGACATAGAATACATTTGATTCAACAGATACAACTTCCTTATATAAATTAGTGTAATATGAAAATGATATACATCTATAAAATGTATTATTTATGAAAAGCTAGGAATACAATCAACTTCAACATCACTCAAAAATCAATGTGTCTAAACATTTGAAAGTGGATTACATAGAACAAGCCTGTTGAGAATAAACACATACACACATATAAACACAAACTCACACACACACACACACACACACACAGAGGAGGATAGGGAAAGGTGGGGTGGGGAACCTGAAGGTTAAACACAGAGGACCTATGACTCATAACGAAACGCATCCCCTTCTGTAGAATGCCAAATCTGACAGCAATTTTGTTTACCAAAAAAGCAGTCACCTACCGCTAAACTCCAGGCCATACAAGCTACTTTAGTGTTATTATGTATTGTTTTTATAACAAAGCCAACAATTTTTCTTTGGCTCCTGCTGTACAGGAATATGTACTTGATGAAAAGATGACAGAGTAGTAGTTGGAGCAGCTGAAGGCGAGGCTGAAATTTTGACGGAAATGCCTGCCAGCTGTTGTGATAGATTTTCGCCAAAATCTTTCTGGCTGTAGCTACCAAACCTAGGTTCAACACCAGATTCTGCATTGCCAAACTTGAAATAATAAGAAACTACTTGTGGCAAGTGGTATGAGGAAGTTAGTATAATGTATTGATGACTACGCCACCTAGGGGGAGGGTTCACCCCTAGGAAATAGTTTAAGCCAATGCTAACCCTTTGAGTTCAATTTAGGTCACACAGGTTCAAACACAGGAGAAGCTAGAGACTTAGATTCCAAAAATATACATTTTATTGACAGATCTTAGTTACAATTATAAAACCCAACTCTGAGGAAATGTCTCGGCAATTCCCCTGAAAGATACCAGTATGAGAGACACGACACACATACACACACATACATACACACCATACCGTACATACGGTGACCAGCGAGGCTGCACGTCAGCTGGCACACAAGGTCTATGGGCAATCTCAAGAAAAGGGAAAACGGAGCAGGGCGAGGGCTTACCACGACCGGCAGGACTACAGGAGGGGGGGGAAGCGGTCCAGAAGACACCCACAAATCACACGTGAGAATCACACTGCAATCACTGCACTCACACTGCAATCACACTGCACTCCAAAGCTAAGGATTGACACCCGAGGTGTGCTACAGGAAACGTGAAGGGACCCCACCACCTGAGGGTGAGCCTGCCGCTCGCTTGGACCACACCGCACCTGTCCAAAGGAGAACAAGGGAGAGAGGGGGGGAGAGACTATGGTTAGAACTGTGGGTAGCACAATCACACTAACTTAGCATTAGCCGGTATGGTTATACTTAGCTTTTGAGCTGTGGGGCTGGAGGCTGGAATGGCCGCCCCACAGATGTTGAAGCCCCCAGAGGTCAAGCTGGAGCAGTGCAACCGCCCTGGTCACGGCGATGGGGGGGAATAACGTTACTGCACACAAATACACGCTCACACACACACCACTACCAACCACACACATGCACATGCACAGCAGTTCCCACAATGAAACACTACAATGAAGGGGCTGTAAGATACAGGTGAGTTAACCCCGCAAATACTCAAATGTGCATGCAGCGCAAAGCAGCTCTAAACATGCATCACAGGGAACAAAAAGGAAAGGCATAAGAAAAGAACATAATAAACCACATGCAAATACACAGAAAGAAGCAAGCAATCAAACATGCACCATACGGCCAGAAAGCCCTAAACATGCGTTATGCAGATCAGTCCAAAATGAATCCCATGCACAATCAATCACAACTGGTACGACAAACAATACCACCAGTAGGTTACACAATAACCCCAGCGTCAAACCGAGGATTGAAGAGGACGCGATAAACTTCGTAAGAGACAGAACAGCAGCCGCGTGTGGCGTGGAGACACTTGGCGATGCCAGCCGACTTCATATATCTGTGAAAAACAACAAGTGTATACAGGCTACCATCACGGACAATAAAGATAGCAAATTAGCCTTTAGCAGTTTAATATATTGTCCACATACATACCAGGTTAAAAAGAGTTCGTTCCTAACCATCAAGTTGAGGGAGAGGGAGGGGGAAGCTGCGTTAGCTCCGACAACACCACTAATAACACAATCGAGGCAATTAGGATTGCCGTTTGCAAACGGAGATCAATTGGATTACGAAAAGGGTTTAAAATAAACAAGCCTACCTCTAGCTGCTTTAAGGCAGACACCAGGCTCAACAGTGCTACACCGGCCTCAACGCCGACAGGACAGACCAAGCTCTACGACACGGAAGTGGAGATATACTGGATGTAAGAGCAATCGTGCACGCACAGCACAGATAAACGTCAAGTAGCTTACCTTACTCGTGAGAGCATTCACTTGATGGCGGCTTCACCATCCAAGTTGTGATCCACGCCAAACTACTATGCGCCCCGGAAGACGGGAAAGAGAGAAAGTAGCACATCCAGGTAGCAATTTGCGTTCCTAGATATAAGTCTGCCTAGGTCCGCCCTGTAATTAGGATGAACGCAGCCACACCAATCCAGCACAGGGGGAGAAGCAAAGGAGCCAAATAATAGGGCGTAGCCCAATCTGCTACATTCTACCCCCCCCTTTTAAGTCGTCGCCCCGACGACGAGCTACAAATCAAATGCCCCGTCCCCATCAGCCAGCCTGGCAGCAGGTCGAGGCAGGTGGTGGACATTAGAGTGTTGGCCAGCTTTGGAACGTGCCGTCCTGCGCAAGACTGGCTGACTGGAATGGGAAGGTTCCACGGGAGACCTGGGAAGCATTGATGGTGGAGGGTTCCCCTGCAGCACGGGAGGGTCTGGAATGGGCAAGGCTTCCAATGAAGTCACCCTAGAGGGCCCTGTGGGACCTGATGAACGTGGTCTCACTGGGGTGGATGGTAAGGGCGCCTGTAAAACCAACAGCCACGGGTCATCTTCACTGGAAGGGACATCGACGCGTTTGGCCGACGCAGGGGGGGATGGGGGCCTAGCCTGATGAACAGGAGATGTGGGAATGACTTGTGCCTTCAACAAGTCACGATGAACATTCTTTACCTTCTGCAAGTCATCCAACGGGGCAATGGTATAAACTACTCCATCCCCAAAAGGTGCTCTCAGCACCTGATAAACTATTGGGCTCCAGAAATCTTGGATCTTATGGCGACCCCGGACACCATGGTCCCTAAGGTAAACCAACTGGCCTACCTGCAGAGGGGCCTCATGGACTCGGTGGTCATGTCGCTCTTTCCGCCGGCCAGCAGCCGCTACCAGTCGCTCACGCGCACCCTCAAAAGCCAATTTGAGTCTGGCCTGGTGCTCAACCACCCAGTCCTGTACAGTCCCTGGCACTGGGTCCTGAACCCGACCCAGAAGGAAGTCTACCGGCAGCCTAGGTTCTCGTCCAAACATTAAATAGAACGGAGACTCACCGGTGCTCTGATGGGGGGTGGTGTTATAACAGAACAGGACCTGCGGTAGACAAGAGGTCCAGTCGTGTTTCCGTGATACCGGCAGAGTGCGTAGGAGGTTATGGAGCGTTCTATTAAAACGCTCACACTGCCCATTTCCTGCCGGGTGATATGGAGTAGTACGGGACTTTGCTACCTTATACAGGCAGCAGAGCTGGTGGATCAAAGAACTCTCAAAGCTCCTACCTTGGTCTGAGTGGATACGGCTAGGCACTCCAAACCGGTAAAACCAGTCGTTCACGAGAACCTTGGCCACAGTAGAGGCCCGCTGATCCCGGGTAGGGACAGCCTGTGTGTATTTACTGAATACGTCAGTCATAATGAGGACGTTCTCTACACCATTTTGAGATGGTTCCAACAGTGTAAAATCAATTGCCACAATTTCGTTGGGCCTAGAAGCAAGCAGGTGACCCATGAAACTGTGTGGGACTGGCCCAGAATCTTTGGCAACCTGGCACCGGCCACATTCCTGACACCACTGCCTGATGTCGGAGGACATGCCTGGCCAGTAACAGCGGCGGCGTACCAGTTCCATCGTCCGCTCAATACCTTGGTGGCCATGGTCCTGATGCAGCTGTTTTAATGTCTCCTGTCGGAGAGATGCTGGCAGGAGGAGCTGTAGACGCTCCTCACCCCCATCTGGACGAAAGATACGGCGGTACAAGACCCTTTCAACCTCCACCAGACGGTCCCACTGGCGCAAGAGCACCATTGCTAGTCTAGGGACATGTCGTCGCTCATTAGGGGTAGGTTGGGTCTGCTTCCTCCAGAAGACCAGAACATCTTTCAGGAGGGGATCAGCCTCCTGCAAAGAACGAATGTCTGAGGGGGTGTGGCATGGAAGGACTGAAATTACAGACTGGGTTGCTGATATCCCTGGGTCCAGATCTGAGACTTGTTGCAAGTGTCTAGGGACCGGAGTACCGGGAAGGGCATACTCAGCCAAGCTGGAACCAGACAAGTACTGTCGAGACAGTGCATCAGCGTTCTTATTGCTGCGGCCAGAACGATATTTGATGTCAAAATCAAATGCAGCCAATTGGGCAGCCCAGCGATGTTCTGTGGCCCCCAACTTGGCAGAGTGGAGGTAGCTGAGAGGGTTGTTGTCTGTGAAGACCACACATTTATGCCCCAACAAATACTCCCGGAATTTTTCGGTCATGGCCCACTTAAGCGCGAGGAACTCCAGCTTCATGGAGCTGTAGTTGGTCATATTGCGCTCAGTGGGCCGGAGACCCCGGCTAGCATAAGCTACAGGTTTAATGACACCATCCTGTTCCTGCGAGAGGACAGCCCCAAGGCCACTGTGGCTAGCGTCAATCTCCAGAATGAAGGGCTGAGAGAAATTTGCATAAGCCAACACCGGGCTGGAAACCAACTTCAACTTCAAGGACTCAAAGCTCTGTTCACACTGGACTGTCCAAGCAGCATCTATGCCCTTGCTGGACCCTCGCTTAGATTTTGTGCCAGCAAGGTCTGCCACCAGCTTATGCAAGGGGGCTGCCAGCTTTGCAAAACCCTCTACAAAGCGCCGGTAGTAACTGGCAAAGCCCAGGAATGAGCGCAACTCCGACACATGGCGAGGACGTTGCCACTTGGCCACAGATTCAATCTTAGCAGGGTCAGTAGAAACACCCTCCCTGGAAATCACATGTCCCAAATAGCTAACCTGTTGCTGAAAAAAGGCACACTTTTCTAACTTGGCCTTCAGCCCCTCATTTTTCAGCCTGCTGAGGACTACTTCCAGTCGCTGCAGATGCTGAGTCACAGAGGAAGAAAAGACCACTATGTCATCCAGGTATAGGAGCAAGGACTGACACTGTTGATCTCCAAACAACCGTTGCATCAGGCGCTGGAAGGTGCTAGGGGCGTTACACAACCCAAATGGCATCCTGTTCCATTCGAACAAACCAAAGGGGGTGCAGAAGGCAGTTTTGGGCTTATCCTGCTCAGAGACTGGAACCTGATTGTACCCGCTAGCAAGATCCAATGTCGAAAACCACTGGGCCCCTGCAAGTGAATCTAAACTCTCCTCAATGCGTGGTAGGGGGAAAGCATCCTTACGGGTCTTACTATTAAGCAAGCGGTAGTCCACGCACATGCGCAGACTCCCATCCTTCTTTTTAACCAAGACAATAGGTGAGGCGTAGGGACTACAGCTTTCCCTCACTACCTGTGCTTCAAGAAGCTGATTAATATGGGCCTTCACAACCTCGTATTCAGATGGTGGAACACGTCGATATCTTTGCCGTACAGGCACATCGTCAAGCAATGGGATGTCATGGGAGATTAAGTTTGTGCAACCCAAGTCACCGTCATGTGCAGAGAAAACGGAACTATACCTCTGTAACAGGCCCTTAGCCCCAGTCTGTTCGTGGTCTGACAATGCAGACAAGTCAACCACATCTATTCTATCCTGCACTGAACTGTTGGCTACTTGGGAGGAAACAGTAGCGGTGACAGACCTGACCTCAGTCACACCCATAGGTAAACTGATGACCTGAGCCCTACTTAAAGAGCCGAGGCTAGCGCGAGAGTAAAGGAGGACTTCGGTCATCCCCACATTAACAATAGGGACATAAGCTGTACCTCTGACAACCTGAACCAAACATGGGGAGGCCAGCAATCCAGCTGGTAGACCGGACTCAAGAGGCTCAAAAAGTGCCGTCTGGCCAGAGAGCTGTTCTGCACAGGTACTAGCCACAAATTTCATTGCACCACCTGGGATGCGCACAGCGTGTGCACCTCGCACACGGGCAGTGCCAGTATGAATACTCGGAACCTGGGCTGCGGACTGATGGCACTGCTGTAGGGCCTCAACCACTGGACCAGGAGCTTGTGATACTGAAGGGAAATCAAAAAGAGACAGGCCATGGGCCCCAAAAAGTTCTTGGTAGCACCGGCTAATAACATTCATCCCCAAAACTCCAGGGACAGCAGGTGAAGTGCCAGGAGGGTCTTTCACTACAAGAATACCACAACGAGGCATTACTTTACCACACAGGACCACATCCAACTCCAGGTAGCCAATGTATGGGATGGCAAGCCCATTCGCTGCCCTAAGCTGTAACCAATGGCAAGACTGGAGACGTTCATGTCCCCAAGGTTCAAACTGCTGTAAAAAGAAACCCTCAGTTACCGTGGAAACCATGGACCCGGTATCTAACAAACAGGAAACAGTAACCCCCCCAATCAAAACATCAATGTTTGGACAAGACGACATTAGCTTGGATATTCCACCACCTCGTGAGCCAGTAGATACCCCAACTGAGCCTTGGCTCGGCAGCTCAGTGGGCTTTAGTTTCCCGGCTGGTGGGAAGAGTGGGGAGGTCCAGCTATGCCAAGAGGTGGACCAGAGGTGGAACTGGCTCGAGGGCGAGGAGGGACTCGTTCTCCATCACACTCTCTGGCAAAGTGGCCAGGCTGCTGGCACCTTCGGCAAGTTAATGGACCATTGCGAGGGGGCCTGCTCCGCAGTGGGGGGTTCTGCAAGGACGCCACGGTCTGAGTGAGCTGGTTGAGCTGCTCCTGCTGCCGCTTCAGTAGTTCCTTCAATTCCCCCAATTCACCTCCCGGCGAAACCAGGGGTGCAGGGCGGGAACGCCCCTGTACGCCACACTGTAGGCCATACACTGATGGAAGAGAGAAACTGCGCCCCCTAGCACCACCAGGAAACCCTTCCTGCTCCCACCTCATAGCTTCACCACGTACTTCCAATAAGGTGGCAACAGGTTGCCGCCGAACAAACTGTTTTAACTCCCTACGGAGGGTGCTATCTATGACATGTTCTACAAATTGATCCCGGAGAAGAACATCAGCATTGGGCATGCCATCAGGTGCACACTGTCTGACCTGTTCCATCAAAGCCATTAGAGCTAAGGAAAACTCGTGTAATGTTTCCCCCTCCTGCTGCTGTCTGGAGAAAAAGGCTTGCTGCAGGGTTACATATGACCGAGTACACCCATACAATTCCCTCAAAATGTCCAGAACCTTAGCAGGATCTCTCCGCTCTGTGCCTGGACGATATTTAATTTCCTCCCTTGCCTCTCCCTCTAAATGATCAAAGATAAAGAAGGCCTGATCATCGACTGAAAGGTGGCGGGCACGCATACACGCTTGTAGCTCCTCTATCCACTCCGCTATACCTATGCCACTCTTGCCATTAAACATGGGACACTTCCGGTCTCTAGGTATGACTATCAGCCGCTCAGGGACTGTTGCACTGGCCCCTACTGATGAAGCATTACCTGTTGTCGCAGAGGCCGGGGTAGCTGTACTAGAGCCTGCTTGGGAACCAACCCTTTCTTGACGAAGCCGCTCATTATCAGCCCTGAGCTGCTGCAGTTTGTCTCGGAGCTGTTGCATTTCCTTCTCCATGCTGCCAGGGAAAGAACACTAAACCAATTTCACAAGACTAGGCTGCAATACTACCGATTAATTTGATTAGGGGCTGCTGTTCTGTCTCTGCTGTTCAAAGAAAACCAGGGATTGCAAAGTCCTGGGATTGCAACTTCTATATGGGTAAAAAAAAAAAAAAAAAAAAAAAAAAACCCTACATGAAAGCCACAAAAAAAACCAAGGATCTAATGTCTCTAGCTTCAAGAAATGGATCCTGCCGACTACGCCAAATGTGGCAAGTGGTATGAGGAAGTTAGTATAATGTATTGATGACTACGCCACCTAGGGGGAGGGTTCACCCCTAGGAAATAGTTTAAGCCAATGCTAACCCTTTGAGTTCAATTTAGGTCACACAGGTTCAAACACAGGAGAAGCTAGAGACTTAGATTCCAAAAATATACATTTTATTGACAGATCTTAGTTACAATTATAAAACCCAACTCTGAGGAAATGTCTCGGCAATTCCCCTGAAAGATACCAGTATGAGAGACACGACACACATACACACACATACATACACACCATACCGTACATACGGTGACCAGCGAGGCTGCACGTCAGCTGGCACACAAGGTCTATGGGCAATCTCAAGAAAAGGGAAAACGGAGCAGGGCGAGGGCTTACCACGACCGGCAGGACTACAGGAGGGGGGGGAAGCGGTCCAGAAGACACCCACAAATCACACGTGAGAATCACACTGCAATCACTGCACTCACACTGCAATCACACTGCACTCCAAAGCTAAGGATTGACACCCGAGGTGTGCTACAGGAAACGTGAAGGGACCCCACCACCTGAGGGTGAGCCTGCCGCTCGCTTGGACCACACCGCACCTGTCCAAAGGAGAACAAGGGAGAGAGGGGGGGAGAGACTATGGTTAGAACTGTGGGTAGCACAATCACACTAACTTAGCATTAGCCGGTATGGTTATACTTAGCTTTTGAGCTGTGGGGCTGGAGGCTGGAATGGCCGCCCCACAGATGTTGAAGCCCCCAGAGGTCAAGCTGGAGCAGTGCAACCGCCCTGGTCACGGCGATGGGGGGGAATAACGTTACTGCACACAAATACACGCTCACACACACACCACTACCAACCACACACATGCACATGCACAGCAGTTCCCACAATGAAACACTACAATGAAGGGGCTGTAAGATACAGGTGAGTTAACCCCGCAAATACTCAAATGTGCATGCAGCGCAAAGCAGCTCTAAACATGCATCACAGGGAACAAAAAGGAAAGGCATAAGAAAAGAACATAATAAACCACATGCAAATACACAGAAAGAAGCAAGCAATCAAACATGCACCATACGGCCAGAAAGCCCTAAACATGCGTTATGCAGATCAGTCCAAAATGAATCCCATGCACAATCAATCACAACTGGTACGACAAACAATACCACCAGTAGGTTACACAATAACCCCAGCGTCAAACCGAGGATTGAAGAGGACGCGATAAACTTCGTAAGAGACAGAACAGCAGCCGCGTGTGGCGTGGAGACACTTGGCGATGCCAGCCGACTTCATATATCTGTGAAAAACAACAAGTGTATACAGGCTACCATCACGGACAATAAAGATAGCAAATTAGCCTTTAGCAGTTTAATATATTGTCCACATACATACCAGGTTAAAAAGAGTTCGTTCCTAACCATCAAGTTGAGGGAGAGGGAGGGGGAAGCTGCGTTAGCTCCGACAACACCACTAATAACACAATCGAGGCAATTAGGATTGCCGTTTGCAAACGGAGATCAATTGGATTACGAAAAGGGTTTAAAATAAACAAGCCTACCTCTAGCTGCTTTAAGGCAGACACCAGGCTCAACAGTGCTACACCGGCCTCAACGCCGACAGGACAGACCAAGCTCTACGACACGGAAGTGGAGATATACTGGATGTAAGAGCAATCGTGCACGCACAGCACAGATAAACGTCAAGTAGCTTACCTTACTCGTGAGAGCATTCACTTGATGGCGGCTTCACCATCCAAGTTGTGATCCACGCCAAACTACTATGCGCCCCGGAAGACGGGAAAGAGAGAAAGTAGCACATCCAGGTAGCAATTTGCGTTCCTAGATATAAGTCTGCCTAGGTCCGCCCTGTAATTAGGATGAACGCAGCCACACCAATCCAGCACAGGGGGAGAAGCAAAGGAGCCAAATAATAGGGCGTAGCCCAATCTGCTACATATTGAAACAGCAATGTCAATGGAGAAAAAGTGTACACAATATGTATTTCTCATTTGGTCAACGCTCCCTGATCCCTTCAGAGACTTGGTTCCCCAGTAGCAATGGATATTAGGGAGGGAAGTGAAGTCCCATGTCAATGATCAATCCCAGAAAACTGTGAAACTCTTCTGGGGTCTCTTCGTCCCATGCCCCTGCACTGTGTGTTTGCATACAACGGCCTACTAAGCACAACCTCCCACCCGTTCCGGTTGGTAAAACCACATATGCCTGGGACAACAACATAAAAATCAACATAACAAGTCTATTTCACAGTGTTTTAGTGGCAGTCTACACCACCCTACGCACGCCACCTAAATCTATACCTTCTTCCTCCATCCTCACATGGTCTTCAACATTGTGAGCGCAAGCTCATCAGCAGTCAGCCACCTCTTCAGGCCTGCAAGGAGGTCTGTGTAGGTCTTGTCATCCTCCATCTGAAACAACAGTAAAATCATACAAATGTAATACATTTATTAATTAAAAAAATAAAATCACAAAACTACAGATGTGTGCGTGTGTGCACATACATACACAAGAAGAGGTAGCCTAAACTATTGAAGCATTTTGAGTAACTCAAAAATATTTAGAAGTATGAAAAGTCATTTTATTACACATGGGTTTAGCTACCCTAAATCTGATTGCCTGGCTGGCATTAAGATAAAGACAGATTACATTTCACCTAGTAATTAACTGCTTAAATGCAATAATGACATTTCTGACATAATATGTGATTTCACATCATGTTTTCTATAAAACTACATATTGAGAAGAGTAGAATATCAAGTCATGCCATCTTAGAAAATGTTGAGACAAGCACGTCTGATGTTTGTCATTTAGAAGCAAGGTAAAACAGTTCACTACAAACTGCCTAGCGAGGTAACAACCCGATGAGAGGCAATACGTTAATTAGCACTACATTTCTGACAGAATCCGTGATTTCACATCTTGTTTTCTACAACTACATATTGAGAGGAGTAAAAATATCGCTCAACTTATTTCATGTAAGAGAACGCAACTTAGAAACGCGGCGCCCATTGATTTATTCAGCTTTGGTATGCTATACTGACTTGCCAATATAATGCTTACCTAACAAGCAAATTGGTACTAGAAAACAAACGTACTTACAGGTTATATACTAACAGGTTTTTAAATGAAATTGTCAAATGAAAATAACTGATATAAAAAGCAAACGAGAATACAGCAAGCAGTTCAGAGTAATGCAGCTAGCTAAAGTTACATGACGATGCACTTAGCCCCCGCTATGCCATAATGTTCACGCTGATGAGAAAGCATATTACTGTCAAATAACATGATTTTATGACTACAAATTAAGATTAACCATAACTAGAAACGATGTAAAATATATATTACCTCAGTTTATCCAGCTGTGTGGTTTCCAGTCGAGGTAAACTCCAACGAAGTGCAGGTGGCATCTGGCGGTCCATGTTAAAAATGTACGACTGAAGTGAAAAATTTTTTTCACGACTCATCTTCAAGTATCCAAAACATTTCGCGCCATAAACCCCTTAACCAATCATATCAAATTGAAGCTTGTGTTGTCAGCATTACGGGGAAGATTTCAGAAATAAAATCAGTCATTGGACAGCTGAGATATTAGATGATTGGTCATCGTTAAAATTTTAACGAAATTAGAACGGTCGGGCTTGTAAGGGTTAAAGGACCCTTAAATCAGATTTTAAGGAAAAAATGTAACTTAAGGTGCTTTGTGCAACCAGCCACAGGACATTAAGGAGTGGTGTCAGCGATGTGAGCGCTGCACCCTTGCCAAGTCCACTCATCCAGTAGAGACGGCTCCTATGGGCCTCCTTCTAGCAGCCAGACCGAATCAGGTCTTTTTTTTTTTAAGTATATTTTTTTCGGCTTTTTATGCCTTTAATGACAGGACAGTGAAGAATGACAGGAAGGGAGTGGGAGAGAGAGTCGGGGTGGGATCCGGAAAGGACCACGGGGCGGGAATCGAACCCGGGTCACCGGCATCCGGTGCAGGTGCCTCAGCCAGTCGCACCACCGCCGGGGCCACTGATGTGTTTTCTAAATGTACCCAGGCTGTACCAACCCGTGATCAGAGGGCCTCCACGGTACGATACACTCCGACCAGGAGAAGAATTTTGAAAGTGCTCTGGTCAGCCAGCTTTGCCATTTGTACGGTGTACATAAGACTCATACCACACCTTATCATCCCCAAGGTAACGCCCAGTGTGAGCGTTTTAATCGGACTCTGCATGGCCTCTTATGCACCCTTCCTGCACCGAAAAAAGGCTGACTGGCCACGTTACCTACCCCAAATCCTTGGAGTTCCACCAAGTATGTGGTATTGAAGGCCCCCCGACCTGGAGGATGTGTGTATTCCATTGCTCCGTGCGACCAACAGACAGAAATAAGACATGTGCATCGTGCTCTGTTGAAACCAGCACAGCCCACTGCTGCCGCAGAGGTTTTACCCCAGGTTGATCCCATTCCACCAAGGCCTTTGCCAGGCGGGGACGATGAAGTTGAAGGGGAATGGTGGGCTTTGTGGTTTCCTGGAGAGTTGGCCCAGCAGGTACCATTGAGTTCAGTTGCTCCTCCTGAACTTTCTCTTCCGGTGTCCTCTCCAGAGGGGGAACTGCCGCCAGTAACTCTCCACCCTCCTGCAAGACCTGTTGATTTAAGTCTCTCAACAGTCCCATCCCACGATTTACCTCCAACTCCAAAGGAGTCGGATGCAGTTCCTGCCATTGCTCAGCCACCCGGTGGGGTTTGTAGCAGTATGCCACGTCATACTCTGCGAGAAACCGCAGGTAGACATGCCAACGTCACCACCTTCCCAGGCCAGTAAGGGGCAACACCGGCGGGGCTACTTCCTCTCAGGTACCTGATTCTAATCCCACTTAGGTATAAGGAAAATGTGATCCCATCGTCGGGGCGACGATATAAAGGGCGGGGGTAGATTGTAGCCGGGGAAGGTGAAAGCTGTGTACGTTGGGGTAACGCCCCCCTGTACCACATCGGAACTTACCGCACCTTCCCGTGATTATTAGTTAATCACTTTGGCTCTACATAATCCTTGCACCAGTGTCGGATTGGGAGTTGTTTGCTGTGTCGCGTTTGGGCTGCCGTGTGGCATCAGAGTTTCTTGTCTTTGGTAACTCTGCAAGGGCTAAAGGTAGGTTTTCATCTAACTTTGGGCGTTTAGCTGGTCTACGCGAACATGATGTTAAAACCTTGACCTCTGCTAACTGTCCCTCTTTTCCTCGTAGAAATTGTTCTGTGCATCTGTTCCATTTGTGAGGCTAAGGACAGTTTGCGGGGTATTGTACTGTATGTCGGACGTCGCTTGGTGTGTCTCGCTCGCTGGTAAACCACAAATCAGGGAAGTAGGAGTGGGTTTGCGTGGCTATTGTGCAGCACCTCCAGTAGGTTCTTAATTATGAGCCTGGCTTGAAATATTTCCGTGGTGACACTAATGTGTGTGTGTGTGTGTGTTTGCATATTGTTACACAGGAGAGTAATGCTCAGCTTGCTAACAACACTGTGGAAATCGCAACGTTTATAAGGTACTGTTACACCACCCGTCAGTGTGCGCTCGTCTTTGTTCTTTGTGGTCCTTTGTCTTTCTTTTATGGTTTGTCTTAAATGCAAGATTGATCTGAGTGCTCTTTGTCGTTCATTTTGATGCATTTGATTTGTTTATATATTCCTGTGTATCTTCAGCTAAACCAACGGGTCATAGGCTATTTATCATAAGCTATCCTCATTATTTCCCCCATAGTTTCCCAGTGGGGCTGGTGCAGGGTGATTGGTGTGGTGTTGACTTGCAGTGTGTGTTCAAATCTTCTGTCTTTCTTACTTCGCAGTTGCGAGATTTGCAGTGTTGAGGTTTACAGTGACATGCACGGGTGGTGGTGCGTTAGCATTAGGCCCACTTAGCTCCACTAAGTCCCTAGTTAAAGCCAGCCAATCCCCTCTCAAACTCCTCTGAGGACCCAAGGTCCCAGTGTACCATTTTTTGCATTCACATTTTAAATGGTTGTTATACATTTTTTAACTCATTGAGTGCCAAAAACGTAATATTACGTTTTTCCTTCCCATGCGTTGAGTGCCAAAAACGTAACGTTTTTAGCTTTTTTTTTTAATTACAAAACTAGACACTCTAGCACACCTTATATGTGGGAACTCTGTGATGAATGGAAATTAAATTTATGACGATCGTGAAACTCATGAAAACGCACAATCTGGACATTTTATCTGGACATTTTAGCATAACTCGCGTTGCCGCTTTGGGTCGAATCAGTGACTCATGCACGTCAGGTCAAAACCAGGCCATTTTTGTGGGTCTATCACTAGGTGGCAGTCTCACCAGGTCTCGTTGATCACTTCCCGGAAGGTTTACACAAGTAACAGGCAACACTTCATATTTCATGAAAGACGTTATATCTCCATTTCTAGAAAAAAACAGCGATTTTGATGAAAACTAGCCACTGTTTAGCTTGGGATTTCTCAGGAACAGAGGCGTGTAGAAATACACGGTTTGCACCCACCGAGAGCTTAAAGTCTCACCTTTTAATCGATTCTATTGTATGTGTTCATAGCTATAACACAGAATATGCTGTGGCTGTACAAAAATCATCAACAATGGTCTAGATTGCTGGCACTCTAGGACAAAGCTCCCGAAAACAGCTTGGCATTCAATGAGTTAAACTGAACATTTGTAATAAAATTATATCAAATGAACCCTTTCTCTTCCAGTGCAACCTCCATTACGTTATAGACCCTTTCAAGAGAGTTCCATTATCAGCATCATAGTTGGCCCCACAAGGCTTCCGTTTTAACATTCCATATGTTATCTTAATGCAGAGGAAGTAGATTGGGAACCAAATAGAGCGTTCAAGCATTGTTTTTGTTTTTATTGTTGAAAGGGTCTATAGCTTAATCTGATAACTTTAAATAAAAGTTGTGTTCTTGTATCCACATCTCTGTTCTCCTTATTTTGAGGCAATTGACACTATCGACCTGTTTGTGGGGTAATGCCTCATGGCGTAGTCGGAACCATAAAGGGCTCAGTATAACGCCAGGTCACACTTGCAGTTTGTTAAATAAAGCGCTGCAGATTACATTATTTATTTCTGATTAATTGTCGTCTTTCGATGTCTTTTGCAACATCTGCTGGTTAGGTTGGGCTACTGTCAATGTCCTTGTACAGGTAAATGTTCAACAATTGCTGGTGTACAGGCTAGTTAGCTAAATCATTTGTACAGCTGTTTAAACATTTTTTGTGCTACATTCAAAAGGAAAAAAAAAGTGCTTTGATATATTTTTTGTTGTCGTTTGAACGTTGGCAAGCAGGCATGTTGCGGTTGCAATTTAAGTGAAATTTCTACAATATTCAAACCTATCCCACTCTGATATTTAGAGTTGTTTCGTTAACCCTTTCGTGCCCGTGCCGAACATTCCATTTTGGTGCTGGATGACCTCCTCACACAAAAAACCTTATTTCTTGAGTATAATACATACAATGGCATATACATACCATTGTAATCAGAAGGATCAGTTCTATGAAATGATGTAAAATACATATGGTAATGTTGATATAGTAATGAGCAGTATTTGAAAATCCTCTCCAAATGTATATCCGGAATTTGTCAAAATTTAATTTCATTCACATAAAAATTAATTTTCATCATATTTCTCTACAAGATAGAGAAAAATATTGAGTGTATGAAATGTTCAGCAAGTTGTGGGCTATTTAACAAAAGACTGTATTGGAATATCATTAACCTTTCAAAAGTTATGATAATTTTAGTGATCAGTGTAAAAAAGGAAACAGGATTTAGAATGTTGACAGAATTCACATTCACTTTCTCACCAACAACATACAAGTATGCATAAAAACTAATAATCAAGTCAGAAACAATGGTTTAGATTTATTTGGTCTATAAGAATAAACCATTTATTTGTATATAAGCAAATGCTACAGTCAATAAGAATGACTGAGTATACTGTATTCATTGAAGACCACTTCGGAAAAGAGACATAAAATACATTTGATTTAACAAATACAACTTCCTTATATAAATCAGTATAATATGACAATTATATACATATATAAAATGTATTATTATTTATGAAAAGCTAGGAATACAATACACATTACTCAAAACTCAATGTGTTCTAAACATTTGAAAGTGGATTACATACTTAGAACAAGCCTGTGGAGAATAAACACATACACACATATACACACAAACTCATACCCACACAGACACACCTACAGAGGAGGATAGGGAAAGGTGGGGTGGGGAATCTGAAGGTTGAACACAGAAGAGCTATGACTCATTACTAAACGCATCCCCTTTTGCATAATGCCAAATCTGACAGCAATTTGTTTATCAATAAAACAAATTCGCCTACCATTACACTCAAGGGCCATACAAGCTACTTTAGTTTTATTATGTACGTTTTTTTTATAACAAGCTCCTGCTGTACAGGAATATGTACTTGATGGAAAGACGACAGAGTAGTAGTTGGAGCAGCTGAAGGTGAGGCTGAAATTTCAACGGAAATGCCTGCCGGCTGTTGTGATAGATTTCCTCCAAAGTCTTTCTGGCTGTAGCTACCAAACCGAGGTTCAACACTAGATTCTGCATTGCATTGTCAAACTTGAAATAACAAGAAGTTACTGTCAACGGCAATGTCAATGGAGAAAAAGTGCTTTCTGGTATTCTGCGTTTTTTGGAGTACACAATATGTATTTATCATTTGGTCAACGTCCCCTAATCCCTGCCAAGACTTGGTTCCCCAGTAGCAATGGATATTAGGGAGGGAAGTGAACCCCATGTGAAACTCTTCTGAGGTCTTTGTCCCATGCCCCTGCACTGTTTGCATACGACGGCCTACTAAGCACAAGCTCCCATTCCTTCCGGTTGGTAAAACCACATATGCCTGGGACAACAATGTGAGTAAAAAAGAACATAACAAGTCTATTTCACAGTGTTTTAGTGGAAGTCTGCACCATCCTACGCATGGCACATAAATCTATACCTTCTTCCTCCATCCCCTCATTGTCTTCAGCATTGTGAGCGCAAGCTCATGAGCAGTCAGCTACCTCTTCAGGCTTGCGAGAAGGTCTGTGTAGGTCTTGTCATCCTCCATCTGAAACAACAGCGAAATCATACAAATATAGCCTAGAAATCTAGACGCGCCCCTAGCTAGTCTAGCAACTCTCCGTTGGCTTGTGAGCTCCAGAAATCGAAACTTAATCAGGCCAATGAAATCGTGTATAGAGTCGTTAGGTGGGCTTAACATAATGATTGATGGCAGAGTTGCAACGGTTTGGCTTGAATTCCCTGCTATTTGAAAACAAATAAGATGGATGTTGCTGTTGGCGAACAGTGTGACACGAGTTAAGCTTTTATTAAGTTGGCAAACGTTTGAACTAGCCAACTAGCTCCGCTGGTGGGAAACGCATGGGACTCATAGTGCTGCCGCTGTCCTATTGCGTGCAGAGGGAATTTGAAAGACAACTGATTATCCCGCCCCTCGGACTGAGCACTGAGAACGGTGAGTGCCCAGACCCTACATTTTAATGTGGGTCTGGCTCGTCAGGCTAATACAAATACCTTTATTAATGTAAAAAATAAAATCACAAATCTACAGATTTGTGCATGTATGCACACAAAAGAAGAGGTAGCCTAAACTATTGAAGCATCCTCAGAATATACTCGAAATATTTCTAACTATGAAAAGTCATTTTATTACACATGGGTTTAGCTACCCTAAATCTGATTGCCTGGCTGGCATCAAGATAAAGACAGATTACATTTCACCTAGTAACAAACTGCTGAAATGCAATAATGACATTTCTGACAGAATATATGATTTCACATCATGTTTTCTATAACTACATATTGATAGGAGGTGTGCTTCATCTATTTCAAGTCATGCCATCTTAGAAAATGTTGAGACAAGCACGTCTGATGTTTGTCATTTAGAAGTTAGCAAGCTAAAATAGTTCACACTACAGACTGCACTACAGGTAACAACCCGAGGAAAGACAATAAGTTAATTACATTTCTGACAGAATATGTGATTTCACATCTTATTTTCTACAACTACATATTGAGAGGAGTAAAAATTTTGCTCAACTTATTTCATGTCAGAACGTAACGCAACTTGAAACGCGGTGCCCATTGATTTATTCAGCTTTGGTTTGCTATACTGTCTTGCCAATACCTAACAAGCAAATTGGTACTAGAAAACAAACTTGCCTACAGTTTATATACTTTTTAACCTGTTGAGGAGTACGGTCACAAATATGTGATCAGATGCAGCTGGGCCCCTGGGAGTACGATCACAAATATGTGATTAGAACGTTTTCAAAAAAGGTTCTATAACATGACGCAACAATTAAATTACCCTCGGGGACTTTTCTGCCATTAAACAATTTTAAGAACACTGAAACTATAGAACGTTCGCGTAGAATTCTAGAAGGAGCCAGGAAAATAATTCACTCTCTGGGAAATGGCATTGTCTTAAAGAATTCACTCCTCAACAGGTTAAATGAAACTGTCAAATGAAAATAACTGACATCAAAAGCAAACGAGAATATTGCAAGCAGTTCAGAATTACACAGCTAGCTAAAGTTATGTGATGATGCACTAGCCCCCCGCTAAGCCATAATGTTGACGCTGATGAGAAAGCATATTACTGTCAAATAACATGATTTAAGGACTTTAAATTAAGATAAACCATAACTAGAACTGATGTAAAAACAATATTACCTCAGTTTATCCAGCTGTGTGGTTTCCAGTCGAGGTAAACTCCAACTTAAGTGCAGGTGGCATCCAGCTGTCCACGTCAAATGCACCGACTCAAGTGAAAATATTTTTTCAAGACTCATCTTCAAGTATCCAAAACATTTTGCGCCATAAACCCCTTAACCAATCATATCAAATTGAAGCTTATGTTGTCAGCATTACGGGGAAGATTTCAGAAATAAAATCAGTCATTGGACAGCTGAGATATTAGACAATTGGTCATTGTTACTTTTGTAACGAAATTAGAACGGTCGGGCTCGTAAGGGTTAAGATAAAATTCTTATTTAAATTTTGGGTTTGGCAAAGGACGTTTTTTGGCTTTTTTATTCATGCCCTTTACAACTATGCTTATCCGCCCTGGCAATCTTCGTCCATTATGCGTCGATCAGGAATCGAACCCTGCTCGCCCTCGTTGCAGTCCTGTGCATTCTTATTAGTCTGTCAACTCCATGTGAACGAAGTGACAAATGGCTCAACTGTCTCTGACTGTTCTACTGACTTGGGTAAAACAAAACGAAAAGGCATATTTTACAGAATCTTCGCTGCGCCAGTTCCATTGATTATAGCGGAAAATAGGGTACGTTTTTGACTTAACGCATCCGTTTCTGGTGTCCAGTCTCCAAAGTGTCTCATGCACTATTGTTACACTATCAAATCTATAAGTAACCGTGACAAATAGGGTATAAGATACATAAACTCACGCTATTGTATTATCATATATGTTTGGTAATGGCTCAACTGTCTCTGATTGTCCTACTAGCTTGGACTGACTTGGAAACTGGATGCATCATGGAAGCAGTAAGTCAAGTCGCATCATAAATAGTAGTGGCAGAACTCCCAAGTGCCACCTGGTGGTTGTTTGGGTCAACTGCAGTTTGTGCCATTTCTGCCAAGAATATGGTGCGCGATTCGTGCGTGATTCATGCAGGAAACCGTCCAAACTTAACTGATACCCACTGTATGAGTAATCACATTAACAGCTGTAGATACAATGAACACTGTTCAGGTCAATTAATGTGTAATCGGTCGCATATGTAGCTCTTCTCGACTTATACTTGTTACATTTGACGTTCCTACCATTTAACCCTCTAGGCGCCACAGGCGACTATAGTCGACAAGATGCGGTACTGAATAAAACGGCCGATTTAGTCAAATAGGGTGTCATATTTCGTTCGACTTCCACTCCACTAGATGGCAGACATGTCATACGTCATCCCCGAGTCGAAAAAAGGACACGCTTTAAACAAAACTTTCTAGCTACAGCGCGATGAATCAGTGTATGAAATACCGGAGCTAGTGTGCGTGTGAGCCACTTTGTCAGAGCGATATTGTCAACGTCAGCGAGTATTTGCATTAGATTATCGTCTAATGGCATCAAAAAAGTTTACCTGAAATGAAGTGTTGGGTCTTCTATTCGCGGACCCTGATTCTGAAGGGGAATATCTGCCTTCAGAAAATGACGGTGATTCGTTTAGTGAGGCTTCAAATGCGTCCCTGCCTTGCAATGATGCAGCTGGACAAAGTGAGAGTTTACTCCATAGTTTAGCTTACACCAAGCACAAACGTTGAATCGTTTGCCCAATGTCACTGGTGGGAATAATGTTTCACAGGTTCGGAGTGTTCATCGGGAAGTTAGCAGGGTGTTAGTGGTGTGGCGAACGAGGCTGGAGGTAGCCTAATATCCATAGCGCTAGCTTCTGTCTTCTGAACGTGTGCCTCTCCACAATCGCGGCGACAGTAACGTGGTGGAGCCTTTGTCTAATGCCACTGGGTATGTTAGACGAGGTCGAAGTGCTCATAGGACAGTTAGGGGGGAACGTAGTGGCAGTGTGGGGAGTCGCAATGAGAATGACAGTAGGCCTAGTCCGAGCTGCGCAAATTCTCTCCACTCGGCGCGCGCGAGGCAGATCTGGCCATGCTGCTCGCATGGTGGAGGTGGTGACACGCTCTCTCCCTCTCCCACACACACACACACACACACACACATTAGGTCATGCATAGTCTATCACAAGATGATGGGAATGCCGGCCCTGTATGGATAGGGATAGGGAGTCATTATCTCTACAGCAAAAGGCCTGCTACATAAAAAAAAAAAAAGTCAGCCATTTAGTAATGATTTACACTGTTGATTTGCTATCTACTTCCCTGATCATTTAGGACATACAGTACACTATGTGTTCCTTTTTGTGTGTTCATGTCCTTGTGATGTGTGTGTCTTTGTCAGCTAAGAAAAAAAACAAAAAAACATCAACAAAAAGAAAAAAAATACTAACATTGTCTCTTGTCTTGTCTCGTCATCTCACTCCTGATCTGTGCCTTGCCGTGGCAAATGAGCTTTTGAACTAAACAGGTCTTGTCTACTTGTGTTTGTGTGTCATCTGAATAATATATATGTGCCCCATACATGGAATCAGAGTGCCTACTGTATGTAGTAAATGGAAAATATCTACAGCAAAAGGCCAGTCTACTGCTACATGCATTTGGTTTGTTTCTGCCATTTATTAGTAATGATTTACACAGTTTGTTCACTACTTACTATTTACCTGAGCATTCAGTATTGTGCAATATAGCATTCAGAAGGTGAGGGACATTTTGGGGGGAAAGAAGTGGTGCATTTATCATTCAAACATGCAACTTTTCATGAAAATTCTATAATCCAAGATGGCCGCCACCATATGACGTCATAATATGCAAATTAGATATAAACATTTAATCTCTACATACACTTTGGGTCATCCTTAATATTTCTCTAATTTACAGAAAGTCTCTATCTCTTATCACTTTTAAGATATAGCCTTTTGAAATGAAGATGTCAAAATTGATCGTTTCGGAAAAAAACCTCTGGCGCCTAAAGGGTTAAATGAGATGACCATGTTCCAGTGTTTCCTCTAGATTTGTTTTAGCAGTGGGGGCAGGCCAGTCATAATAGCCTAATAATAATAATAATAATAATAATAATAATAATAATAATAATAACACGGGGGTCTGGGGGTGTCTCCCCCGGGATTTTTTTCTTTTCTGGTTGCTAATCACACTATTTTAACGTGTTATGAGAAGGACAGGCCCATCTTTTGTCTGACGCACATCACGTTACCCCATGTATTAAACCAAATGTCACTGCTTGAATAAATGAAAAACATACTGAACATGGACATCGTCATAGTTCGCGCTGACAATGAAAACGTAGTAGACTAGGCCTACTTGGTTTCTGACAGAAATTACATTTTGTGCCAACATATTGTAGAAACACAACCATGGCCTTTATTTGGTGAAGAGAGGTGCAAATCATCTCCTTTAGCCTACTTTCTTTGGTTATTATATAGTCATGAATGATTCACTTTAACCACAAGTGCATACAACACGTTTTGCCGTCGCCACATTTACAAATATGCTATAATGCAATTTACCTTCGTTATCTACCAGTCAGGTGCGGACTGGGACCCTGGCATATTTGGCCCAAGCGGCCCTCAAATCGGTCGGGCACACCTAATTAAATACAAAATCTTGGCATTACCCTTAAATATGCATATATTTTCAACTGTCATGGAGCACTGAAAGTGATGTAGGCCTCATTGGCTATCACTCTGACTGATCAGAGGTAGCCATGGAGCACATGATCTCCATAATCAAGTAGGCTAAGCATTATTAAAGAAGAGTTTCTGCATGAATTCAAAGTATTATTTCAAATTATTCAATAAGCTACATTTAAACAATACAATGCTCAATTGACAGCAGCACCAAAAAATTACTGACGCCTATGTGTAAAGAGCTAAATTACTTAGATTGTCGTAGACATTAATGTAATTTAGCTATCACTATAGGACAACTGAAACAACATGAAATAAACAGGGCCATTGCTGGAAATATTTTATTCCTGTAGGCTATACTACCTACCTACATTGCTGGTACATTTTGGAACAGTACATGAACTAATTATCTCTAATGTCTTCCAGTAGCCTATCGTATAGGTTATATAGTTGGCTTGTGCATGACTTGACGTTTCGTAGCCTACATTTCCGTCAGCCTACAGTCTTTTAGCCCATCTTTACCATGATAACCCTCCCAAGATAGAACCCAACGCTCTACTTTGAGAGACCAACCAGCACTCATGCCATCGATGTTGATGGCATGAGTGCTGGTTGGTCTGACAGAAACTGATCAATCTGACCAACAATTAACATCGATTTGATAGGCTACTCTTTTGCTGTCCGGGTTTGCAAATCATTCATTTAGAAAATGTAAGTTGCGCTATTTGTTATGACCGCTGCGCAGCGAAGAGGCGGTCATATAGGTTTAGTCAGATTTTTTTTTTTTTCTTTTTCACATGTCCAAATTTCCGTCAAGGATTCCCGGGACACTGTAAGACCGGGGTACACGAAACTTGGTGGGCATGTAACCCCACATGGATAGCATGGAACCATGATTTTTCGTTTTGATCTGTAGCCCCCCCCCCCCCCCCCCCCCCCCCCCCCGCTGGACTGGACCCCCTGAAAGGAGGGTAGGGCAGACACAGTTTTCTGTGAATATCTTGAGAACCGCAGGGCCTAGGATGACCAATTTTTTCCGTATGGTTGCCTCCAGGGGTCATCTTAACCCACTCCATGTGCACACATGTGCATAAACAGATACACATGCACACACATACATTCACAGTAATCATACGTATGACACAGCACAGCCTTAATATCATTAGCCTACATTATCACAATTAATAAGTCATCATAATAATCATTGTCAGCATGGCATGTCACACATAGCCTACCTGCTCCACCACCGAGTTCTTATCATGTAGCTCTACACTTTCCACCACCTGCTCAATGTCCCTCTGCTCTGTATGCTTGCTTACATCTCCTCGTTCAAACTCAGTGAACTTCAACATGTTGCTGACATTTGCTAGCCTACTTTCAATATTGTATTTTTGATATATTGTAGCTTCTACATTGGTGTTATTCTTGTCACTACCGGCACCCGCGGCAATTTCGTGTAGGCTACTTCGATTAACTTTAGATGCGCTCACAGAATCCTGGCTCTGAGGTCAATATGGAAATTTAACCAATGGGCCGCTGATTGTCCTTCTTTTGGGCCGATCGTTGGCCAAAATAATTAAATTATAGCCTATTCTATCGGCCCAAAAGGTGCGTCGGCCCACCGGGAAAATGCCCGGTATGCCAGATGGCCAGTCCGTCCATGCTACCAGTGATACTTTTTGCTTTGAATCACAATTGAGTGCGCATTTAATGTAACATGCAACGTGATTTCCAAGAGGCCTATAGACAGGCTCATTTCTGACTTCACTAGACTATTAATGCATTTATTTATGTTGTAAGACGTGAAGAAATGAATGACATCGGCAATAGCCTATGCACAAATTCATCATTCACTAAATGGAAACAGAGAGACCTCCACTCTCCAAGTTGCTATCGTTGCGGAAAAAAATAGCCAGGCTACTACAGGTGCTGGTCATATAATTCAGTAATTCCACTCAAAAAGTGGAACTTGTATAATGTATACATTCATTCCACACAGACAAATGATATATTTCAAGTGTTTATTTCTTTTAATTTTGATGATTATCTGACAACTAATGAAAACCCCAAATTTAGTATCTCAGAAAATTAGAATATTGTGAAAGACACTTTTGAAGACACCTTGTGCCACACTCTAATCAGTTAATTGACTTAAAACACCTGCAAAGGCCTTTAAATGGTCTCTCAGTCTAGTTCTGTAGGCTACACAATCATGGGGAAGACTGCTGACTTGACAGTTGTCCAAAAGACAACCATTGACACCTTGCACAAGGAGGGCAAGACAAAAAAGGTCATTGCTGAAGAGGCTGGCTGTTCACAGAGCTCTGTGTCCAAGCAGGCGAAGGGAAGGAAAAGATGTGGTAGAAAAAAGTGTACAAGCAATAGGGATAACCACACCCTGGAGAGGATTGTGAAACAAAACCCATTCAAAAATGTGGGGGAGATTCACAAAGAGTGAACTGCAGCTGGAGTCAGTGCTTCAAGAACCACCACGCACAGACGTATGCAAGACATGGGTTTCAGCTGTCACATTCCTTGTGTCAAGCCACTCTTATATAGTTGGGTCATCTATAGCAGTTCCGTGACCATGGAGAGCGAAGGTTCGTTTCTCACTGGATTTGTCATCTATAAAGGTAAAAGAAAAAAATTAGCCGGGTTGCCCCTCACAAAAATGTGGGGAAATTTATTGAGAGCCCTATATCCAACATGGCTGCCGACAGCCAAGCTGGAAATTAACTTTTTAATGGTTTTGCCCACAGTGCTGCATAATACATTGTTTCTGAGACTATTTGGGTCAAGAAATTAATAAATGATGTAGACTTATTGATTTTAACCTATTTTTGACCTTCAAATTCAAGATGGCTGCCAAAGTTTGGTTATTTAAATGTCAATTTTTCAAAATAGTCAGAGTTTGTAAAATTACAACATACACATAGGTCATCAGATGTCTGTCATTTTTTTTATTATTTATTTATTGAATTAAATGAAAAGACTCTCCATCTGAATCTGTTAAATCTCCACACTGAATCCTCTCATCATCAATACTACTCTCATCTGAACCGTCATGAGGTGTGAGCTGCTGGGGCAAGGGGGGAAGAGGGGTGGGACGCACTGGTCGACACTTTCCATTCACTAGTTCCCAGCCGTGACCAATGGGAGAAGGATGCTCTACCTACTTACTACCTTAAATATTGCCAGCTCCATTACAACCTGCAAGAACATCCTTCTCCCATTGGTCATGGCTGGGTACTAGTGAACGGAAAGTGTCGACCAGTGCGTCCCACCCCCCTTGCCCCAAATCTATGGGGTATTGTGAAGAGGAAGATGCGATACGCCAGACCCAACAACAGCTGAAGGCCACTATCAGAGCAACCTGGGCTCTCATAACACCTGAGTAGTGCCACAGACTGATCGACTCCATGCCAACGCTGCATTGCTGCAGTAATTCAGGCAAAAGGAGCCCCAACTAAGTATTGAGTGCTGTACATGCCAGGCACAGCGCCAGGATTCCAGTTTTGGATGGGCCAGACCAATTGTGAAACAAAAAAACTTTATCAAATCACTGTTTAACTTAATAAACATGACTGACTAATATACTATTATATTATTTGTGCTTACATAATAGAGATTTGAATAGCTTGATGCTCTTTAAATAGTTTGTTGCATTGTAAAAAGGACGGACGTACCTATCCTCGATCACTGTCCTTGGTTCTGACCAAATAAGAGCGCTTTGGAATCTCCATTACGCACCATACCTGCTGGCTGTGCTTTAGCGCATCTCTCGAATAGACCTAAGGCCTATAGGCTGTAAAAGTGGGAATCTAATATTTCCCCCAACATAGTTTAGTTCTGCTTGTATAACATGAGGTCGAATATTTCATTTGTTTTATGTTTACAACAATACAGATCATTCACACTGCCCGACAGTTTCAATCAATATGCAGGGCAGTTGAAAACATTCGGGGCTTAGCCCATAGAGTCTAAACGGTTTTCATAATTCCCATTTTGCCTGACTTGCTGCTCACTTTTCATAAATTAATCCACTGACTCAAGCCTCATTTGTACCACATTTATTGAATATTATGGACAATAATATTTTGACAATTAGAGGATGTAATGACATTTAGCTATCTCGACATTTTCTGTTTGCTATTAGAAACAAACTATATAGCCACCTAGCAGAGTGGCTTTTAAATAGCAATATGCATTATATGGTTTGTTATGCTTAGCTTAGGGAGAAGGGAACATTGAAGACTCACTAATTCGATTTTACAACTAGGCAAAGTAGGCCACCACTGTTTGGCCAGCTCCAGACTGTAGGCTAGAGGCTGATAACAAACCTGAACTTGTAGGCTAGTCTAAATGACGAGAACAGGATAACTCCACCACCACCTTGTTATTGAAGACTTCATGATTTCCTTGTAACGATGCAATGCCCAACCTCGCGCGCGCACGTAGCCTACGTTCCAAATTATGTGTTAAGGAAGGTAACGTTCATGTTAAATCTGCTGCATGAAGAAGAGTGAGTTCACCCGTGTCCGCTTGTATGTTAAATACGTCCATCTCATCTCAAAGTTTCAATGCGCGATCGGAATAATGGTTTCATATTTGTTAGCTGTACAAAATACATTCGGGGCTGAAGCCCTGGCAAAATCAGCTGGCGACTACCCCTCGGGCACAGAACTTGTTCATTGACAACGTCATCTGTCATGTAAAACATGCTCCAAGAGAGCTCATAAAGATCAATCACACCCATTAGGCCCTTTAATGCAAATCGGATCAACGATCACAATATCAACAACGTTTGCTGCATTGCAAAAAAAAAGCATTTCAGAAGCCATTATTAAGCCATAGAGATGTGCTAGGTGTTAGGATCTCAGCTCTCCTTCATCTCCTGGTTGCAGCGATACAACGAGACCGTTTGTGCACGTTTAAGGTACCTAAACAACGACTGTTGCAGCACTGTCCTTTACTGGAAATTATTTTCACACTTTCAGATCACTTGGAGCTAGCCTAGCATACCGACAAGCTAGATCCGACCCAGAACCTCACGTATCTGGCACTGCTGAACTTGCACAGAAACATCACAAACTTTTTAAAATATTTTTGAAAACTATTTGAAAACATTTAGACTATTTTAGCACAGATTATGAGATTATTTGCCGCTTTTTAATAATTCTTGACAAAATTAAAATATATTAAAAGTTTTTTTTTTTTTTTTTTTTTTAAGAAAAGTTTTGGTTGGGCCTGTTGAAAAGTGGGTGGGCCCCACCCGTAGCGCCGTGCCTGGTACATGCTCATACTTTTCATGTTCATACTTTTCAGTTGGCCAACATTTCTAAAAAAAACTTTTTTTTGTATTGGTCTTAAGCAACATTCTAATTTTCTGAGATACTGAATTTGGGATTTTCATTAGTTGTCAGTTATAATCATCAAAATTAAAAGAAATAAACATTTGAAATATATCAGTCTGCGTATTGAATGAATATAATATACAAGTTTCACTTTTTGAACGGAATTATTAACATAAATCAACTTTTTGACGATATTCTAATTATATGACCAGCACTTGTATGTGTGTGTGTGTGTGTGTGTGTGTGTGTGTGTGTGTGTTATATTGCTTAATGTGCAAATTAATGGATTGCTGTGACAACAACTTAAGCAAAAAATCTAAATCCTGGTTCTAAATACCTGTCTGTCTTATGAATGTGTATACATTAACAAAAAAGCTATTATCCCACACTTTGAATGTGTGACAAAGGTCTTTATAATTTAAACTTTTTGTGATGGGAATCAGTACTGGACCTTAGTCACAAGTCATGTGGTTTAAAGTTACTAATAGCTAAGACCAATAGTCTTGTGTACACATTTTGGTCTTTACAAATCCCGTCCCAGCAGAAATTAGAGAAAGCATTCACTCCCACCTTCCCACCCCCTGCCTGCCCCCCAGGTGCAGAGCGGAGGCAGTCAAGGCCCATCCCCAGAGGCTGTAACTAGAGGCTTATCAGACCACAGGACTGTGCAGTAATACTCCTGTGAAAGACCTCTTCAACCACCTCCCAATATCCATTTTTTCTGGAGTGGCCAGTGAAATGGAGAATGCTTTGGCTCCTTCTCAGTACAGGGATCTGAGAACAGTCTCAGGAGTGGGGAGACTTTAAAGAAGAGGGATGAGGAGATGAAGGAAAGGATGTGGGAGTCACAGACAACACCTCTGAATGATTATACTGATTATAATGTGTGGACATGACAGTGGCGAGGCTGTTTGGCTCAAACTGACACAAAAGCTAGGTTTTGGATCCCTCTGTTATGTGTCACTTTGCGTAGGTGGAACACATGTCATTTGAGAAGGACTAGCTTTAAAATGTTGACAGGATTGATGCAAAAAGTTATCTTATGTCTGATTTACCATGGCTGGTGTAATCCACATACAAAAAGCTTTAGATATTTAAATGCCTCAATGAATTTCTGTTTACAATGTTGTGTAATCTCATACATGATGTCTGTAGGAAATCCTTGAGGCTTGATACACTGGGGATTTTTATACAGCCTGTTCAAGGTGGGAATATTGCAAGATCATTCTACCTTATTGATCTGTATCACATACGAACACAGATGGGGAACATTGTTGTTCCACCTCTAAGCTGCCAGTGGTCACAAAGCCAAATTATCTTTCTAAAGAGAGCTGACATGGTTGAATAAGAGTGTGATGCAGACAGGTAGAGTGTAATATGTTAGGAAAATGTACAGTAGCAAGACTACTGTGTTGTCAGGACACATGGTAAGCATTAACATGATGTTGCTCAGACAAGTGTGGTAGTCGTAGTGTTCACAACAAAATCTGTTGAAACAGACCTGGTTTTGATTGATGGTTAAATAATCTTACAACCTGCCATGTTTCTCTCTTTAAAGATTTAGATTTGAAGATGTTTTTGGTCCAAACTTTCACTAGGGACAAAAATAAAAAAAGTAAAATAAATAAATAAATAAATAAATAAAAAGTATTGAGCTACCTAACACTTACAATGTCAAAGTGCCACCAATATGATTATGTGAGGATAATTTATTCATGTCCCCACTATCTATATTTGAGACATGTTGCCCTCTCCTCCATATAATGGTTAACCTGGCAAAATACATAGTATTATATTCAGGGCTTTGAACCAGATTTTTCCCCCAATTGGTTCGTTCCGAACAGAAACAGTATTTTAACGTTTCCCGTTTTTGGTCCAACCCTAAAATTTATGTTCCTGAACCGGTTAGAACAAAAAAATAAAGTTCCTGAACCGGTTAATAACGTTCCATGTCAGCTGCGGGACATACAAATAAGTAGGCTGATCATTACTTACGACTTTAAAATTCTGTTGTTAGTCTACATAATTTTTCTTAAGTCTCTATCCTATCATCAAACATTAAAAAAGCACTATAGGCTACATTATGTAAGCGGCATAACTGTAATTCTGACATGCCTACATTTGTTTCAGTATTATATGTGAATTAAGACAAGGAAAATGTCTGCCATGTCGTTTATTGGCAAACAACTGAGCACATATCCATTATACTTCTTACATATCTCAATGGGTGCAAATGACAAATGGGGCAGGCTACATAGCTGTCATTGAGAACTTCAATTGACCAAACCTGGTCAGGGCCCAATCAGTGCATTTGTTTCTCCTATGTCATCAAATAATACAAAACCACAAAGCATTACAGAAGCATCACTGTAGTTCTTACATCCATCCAAAAGCCTATGGGCATCCGATCTTTATTAGGCTACTTGCTGGCGGCAAGCTTCTCTATTACATTTCTCCTGATGAGTAAACGACCGGAAGTGAACCGCACCAAATCGTATTGCACAGAAATCTTGTCAAAGAACAAAAAAAATAACGGTGTTAACCGGTTACCATTATTTTAGATAAACGATTCTGTTCCGGAACATAAAAAAATGTAAATGTTTCTGGTTTCGTTTCGGTTCCTAGCAAAACATCAAATGTTTCTGGTTTTCTGGTTTTCGTTTTCGTTCCTTGAACCGGTTCAAAGCCTTGATTATATTGCATATTTGTGAAGTGTATGTGTTGATATACAGTATTTTGGGCTCTACCATTGAGGGGAAGCTATTTTAACAACCTAAACAATATTTCTAAGTCTTTACCCTCCAGATATAATATTACATAAAAAGGTCATGGCCTATTATTTGCATTCCTTATCACATCACTGAATTCACTAATAACTATTCACCTGAACATGATGGGGCAATTGCTCTGTCACTAGCTTAGCCACTTTTTAGAGTTTAACACAGTTTTAAACTCGCCGGTGACGCAAGAAGTCACGTGACGTCTTAAGCTCCATTGCTGTGTCTTATGTACCTGTGGTTTAACCTGCTGCTGCGTTTTACCTTGATCTCAATTGCTGTGTCTTCAAAGAAATTCACATCACACACTAGAGGGCGTATTTACCGCGTGTTAGTCTAACCTCGAAACAGATGTGTTTTTAGGAGAGACTAAACCATAGTTTGCAGGATGAGACCTATATTATATTATTATATAGGCTCCATTATAACCGACACAGGCTACACACACTGTTAATTAATAACGTCTACTACATTTGGTCTTATTACACCAGATACAGTAGCCTACAATAAAGGCTACAAAATAGGAGTTGCTTAAATAGGCAAATGCCTAAATAAAATCGCCATAAAAACAGATTATTTGTCAGTAAAATAAATGGACGCACAGTAGATCATACTGTTATACGAAACATAAAAGGTCAATTCCCATTTATGCAGTCAATGGAAATGGTTAGCAATAATGGCTTGGCGAAATGCACTCCTTGCCTGCTAGATCAGCAGCATCCGGCCAGAAGTAGCCTATTAAAGTCCTCCAAGGCCTTGTGGCTCAGGGAAACGGGGCCCATCCCAGTCGATTGCCAACTTGTGGAGGACTGCACAGGTGACTAATTATGTTGCTTGCCCTTTGTGGTGTGGTTCATAGACTGCTGTTGAAAATGCGTACATCATGCACACTGCCGGGCCATCTCGCTACTAGGTTACATTGCGAATGCGCATGTTGTTATCGCAAACCATTTGGGAATGGCAAACTACCACAAGGGAGCGGCAACCATTACCCTGGCCTGTCAACACCCGAAAACTGCTGCTTTGCCTAATGCTGTTTCCTGTGTTCTGTCCTACGTCTCGTGTGTGCGTGAATGAATGTAGCCTATGAGTGTCTGTCCGATTGTGTGTGGTTGAGTAGCCTAACTGACACAACCAAGTTTGTTTTGTTCATTTCGTTGTTTGTGAATTTGTCTGTCTGTTTCCCTTTTGTTTGCCACTGGTAGGAGGCCATTTGTCTAGCGCTGCTGATCCCCAGTGTGACAGCGCTTGGCCCCCTGTAATTGATTATGTTATTGTTTTATTTTATTTTGATTTCATTGTACCACTGACAGGAGGCCCTAATAGTGCTGTGGATCCTCAGTGTCTGCACCCTCATTCTGATACTGGTTTTATGCTATGATACTGCATTTTCTATTTGTCCTGAGTTTGTATGTCCTATCACTATAGTGGAGGGCTTGTGCAGCTGCTGATGTCTAGTGCCAGGGCAAGAATCAGGTCCCTGGCTAGTATTTATTGTGTGCGTGTGTGTGTGTCCACCAACCCTGTGTTTCTCTTCTCTGTTCCCAGGAGCTGAGTGCCCAAGGTGGAGGTGCAGCGTCCCTTTTGGTGGTGGGATACCCCCTGTCTTTGTGTGCCGTGTCTTCTTTCCACTGGTTGTGAATATATTTTGCCTGTGTGTGTGTGAGTGATCATGCACAGGTGAGTGGGTGGAGGTTCGCTGGCCTCACTGGTAAGCCTCAGCCCCGTCTCTCCTCATCCCCTTCTAGTGTTTGCACATTCATGTGTGTGTTAAGTATATGTTGTCCATCATTGCTAATAAAACCTTGATTTCCTTTATGGAACCACGTCTCCTGCAGTTCAGTTGGGGCAGCCGTGGCCTACTGGTTAACGCTTCGGACTTGTAACCGGAGGGTTGCTGGTTCGAACCCTGAACAGAAGGAACGGCTGAAGTTCCCTTGAGCAAGGCACCTAACCCCTCACTGCTCCCCGAGCGCCACTGTTGTAGCAGGCAGCTCACTGCGCCGGGATTAGTGTGTGCTTCACCTCACTGTGTGTTTCACTAATTCACGGATTGGGATAAATGCAGAGGCCAAATTTCCCTCACGGGATCAAAAGAGTACATATACTTATACTGTTTACGAACATGAGTGTCTTATGGGTTAAAGTTACCAATGTGTGAATTATATCTTTGGGTGCAAGTCCCATCGTGGCATAGTCAGCAAATCTATCTGGGACCAAAGCCCTAACAACTATACCACTTGCCACACTTGGTTCAGAAGATATAATTTGGTTATTGTGAAAAGTAAAATGCTTACCATGGCCACCATCAGGGGAAGATTGGGAACAAAAAATAGCCCAGAGATTTGGCCTCGAGTTGGCCTGCTTCTGGGAATGGAGGTGAGGGTTGGATTGGGTTGGATTTTCCAGGCGATACTTACCGAACTCTCCTCTCTAACATTTGGGAATGGAGTAGACCAGTTCCTGGAGGTTTGGGCAAGAGATGCTGTCCCATTCTCGCCCAATATAGGATTTCAGCTGGTTAACAGGCCGAGGGCTTCTTAATTGTGTTTTTCTTTCCATGATGGCAACCTCTGCTAAAAACTAACCTGCAACTAGCCTGACGAGCCAGACCCACATTAAAATGTAGGGTCTGGCCACTCACCGTTCGCAGTGCTCAGCCCGAGGGGCGGGATAATCAGTTGTCTTTCAAATTCACTCTGCACGCAATAGGACAGCGGCAGCGCTATAAGTCCCATGCGTTTCCAACCAGCGGAGCTAGTTGGCTAGTTCAAACGTTTGCCAACTTAATAAAAGCTTAACTCGTGTCACACTGTTCGCCAACAGCAACATCCATCTTATTTGTTTTCAAGTAGCAGGGAATTCAAGCCAAACCGTTGCAACTCCGCCATCAATCATTATGTTAAGCCCACCTAACGACTCTATACACGATTTCATTGGCCTGTTTAAGTTTCGATTTCTGGAGCTCACAAGCCAACGGAGAGTTGCTAGACTAGCCCTGGCAGCAAATGTAATTTGCTGCCGCTAGGGGCGCGTCTAGATTTCTAGGCTAACCTCTAACAATCATTCAGCATTAATTGTGCCTCTGGCCCTAATGTACCCCTATACCATCCTTGATGCTGGCTTTTAAACTGTGCATTAATAACAAGTAGGATTGTCCTTGGTCTTTAGTGGGGATGTAATGATGCACCATGAATCGGATAAAAATCTATACACACGTGTGAAAATACGGAAGCTCATTGCATTGACGAGTAAAAATAATATCACATTATCTCATAATTGCGAGATAATTATCTCATAATTATGAGATAACGTTATTATGAAACATGATTTTTGCTTTCATTAGCCAACGGTGTGAAATCTCTATTTTAAACCAGATTTTCTGTATATCTTGCCAGCACCAGTTGTAAAGGTCATGTAAAAAAGCCTATCTATGTGTATACAGGCCAATCCATGTCAATCCATGTTTATACAGGTCATGTAAAAGCCAATCCATGTCAAACAAATCTTTGTAGATCCACAGTAGATCCACAGTAGACCATGCACATGACCTGTATACACATGGATTGGCTTTAAAGATGTGACAGCGCGAACCTGTATACACATGGTATGGCTTTAACCCTAGAAACCAGCAAAGCAACTGCATTATTTAGCATACACCATATGTACCCTTGCAACCATCTTAATTACCTTAGCAACAACCATTATAATGTGACCCTAGCAACCACCATAGCAACCAACATGATTACCCTAGCAACCACAATATTTAGCATAGCAACCACCATGTGTACCGTAGCAACACCCTAGCAACCATCTTAACTACCACAGCAATAATCTAGCAACCACCACTATATTGTGACCCTAGCAACCAGCATGATTACCCAAGCAACCAGCATAGCAACCACTTTATTTATGCGTTTTGGCTTATTGGATGTTGCGTTAATGAAGATAACTTTTGATCCGTGTGCCCAATTTTCAAAAATGAGGTACTATTGCAATCCATTTGGCGACCTGTGCCTGATCAAGCCCACTCTTGCAGTTCCTTGGAGATAAACTTCTAATTAGAAGTGGGATTGATCAAGCAAGATACCCTAGCAACAACCTAGCAACCACCATTATGTGATCCTAGCCACCACCATAGCAACCGTCACAGACTGAGCTGTGACGTGCTCACGCAGCGTGCAGCCAGTCAAACGCAGGCGCTAACATTCAAGCTGTCCTGCCGCTATTCTCCATGTCATATCATTGTCATCACCGTTTGCTCTGTTGTATTCCTGGTTCACTATTCACAATGTCATTTACCACCATTCGCCATAAATGCCAGCTAGCATGCATTGTGTACTACGAATCTCGGTTAGTGGGTTAGCGAGGTATGTTGCGCTCAAAGCCAGGCTATGCTGTGACACGAAAGTGGATCTGTTTTAGTGTCGCTATATCACCATGGTATCTTATGCTGTCAACCAAATGTGCTAAGTTATAGCTCAAATCGTGTAATCTACCGCACACTGACCAATCAATTGTCGAAGTTATCTCACGTGTAGGATTCTGTCATATATCTTACAGGTGGAGCTCCGCCTCTACTAACATTTTGGAGCTTGAATGCGCTTTAATAGTGCTGTGCGTGCAAATATCCCACTATGGACGTGCATACCATACAACAACTGATGACAATTGATTTATTTGATGTTAAAGGTTAGACACAAAAAATGACCGCAGTGTAGATTAAGCTATCGCTCATGAATGCGGAAGTAATTGTTTTTAAATAGAGGCGGTCTTGTGCGTCTCCACGTTACACGATTGGCCAAAGTCATCCCAACACCGAGAACGCGCACAGATCTGAGCTGAAAGCCTAGTTTGACAAATATATCTCATAACTGCAATCATAGTATCACTTAACGTATACCCCTGAGTCAAGGCTTTGTCAAGTCTCGATATGTCTACATAGCCTAGATATGTCTAACGTGCTTCGTAGTATACCCCACTGGCCTATTGCATGCCTAGGCAGTTTGAAAGACAATTCTCTGCGCGCCCCTTGGATTAAGCGAGGTGAATGGTTCGATTCCAGACTATACATTTCAATGATATAGGATGGCCCGCCAGGCTAGAAAATATCCACACTGGCTGTCAAACTTCTCATTTATTTGGTTAAAACTTTGTCATTACAACTTTGTACTCTGAACACAGTACTCACCACTGTCCCGAACTCCGGTTAAACTTCCTGGTTTAACATGGGGAAGCCGAGGGAAAGTTCCACTAGGTTGAAATAAAGGGGTTTTTCACGGGCGACTGGCGGTGGGAACCATTATTGCAGGAGTGTTTTTGTGTTTATCACTACTATGGGATTTTTATCTCTGCAAATGTGATTTTGGTGGGGGAAACATTTTGTATGTATTTGTATATTTTCTGTTTGTTTGGTTGGTTTATTATTAGGTTATTATTGTGTGATTATTTGGTTAATTGATTTTTGTTAGCAATGAGGCAGTCCAGTGGGTGGGGCTACAGCTAGCCTAAGGCTGTATTAGGCCCCATGGCCTCAGTTGCGAGGAGGCTGTGCAGAGAGAGAGAACTGTGACATAGAAGTGTTGATTGGTAAAGTGTGCAGGGTATTGAGAGACGTAGCCCGGCAACTTAATGCCTATTTATTTTCTTTATGAACAGTTTTTGGTTTGCATTTTTGACTATCCTGACAATGTAAATATTTGTACTTATTAGAAAAAATATTTTTGGAAAAAGAGAAAACAATAAACAAGAGACTTTTAGAAAACTTGCATCTTCCCTGACCCCGCCATTGGTTATCCTGCCACAGCAACCAACATGATTACCCTAGCAAACAGCATAGCAACCATGTTACTTAGCATAGCAACCACCATATGTAACCTAGCAACGCCCTAGCAACCATCTTAATTAGCCCAGCAACAACCTAGCAACCACCTCTATAATGTCAACTTAGCAACCACCATAGCAACCGTGTTATTTTGCATAGCACCCACCATATGTACCCTAGCAACGCCCTAGCAACTATCTTAATTACCCTAGCAACCACCATAGCAACTAACATTTATTACCCTAGCAACCACCATAGCAACCGTGTTATGTTGCTTTGCTAGCAACGCCCTAGCAACCATCCTAATAACCCTAGCAACATCCTAGCAACCATGCTAATGAACCTAGCAAACACCTAGCAACCACCACTATAATGTGACCCTAACACCAAAGCAACCAGCATGATTACCCTAGCAACCAGCATAGCAACTGCTTTTTTATGCATTTCGGCTTATTGGATGTTGCGTTAATGCCGATAACTTTTGATCCGTGTGCCCAAATTTCAAAAATGAGGTACTGTTGTAATTCTTTTGGCGAACTGCACTTGATCAAGCCACTTTTGCAGTTTCTCAAAATTCTAGTTCTAATTATGTTTCCCATTGTAATTGTGTAATTTGTAATGTTTTGCATGGTGTGTGTTTCTATGGATGATAGAAGCAGGGTGCATTGTGCACACACCTATATCACTGATAATGCGCTCTTAAAAATGACATATAAACAATTCGCCAAGGATTTCTGAACAGGTTTCTGGTCATTGGCGTAATGATTTTTAGAGGATGTAAGATAGCAATTTTGGATTGTGCACCAGAACACACCTTCTGCCACACCCCTGGATGCAAAGCTTAATAAAAGTACAGCACATGGTGAAAAATCAGAGAATAAGGTAGGAATAAACTTTGCGTTGGGATAATAGATAGATAGATAGATAGATAGATAGATACTTTATTGATCCCCAAGGGGAAATTCAAGCTTTTTCAAGCAAATTCAAAGCTAATCCACTTTGCGCCAGGTTTTGCATCATGACAATAGGGCCCATAGTGTTTAAATTAGGGAAATATGCATGGACTTCATGAAGTTGCAGTAGTATCAACTAAAAAATTTAATTTATGGACTGCAGCTATCGAACATTGGCTAACAGTCTGTTACTGTCTGTTTACACTAAAAGTCTGGTTTGTGATAGGCTAGCTAGCTTTTCCCGTTATAAATTAGCATCAAAAAGTTAGCATCATAAAGTAAATATATTCCATTAGATTTGAATGTCCCAGATTAGCAAGCGTCCGGTCCCAAATGATCAAATTCTTGCCATTTTTTGTTTTGTTTTTTTGGTGCAAGGAACACTAAAAGGTGTGTAATGTCTCCTCTGGGTATGATATCTATTTTCTTTCTTCTGATTTGTGTAGAAAACATATTGGGGATTACAGGAAGGTATAGGATGTCGATCTCTACGATATACACGTAATTAAGCGCAGAAGTCAAAACTTTGTCCCAGATTACCCAAATTCACCCTAGCCCATTGGCTACTTTGTTTACAATATTTCCAGGCATCAATCAGTGCTGCTGACAGCTGAAGCAGAAAGAGGCAGAAAGAGCTGTTGGAGCCTAATGTAGCTTAATAGTAACAGTAGGCTTAATGTGTGCTGACATTAATAATAATAGATTCTTAATAATTAAAAATAATAATAGCTTTTTTTTTCTTTTTACATCAGTAGTTTATATAATAATATAATATAACTAGAAAATGCAATTCCAGGGAATTACCATTGCATGTAAATGCAAAAAAGCTGCTGTGTATAACATTATATTACTTACAGTATGATTATTCAGATTACATAGTCTTACAGTATTCTTGAAAACCACTTACTTGGTTAGATGTTAGCTTAGAGTATATGACAGTCAGTAAAAATAAATTGTCAATTCAATATTGATCAACATTCTTTGTTTTAATACAGCAGAATGATACTCAGAATACACTAATGAACACTTACCAATGTAAGCTTGAAGTAAAAATCACAGTTTTGTATATATATATATATACAGAACTTGATAATGCCAATCATATTATCCTAAGACAGATATATTTATCAGTGGTAAATCTGAACTGGCAGCAACAGCTAGAGGCATCAGTTAATGGTATTAGGTCAAATTTGATGGTGATACACTGAAGAATAAAAGAGTCAGCCCTTCAGATGATCAGTTTTAAACAGAACTTCGGTTAAAATCTTATTTTTCACACAGCACAGCTCAGGTCTAAAAAGAGAGATCTCCCTCCTCTCCCCCCTCCACCCTCAGCTACATAACATCCTGGACATTGGACCCAAAATGGCCGCCTGCACTACTCCACTTGCACACTTGCACACTTTACAACTTGGTGTTGTTGTCCTGAAAACACAACACTTCTGCTGCTCTTACATAACTTGCACCACTATGCCACTTTCTTTCTTACTTAGGTCAAACAGAACTACCCAAGCCTTTTATTGGCCTGACTTTGCACTAGTATTTTATTGACTGTCTATGCACAATTTCAACCAAATTTTGCTGCTCTTATTTTTTCATTATTATATGTGCCCTCTTATTTACTTACTTTTTTGTTTACTTGAATGTTATGTTTGTCTGTGGACCTAAATTGGCAAAATATGTCTTGTCTTCACCGTGGGATAGTGAGAAACGTAATTTCGATCTCTTTGTATGTCTGGAACATGTGAAGAAATTGACAATAAAGCTGACTTTGACTTTGACCTTTGACTTTGAACAGCACAGCTATGTTTGTTACAGCACAGGTATGATTCAGAGGTATGAATGATTCACAAGTATACAAGTTACAATGTCTCAGTGTAGATCTCGGATAAGTCTCAGTATGGTTAAATGGTATGTGCACAGATATGTTGAGATATGGTCACATGTTTGTAAGAATGTATGTTAGTAGATATGTTGCTAGCAACATTGTCAGAGATTGGTTGACAGGTGTGCACACAGACAGGCACACACGTAATGTCATACACGGTCATCACCACTGGTCTGGTCTGGAACCTAAAAGACAAAAGCAAACAAGTTTAACAGTTATACTAAAACAATACAAGGAATGTCTGCAATTGTACAACTGTTCAATACAACTCATTTATTTAATTGAAGTTGTTACATTACATTAGGCTGACACACTTTTAACCTAACGACTAACATCGTAAACAGTTTAAGCTTTAAACAATTCTCTCAACAATTCTAGGACAATAAAAATAGGTCGAGTATAATCCAATTGTTGTACCATCAAGCTACTGGTAGTTAAGCTTAAATACTAGCCTATAGTAGCCTATTAAATTGCAAACAAAGCAGAATTCTGTGTTTTATTGTTTTCAGTTTAAGGATAGTTGATAGCTAATCATATTTTTTTACATATAAAATGTTAACAGCTTAGAAAACTTTGCAGGCAATGGGTTTGTTGTTGCTGTTGATAATCATATGAGTAAGGACGGATCATTCTGATAAGCATCTTGATAACCAACTGCTATAACTTGAACAGCTTGCTAGGTCTGTCAGCCACATTTTTTCCTACAGATTACAATGTACTACAACTGGAAAGCTTGATTCTCGGGCCAGGCTACACTTTAATTTATAGACCAGAACAATGCAGAAATGAGTAGGCCAAGTAAACATTGTAGCCTATGTTGACAACACAAACATTATAGCTCAACTTAGTATGTTTTAACAAGACTTTAGTCGTATGGTCCATTTCCTAACAGTAGCCTATTGGCTTTCATAAGGTCCCTTTCTACAGGAGTATTAATAAAGCACCAATGCATTCATAATCTAGGTGCGGTGTACAACGTTAAACATTTGTTAAAATAAAAACAGGAGCATATGTGCTAGCTTTAACTAAAATGTGAAAGGTAGAAGCTATAACGTTATGACCATCAACAAGTAGCTAACGTTATTCATGCCATGAATGAAACCCATGATGGGTTTCATCAGGTCCCTTCACACAGTAGCCTAGGCTTCAATCAAGCACCATACAGTCTGCATTCATAAGCTATTCTAACGTTACTTCTCTGGTTTACGTTAACGTTGTAGTTAAAACGCTGCTGGTTAGTAGGCCTATGAACTAATGCACTAATTAGTGCATTACGTTTGATTGTCGTTCGCTATCGAAACCTACAGCTAATCGGTCACTGTAAAGTTGACGACATATTAACGTTGATTAACAGTGGGTTTCTTTACATAATACATATCAACGTAGCAAGGTGCTAACGTCAACTATTTCGCTAACGTTACCTAACGTTATAACGTTAGTTTAGTTATTTGTGACCCATCATTTCATACATATAACGCTAACGTTACATAATGTTTGACGACATAAATGACTCAAATACCGAAAAACCGGAACACTTACCTTGTCTCTAATTAGAGAAATGTGCCGCTGAAGGTTTACGAGCAAATAAAGTGACCACGGCACAGCAGGCGAAGACGTTCAGAAGATTCACAGCTCCAGCTGTAGCTCGCGTTCAGCTGTTAATTGTTTTCAGCTGCAGGTCACGTCATAATGCTTAAAGTTGCCGCCATGGAGGTCAATGTTAAGTCAATGGGAATTTATTGCTCTTTTATCGTAAATATCTCAAAAAGTATAAAGTTTACAAATGTAAAAATGACATTGTACAATTGTCCGTTACAAGACCTTTGTAGGAGTGTTTGAATGACGTCAAACGGTTCAGTGGTTTTAGTATCATTAAACATCAAACTTGGTCGGAAGAAGAAGAATAAAAGACGATAAGAAGAACAGTGATAATAGTCCATTGCATTTATATGCAATGCAACTAGAAAACGCAATTCCAGGGAATTACTAGTGCATGAAAATGCAAAACATATGGTGTGAAATATATTGTTAAAACAGATGATGTGCCAATTGGCAACCAACATGATGAGGTTTAATATAGTTGGAATGACTGAACTAAGTAGATGAGGTTTAATATAGTTGGAATGACTGAACTAGGTAGATGATGTTTGATACAGTTGGAATGACTGAACTAGGTAGATGAGGTTTAATAATAGTTGGAATGACTGAACAGTTACAGTTTTTCTCAGCCGCTTTGGTGCTTTTCTCACATCACTATTAACATTTGCACAGCAGTTAGTGCATTTCTCAAAACAATTAGTGCAAACTGCAAAACCTAGTGGATAACCTGCAAAAGCACGTCACTTGCTCAAAATGGATAGTCCATTCCTCAAAAGCTAGTATTTATGTCAATGAAACTGTCAGTGTCATCAAAATGAGAAGTCTTGACACCATTGTTTATGAACAAGATAGTCAAATGGCTTTGTCATGTTTTCATTATGATAGTTCTCTCAGTGTTTTCCAATGCAAAAAGAGATCAGAACTCGGTGACACTACCTGAACATGCTCAAGACAGCACTATACAGTACTTGTAACCATTTGAAAACTACAGTAAAGTTACACATTAGGGGAGTAAGTGAGTACAAGATACTGAATACGTACATTTTTACAGTATGCTCTTTGCAATTCTACAGCATTGTGACAGAATTTGATAACTAGTTCAACAATTTTGTATGTAATGACTCAAGCGATGAAATGAAGACTATTAGTTTTATTGGGAACGACTATTCAGCATCGATAAGTATAGTTCATTTTGACTGACATGACATAAGCAAATGATAATGTTAAAAAACAGCAGAGAATTGTATGAAAGCAACTGATACATGTCCAAAAGCATTTGCAATTTGTTCAAAGGAAGGAGAAATTGCTACTATGATGTGCACAAATGACTAAATATTGTGGAGGTTGTACTAATAGTTATGAGAATTTTCATTCTGATCTGAAAAAAGCACCAAAGCGACTGAGAAAAACTGTAAATAGGTGGATAGTTTAAAAGGTTAAATTATTTGCTAGGTAGATGATGTTTAATATAGTTGGAATGACTGAACTAGGTAGATGAGGTTTAATATAGTTGGAATGACTGAACAGTTAAATAGGTGGATAGTTTAAATGGTTAAATTATTTTCTAGGTAGATGAGGTTTAAAGGAACCGTATGTAAGATTGTGGCCAAAACTGGTACTGCAATCACTTTCAAATTACTGTAGAGCGGTGTATCCCCTCCCCCTGACTGGCAGAGCTGGCAACCCGATCTGGATGCCGAAACACTACTGACTTCGTGATTAGTAGATAGGTGGAGGGTGGCGCATCCGGCCAAAACACAACATGACAACATCAACATCAGTTGAGGGCTGCAACTTCACATTTTAAATGACAATATCCTGGCCGGACTACTGTTGTCAGTGATATAAGTAAGTTGTAAGTATTTGAAATGAACATGATTTCTTAATGTCTAGTGACATATCAGGGCCATTTTATGATTAATTGAAATACATTTCTTACATATGGTTCCTTTAATGTAGTTGGATTGACTGAACTAGGTAGATGAGATTTAATATAGTTGGAATGACTGAACAGTTAAATAGGTGGATGGTTGAAAAGGTTAAATTATTTGCTAGGTAGATGGGGTTTAATATAGTTGGAATGACTGAACTAGGTAGATGAGGTTTAATATAGTTGGAATGACTGAACAGTTAAATAGGTGGATGGTTGAAAAGGTTAAATTATTTGCTAGGTAGATGAGGTTTAATATAGTTGGAATGACTGAACTAGGTAGATGAGGTTTAATATAGTTGGAATGACTGAACTAGGTAGATGAGATTTAATATAGTTGGAATGACTGAACAGTTAAATAGGTGGATAGTTTAAATGGTTAAATTATTTAGGTAGATAGTTGACGATAACTGACAGTTGGAATGGCTCTAATGTTTGCTAGCAGTTATGCTAACTATGTTAGCAAAGATAATAATATTAACAAAGTTACTATGCTAGCTAGCATGCTAACACGCTAGCATGCAAACTATGCTAACCACGTTACTTAGCTAACTTAGCTAATCATTTTTAGCAGTTTTACTAAAAATGTTAACTAGCATGCTAACAATGTTAACCATGTGACTTAGCTAACTTAGCTAATCATTTTAAGCAGTTTTGCTAAAAATGTTAACTAGCATGCTAACATGCTAGCATGCTAACCACATTACTTAGCTAACATAGCTAATTGTTTTTAGCAGTTTTGCTAAAAATGCTAACTAGCATGCTAACATGCTAGCATGCTAACTATGATAACCATGTTACTTAGCTAACTTAGCTAATCATTTTAAGCAGTTTTGCTAAAACTGCTAACTAGCATGCTAACATGTTAGCATGCTAACTATGCTAACCATGTGACTTAGCTAACTTAGCTAACTAGCTACAGTGGGTAGGAGTCATAGTTGATGACAAGTAACAGTTACAATGGCTAAACAGTTAAAAAGTTCAGTAGTTTAAAGGGTTAAATTGTTTAACAGTAAAATATTATAGTGAGGACTTTTATTTTGAAACAGTTTTTGGCAGAGGAAGCACTTGAACAGGATGTGTAGTCTTAATAGGACCAGTTTGTATGCTTAAAGCCTGAGACTGGCAGTTGGTCCAGGTGGCCCGAACACCTGCCATAGGATTCTAATTGCTTAACGGCCGTATTGTGATGTCATAATCAAAATGTTAAGTCAATGGGGAAATTTTGATTAGTTTTTAATTAATAGTTTAAAAAGTATAAAAGTTACAAAGCTGAAAAATGCATAGCACCCATGTCCCAAGTAAGACCTACGTAACATAGTTTGAATGAAGTTTCTACGTTAAACGGTTGAAGCTGCATTAAATGCGTTAGCGGAAGAATAAGAATAAGAACTAGAAAACGCAATTCCAGGGAATTACCAGTGCATGAAAATGCAAAAAATATGGTGTGAAATATATTGTTAAAACAGATGATGTGCTAATTGGCAACCAACATGATGAGGTTTAATATAGTTCAAATGACTGAACTAGGTAGATGAGGTTTAATATAGTTGGAATGACTGAACAGTTAAATAGGTGGATAGTTTATATAGGTAAATGATTTACTTGGTAGATAAGGTTTAATATAGTTGGAATGATTGAACGGTTAAATAAGTGGATAGTTTAAATAGTTTAAATGGTTAAATTATTTAGGTAGATAGTTGACGATAACTGACACTTGGAATGGCTCTAATGTTTGCTAGCAGTTATGCTAACTATGTTAACAAAGATAATAATGTTAACCAAGTTACTATGCTAACTAGCATGCTAACAATGTTAAAATGCTAAGTATGTTAACCATGTTACTTAGCTGACTTAGCTCATAATTTTAAGCAGTTTTGTTAAAACTGCTAACTAGCATGCTAACATGCTAGCATGCTAACCATGTGACTTAGCTAACTTAGCTAATCATTTTAAGCAGTTTTGCTAAAAATGCTAACTAGCATGTTAGCATGCTAACTATGCTAACCATGTGACTTAGCTAACTTAGCTAATCATTTTAAGCAGTTTTGCTAAAAATGCTAACTAGCATGCTAACATGCTAGCATGCTAACTATACTAACCATGTGACTTAGCTAATCATTTTTAGCAGTTTTGCTAAAAATGCTAACTAGCATGCTAACATGCTAGCATGCTAACTATACTAACCATGTGACTTAGCTAACTTAGCTAATCATTTTTAGAAGTTTTGCTAACTATGCTAACTAGCATGTTAACATGCTAACTATGCTAACCACGTTACTTAGCTAACATAGCTAATCATTTTTAGCAGTTATGCTAACTATGTTAACTAGCATGCTAACTATGCTAACCACGTTACTTAGCTAACTTAGCTAATCATTTTTAGCAGTGTTGCTAAAAATGCTAACTAGCATGCTAACATGCTAGCATGCTAACTATGCTAACCACGTTACTTAGCTAACATAGCTAATCGTTTTTAGCAGTTTTGCTAAAAATGCTAACTAGCATGCTAACTATACTAACCATGTGACTTAGCTAACTTAGCTAATCATTTTTAGAAGTTTTGCTAACTATGCTAACTAGCATGCTAACATGCTAACTATGCTAACCACGTTACTTAGCTAACATAGCTAATCATTTTTAGCAGTTATGCTAACTATGTTAACTAGCATGTTAGCATGCTAACTATGCTAACCACGTTACTTAGCTAACTTAGCTAATCATTTTTAGCAGTGTTGCTAAAAATGCTAACTAGCATGCTAACATGCTAGCATGCTAACTATGCTAACCACGTTACTTAGCTAACATAGCTAATCATTTTTAGCAGTTTTGCTAAAAATGCTAACTAGCATGCTAACATGCTAGCATGCTAACTATGCTAACCATATGACTTAGCTAACTTAGGTAATCGTTTTAAGCAGTTTTGCTAAAAATGCTAACTAGCATGCTAACATGCTAACTATGCTAACCATGTAACTTAGCTAACTTAGCTAACTAGCTACAGTGGGTAGGAGTCATAGTTGATGACAAGTAACAGTTACAATGGCTAAACAGTTAAAAAGTTCAGTAGTTTAAAGGGTTAAATTGTTTAACAGTAAAATATTCTAGTGAGGACTTTTATTTTGAAACAGTTTTTGGCAGAGGAAGCAGTTGAACAGAATGTGTAGTCTTAATAGGGCCAGTTTGTATGCTTAAAGCCTGAGACTGGCAGTTGGTCCAGGTGGCCCGAACACCTGCCATAGGATTCTAATTGCTTAATGGCCGTATTGTGATGTCATAATCATAATGTTAAGTCAATGGGGAAATTTTGCTTAGTTTTTAATTAATAGTTTAAAAAGTATAAAAGTTACAAAGCTGAAAAATACATAGCACCCATGTCCTAAGTAAGACCTACGTAACATAGTTTGAATGAAGTTTCTACGTTAAACGGTTGAAGCTGCATTAAGTGCGTTAGAAGAAGAAGAAGAATAAGAACTAGAAAAGCATTTCCTGAAGGAAATACAGTGCATGAAAATGCAAAAATATGATGTAAAAATATCATACAGAGTAAAAACAAACTATATTGGTTGCTAAGTAGATGAGGTTTAATATAGTTGGAATGACTGAACAGTTAAATAGGTGGATAGTTTAAATGGTTAAATTATTTAGGTAGATAGTTGACGATAACTGACAGTTGGAATGGCTCTAATGTTTGCTAGTAGTTATGCTAACTATGTTAACAAAGATAATAATGTTAACAAAGTTACTATGCTAACTAGCATGCTAACATGCTAGCATGCTAACTATGCTAACCATGTTACTTAGCTAATCGTTTTTAGTAGTTTTGCTAAAAATGCTAACTAGCATGCTAACATGCTAGCGCTAGCATGCTAACTATGCTAACCACGTTACTTAGCTGACTTAGCTAATCGTTTTTAGCGGTTTTGCTAAAAATGCTAACTAGCATGCTAGCATGCTAACTATGCTAACCACGTTACTTAGCTGACTTAGCTAATCGTTTTTAGCAGTTTTGCTAAAAATGTTAACTAGCATGCTAACATGCTAGCATGCTAACTATGCTAACCATGTGACTTAGCTAACTTAGCTAATCATTTTAAGCAGTTTTGCTAAAAATGCTAACTAGCATGCTAACATGCTAGCATGCTAACTATGCTAACCATGTGACTTAGCTAACTTAGCTAATCATTTTAAGCAGTTTTGCTAAAAATGCTAACTAGCATGCTAACATGCTAGCATGCTAACTATGCTAACCATGTTACTTAGCTAACTTAGCTAACTAGCTACAGTGGGTAGGAGTCATAGTTGATGACAAGTAACAGTTACAATGGCCGAACAGTTAGTAGTTTAAAGGGTTAAATTGTTTAACAGTAAAATATTATAGAGAGGACTTTTATTTTGAAACAGTTTTTGGCAGAGGAAGCAGTTGAACAGGATGTGTAGTCTTAATAGGGCCAGTTTGTATGCTTAAAGCCTGAGACTGGCAGTTGGTCCAGGTGGCCCGAACACCTGCCATAGGATTCTAATTGCTTAACGGCTCTATTGTGATGTCATCAGCCCATGTTAAGTCTATGGGGAAATTTTGACTAGTTTTTAATTAATAGTTTAAAAAGTATAAAAGTTACAAAGCTGAAAAATACATAGCACCCATGTCCTAAGTAAGACCTACGTAACATAGTTTGAATGAAGTTTCTACGTTAAACGGTTGAAGCTGCATTAAACGCGTTAGAAGAAGAAGAAGAAGAAGAAGCCTAGGAAGAACAGTACAGTGCATTTTCATGCACTGTAATAAGAAGAAAAAGCCTTGGAATAACAGTACAGTGCATTTTCATGCACTGTAAAAAGCCTTGGAATAACAGTACAGTGCATTTTCATGCACTGTAATAAGAACTAGAAAAGCATTTCCTGAAGGAAATACAGTGCATGAAAATGCAAAAATATGATGAGTTCATATGGTTAAATGATTTGCTTGGTAGATAAGGTTTAATATAATTGGAACGATTGAACAGTTAAATAGGTGGATAATTTAAATGGTTAAATTATTTAGGTAGATAATTGACGATAACTGACAGTTGGAATGGCTCTAATGTTTGCTAGCAGTTATGCTAACTATGTTATCAAAGATAATAATGTTAACCAAGTTACTTAAAGGTCACATTCACTGAGAAACCGTTTAATACTTGTTACTTTTGAAATACTATAGCTCATTCCAAGTTGCATATGCATGCTGCACGTGAAAATGATCTTCTACCCCCATTGCCCGCATTAGCCAATGAAAGAAAATACACGGAAAAACAAGCGAATCAGAAAGAGCCCTTCCCAATGACGCCGAAGGGAAACTGACTATTCATGGCCTCGCCCACCTTGGCTTGTGACCGCCTACAGGAAGACTGGAAGATTTTGCGGCTAGGGGATTGTCTCTCTGCAGCTAGTAGGAGCTAACAGCAAGTTGCCAACATGGCGGAAAAAAAATCGTGCCTGTTTTATTGTTTTGGCAATAACACATCAATGTTGCATGTCTTGCCTTAGAAACATGAGTTGAGGAAGAAATGGTTTGGATTTATCGTTGGAACACCACCACTGAAGTAGTGCAACATTAGTTCTGTGTTCCAATCATTTCAACCACACTCACTGCCTTAGAAAGTGGTTTTGCATCGATGTTCTGAAAACCTGATTCTGTACCGTCATGACGATCGACCACCAGCTCACAGGCTGTAAGTACAAACAAACTTTTCCACCTAACGTCTGTTACAAAATAGCATGTTCATATTCTTCACGTTAGCATGCATGAAAAGGGTACAAGCTAGGCTTAGGCTAGCCTATATTACAGGAAGCTACACCAGGCACGTAACTGAAGTGTTCTGTTCGCGACGTGTAAAATCAGAGAATGCCTAATAGGAAGGGCTCTGGTAAAATCCATTAGAGGAATGGTCTATTTTCCCGAACGTAGCCTACAGGCCACTAACACGCCAGGTGTAGCTACTTCCATTGATTAGGCCTATTGGAAGCTAATTGTTGCAGTACATAACGCGGACGGAATGCTTTAGTTACGTGCCTAGTGTAGCTACACTCATAAGAAACTGACCACACCACCCAGAGATTTAGCTTGTTGAACCTATAATCTTCTAACCTAAGCGTTAAACCACAAATAATAATATTAGCAACAATATTTTATGCTCAACTAAGTACGGGTATTGTTCTAGTCTAAACAGGGAAAATCAAAAACACAATACCCCTGCACTATTAGGCTAAATTGCTATCACTAGAGCTCAGGTATTTACACTTCAGTCTAATTTATGTCTTCTTGCCATTATTACATTGACATACAATGATGTTTTGTTTGATTACTTGCTGTTTACTTAGTGTGTATGTCTTCCAGAGCACATCCTCATGTCAGGCTACACAGCTTTCTAGCCTACATTAGGTCATCACGTTAGAAGCAAAGGTTCATTTCATTTCATTTATTTTTTTAAAGGACAGTGCACATTGATCAACATTTCTGTAAATGTGCCAGTGTTAGCCAGCAGGCTAATTTTCAACTGTAGTCCATTGGCAAGATGTTATACTAGGCACATGGTGGCTAAAAAAAAACCATATTAAATCACATAGCAATTGACATACAGCAATAGAACATAATGCCATAATACTAGCTCCAATAAAACATTTAAAACATAAGACATATAACCATACAGCCAAACAACCCTTCAATAAAGTAACCATCTATCTATCATACATACACCATGGGTTACAGGACAGCTAAACTATAGAGGCAGACCAACATTAATGTATTATGAGAAGTGCTCACATTTTTGTATGCTCAAAAGCCAGTCCTAAAGATGGTGTGTGAATGTATGGTGAGAGGTGGACGAGGTTTGTGATCTAACTTTTATTGTTGTACTAGTTAGTTTCTAGAAGTCTTTTTCTAGTAGGCTAATACAGGTTCTTATGTGCTCGTCAATGTTTTGGAAAGTCAATTCATGGGTTTCTTCAGGTCACTTTCCACAGGTGTATAAAATCAAGCACCTCGATTATGAATGCAGACTGCATGGTGCTTGATTAATACACCTGTGTAAATGGACCTGATGAAACCCATGAATTGCATAACAGATAGAATTGATATTACCGAATGTCTTCTTGTGGGTGTGCTACTTAGTACATCATACACCTTACCACATTCACTAAAATATTTTTGTTTCCATTGTACCAGTACAGTTTTGTGAGATAGTGAATGTCCTGTGTACTATTAGTATCTTGTAACTTGACAGTAATACATATTTATTTACTTTAGGTACCCAAACAGAATACTTCATGAAAAGTATGAGTATTGATACAAGCACTTCGGATACACCATGGGCATGGGGGCCTGCTACCTCTACTGCCATCAAGCCTGTTCATCCAAGGCCAGCTAGAAGACCTCGGGTTGATCAAGAGGAGGAGGAGGATGAAAGCGACATCTCCACAATAACACCTGATGGCTCCACCTATGGCCCAGCGCAATCAAAGAGCAATGTTATAAAATCATCACAGCCAACGAATGTGTTTTGTGTGTTGTCCCTTTGGATCCCCAGGACAATACAAGCCGAAACAACAACTCAGACCTTTTTCCCTAAATAATCCCAGCACTATTTTACAAAGGATCTGTAGGCCAGATGTCTGCATCATCTGGCAAAAAGAAGACATTGTTAATTCTGTGCATAGTTTGGATGTTCTTGTTTTGTGTTTGCATTATTTTAATAGACTGCAATATTACTATTTGTCAGTGTTTCACGGACCACCTAGCAAAAAAAAAAAAAACAGTAGACCTACTTCAACAGTATATTACACAATAGGCCTTCTTACTGAACCACCTTGCTTATTGTCTTTGCACCTTGCTTATGGTGTCAGAGGATTCATATGATTTAAACTGGCATAGGTTACATCAGTGTTGCAGAACTGTTTGGATTTACATACAAGTTGGTTCAATATTGCAAACAACTCATCTATTATATTTTACCACATCTACTTGTGGAACACTTGAGAGAGCTTGCGGACCACACTTTGAGTACTACTGCTGTATGTAAATATAATAAAGTTGTTTATAGACAATTGACCTGTTTTGTATATTTGTTTTAGGAGTTTCATCAGTTTTTGTCCCTTTTAAGCTAAAGGTTTATCTTACCTTTCATATCTTCTGTCTCACAGAGGGCCATAGTCGTCATAGTCGAATGTTTAGTGCATTTTGAAGGGAGTACATTATGCTAAGGCAGACTGGTTCTAATCCTGGGTACAGGGTCATACAGACAACAGGGGTACTGGTGTTGCCCATTTTTCTAACCACATGAGCAATCCCCTTACGAAAAAGTAGTATAGGAATCTTATAATATTTGGGACAAAATATTATAGTAATCTTATAGGAATAATTGGGACATACTGTAGAAGTACTACTAATAACTCTATAATATCCTGTAACCGCTATAGTTTTTCTATAGTAGTCTTGTAGTACCTATAGTATGTCCAAATACTATAGTATTCCTATAAGATTACTGTAATATTTAGTCCCAAAATACTATAAGATTCCTATAGTAGGCTACTTTTTCTGTCATACGTGACAGAAAACAACTTGAGTAGGCTAACCTCTGCCAATGCCAGGCTATCAAAGCCATAGTTCTCATTACCGGAGAAGTCTTGCAGCACACATTCTCTGCTTCTGTGGGCATTCTGGTACAATTCCAGCAAAATATAGCTAGGTAGGTGTGTTTGCATTTAGATCTATCTATATATTGGGCTATGACCAAGTGGTCTTTCAATGATAGTATCATGGAATTCAAACCATAACTATCTAGCTATTCCGATAGCATTAGCAGGCTAGGTCAGTGGCTGAACTGCATTTAGGGTGCTTACCTGTGTTGTGAAATAAAATATCTACTAGGAAGATTGCAAAGACTTTTGACTGTGTAAAGAAATAGGTCTTTATTTTAAAACGTTTCCAACTGTTTATTACTTGAAACCAAGATGACGATTGTCACAAACGTTTACCTCTTTTAGGAGAAATTTTAAGCTGACAGGCAATTGTTACCATTCTATTAAACCAACGTTCACCGACAAACGATCAGGAAGCGGTTCTTCTTCCTACTCGAATACTAGGATCAAACACATGAAGTTGTATCTCCGAAGACATTTTCTGCAACAGTTTTGACTCGAGTTTTAGCCAGGTTTTAGCACTGTAAAGTTGAATATGGAGCATAGCACAGGCAGAATCGGATGAGGACGCACTGGAGGAAGCGTCACAGTACTGTTAGCCAATCAGAGGTGAATTCATTAGCATGTCATTAATATTCATGACTAGAGGCGAAATCCAGTCGTTCCTCCCCGCCCACCTTCCCCACCAAACTAGAACAGCATGAAACAGACGCAGCACAGCATTTTTTTCACCAAAACCGGCTCACAGGGCATTCATCAATACTACAGACCACTGCAAAATTAATGAAAAAACGATGAGATGAGACCTTTAACTTAGCTAATGTTTTTATTTTTAGTAGTTATGCTAACTATGCTAACTAGCATGTTAACTATGCTAACCATGTTACTTAGCTAACTTAGCTAATCATTTTTAATAGGTATGCTAACTATTTTAACTAGCATGCTAACATGCTAACTATGTTAACCATGTTACTTAGTTAACCTAGCTAATCATTTTTAAAAGGTATGCTAACTAGCATGTTAACATGCTAACTATGCTAACCATGTTATTTAGCTTACTTAACTAACTTAGCTAATCATTTTTAACAGTTTTGCTAAAAATGCTAACTATCATGTTAGCATGGTAACTATACTAACCATGTTACTTAGCTAACTTAGCTAATCATTTTTAACAGTTTTGTTAAAAATGCTAACTAGCATGCTAACTATGCTAACCATGTTACTTAGCTAACTTAGCTAATCATTTTTAGCAGTTTTGTTAAAAATGCTAACAATGTTAGCAATGCTAACATGCTAACTATGCTAACCATGCTAACTAGCTACAGTGAGTAGGAGTCATAGTTGATGACAAGTAACAGTTACAATGGCTGAACAGTTAAAAGGTTCAGTAGTTTAAAGGGTTAAATTGTTTAACAGTAAAATATTATAGTGAGGACTTTTATTTTGAAACAGTTTTTGGCAGAGGAAGCAGTTGAACAGGATGTGTAGTCTTAATAGGGCCAGTTTGTATGCTTAAAGCCTGAGACTGGCAGTTGATCCAGGTGGCCTGAACACCTGCCATAGGATTCTAATTGCTTAACGGCCGTATTATGATGTCACAATCAGTAATGTTAAGTCTATGGGGATTTTTAAAAAGTTTTTCTTTAATAGTTTAAAAAGTATAAAAGTTTCAAAGTTGAAAAGACATAGCAGCTTGGTCCGTTTGAATACCTACGTTACAAAGTTTGAACGAAGTTTCTAAGTTAAACTGTTCAAGAGAAATTGCGTACGGAAAAAGTGGTAAGCGGAATAATAATAAGAAGTTGTTGTTGTTGTTGCCTTGGAAGAACAGTACAGTGCATTTTCATGCACTGTAATAAGAAGAAGTTGCCTAGGAAGAACAGTACAGTGCATTTTCATGCACTGTAATAAATCGTATAACAATAGAGTGCATTTTCATGCACTCTAACTAGAAAAGCATTTCCTGAAGGAAATACAGTGCATGAAAATGCAAAAATATGATGGAAAATATCATACAGAGTAAAAACAAACTATATTGGTTGCTAAGTAGATGAGGTTTAATATAGTTGGAATGATTGAACAGTTAAATAGGTGGATACTTTAAATGGTTAAATTATTTAGGTAGATAGTTGACGATAACTGACAGTTGGAATGGCTCTAATATTTGTTAGCAGTTATGCTAACTAAGTAACTTGGTTAACATTATCTTTGTTAACAATGCTAACTAGCATGCTAACAATGTTAAAATGCTAAGTATGCTAACCATGTGACTTAGCTAACCTAACTAATTATTTTTAGTAGTTATGCTAACTATGTTAACTAGCATGCTAACAGGCTAACTATGTTAACCATGTGACTTAGCTAACTTAGCTAATAATTTAATGTTAACAATGGTAGCAATGCTAACATACTAAAAATGTTAACCATGCTAACAAGCTACAGTGGGTAGGAGTCATAGTTGATGACAAGTAACAGTTACAATGGCTGAACAGTTAAAAAGTTCAGTAGTTTGAAGGGTTAAATTGTTTTACAGTGAAATATTGTAGTGAGGACTTTTATTTTGAAACAGTTTTTGGCAGAGGAAGCAGTAGAACAGGATGTGTAGTCTTAATAGGGCCAGTTTGTATGCTTAAAGCCTGAGACTGGCAGTTGATCCAGGTGGCCTGAACACCTGCCACAGGATTCTAATTGCTTAACGGCCGTATTGTGATGTCATAATCATAATGTTAAGTCAATGGGGAAATTTTGATAGTTTTTAATTAATAGTTTAAAAAGTATAAAAGTTACAAAGTTGAAAAATACATAGCCCAAATGTCCTAAGTAAGAACTATGTAACAAAGTTTGAATGAAGTTTCTACGTTTAAAGGAACACGCCACCCAATGTCAGTAGTAATATACAGTGGGTCCCAGTTAAGAATTGACACTTTCACCATCAAGGTGATTCACGCAGCTGGGTGAAATGTAAGTACAACTGCAGCCGCTTGGGGGCAGCATAGTCCGCTGTGGCGTTCTGCGGTCGAACCGGACCAGCAAGGGCTGTGATTGGCCGAGTTTTCAGTTTGTTTATCTGTGTTTTTAGCAGCCCCTGCAACATGCTAGTCCACTGTAGCCTATAAGCTTTGTACATAATGTTAAACATAGTTTTGGATTCAGTGGCAAGATTTCTTGATTGTACAGTGCCTGCCTGTCTCTCAGTAATGTTTTAAAATGAGAGCTTCGTCAGCTTACAGTACGCTACTTTGTCGGCAGTCATGAGAAGTTCGCTTGCTAACAGAACATAAATATGCTGCCCAGAAACCTCGTGAATAGTCCTGTGTTTTTTTACTACACTAACGAGGTTTAAATAAAGCCTTTGCCTACAGCATCTCCTTAACAGTAATGTTAACAAAATGACAGCATTCATATGACAAAGGAAAACGAATTCGGTCACTCAAGACTGTGCCACAGCGACCAGTGTAGGCTATAGTCCTACCCAATAGGCCTACTCAAAGCAGATAGCGTTGTCTGACGGTCGAGTGGGTTATTGCACGTATTTCCAGAACAAGTCTGCAACTTTCAGGCAGTTCTGAGTTCGAATCTAGGCAGGAGCAGAGCCATTTAAAGGCCTATTGATATCATTTTTTGCAAGGTGTTGCTCCTGGCAAGACTTGTTTATGACGTTTGGTGATAGCTGTTTTTGTGACACGTTAGACGTTCTTTAAAATGAGCGCATACGGGGAGTAAAACAACTTGTTGCCGTTTTGGGACATAAAATACATTAAGCTTTTTCACGTCAAGGTGGTATTTGTTGTTAGGCCTACAGCTTCAGAAAGCTGCAGGGGAGCGCGGGGCACAAAGTAACGCGGGGTTAAATGTAACATGGACTTTTTTCCTAGTTGCAGATGGTTGATCGGGACATATTGGTCAGTTAACCACATTACTATGAGACGGTGTTCCACAAATTTTCATACCGTATGGACGTGTTTTCACGTAGATCTAGCAAAACGTCTTTTGAAGGCATCAAAGTAAATAGGTGGTAGGCTACTTGTCTTTCGATTACTGAGTTGTGGGTGCAGCGCACTGACTAATAATCATCTTGTAGGCTAAAAATGAACACCCTTTTGAAACATGTAGTCAACACATAGGAGCTATCTTATCTTAAAAGAAACGTGACCCAGCAGGGTTGTAACGCGCTGTTACAACTGTAGGCTGCAATGATTGCAATAGGCCTACAAAAATATGCGCGTGTTAGTTTTGTGATGTTTTGCACTTTTGCCTCATCTGTTTTCAGGTTTGAGGGCTTTTTTTGCCAAGATTGACCTTGGTTAGACTCTGCATATGTTATTTCTCCGTATGGGAAATAAAGTCAATTTTCGACACACATCTGTTATTAGTTCAATAACAAGTGTTGCTTGTTAAAACATGTGACTAGTGAAACTCAAATGATTTTAGAAATATTTAGCCAAAGCCAAAAAGTGTTACTTTGTGCCCCGCGCTCCCCCACTGCTTGTGAAAGAAGGGGGTGGGGGAGGGGGGCTTAACGTGAAAAAGCTTAATGTCCCAAAACGGCAACGTTTTAGGCTACTCCCCGCAGGCCTTCATAATGGTAGGCTACAGGAAGTGGGGGGAGGATATGGGATGACCAGAGCCGTCATCTATCGTCTTTCCAGGCACACACAGCTCGTTACCATATAGCCTATCGACTGCCTTAACATATAGGCTCTGCTCTTGGGTTTGGCCTCACAGCGAACTCAATCCTCTTGTTGCTTGCAGTTTGTTCAATAAAGCGATGCAGATTACATTATTTATTTCTGATTAATTATGTCTTTTGATGTCTTTTGCAACATTTGCTTGTTAGGCTGGGCTACTGTCAATGTCCTGTACAGGTCAATGTTCAACAATTGCTGGTGTAGGCCTACAGGCTATTAATCAATTAGGGACTGTTCGTTATTTATTTAAGGGGCTACCGGAGGAGTTTTGGGAGCTTAGTCAAAAAAGACGTGACCCTCCCTCGCCAGCAAGACATTTTTCTATGACCCTCCAAAGTGATTGAGAAAAAACGCATGACCCTCCCCAGTCCCAACAATTTATTGATGCCTTAGGCTACTGGGTCAATTTGGGAGCTTGCATGCTACGACTCCTTCATTGAAATGCCTTGAAAAGGCTGTCGTTTGCACAATTTCACAAATAATCACCGGGACCGAAACAAACCTGTCAACTTTTCCCGGGTTTATCGCGTATTTTACCTTTTTTCCTCGCTGTCTTAGGAGCTGCAGGGCCGTCGCAAGGGGGTGCGAGGCCCTGTGCGAACTTGACAGATGCAAGGCCCTTTATGAAATCATGCGATAGCTTACTTTACACATAGCCAAGTGTATTTTAATAGTAGCCTAGTCTAATAAGCTACACCAGCTTGTCTTTAAGGGGGGAAATTCAATTGTATAGCCTATAACATTAGCTGAGTCACATTTGACCATATGGTGTTTATCATAGGCTACATCACGAAACCAAATAGTGTAACAAAGGCGAACACTTTAACAGGGGGAATTAATTGGGCATGAATCATTGTGCTGAACGGTATTTGTCAATGAGCAGAAACACACACGACATTACTATTGATAAGATGTACTGGTCTGTATCTATAGGCTAACATTGGACAAATAAATGACACTGACTCGCCATATCCTGACTCAGGAAAAAAAACATTTTCTTGCTTTGCCGCAAACTCAGCAATGAAATAATAGGCCAGTTTGCAGGTAGCCTAACATCTTTTTCATAGAAGGGAGAGCAGTCTCTCTTGTGACATGGAGGTGCGCAAATAGTTTTTAACAGCCTGTTCAACTTCGAAAAGCTTCGTTCACCCGATGCCAGTCACTGATCGCAATTTCAAAGTTCGGGAAGCTCATCTTTTTAAGTTTTAAGTGCAGTGGCCCCTATCTGCCCCCTTTGGAATTATATCTCGAGCCTATTATAAGGTCCAGTGCGTCATGTCCTGGGATTCGGACGTGCTCAAAAAAGAAAAGAAAAAACACTTTTTTAAAGATGGTTACGAGGAGCAATATAAGAGAGAAATTTGATGATCGTTGTTTTGGGACGTTAAGCCTTTTCCATAGGCGTCAGTGAAGGAGATTGAAGAATGACCATTTTTTTATGCAAAAATATTTCTTAACTTCAAAAACTCAGTGTCTAAAACTCAGTGTCATTCAGACTCAACCCTCTTGTTGCTTTGATATCTTTTTCGTTGTCGTTTGAACGTCGGCAAGCAGGCATATTATGGTTGCAATTTAAGTGAATTTTTTACAGTAGGCCTAGGCCTACAACATGCTGTTAGGCTGGGCTACTGTCAATGTACTTGTAGGCTACAGGTAAATGTTCAACAATTGCTGGTGTACAGGCTATAATCAATTAGCTAAATCATTTCTCCAGCTGTTTAAACATTTTTTTGTGCTACATTCAAACGCAAAAGGTGCTTTGATATCTTTTTCGTTTGAACGTCGGCAAGCAGGCATGCTGAGGTTGCAATGAATGAGGATAATTGGTTTTATCTGCGGATTTATTTTTTGCATTATTTTGAATATGACTCGCTCCAGTCTCAACAGCACGTACTTTTTCCACACGCATCTAAGTTCTAACACACATATCCCCTCTCGCTTTCTCTCTCTCCATCCCTGCGCACGGTGCTTTCTTAAAGGAGCTGCACCATTTTACAACAATTGCATCTACATTTTCATATTATAATGTTTTGTCAAGTGTAAGCTTAAACTACCGTGATCAATTTAAGTTCCCGTGCCCCCGCTGCGTCATGGAAGCAGTAAGTCAAGTCGTATCAAAAATAGTAGTGGCTGAACTCCCAAGTGACACCTTGTGGTTGTTTGTGTCAACTGCAGTTTGTGCCATTTCTGCTGAGAAAATGGGGTGCGTGATTCATGAAGGAACCCGTCCAAACTTAACCGGGACACACTGTATGTTCTTCCCTTAACTTTCACGAGTTGAGTCATACCTCTCCCGTGTCGGTAAGTGCACTCAAACGCTCTGGTGCGCGCCTGGACTGTGTTAGCATGTTGCTATGCTAGCGGGCTTTGCCGTAACTAACCATAGAAGTAATCAAAAACATCCACGTTTTCCCGACTTAAATACAGTTGCACGAGTAGTTGATAGAAATGTCTACGGCCACGCAACATGAAACGTGGCGATTTTCCAAGCGAATAAACAGGAGAACTACAATGTGTGGCACAATAGCACTTGGGAGTACTTCGACCTAGCGTAGTAGTATTGTTTACACCTAATTGTAGATCCTATCCACCACAGAGTTTAGAATCCATGCTGGATCGACCCTCAGCCTCTCCCTCCCCTCTGAGCGAGAGAGAGGCACACACACTAGAGATGCGCTGATGGGCTATTATTTCAACCATATCTGCATAGCAAAACTTATTATCCATCAGCCATCCATCAGCACCAAAGTTTTTAGACCAATTTTCAAAACCGCACCCGCCCACCATCCGCTGGTTGTTTTAATGTAGGCTATATGGGCAGCGCTGCTGACGTGAGGCTAGAAAGCCCTTGCCTGTTCTAGAAAGACTGATCTAATGCAGCAAATATATTAAAAGGCTAAAGTCGTACATTGGCTATGTTGTAGCCTATCCCTAGAATATCAGCAGCAAACTCAGTCTCTGTCTCGCAAAACAGTCTCCAAATAAAACGCACATCGGCCTGTTGCCTATTCTGCCAGCTTGTGACAATACATCGTCCAAAATGCTTGATTGCATTGCATTCTCCACATTTTTAGCTAAATTTTCATGTACCACATCAGCATTTTTGTTCAGTGAATCTTTTGTAAATTGCTTTACAATTACCGCCGGGCCTATAGGCCTATTGCCTGGCTTGCCTCAGCTTCGGTCACGTCCTTTTACAATTTTATCATTGTAATAAAAAACGCAATTTGCCACATAATTTCAACATGCTCCTGACCTACTAATTAATGCCTATTGTACTTTATTTTTTTCCGATGTCATTTCTGAGTCATCTACAGATGTTTACACACATTCACCTCCCTAAATAGAACCAACTTGACGTTGACTTCAACCTGTGTTATATCCTAGATGAGACTGCCTGGGTTATTTTGTTTCGATATTAGCCTATATATAAAGCACATAGTAATTGTAGCCTACCATTCAGGGAATATGCATTTAAAAGAGAGACAGAGAGTGATATGACTCAGAAATGACATCGGGCGATGGCAGTGCGAGATGTTAAGAACGTAAGAGCTAAAACTTCTACAAACTCAATAACATCCACAGCGGAAAAAGAAGGTAAGAAAAATAGTCGGAAAACTTAGTGTAAGGCAAGCAAGCAAGTTTGGCGGTTGTTACTAAAAATGTGAACATGCACATTGCACTGTTGTGCGGTGGACTTTCAGAATGAATGGAGTCGGAGTTTCTTTAATATCGAGGTGTCATATAGTTTGTCCGATGGCCTGCTATAAAATGAATTGTGACTGAAAAAGACGCGCTCTCTTCCAGTGCAGTCAAAATGAATGGGAGTCTTCAGAACAGGCTTGTCAGTCACCCTGACATAACAGTGTTAGGTGCCATGGCTCTTCTGGCCACTAGTTTGTTGCTCGAATGCTCGGACTTCAACAAATTCACAGAAGACATGATTAGAGTATTTGACCAATCAGTTGCTAGTGCAGATGCAGCCAAGAAGCTAATGTCCGTCCAGCAGGGCAAGACTAGTGTAGCAGATTATGCCATTGCCTTCCGAACACTGGCTGCTGTAAGTGGATGGAACGAGCCAGCACTGGTGTCTGCCTTCCACCATGGCCTGTCAGACCCAGTCAAAGATGGACTAGTGTCTGTGGGTTGTCCCTCTGACCTAGAATCCCTGATCACACATGCCATACGTCTGGATAACCGCCTCAGGGAACGTCGCCGTGATGCAGTCCGAAGAACACCTGATGCTGGTCTTACATGGCTCTCTACTCCACCGATCACCGAGCCCATGCAAATTGGACGAACACGTCTGTCTGCTGCTGAGAGGGAACGCCGGCGAAGAGAAAGGTGCTGAATATACTGCGGGAAAAAGGGACACTTCCGAGACACCTGCCCTGAGATCTCGAGCTCCCGAGCTTTCCCGTCCAGCCGAGGGAGGGTTGTGACGGGAGCCACCTTGTCTCCCGAGTTCCCTGGCCAAGGAGTCTTTCTTCCCATTTCCATCTCCTGGGGTGAAGGCAGTCACATTTGTCAAGCCCTTGTTGACTCTGGAGCTGCAGGGAATTTTGTGGACTCTAACTTTGCCCTCAAACTCAAGATTCCTCTTGTTCCCCTCAAGCTGCCTCTCTCTGTGTCTGCTCTGGATGACCAGCCCCTGGGAAACGGCAATGTCACTCATGCAACTTCTCCTATTCGTCTCCAGTTTGAAGCCGACCGAGAAGATATCTCAATGCATCTCATCCACTCTCCAGAGTTTCCTGTGGTCCTTGGCACCCCCTGGCTTACCAGTCACAACCCACACATCGATTGGGTAACTGGTCAAGTCCTGGAATGGGGCCCTACCTGCCACGCCACTTGCCTCCAGTGCAAATCCTCCAGTGTCGCCCACCGAGTCTCTGGATCCCACCGAGTTGTCCCAAGTTCCCTCCGAGTACTGGGATTTGAAAGAGGTCTTCAGCAAGAAAAGAGCATCTTCTCTTCCTCCTCATAGACACTACGATTGTGCCATCGGATTAACCAACGCTCCAGCTGTCTTCCAGGCCCTCATAAATGATGTTCTCAGGGACATGATCAACCGTTTTGTTTTTGTCTATTTAGACAACATTTTAATCTTTTCAAAGTCCTTGCAAGAGCATCAACACCACGTGCGAAGCGTCCTACAGAGGCTACTGAAAAACCACCTGTACGTGAAAGCTCAAAAATGTGAGTTCCATGTCTCCGAGACCTCTTTCCTGGGCTTCATCCTAAGACACGGTCCAGATGGATCCCAGCAAAACAAAAGCTGTGCGGGATTGGCCAACACCAACATCCGTAAAAGGAGTTCAACAGTTCCTTGGTTTTGCAAACTTTTACCGCAAATTAATTCGTAACTTTAGCTCAGTGGCCGCGCCAATCTCAGCTCTCACTAAGAAGACCGGTGCGCCATTTTTTTGGACGCCCAAGGCTGACGAAGCATTCCAGGATCTCAAGCATCGCTTTTCCTCTGCTCCTGTGCTGATCCTCCCTGACCCGTCCCAGCCTTTTATTGTGGAGGTGGATACATCCAATGTCGGGGTCGGCGCTGTCCTCTCCCAACGATCCAACGGGAGACTGCATCCTTGTTCATTCTTCTCTCGTCGCCTCAATCCTGCCGAGTCCCGTTATGACGTTGGGGATCGTGAGCTGCTGGCAGTGAAAATGGCATTGGGTGAATGGAGGCACTGGCTGGAGGGAGCGCAGCACCCGTTTCTTGTGTGGACGGACCACAAGAACCTTGAATACCTCCAGCAAGCCAAACGTCTGAACCCTCGCCAGGCCCGTTGGGCATTGTTCTTCAGCCGGTTTGATTTTACACTCTCCTATCGCCCAGGCTCAAAGAACACCAAGCCAGATGCATTGTCCAGGCAGTTCTCCACACATGACAACAAGGTAGAGGTCAGTACTGTTGTCCCAGCCTCCCGCATAGTTGCCCCGGTTCATTGGGGTATTGAGACTACTGTCAAGCAGGCCCAACGTCAAGAACCAGATCCTGGAACGGGCCCTCCAAATCTCCTGTTCGTGCCCAGCCAGGTACGAGCCAAGGTCCTCCAGTGGGGCCACTTGTCCAGCCTCACTGCACACCCGGGGTCCCGGAGGACCTTCGAGTTCCTCCACAGACGGTTCTGGTTGCCCGGCATGGAGAGGAGGTGAAAGCCTTCGTGATGGCCTGTCCAGTGTGCACCCAGAGCAAGAATCCCCGCCAGCCTCCTCAAGGCCTGCTTCGCCCTCTGCCCATCCCGAGACGGCCGTGGTCCCATGTGTCAGCAGACTTCGTCACAGGCCTCCCGAATTCTGAAGGTAACACAGTTATTTTTGTAGTAGTTGACAGGTTCTCTAAGGCCTGTCGCTTTATTCCATTACCTAAACTCCCCTCTGGTTTTGAGACTGCAACACTGATATTTGCTCCCGCAGGACATTGTGTCAGACCGTGGGCCACAGTTCACATCTCGGGTGTGGCGGGCGTTCTGCGGACTCCTGGGTGCCACGGCCAGCCTCACCTCGGGCTTCCATCCACAGTCCAATGGGCAGACGGAGAGGTTGAACCAGGACCTGGAGGCCACCCTGAGGAGTCTGGCGAGGGACAACCCAGCATCCTGGAGTTCCTGGCTGCCGTGGGCGGAGTACGCCCACAACACCCTTCAGTCTTCGGCCCCGGCCAAAGAGTTTGGCTGTCCTCCAAAGATCTTCCCCTTCGTGTCGAGTCCCGCAAGCTGGCCCCCCGCTACGTGGGTCCCTTCAAGGTGGTTCATAGAATCAACCCTGTTTCCTACCAGCTCCAGTTGCCCCGTTCCCTTAGAGTTCATCCTACTTTCCATGTCTCCCTGCTGCGCCCTGTCCTGTCCTCACCTCATGCCCCTGCCCCCAAAGCCCCGCCTCCCCCCCGCATCGTTGATGGTGGGCCGGTCTTCACGGTCCGACGGCTCCTCAGTTCCCGCCGTGTCCGAGGCGGCCTGCAGTACTTGGTCGATTCTGAGGGCTACGGCCCTGAGGAGCGCTCATGGGTTCCGGCCCGGGATATTGTGGACAAAACCCTGTGCAAGGACTTCCATCGTGCACACCCTGACTGTCCGAGGAACGTCCGGAGACGTTTGTAGAGGGGGGGGGGTCCTGTTAGGTGCCATGGCTCTTCTGGCCACTAGGGATCGTTGTGGGACACCTGTCATTTTCCTTTGTTTCGATTGTGTGTTTGTTTTCATTTGACATGTGCCTTATCCTCGATCATGTGATCCTGCCCCGTCTTCTCATTATGTTTCCCTCCATTTTTGTTCCACTACCACCTGTGGCCATTTGTGTTTGTCATGTGAACAATTAGTCTGGTTATTTAACCCTTAAGAACGTACCGTTATCTATCCGTAAAAGCGTACCGTCACACTTTTGTGTTTGTTATGTTGCTACATAAGTATTCTAATTGCTGCTTAACAATGGGCTACCACTTGCTGGCTAACATGGGCTGACAATGTACATTCTCAAAGTCAAAGATGGTCTCTCGCAAATCACTTTGCCACTACCATTTTGTTATGTCCACATTTTGCAGATCTAGTTTATATTATGATTGTGTGGTCGGGCTATACGTGACAAAATCCACGGAAGTGGCAAGTATTGGGAAGACGTTTACTTACTTTTTTAATTAAATGATGATGTTATTCAGTGTTTTGTCAAATCTCATGGCCACTGATAAGATGAAAATCAAAATGACCGCGAAATGTACGGAATGCTGGAAACAAACATCGTTCATTCACGAGCTATGTAGCTTTGAGTAACGCACGGCTCAGGAAAACATAATTTGCTACATTCATGACATAGGTGGCGTGTTCCTTTAAACGCGTTAGAAGAAGAAAAATAAGAATAAGAAATCTAGGAAGAACAGTACAGTGCATTTTCATGCACTGTAAAAAGATTTTGAAGAACAGTACAGTGCATTTTCATGCACTGTAATAAGAAGAAGCCTAGGAAGAACAGTACAGTGCATTTTCATGCACTGTAAAAAGCCTTGGAAGAAACTGTAATAAAAAGCCTAGGAAGAACAGTACAGTGCATTTGCATGCACTGTAATAAATCGGATAACAATAGAGTGCATTTTCATGCACTCTAATAAAATGCCTAGGGAGAACAGTGCAGTGCATTTTCATGCACTGTAATAATAAGAAGAAATCGGATAACAGTAGAGTGCATTTTCATGCACTCTAATAAGAAGACTTTTGGATAACAGTACAGTGCATTTTCATGCACTGTAAAAAGCCTTGGAATAACAGTACAGTACATTTTCATGCACTGTAATAAGAAGAAATCGGATAACAATAGAGTGCATTTTCATGCACTCTAATAAGAAGCCTTGGAAGAACAGTATAGTGCATTTTCATGCACTGTAATAAGAAGAAATCGGATAACAATAGAGTGCATTTTCATGCACTCTAATTAGAAGAAGCCTTGGAAGAACAGTATAGTGCATTTTCATACACTATAATAAAAAGCCTAGGAAGAACAGTACAGTGCATTTTCATGCACTGTCATAAGAAATCTAGGAAGAACAGTACAGTGCATTTTCATGCACTGTAATAAGAAGCCTAGGAAGAACAGTACAATGCACTGTAATAATCAGAAGAAGAAGAAGAAAAGGCCTTGGAAGAACAGTACAGTGCATTTTCATAATAAACCTCATCTAGGCCTACCTCGCAAATAATTTAACCTTTTAAACTATCCACCTATTTAACTGTTCAGTCATTCCAACTATATTAAATCTCATCTACCTAGAAAATAATTGAACCATTTAAACTATCCACCTATTTAACTGTTCAGTCATTCCAACTATATTAAACCTCATCTACCTAGTTCAGTCATTCCAACTATATTAAACATCATCTACCTAACAAATAATTTAACCTTTTCAACCATCCACATATTTAACTGTTAAGTCATTCCAACTATATTAAACCTCATCTACCTAGTTCAGTCATTCCAACTATATTAAACATCATCTACCTAGAAAATAATTTAACCATTTAAACTATCCACCTATTTAACTGTTCAGTCATTCCAACTATATTAAACCTCATCTACCTAGTTCAGTCATTCCAACTATATTAAACCTCATCTACCTAGCAAATAAATTAACCTTTTCAACCATCCACCTATTTAACTGTTCAGTCATTTAAACTATATTAAACCTCATCTACCTAGTTCAGTCATTCCAACTATATTAAACATCATCTACCTAACAAATAATTTAACCTTTTCAACCATCCACATATTTAACTGTTAAGTCATTCCAACTATATTAGGGACTGTTCGTTATTTATAAACGGGGCCACCGGAGGAAAATAGAGGAGGGTCATGTCTTTTTATTCTTTGTTGAGGGGAGGGTCACCTAACTTTTTTTTCTCTAGGAGGGGGGGTCACCCATCTTTTGTATTAATGAAAACAGCAAAAAATCAAAGTGGCTTGTTTGATTGTTGATTTCTGTCGCCATATAACGTTCTCTTTCGTTCCATAGCTCTGTCAACATTGAACAATGAAAATAAGGGAGATTTCCCGGGTTTCTCACGCAAAATACGGAAAATGTCAACATCCGTCCCCACGTTGGAAGGGTTTGAGCAACAAAGTGGCCTACTTTATTCACGCCTAACAGCCTATATCCATTTGGTCAACTTTATCCAGCCCTAAAAAGGCTAAATTTAACTTTGGTTTACTTAGTTAACCGTGTAGCCTAGCCTAACTTTAAACAGTGTGCATGCTTATAAAGCATACTTGTGCTTCATTCATCCACACATCCAGCTCCTAACGTTTTGACAAGCATTTCTACCAATTGACCTTGTTCCTGCCCATCTCTAGCTTTGCTGTCTCCATCCTTTCTGTTTTTGTTGTTTGCAAAAAAATATATAGTAGGCCCTATTTATTGGTAACCAGCAACAAGTGCAATTTGTTATTCGCTGTCATTCTCTCTCCTGCCAACAAAAATGAGTTACGTTCCAAGTAGTGCGTAATTCTGCTTCATACAGTTGAACAAATACATTGGTCATATAAATAGCCAGTTTATGGTCTACAGTGTAGAGTTGGTAAGTTATGGTAGGCCAACTTGGAGTGAATATACAGGGGGATTTCTTTGGCTCTTAGCCTGGCAGGTGCGCACATAGACATAGCCTATGGCCGAACACTGCAAGCGCCAATGAATCGTGCTCTCACGACAACCACGTCGTTAACTTAAATAGGCCTACTGTAGGTTAACATCACTCTGAGTTCGCATTTAAGCAAGCAAAACGATGATTTGAATACATCTGTTTCTCTGGAAGGGCAAGGGGTAACAACAGGACAACACACAGGCCAGAATGCAGGACTAATGTTAGGAGAGTATTACAGTAATATGGGATATTCTACGGGAAAATATTAAAACGGCAAGACAGCGGGGAAAAGTTAAAATGATAGGCCTAAACCTGGAAAAATTTGGCATGTTAGGTATTTTTCGGTCCCTGTGATTATTTGTGAAATTGTGCAAACGGCATTTTCAAGTCATTTGAGAAAGAAGGAGTGTAGTCAAGCTCCCAAATTGACGCTCGTCTGAGAAATTGAGTTTTGGACAATGTTCAGCTTCGGCAGCTTTACAATGACTGAGGAAGCCTAGAGACGAGTTCATGTGTTGAATTTGTTATTACCCAGTGTGCTTTGTTGAATGGTCTCAATGTTTTATTGTTTTATTTCATGTGAATACTTACTAGAGGAGTAACTTATTTCAAGTAGGTATGCAGTTGCAGGAAGTGTGCATTTAGTTTCCATGCTTATTGTGTTTCCACAACAATGTTAGTGAGTAAATCTACTATCTTGGTGAAGTGTGATGTGTAAGATCAGAAAGCAGAGGGTGAGTTTAGAAAGATTGCTTAAGTCGATGTCTTTTCATAGCGCTTTACAGCGTGGGCGGAAGATATCAACAATTGGCCGGGGAGGGTCATGTCTTTTTTAAAAAGACTGCTGGAGGGTCGTTGAAAATTTTCTTGCAGGCTGGGGAGGGTCATGCAACTTTTGATTGAAGCACTCAAAATCCCTCCGGTGACCCCGTTTATAAATAACGAACGGTCCCTTAAACCTCATCTACTGTACCTAGTTCAGTCATTCCAACTATATTAAACATCATCTACCTAGCAAATAATTTAACCTTTTCAACCATCCACCTATTTAACTGTTCAGTCATTCCAACTATATTAAACCTCATCTACCTAGTTCAGTCAATCCAACTACATTAAAGGAACGTAAGAAATGTATTTCAATTAATCATAAAATGGCCCTGATATGACACTAGACATTAAGAAATCATGTTCATTTAAAATACTTATATCACTGACAACAGTAGTCCGGCCAGGATATTGTCATTTAAAATGTGAAGTTGCAGCCCTCAACTGATGTTGATGTTGTCATGTTGTGTTTTGGCCGGATGCGCCACCCTCCACCTGTCTACTAATCACGAAGTCAGTAGTGTTTCGGCATCCAGATCCGGTTGCCAGCTCTGCCAGTCAGGGGGGAGGGGATAAACCGCTCTACAGTAATTTGAAAGTGATTGCAGTACCAGTTTTGGCCACAATCTTACATACGGTTCCTTTAAACCTCATCTACCTAGAACATAATTCAACCATTTAAACTATCCACCTACTATCCAGTCATTCCAACTATATTAAACCTCATCTACCTAGCAAATAATTAAACCTTTTAAACTATCCACCTATTTAACTGTTCAGTCATTCCAACTATATTAAACCTCATCTACCTAGCAAATAATTTAACCTTTTAAACTATCCACCTATTTAACTGTTCAGTCATTCCAACTATATTAAACCTCATCTACCTAGTTCAGTCATTCCAACTGTATTAAACATCATCTACCTAGTTCAGTCATTCCAACTATATTAAACCTCATTATGTTGGTTGCCAATTACCACATCATCTGTTTTAATAATATATTTCACACCATATGTTTTGCATTTTCATGCACTGGTAATTCCCTGGAATTGCGTTTTCTAGTTCTTATTCTTCCGCTAACGCATTTAATGCAGCTTCAACCGTTTAACGTAGAAACTTCATTCAAACTATGTTACGTAGGTCTTACTTAGTACATGGGGGCTTTGTATTTTTCATCTTTGTAACTTTTATACTTTTTAAACTATTAATTAAAAACTATTCAAAATATCCCCATAGACTTAGGCTACGTTTATACGGTGACAATGAAAAGAGAAGACGCAGACGTGGCGTCTTGTCTTCATTTTTTTATTCGCATTTAGACGAGCATTCTCAGGGGGAAATCTTTGTTTATATGAAGACGCAAGAGTATGTGATATTCGATTTGGATATGCATTCCAGACCGCTGAGTGGTGGAGTGATCGGGTGTGATAGAACCCCGGTACGTCACGCGCAGACATTCTAATTTGACAGTTTAGCCAGAGAGGTAATCAAGGATCTTTGGTTTAGCCTTTTAGACGGAGACGCAACCCGGGTCGTCTTCAAAACTCTGCACTCTGGAAGGAGTCTTCAGATTTTTGCGTCTTCAAGCCCCGATGGCGGGGTCGCCGTGTAAACGAAAGGCACTTATGATAAAATATTTTGTCGTCTTCCTTCGCAATCGTTCTCGTATAAACGGCCCCTTAACATGGGCTGATGACATCATAATAGAGCACTTAAGCAATTAGAATCCTAGGCCAGGTGTTCCGACCACCTGTATCAACTGTCAGTTTCTCAGGCTTTAAAGGTGCGATTTGTAGGATTGTTACCGAACGTTCTGTTGGCCAAAATCAAAACACTGGTGAACGTTCTCAAGACTACCAGACGCGAGCCTCTTCTGGGTTGCCAGATGTAATGAAGACTTAGCTAACGTTAGTTGACCTGCAGCTGCTTTAACGTTTCTCCAACCATGACCCAGCTACACATTACGGAAACAGTGAAAACAAAAAATACCTCTCTAACCAACGTAACATATGTAGCTGAAGTTAGCGATGCAGATGAAGTTTAGCATAGGCTACCTGTTGTGGAGAAATATGGCCAGCTCTGCGTCAGACTTGATATTCTTCGTTTGATGAAGACGTCACCATCTCAGGAAGCTCCTCTGATGTCCACTTAATTTGTTTCTTGTTTTAATTTTGGAAATTTGCCTGCCTCTTGTAGGCGTTCATGACTACAACTGACAGCTGTTGACAGTTGGCCTTTTGGCTAATTTGGCAACCCAAATAGGAGGACGCGCTAGCCCATTATTAATACGCTATTCTAGAATGAATCGTTCAAAACATAAACGAAAATTCCAAGAGATTCCGCCCCGTAACTGATTTTTTTTCATGGGTTTTACGGGGTTTCACGGGTTAGAGTAATGTTGTCAAATAAGCCATTACTTCAATTCATCGTGTTTCCTCACTCTCTGATGTTGTCAGAGAGTGAGGAAACACGATGAATTGAAGTAATGGCTTATTTGACAACATTAGTGATCATTTTTGGAATGGTTACAGTTTATTTTCCATTATTTCCTACATACTGGACCTTTAAGCATACAGTCTCATTCTCTTAATAAGACTAGCCTACACATCTTGTTCAACTGTTTCCTCTGTCCACAACATAATTTAACCATTTAAACTATCCACCTATTTAACTGTTCAGTCATTCCAACTATAATAAACCTCATCTAGGCCTACCTCATAAATAATTTAACCTTTTAAACTATCCACCTATTTAACTGTTCAGTCATTCCAACTATAATAAACCTCATCTAGGCCTACCTCACAAATAATTTAACCTTTTAAACTATCCACCTATTTAACTGTTCAGTCATTCCAACTATATTAAACCTCATCTACCTAGTTCAGTCATTCCAACTATATTAAACCTTATCTACCTAGCAAATAATTTAACCTTTTAAACTATCCACCTATTTAACTGTTCAGTCATTCCAACTATATTAACTCATTGAGTGCCAAAAATGTAATATTACGTTTTTCCTTCCCATGCGTTGAGTGCCAAAAACGTAACACACCTTATATGTGATTTTGGGAACTCTGTGATGAATGGAAATTAAATATATGACGATCGAAAACTCACGAAAACACACAATCTGGACATTTTATCTGGACATTTTATCATAACTCGTTTGCCGCTTTGGGTCGAATCAGTGACGCATCCACGTCAGCTCAAAACCAGGCCATTTTCGTGGGTCTATCACTAGGTGGCAGTCTCGCCAGGTCTCGCTGATCACTTCCCGGAAAGTTTACAGGCAACACTTCATATCTCATGAAAGACGTTATATCTCCATTTCTAGTAAAAAACAGCGATTTTGATGAAAACTAGCCACTGTTTAGCTTGGGATTTCTCAGGAATAGAGGCGTGTAGAAATACACGGTTTGCACCCACCGAGAGCTTAAAGTCTCACCTTTTAAACAAGCCATTGTATGTGTTCATAACTATAACACAAAATATGCTGTGGCTGTACAAAAATCATCAACAATGGTCTAGATTGCTGGCACTCAAGGACAAAGCTTCCGAAAACAGCTTGGCATTCAATGAGTTAAACCTCATCTAGGCCTACCTCGCAAATAATTTAACCTTTTAAACTATCCACTTATTTAACTGTTCAGTCATTCCAACTATATTAAACCTCATCTACCTTTCAAATAATTTAACCATTTAAACTATCCACCTATTTAACTGTTCAGGCATTCCAACTACATTAAACCTCATTTACCTCGCACATAATTTAACCATTTAAACCAGTGTTTTTCAACCTTTTCACTTTTGACACTTAAAATGTCCCACGGCACACTAACATCCTGTGTGAAGAAAAAATAAACATACCATAGACTAACATTTCAAATAATACACAGATACGGCCTTATTATGGCTTCTATGCAAGACCTGCTCAATAAAACAAGCGCCCTCTATTTCATTTGTAGGTGACTATATCTATAATTTAATTGTTGTTATGAACTGGATATGTGATGATTCTGTGAATACTGGATATGGGGGCCCCGTTGTACAATGCCTGCATACCACAAATAGTGCAATCATACAATCAATGAGAGCATGTGGTTATAAATTCTTTGATGCAACAGTTGCTTTTTTGGACCAGTGAGTGACATTTGGGTAATTTTCTGCGGCACACCTGATGATCTCTCACGGCACACTAGTGGGCCCCTTACTGCCATGTAACTGACCCTAGGCAGATGGGTCAGGCCCTTGAGTCGTGGATCTGCTCAAGGTTTCTTCCTATATGTATCCCCAATCGTCCCTGTTACTCATGGGCTCTCTCTGAATGTTTTAACACTCTGTAAAGCGCCATGAGACATAAATTATATAAATATGTTTTATTATTATTATTATTATTATTATTGGGGGCCAAGCAGCGAAGCTGCGAGGCAACCCATAGTGATTCTACGTATTCTTCTTATTATTATTATAACGAAACGCTAATTTGCCATTGAACCATACAGTAAAAAGTTGGGATATTCGGCACATTGATTTGGTTCAGTCATATCTTTAATTTATCAAAGTTTCAAGTCTGCACTTCGAGTGCTCTAGCGCCACCAACATTTCAAATTTTTTTTTACATCTATGCACTTAACATTTGAACCGTACACCACTTTTTGAACATTAAGGTATATTTGGAATCCTTGGATGAGACCGAACTCGACGCACCCCATGACGTCAATTTCCGCCATGTTGGATCTTCCGCCATATTGTATTTCATCAAAAACACTTAAAAGGAATCAAAGGTCATAAAGTTTGTCCAATTTTGACAAAACTTGGCGCAGATGATTGTCAGACCATGACTCACAAACGCATTGCTTTTTGGAGCCATATTCAAAACCTGTTGCCTGTCACGACCAATCAAGTTTGGAAGTGAAGTAATATTTCAGTAAAGCTTTAATGTATCACAACCAAACTCAGTACATGGGCTCAAGACCCAATAAGGAGGAGGCTCAATCAATTTGATGACTTTTGACCTATAGGTGGCGCTATAATGAGCAAAATTACATTTTGGCCTGTAACGGGTAATGTGTTTGATATTAAAACTTGCTATTGGTGTCTGTTAATGTTAATGTTAATGTACTAGTGGTGTCTGTGGGAGATCCTAAGGCCGACAGATGTGAATTTGTGATGTCAATGTAATTGATCCGGCTGCCATATTGGATTTAATCAAAAACACCTAAAAGTTTTCAAAGGTCACAAAGTTTATCCGATTTTCATGAAACTTAGCGTAGATGATTGTCAGACCATGACTCATAAATGTATTGCTCTTCGGAGCCATATATGAAACCTGTCGCCCGATACATTTGGTGATGTTTGAGGTGTGCGTATTTGTGGGGAGCCATTGGGGTGTGTGGGGGAGGAAGTTTATCTGTGTATATGTGTGTGTGTGGGACGAGGGGGTTAATTGGGTGTGTGTATAATGTAGCAACATTGGGTTGCCATGACAACTCCTGCTCAACTGTTTGGCCCCCACATTGCTGCTTGCAGCTATATTTGGGGGCCAAGCAGCGAAGCTGCGAGGCAACCCATAGTGATTCTACGTATTCTTCTTCTTATTATTATTATTATTATTATAACGAAACGCTAATTTGCCATTGAACCATACAGTAAAAAGTTGGGATATTCGGCACATTGATTTGGTTCAGTCATATCTTTAATTTATCAAAGTTTCAAGTCTGCACTTCGAGTGCTCTAGCGCCACCAACGTTTCAATTTTTTTTATTACATCTATCCACTTAACGTATTGAACGGTACACAACATTTTGAACATTAAGGTATATTTGGAATCCTTGGATGAAACCGAACTCAACGCAGATGTGAATTGGTGATGTCAACGTAAAGCCGCCAAACAGGAAGTGAAGTAATATTTCAGTAAAGCTTTAATGTATCAAAACCAAACTCAGTACATGGGCTCAAGATCCAATAAGGAGGAGGCTCAATAAATTTGATGACTTTTGACCTATAGGTGGCGCTATAATGAGCAAAATTACATTTTGGCCTGTAACGGGTAATGTGTTTGAAATTAAAACTTGCTATTGGTGTCTGTTAATGTTAATGTTAATGTACTAGTGGAGATCCTAAGGCCGACAGATGTGAATTTGTGATGTCAACGTAATTGATCCGGCTGCCATATTGGATTTAATCAAAAACACCTAAAAGTTTTCAAAGGTCACAAAGTTTATCCGATTTTCACGAAACTTGACGCAGATGATCGTCAGACCATGACTCATAAACGCATTCCTTTTTGGAGCCATATTCAAAACCTGTCGCCCGTCACGATCAAGTGAAGTGATATCTAAGCAAGGCTTTTGCGTATCAACTTGGTATGTGGACTCGTGACTACAACCTGAGGACGCACAATCAATTTGGTGATGTTTGAGGTGTGCTTATGTGTGGGGAGCTATTGGGTTGTGTGGGGGAGGAAGTTTATCTGTGTTTATGTCTGTGTGTGGGACGGGGGGTTAATTGGGTGTGTGTATAATGTAGCAAAATTGGGTTGTCATGACAACTCCTGCTCAACTGCTTGGCCCCCTCATTGCTGCTTGCAGCTATATTTGGGGGCCAAGCAGCGAAGTTGCGTAACTTTTGACTAGATGACCCGATTGTCAAAAATGATGTATTGTTAGAATCCTTGGACCAAGCCGAGTTCAACGCACACTATGACCTCATTTTCCGCCATGATGGATTTTCCGCCATTTTGGATTTAATCAAAAACACTAAAAAGTTTTCACAGGTCACAAATTTGGTCCAATCGACACCAAACCTGACACACATGATCTTCAGACTAAGCCTCACAAAAGATACTCCTTTTCATCTTCGGAACTAAAACCGTTCGCCCCTAACAGCCAATCAAAATTTGCGGTGAAGCCGCCAAACAGGAAGTGAGCTCATATCTCAGCAACCCATTGATCTATCATAACCAAACTTTGTACATGGACTCAGGACCCAATCAGGGGGACGCTCAAGAAATCTGGTGACTTTTGACCTCTAGAGGGCGCTGTAATTTAGAAACATGCCTTTTGGCCTGTAGCTGCTGTTGTGCTTAGAATTAAAACACACTAGTGGTGTCTGGCAATACTGTTGGAGGTCCTTAGGCTGACCCAAGCCAACTTGTGATCGTAATTAATACGGCTGCAATATTGGATTTCATCAAAAACACGTACAAGTTTTCGCAGGTTACAAATTTCAGCGGATCCTCACCAAAATTGGCAGAGACCATCTTCAGACCATGCCTTTTCATTGCATTGCTTTCTGGAACAATTGACAGAAGCATTTGGCTGTAACAGCCAATCGACATTTGCGGCGAAGCCGCCAAACAGGAAGTGAGCTCATATCTCAGCAACCCTGCCATGTATCATAACCAAACTTACTACATAGATTCATGACCCCATTAAGAGGACGCTCAAAAAATGTGTTGACCTTTGACCTATAGGGGGTGCTGCAAAAAGCAATATCACATTTTGATCAGTAGTTGCTGATGTGTTTTATCGACTTTTTATTTTTGGATGTGAAACTGATGACAACATGTTCCATCCAGTTCATTCTAATGCATGCGTGCGTGCTAGGGCAGGGCGGGGAAGGACGGGGTGGGACGGGCAGGGGTGATTAAGTGGGGGGGGGGCTGGCTGGCCGAGGTGGTGGCAATACTCGGCCCTGTTTCAGCCCTACAAAGTCAGTTATGTTTTGATGTGACACTTGTTGAAAGTGTTGATCGCGGGTGTCTGCTGACTTCTATCTTGTCGCCGTGGCTACTCCGGCTTATTCTGCTTGGCCCCCTCATTGCTGCTTGCAGCTATATTTTTAATAACTCTTGCAATTTGTTCCATTTCTTAGATGCAAAAAAATATAAAAGCTTTATATAAATTAAAAAATTTATATAAATTTAAAAAATGTATAATTTATTATTGAGTTTGAAGAGTTTGCTATCATAGAGGAAAAACCATCCTACATTTTTGTAAAGTTTACTATAATGAATTCTAAAAAGATTTCTGTGTGGAGGGGATTGCATGCATATACACAACGCAATGGCGTAGGTTTGGTCTCAGCTTTGGTAGGAACAACCCCAAACATTGAAAAATGTTCAATATTTCAAATGGCAATGGAAGCACCAGCTTATCAAATTGTGGTTATGTAGATGAGTAAAGACAGTTGTCATCATCAACCAAGATGGCAAAGTAAATTCAGTGGTCCAAGATGGCCGCATTTGCAAATAAAAGTAATAAGTTTGGCTTTTTTTGACACTACACTCTACAGAAACCCTTATTGTAACCCCAAAAAACATCTGAAATTATGTGTGAGCCAACTATCAACTATTAGCATAACGTTACAAGTGTGTGACTCTTTTGCTCCCTGGGTTTTAAGTATAGTGGTGGACTTTTATGAATTACTTTTATAAACATGTATCGATATCCACTACTGCATTTGTGATGGGACCTAATGTCCAAAGGACTAACCAATTGATGATTCATGCTTAAGTATGCCATGGATTCATTTAGTTTTAATAGTTGCTTAGTTTAATAGTTTGCTGTGTTTTTATTGTGTGTTTATTTACCTATCCCCTTTTTTCTTTCCTATGTGTGAGATAAATACTTTTTATGCAAGTCAAACATATACTGTCCTGTAACCTTTGGCCATCTGCTTATTGAATGTGACAATATTTTTTCAATCCCTCAATATTTAATGAGTAACAAGCTTTTAAGTTGTGTATCCACCAATGGTTTGTGTCAGTTGGTAGACAAGCAAATTGGGTTAATCTGCCTGAAGGGCATGTTGCAACTCCATGTGAATACTCTTTGGCAGCAAATCAGAAGTAAATCAATTGGTTTTATATAAATGACAACTTGATATTAAACCCCTCATGTGATTCTGAGCCACAGACATTGAGGCACCAACTGCTCTGGAATGTTTTGAACCTCTATCCAGTCTATATTTATAACTCTTGGACATACTACATTTAAAGCTTCAAAATGTGAAAGTGTGTTACTGTTATTAAATGTAATAGGTGGTCTGCAAATGGTCTATGCTATATAAATATGAAATCTATACTTTATAGCCTATTTCCTAAAACTCTTGCTATACTGTATTTTACAATATTTGTTCAGTTTAGATGTACAAAACTAAATCCTAATTTCAATAAAAATGTAAATTGATTACTTTGTAACTCTGCTCTATAATAAGTCCTGTTGGATACATATTTTAAATGATTGAATACTTACTTTACTTTTTGTAAGTTTAGAGGGGGAGGGGGGGTATTTTTATTTTAGTGAGTAGTCAGTTAAAGAAAATATAACATTGGTTAATTTTCCACACTATTTCTCGTAAACCTACCATTCATCCCCATCTTAATTTAGTTACTTATTTGCATGGCTTAGCAAGCTCAGTGGAGTTAGTCCACAAAAGAGCTGGAGTACAGCTGCAAACACCCTGTTCCTGTTTCATGGCCTATGCCATAAGCTGATTGATTTTTTTCCAAATATTGTTTTTTGTCACTCCAGTCCTCAGGTCTTTTCACTGGTTCCCAGTTAGATTTAGAATTGAGTTTAAACTCGATGTCTATGAAAACATATTGCAGATCTGTTTGCTCAATATGAATTAGGTCGGTCTCTGATCTGCTTATATCTAAAAAAAATTGAATATCGTGGAAAAGTCTATTGCCCTGCCTAGACTGAGAGATTGAAGAGAGAAGATTAAGGGCGGAGGTAGTGTAGTGGATAAGGAGCTGGGCTAGCATGCAGTAACTTAAAAAGTAGGGGGTTCAATGTAAATGTAAATGTAATGTAAATCAGGTTTCTAGGCCAAGTATACTTGCGTATTCAAGGAATTTGGTCTCTGCATTTACCCATCCATGAATTAGTGAACACACAGAGCACACAGTGAGCACACAGTGAGGTGAAGCACACACTGACCCGGAGCGCCTTGCTACAGGGGCTCAGGGAGCAGTGAGGGTGCCTTGCTCAAGGGCACTTCAGCCGTGGATGCATGGAGAGCAGTGCTCAACCACTTCCCCCACCCGCATTTTTTCTACTGGTCGGGATCGAACCGGCAACCCTTCGGTTACAAGCCCGAAGCACTAACCAGTAGGCCACGGCTGCCCCGGCTTCCACCATTGTGCCCTTGGCCTTTAATTTAATTGACATGTTTAAGTTGCTTTGGATAAAAGTGTCCTTTGTAAATGCTTTGTAAGGCATAACAAGTCTTCACTTTAGATGAGCTCACAAAATATCATTAACTAACCACTAAAATGTGTTTTATTCTTCCACAGAAATGGGAAGATAACAGAGTTGGCTTTTTTATACTACTAGAGGAAACAAAAAGGGAATGACAGGGGTATATTAGTTGAGAAATACCCTCAGCTTTTGATAATGTCACTCTGCCAAAGATGGTCAAGTCTCTTGTTAACCATCGACTAAGTGATTTCTTCATATCAGGTATACGATTGGAAATGTTCAGATTTTCCCTTTCCCTCAGATTTTCCCTTATCTATCTATCTATCTATCTATCAAACAAATAGCAAACACAGATATATCAGATATGTGCATGTGTCCTATTGTTTCTGTAAGGATTCTTATTATTATTGTTATAGTTGCCGGTATCCTGCCATGCTTTGCCTTTTTTGATGTGATTCCCATGGGCGAAAATTCATCACAACAGGTGCGCGATAAAGCTGTCATGGACAAAGGCTTGGCTCCGGGTGTGGCCTATGGACTCCATAGCACCCTCTTATACCACTTAGTCTCGTGGTTGGCATATACTTTCAGCTATGCACACCAAAAACTCCCCAAGACAAACAACTTTCATACTGTATGTACATTGCATTAGCCACACCCAATGGAAAGTGAGATATTTGGGATTTTGTGCGTTGTGACACATGATCTATTTTGACATACTTACTTACATACCTACTCTTACAGGGAAGCTACACCAGGCGCGTGACTGAAGCGTCCCGTTTGCGTTGCATCTGCTGCAACAATTAGCTTCCACTATAATCAATGGAAGTAGCTACACCAGACGTAATAGCGGCGCGTATGTTCAAAAAAAATAGACCAGTCTTCTAAAATGTTTTTTAAGCATTTGCGAATGGAACGCTTCAGTTACACGCCTGGTATAGCTTCCCTGTTAAACGATTTATCCGATTCATGTCACATATGGTATACATCATGTCAAGATTTTGCTGATTCTAAATTGACAAACTTTTTTTGATATGTTGTAATATGGGGAAATGGCGATCGAACATCTCATCACATAAACAGGAAATGTGTCATAAATTCACCATGCATTGATTGACATGGCTCAAACATCAATGATGATTATGATCATATACAAAATGGCAATGTGGTTGGGGGGGTGGAGGAAGTAGCGAGCTAGCTCTCTGTTTTGTTTGAAAGTCAACAGAAGTGACGTTGCCCAGCATCGCTTAGAGCACCTTTAAGTGATGGTTGTCCTAATTTTATATTGTGAAGGGATTTTTGATATGTTGAAAAGAGCCTTGGGGAGAAGATGAATTTGGGTATGGCTCAACATTCCTCTGCCTCTAAATAAACCACACCCACCGCAGCAGATGTATTTATCTGATTCACTGACAGCGACAAAGATAGCAGATGACACAGGTGGCTGCTGATTGTGGTAGAATATAATTTGTTCTACATTTTGGATTGTTTCAAGATGTAGCGAGAAATAAACACTGTACTATTTGAATATACCATTGTTGTAACCATTGATAGTGTCTGGTCTGATTTACACGGCACGTATGTCAGACAACTTTCTACTTTTAGCCTGCAAACTTGTTTAATGTCTGCTCATGAATATCTGTGTTCTTGCTTGTGCTAACATCATACCGTAGTGATAGTGTTCTCTTAAGAGACTGTTCGAAACGATCATTCTGAAAAGATACATTCAATCCAAAATTATGTCATATGAGACAGCTCTCTACCACGGCAGCAACAGCCTATGGCAATTTTACTGGAAGTCAATAAAATAACATCCTAAAAGCTGTGCTTGTCATTATGAATTACAACTAAGTTAAGGATGTCACAATGTTTTGGAAGGTGCTCCACCGCAGTGGAAAGTGGATTAGTCAGGCCAACTACAACTACTACTATGAATTTCTGATGCAGTGTTTAGAATATCTATCACATTTGATTAATTTGGCCGAAGATGAGATTTAATTTGAGAAGATGAGAGAAGTGTAAAGAAGTGCAGCTCAGTGCCTGGTTTCTTCCATTGGGAATTTCGGCCAAATAGTTCAGTCTTTGTTTTGTCCTTCTTTACGCTTCTCTCATTTTCTCAAAGGATCTCTAGATCTCATTCATAGTGACCATCGGGTCCTACCTGTCTGACCAATGCCCTTGTCCCGGATTACTCATTTAGGCTGAACGGCCAGATCTAGGGAGACTGTTGGTTGCTCTAAACTTTTCCATTTAAGAATGATGGAGGCTTCCATGCTCTTGGGCATTTTCAGAAATGTTCTTGTACCCTTCCCCAGATCTGTATCTTCACGCAACCCTGTCTCGTAGGTCTATGGACAATTCTCTCGACCTTGTGGTTTGGTTTTTAATCTGACATACACCATCAACTGTGAGACCTTATATAAAGAAATGTGTGCCTCTCCTATAGTGAATTAATTTAGGCACAGGTGGACTCTGATCAAGTTGTAGAAGCATCTCAAGGACCATTGATAGAAGTAAGATACATACACCAGAGCTCAATGGCAAGTGTCATAACAAAAGGTGTGAATACTTATGTAAATGGTATATTTCAGTCTTTTATTTTTTATTAGGGCTGTCAAACGATGAATTTTTTTTTTTCGTTGTCATTTTATCACATGATTAAAATTCTATTACCGTATTTTCCGGACTATAAGTCAAACTTTTTTTCATTGTTTGGCTAGTCAGGTGCGAGTATTAGGGACACACATGAAGAAAAAAAATATTTTGCCATGACGAGATAAAACTCGACATGTCGACTTTAAAGTCGCCATGTCGACATTAAACTCGACATTTCGAGAATAAAGTTGAAATGTCATGTCGACTTTAATCTTGACGTGTTGAAATTAAACTCAACATTTTGAGAATAGTTTGGAGAGAGAACGACCGCTCCAAATTAGGGTAGCCTACAACCGGGACGATTGAAAAGGAGGACAAAACATTCCAGTTTTCTTCGAGTGCAACAACTATAGACATACATCATTTGGACAAAACATAGTACATAGGCCTATTAACCTCCGTTGCTCAGCCAAATACTTTCTTGTTACGTTCTTTTATCACAGAGTTACAGGCGATAAATGCGATGGTCAAAAGTAAACTTCATTAGCGGTTTATTTATTTATTCTAGGCCTAGAGAGTGTTTTTTCATCTAAAGGTTCGACTTCATGCTTATTCAGTAACCTAGACTAGGCATATTAAGTGCTCTCCCCAATCCCAGACTTTCACATTGCATGTTTGTTTGTAATGGAAGCAAAACAGCCTAGGCTATTGCTGAGTCCTCCCGACCAGGCAACCCCATGTATTCTAAGTAAATACACACGTATATCTGTGTTTATAGCCTAGGACTACTATATTTTATGCAGGTGATACATGGAAAATCAGTTTTAGAAAAATTAGTTTTGCCATGTTAACCGGAGTGACGGCCTGTGGGTCAGGAAGGGCAGTTATTTGGATGTGCAGTGGCCTTACCCACGTAAAGTGAATAGAGTGAAATAACATGTTGTACTATAGAAACATTATATCATTGGAAATGTATTATTCTAGCTATATAAATGGCATAGTGCATGGTATTTCCACAACCGCGAGATAGCCTACATACAGTATGCGCTTCGATGACACAACACAATGAGTAGTTTGATGATGGTGAACGACGGCAATGAGTTCTTAACAGACAAGATAGCAGCAATCTATCTGAAATAACACCTATTTGAAGTAGCTGCTAGGCCTATTATTCATGATTGTCACATACAGTATTGTGTGTTAGTGTAGGCTAGATAGCTTAAACTGTAGGTTATGTTTAAACTGTATTTCAAGTTTAATGTCGGCAGGATGTCGACTTTAAAGTCGACACGTCGAGATTAAAGTCGACATGATGTTTCAACTATATTCTCGAAATGTCGAGTTTAATGTCGACATGGCGACGTCGACATGTCGAGTTTAATCTAGTCATGGCAAAAAAAAAAAAATCTTCATGTGTGGCCCTAATACTCCATCGTAACTCGACATTTCGAGAATAAAGTTGAAATATCATGTCGACTTTAATCTCGACGTGTCAACATTAAACTCAACATTTTGAGAATAAAGTTAGTTTGGAGAGAGAACGACCGCTCCAAAGTAGGGTAGGCTACAACCGGGACGATTAAAGGAGGACGAATGAAACATTCCAGTTTTCTTCGAGTGCAACAACGATAGACCTATCATGTGGACAAAATATAGAACATTATTAACCTCCGTTGCTCAGCCAAATATTTTCCTGTTACGTCCTTTTATCATGGAGTTACAGGCGATAAATGCGATGGTCAAAAATAAACTTCATTAGCGGTTTATTTATTTATTGTAAAAACAGCCAGCTATTGCTGAATGTCTATGGAGGGACGAATGAAGCTGTCCTCCCGACCAGGCAACCCCATGTATTCTAAGTAAATGCACACATATCTATGTTTATAGCTTACTATATTTTATGCAGGTGAGACATGGAAAGCAGTTTTAGAAAAATTAGTTTTGCCATGTTGTAAAAACAGAGTGAAATAACATTGTTTTATAGAAACCTTATATCATTGGAAACATGTATTATTCTAGCTATATAAATAGCATAGTGCATGGTATTTCCATAACCGCGAGTAGGCCACGATGATGGCAATGATTTGTTAACAGACAAGACGCAATCTATCTGAAATAACACTTTAGGCGGGTCAATATAGGGTTCAACGTCAAAAAAATTGATGCAAAAGTTTTTTTTTATGGATTCTGGTACTGTTGGACATGCTAAATAACATACTAAAAAAAGGGGTCATTTTCAAAATGGCCGCCAAAATGGCTGTCAACAGGTTAGAATGGCTATATCTCAATTACTATTCAGCCTACAGGGGTGAAATTGATATCAAATGATTCCATTCCGTCAAATTAAACAAGAATAGGATTGTAAATGTTAAAATTGAAAATGTTTCAATGCTCTACCTTTTTCAGCCATAAATTAAAATCAATGCGTTTTAATACAGAGCAAATGCAATACAGGATTATTAACCATCTCCATGGCATGGAGGAAGATAAGACATGTCTTAACTGGTGTTATATCTCATCTAGAGGTTATATGCTTTTAGAAAATATATGGTTTGGGGTGTTTAATCTGTTTTGCCTGGACAATATAGGCTAAAATGTATCCCCTTTACACTAGATTCGCCTATACAGAATAGAGGGCAATGCATTGTTCATGGCATGGAGGAACATGGGACATGTTTTAAATGGTGTTATATCTTATCTACAGATTATATGCTTTCAGAAAATATATATTTTAGAGTGTTTAATTTGTTTTTCCTGGACTATACATGCCAACATATATCCCCTTTACACTAGATTCGCCTATACAGAATAGAGGGCATTGTATTGTGCATTCATGGAGGAAGATGGGACATATTTTAAATGGTGTTATATCTTATCTACAGATTATATGCTTTCAGAAAATATATATTTTAGGGTGTTTAATTTGTTTTCCCTGGACTTAACATGCCAACATATATCCCCTTTACACTAGATTCGCCTATACATTATAGAGGGCATTGTATTGTGCATGCATGCAGGAAGATAAGACATGTCTTAACTGGTGTTATATCTCATCTAGAGGTTATATGCTTTTAGAAAATATATTGTTTTGGGTGTTTAATCTTTTTTGCCTGGACAATATAGGCTAAAATATATCCCCTTTACACTAGATTTAACTATACAGAATAGAGGGCAATGCATTGTTCATGGCATGGAGGAAGATGGGACATGTTTGAAATGGTGCTATATCTTATCTACAGATTATATGCTTTTAGAAAATATATATTTTAGGGTGTTTCATTTGTTTTCCCTGGACTGTATATGCCAAAATGTATCGGCTTTACACTATATTTGCCTATACAGAATAGAGTATGTATTAGGCTTGGTGTGGAGGAAGATGGAAATGTTATTTTGTTGATTAATGTTATATTTCATGTACAGGGTATATGCTTTTACAATATGTAGAGTTTGCGAGTAAGTGGCTGTTTTATGACTTTAATGAACCATGACCCATGTACTGTATAGGCATGCATTGTATATTTGTGTAGATCAATAATTGTTGGCATCTATCATTAGGGGGGAGCTAATTAAACTGAATCTTAAACTATATGCATAAGTAGATCAGAAATAATTATTATATCATTATTCATCATCCTCTGACTCCTCTGAAAGGAACGTGTGGATTGTCACATTGTTCATTTTGACACGTTCCACAGGCAGCAGTGCAAGGTAATCCATATCTTCTACACAAACAGCGGAGTGTCTTGCAGAAATGCACACAATTAAGAACAGTTGACTGTCTCTGTACTTGGATCTAACATAAAAGAGTATTTGATTGAGGTTGATTCCATTCCATTCGGTAATCAGTATCTGAAAGCTAAACTGAGGGAGCGGTACGGGAATGACATACGTTTCACAGAAGGGAAAGGTTTTGAAGGCATGGTGACACTGAGAGAGAAAACATCATGCATCCTCAGGTCCTACTATAAGAACATTAAAAAAGGTGGAGATGTTATCAGTCATCAGTGACCTCTTAATCTGATAAAACATGAAAAACACTTTCATAGGCTGAATAATGCTTCAGATATAGCCAAAATTAGCCTCTGGTGGCCATCTTGGACGCCATCTTGAAAATGACAGTCTTTGAAAATGATGAACTGATACTTTAGTCTGATATATATAAATCAGTGACCTTTAAATCTGATTAAACATGTAAGAAGCTTTCCGAAATGATATATATATATATATATATATATATAAAGCCTCGGAAACATAGAGACGTCGAGCTATATCCTCACTTGAAGGAGCTTGTGTGGACAAATAGGGTGAAGAGTTAAATGGCAAATATATTATTACATACTCGTTAATCTGACTCCATTTGATTAATAATTTGTATCACCAATCAATTACCAAGTAACTAGTTTATCAGCTATGGTGGAGAATGGCATGGCACACTACGAGAATTGAAGTTATCCGATTGGTAGGCAAATTAACAATTTAATAGGCATTAAGTCTTAAAGGTAAATGTAACCAATATCACTTCAGTTGAATGTACAAGTAAACTCACAGGCTCTACTGTAACAAAGTAGCAAATGGTAACAAAGGAAACTTAACCAATTCACAGAGGTAAACTTGACAAGTTAAAGATAACAGATACACCCACAAACCCAGAGATAGAGAAAGGGGGAGAGAGAGAGAGAGAGAGAAAGACAAAGGGAGACAGAGAGAGAGAGGGAGAGGAAGAGGGAAGAGAAGAAGGGAAAAGAAGCCCCAAGATGGGAAAGAAGACAGACGAGCTGGAGGACCAGAGCCTCCACTTTTATCATTCACTTGGGCCACCCCCGACTCATCAGAGCCTTTGTTGTCTGAGGTGGATGGGTGTGGCCCAGGTGGATATCATAACTTTATGCTACAGTTTAGTTCTTAATCTACAACTATGCACAGATACATTCAATTGTACCAAAACCATAATCAGACTGTTGCCCACGTTACAAGTATTAATTCAAGACCAAACATGAATGTATTATTCACAACACATATTTACAGAGTAATACTGTATGATAATGAGGTTGGCCTATCTCATCACAAGACATCAAGTAGGCCCAGGACTGAGTTATCTCTCAGTAGAGGGGCCAGAACAAGGAGCAAATGGTCACTTTATGCATGAGCGGGTGTTGGGGATCTTTGGCCATGGCCAGCTAAGACAATACAGATCAAACACCGGCATCCACACATGTAAACTGAATGCAAAAGGGCATTCTTTAGAAATGCAGAAGGTTTGGGCAAAAGACGGGCCTTACAAACACGACAAACAATTTCCTAGGCTGAATAATGCGTCAGATATAGCCAAAATTAGCTTCCGGTGGCCATCTTGGACGCCATCTTGAAAATTCTAAGTCTTTGAAAATGATGATCTGATACTTTAGTGTGACATATATGATTCAGTGACCGCTAAATCTGATTAAACACGAAAAACACTTTCCTAGGCTGAATAATGCGTCAGATATAACCAAAATTAGCTTCTGGTGACCATCTTGGACGCCGTCTTGAAAATTTTAAGTCTTTGAAAATGATGAACTGATACTTTAGTGTGACATATATGAATCAGTGACCTCTAAATCTGATTAAACACGAAAAACACTTTCCTAGGCTGATTAATGCTTCAGATATCCCAAATTAGCTTCTGGTGGCCATCTTGGACGCCATCTTGAAAATGACCCCTTTACTGGGGTCAGATTTTACTAGATTTTTAATATGTTATTAAGTACATCTAAAGGTATCATAATCAGTTGAAAAACCTTTTGTATAATTTTTTTTTGAGGTTAGGTGTTTTTTTTTTTCATATATTGACCCGCCTACTTATTTGAAGTAGGCCTATTATTCATGTCACATATTGTGTAGGCTACATAGCTTAAACTGTAGGCTAAGTTTAAACTGTATTTCGAGTTTAATGTCGGCATTTATTAAGTCGACACGTCGAGATTAAAGTAGATATAATATTTCAACTTTAATCTCGCCATGGCAAAAATATTTTTTTCTTCATGTGTGGCCCTTTTAAATGTTAATTCATATTGGGTGACATGAACCCTACATGAAACATTACCGTCTACAGCCACCAGGGCGCACTAGGCTTCTGGAATGAGATCGGGAGCTTGGTGAATTTGCGACAGGTCAGACATTTTTTCGTACTTAAGACCAAAAGTTAGAGTTCTCAACGGGCCTGAAAATTACAACCCGACCCAACCCGGCCCATGGCTTTTAAAGCCCGGACCCGATGTAACCCGACACATCAACATGAATTATCGGCCCGAGCCCGGCCCGCGGCCCGACGTAAAACATAGGCTACGTTTTGACTGTTAAACCCTGACTTTATTTAGGTGAAGATTCAACACATTACCGTGACAATTTACTTAAAACGGTGATTTTCTCCTCTTCTGGCATATCGTGACGGAAGAACCATGCCAACTTTTGGCATACTTTTTTCGATTACCCTCGATATACATATCGTTGGAAAGCTTAGTTTATGGCCGTTCATATGAGCACAATAACTTAATTTTGTAAATTTTCCCAAAGCGACTGGTTTCGCCTTGCAGGGTCACATATCTCATCAGCACCTTGCATTTTGAGCATTGCACATAACCTGTAGAATGTCCATCAGAATCCAGCACCACTCCAAACACTTTCCAGACCTCTGATTTTCCCACTCCTGTAGTAGCGACGGTGAATTCACCTGCGGCAAGTTTAGCCTACTTTTCACCAACTCCATCTTCTTCTCCAGGCTAAAGGTGTGCACGCAGCGGCAGGTCCATGATGCATGTTGCACGCAGCAGCAGACTTTCTTTACGGTGAACAGCTGCGATGATTAATACATTTTTTTTTTTCACTGAGCAGAAAAGATTAAGGCCGAGGTCCGACCCGACCCGAGTCCTTTGCTTATATTTTCGACCCGAACCCGACCCGACCCGTTGAAAACTCTACCATGGGTCTCCAACACGTCGCTCTCAAGCTATAGTCGCTTGCCGCCCCCTTCTGAGCTTGTCAGAGGCTGAAGCAGTACTAGCCTACATTTAAACACAATTGTTGCCGTGAGGCATTACTACACAAATTTAATAAAAAATGTAAATTATGCATAGGCCTAATTAAGAAAATAACTCAATTTAGGTTACCGTAGGCCTACTTGGCTACGCGATAAGGTTTCCATTACTGCACAGTGTACGTTCAAAGAATGAATGAAAGCGGATGCCTTGTCTCACAATAAACAGCGGGTGGAAATCCCGACACTCTTTCAACTACATGAAATTAATAGTGAACCATCAAATACCCCCCAGATTTCAGTGCCCATCAGTCAGCCAAAGTAAATAAAACACCCTGGCCATAATTTGAGGATTTATGATGTATCCTAAACATTCCTCATCTGTTATCCAGACATCCATGAAAACAAAACTCACAGCCAAAGGTTATTTTGATGATGACTTTCTCTTCAGCATTGTCCTAACCGTTAAAACGAGGCAGATATGATGAGGCATTGCAACAATGTTTATTGAGATACACTGTAAGGTTGGCTGCAAAGATTATGCAGACTGTTGCGAATGACTGATTGTCAGGGCACACAGACTCAGGATAAAGATTCTGGATTCAAGATTCAATTCCAAGTTCAGGTTTATTTTGAAGATGAAACAAAGGCAGTTGAAGCAGGGACCAAATCTCAGAAAACACAGAAGATCAGGAATAAAGTTAACTGAAAAAGTCCAACTTAACAATTCACCATCCGGACCAGTGTCTGAAGAGGGTAGGGGGGAGTCTGACCAGAAGAACGTCGATAGAGAAACCCTGGAGTTGTGGAGGCCCGCGTGGAGGAACACAGGGACACAGTCCGTGCGCAGCAGTGCTTCGTGTCTCCATAGATGAGGACAGACAGAGAGTGGAGTGTGACTGGGCTTTAACCCTTTAGCCGCCAGGGTTTAAAAAAAATAAATTGGATTTTTACATCAAAATTTCAAAAGGCCATGGCTTGCAAGTGGTCAGGGATGAAGTCCTACTGTAAATGTCAAAATCTATGAAGTATGAAGTATGAACAGAAGTTTATAAAGGGGGTAAATTTACTCATCTAATTTGCATATTATGACGTCACTGGATGGTAACCACCGTGAATTATGCACATTTCAGTAAATACTAGATGTTGAACATATTTGAGCAGTTTTACTTTCTTTTTTTGTCATTTCACCGACATAACAAATGAACAGGAAAACAGTCACATGTAAATCAACAATAGTAAACTATTACTATAATCACAAACCCTATGCTACTATACAATAAAGTAACCTGGTCAAATCAGTTCCATATCGCGGGTGACTTTGAAGTTCTTCAGAGCCCTATTTTTACAACCCCTGCTGTCTATACCACGTCCATTACGGACACTATCATCACTATTGCCACTGGCACCTCCAACTATGTTGGGCAGAGGGTCGAAATAAGCATGGTATGCTTAGTGGACACTGTCACAAAGACGCACCTCCATTCACAGATGCTCCGTGACTATCAGTCAATAGACAATCGATCATATTCTCCGCAAGGCAGATATTCTCCTTCAGAATCAGAATAGGTGAAAAACAGATCCAAGACTTCATCACACGTGAATTTTATTTTCAACATTTGGTGTATTTCTGCTTCAATTTGTGCAAAACTATGGCCCGCATCGCTTCTGCGTTATGGAGGAAATGCACGTCTTCTTTGTGTGTTTCTCGCGTGTTTTTTCATCCTTCCTTGAAGAAATACACTCCTGAAGCCCTGCAGCAATACACAAAATAGCAACATAAGCTACAATCAGTAATTCCTACATGCACATGTCTAACATAAATATCAGTAGGAACTTAACCAACCTTGACAGCAACAAAATAGTAATAAAGAATGAGAGTGGACTTACATGAATTATGTTCACAGCTTAATATTCAACCTCTGTAACAGGAACGTCTGTAATGCTGGCAACAACAATATGGCCGACTCCTAATTGAGCTGGTAAGGTAAGCTGTCTTAATGAGATACTACCCCCTAGTGGCCAGTGGTAAACTCTGCATCCCCCCCAGTCCGGAAAGCTATGAATGGGTATAGGTTAACGGACTCAGTCCTGTATCCAATGGCCCGACTCGGGTTCGTAGCGTTTGGGCGGCTTCCTTGTGCGGCTCGGCTGTGCAAGTCGGAACAGGGTGAGCTTGGTCCCTGAGATCAGTGGTTGACTCACCAGATGGCGCTGGCGGGGAGGCGTTCAAAGCCGTGTCATGGGGCCCATCTGCTGCTCGTGGGATGATTCTCTGGGGCACCACTGGCTCCGTGTGGACAGGCGGGGGCTGGCGTGCCAAGGTCGTGTGAGGTGGCAACAGCACAGCCGGCCGCTGCTGGTCGTATGGGCTAGCCGGCGGGTAACCGTGAAGGAATCGTCGGTTACGCAAAATCAAGCGTCCCGACCCGTCAACCTTAATCCGATACTGATCATGACCTAGCGACTCCACTACCACCCCGGACCTGTCCCACTTGTGTGGACTTGGGCCCTGCAGATTCTGGAGGAATACCTTCTCACCAAGTGCCAATGGGCGGAGTGGTCTTGAGTGAGTCCTCAAAGACTCAGTGGTGCGGGATATCCCGGTCCGAAGGGCATCCTCCTTCGCCGCCCATGCCTGGCGGTGTGTCTTGGGTGTCAGGGCCATGCCCACTGGGCCCTCCTCTACTGTTACTTGATGGGAAGTCCTTAGGTAAGAGGCCGAGGTCAAGCAATTACTCATAGGAGAGGTACATCGCCTGAACTGAGCTGCTCACGTACACCATTGAGCGGCAGGACGCCACATCTATGTCGCTGGGGGCTGTCGAGAGCTTAGCGAAGAAAGCTCCCTCAATGGCTATGAGGGAACGATTGGCGGCCGACAGGCTGAGATTGACGGGGCGCAGGTCGGCACGTGAGAATCCGCAGGCGAGGAACTCCTCCAGAGACCACAGATCAGATTGTGTGCCAGTGTCTGCAACAGTGGATATGGTCACCTCATTGTCCAAGCTTTGGTTGCTGATGCTGTCCCTCGGCCCGACTGACCTGTCAACCGAGATGGTGATTAAGACTCGGGGGTGGTCTTTTAGCTTGGCCCGCCTCCATTCACCCCTGGAGAAAATGTGGTGCTCAAGCCTGATGGGTGTGGGATTATTGACAGTGCTGTGTGTAATCTGAGCGTGGCGACGGCCCCCGCAGCGTCGGCCAAGGCGTGCTCTGAATTGAACCACTGAAATCTGGGAGATCGGCTCTGACTCCAGGGCAGCCTGCTGACTGTTGATTAATGGCTGTCGCCGCCGCTTCTGTCGGTGGGCCCTATAGCAATTAATGCAAATCTGGTGAGGCTTGGTATTCCATCCGCGAGAACCCTCTGTGAAGACCTTAAAGGTGCTTTTACAGTCCGGGCATGAGGCTTGAGGCACTCAGTGAAGGCACGGAATGCTTCATCACGTTCCTGGTGTAACTGAAGCAGCTCGGTGCGCAGGACACATGTGGCAACTGGGATGACAGCTAGTAAACGCATGGCAGTGGTCAGATCCACAAGGGGTCCGGACGCGATTTTGGGATTGGCTTTCAACAGGCTGTCTCCAAGTTCAGGTCCAGCGCACTGAAATAACTGGAAAGGGGCCTGGGCAGCTCCTATGCCTGAGCCGGTGCGAAAGACATCCTATAGACTGAGAGGCCATTTGAAGACCATTCACCAGACCATTTTGTGTTACCATTTAAGTACATGTAGTCACATACAAACTGACATTTTGTTCTTAAATTTTGCTTCATTAATTGCTGAGTGACACCACAAAATCTAGTGGGATTGTAACTCTGTTACCGTATGATCTTCCCCTAATATAACTATGCCATCAGAAAGGTCATCAGTTGCATAGTCTGCTAAATAACTGTTAAAAAAGTTACAGCATCAATTCTGTGTCATGACCATAATATGAGAAGTGCATGTTATCAACTGTGTTTTGTAAATGCTAGTGGTTTTAGCTACAAGTATTAGCTGTGTTGAAGTGCTGAAACTAATGGTTGATTTCTTTTTCTGAAGGGTCACTTTCTTTCAAGGGTTCGCTCAAGGGTTACTTATGTGACAGTGAAATATGGTGCATTGAACTCGACTTGATCCAAGGATTCCAACAGTACCTAATTTTTCAACATTGGGCATACGGGACAAAGGTTAAGTGCAGTAACGTACGTCTGAAACACCAAAACACATTTTTGCTAATTTCAGCGCCCCCCTAAAGGTCAAAGGGCACCAAATTTCATATGTGTCCTCACGGAGTCCCTAGTCCCTGTACCAAGTTTTGTTTTGATGAGTGAATGTTTTGCTGAGGAATGACCTTACTTCCTGTTTGGAAGCTTCATGACTGATTTAAATTGGCTGTGAAGGGTGAATGTTTTCGACAATCAAAAATCCAGGTAACTTTTGCGACACATGGTCTGAATATCATGTACGTCAAGTTTTGTGAAGATCGGACAAAATTTGTGACCTGTGAAAATTTAGTTTCGCTTTCGCAAAAATCCAAAATGTGGCCGATACCCAATGATTCCAGCAGTACTTCATTTTTGAAAATCGACATACGAGTCAAAAGTTATATGCATTAATGCACGTGCAAAACGCCGAAAGGCCTTGGCTGATTGCAGTACCCCCTAGGGGTCAAACGGCACCAAATTGTGCATCCTCACAATTTATGTCTATGTACCAAGTTTGGTTTCAATACGTGAAAGTGTTGAGATATTCTATTCTTTTGTTTGGTGGCTACACCACCGATTTCGTTTAGTTGTTATGGGCGAACGTTTCTGAAAATCCAAAATCCTTCTGGTAACTTTGTCTGAATATCGTGTATGTCAAGTTTTGCGAAGATCGGACACAATTTGTGACCTGTGAAAGTTTACTTTCGCTTTCTAGTAAATCCAATATGGCGGAAGAACGACATGGGTCAGTGACGCCATTTTCAATTTCCACACTACACTGGTTCCGGACGGACGTTCCAGAGTTGGAGTGGTGGCGATATCTCAAAAGGTCTAGAAGCAGGAGCTAAAGAAAACTAAAGAACAAAAATAGTGTGCTATTTTCAGTAAACACACTAATAAGAAAACTGGAAAAGAACAATAGTGTGCTAGCTTCACAATGCTGTGAACTTGAGCATAGGTCTGGGACGGTAACCGCATTACCGCAATACTACGGTCACATGACGCCTACCGCGCGTCTGAGCTCGTCACCGTCATCACCGCAAAAAAAAAAAGAAATCCGTGAAACATTGGCCTGCACGTGTGTACATGGTATATAATGTCATGATGTGACAAAGATTCAGTTTTTTTTTTAAACAAAACTTCAAAACTTATCATCATAAGATGAAGCAAACCTGACCTTCTGCGTGTATGTTGGGGAGCGCAATGTTCCAATATTCCATTTGTGTTTATTATGCGAGAGTAGGGGAGAACCAGCACAATCTTAACACTTTTCTATTCTCTCCAAACTCGATTTACACAAAGATGTGAGACTTGAAAGCTGTGATATTTGGCCAGAAAGGAGTAATACATGTTTACTCCATGAAAGAATGAACAAATAGACAACAGAAATAGACAAATAGACAACAGAAAAAATATGTTCTAGTTTGTTAAGAATTTAGCGACATGTAGCCTACCTTTGTTACAACCTGATGCAGCCATTAAAAAATGCGGTAGCCTACCGTTGTAACAGAAGCATAAGCATCATGAATGTAACAGTTCTAAATTCACGATAGCCTTGTTGTTAAACTGATTATTTCTTTCATGTCTGAAGCATTTGGTCCAGTGATCTTTGCTGTGGCTGTCTTAAGTTTAATTGGGGGTGATTGCGGCACAAAATTCATAATCCATAACCCACAATTAGAATTATTTTTCTTAATTGCAAAAAATGGGTATGTTGTAATATGCTGAAATAGCGATATGATGTATTTACATACTTCGCCACATAAGTATAAGTATATATACTCTTTTGATCCTGTGAGGGAAATTTGGTCTCTGCATTTATCCCCATCCATGAATTAGTGAAACACACTCAGCACACAGTGAGGTGAAGCACACACTAATCCCGGCACAGTGAGCTGCCTGCAACCACAGCTGGAGCAGTGAGGGGTTAGGCTCAAGGGCACTTCAGCCGTGCCTACTGGTCGGGGTTCGAACCAGCAACCCTCCGGTTACAAGTCCGAAGCGCTAACCAGTAGGCCACGGCTGCCCTAAAGCAGGAATTGTATGATAATTTTGCCATGCATTGTTTGATATGGCACAAACCTCGTTATTAATTATTATGGCAATGTTGATAATTCTCATGCCAACAATGCATATTTGGTATAGTGCCACCATGTTGCAACAGATAAAATGGCTATTCACTCTTGTAACACTAGGCGAAAAACAAGGTAGAAAGTTTGAAAAGTTGTTGTGAGTGAATGGAGTAATAGCTTATTGCTGTAAATTTCTTAACAACGACGGAACTAAGAACCATTTTTTCATAATTTCCCAAGAGGCACAAACATCCATCGGTAGTGGATTGCCAAAATAAAGCGTGATGTTGGACCATATTTTGACATTAAGCTGAGGAAGACATCCATCGTTCTCTTACCTGAGTTATATGGGTGGTTATACAGCCCTCCATCCTTCCATCATCCATCATCCCTCACAGTCTCTACTCAGGGACAGAGATTTAGCCCTAGGTGAGGCCCAGGGACTCCATATTGTTTCACCCACACAAACAAGAGTTGGTAAGGATATGGACCTCCCTAAGACCAACATAAGGGGAGGGAGTATTATTACGGCCCGAGCACCGAAGGGCGCAAGGCCCTATTGTTTTTGTAAGGATTATTATTATTAGGGCCCGAGCACCGAAGGGTGCAAGGCCCTATTGTTTTTGTAAGGATTATTATTTATTATTAGGGCCCGAGCACCAAAGTGCGCAAGGCCCTATTGTTTTGGTAAGGATTATTAGGGCCCGAGCACCGAAGGGCGCAAGGCCCTATTGTTTTTGTAAGGATTATTATTTATTATTAGGGCCCGAGCACCGAAGGGTGCAAGGCCCTATTGTTTTTGTAAGGATTATTAGGGCCCGAGCACCGAAGGTCGCAAGGCCCTATTGTTTTTGTAAGGATTATTATTATAGTGCATGAAAATGCACTATACTGTTATTCCAAAAGTCTTCTTATTACAGTGCATGAAAATGCACTGTACTGTTATTCCAAGGCTTTTTCTTCTTCTGATTATTACAGTGCATAAAAATGCACTGTACTGTTCTTCCTAGGCTTCTTATTAGAGTGCATGAAAATGCACTCTACTGTTATCCGAATTATTCTTAATTATAGTGCATGAAAATGCACAGCGACCAACAACGCAGCGAGAATCTGTCTCTCACATCTTGGACAACTTCGATGGAGCTGCTGAGAATGTCACATCACCATGTCAGACTGCGCCTGAACCGCCGCAAGACCTTCATCCGAAGGTAAAGGTTCTCACAGCTGGTTCACCGCAGGAAGTTCTGCAGCATGCGCAAGACCCTCTTCCCGTCAAATTTGCGTTATTGAACGCACAATCTATCTGTAACAAGACTTTCATTTTAAACGACCGCTTCACGTCTCATCACCTGGACTTTTTGTTTATAACGGAGTCTTGGCTCAGCGGAAATGATGTCATTCCACTTGGTGAACTCTGCCCTCCTCACTGCAGCTTCATGAATTCCCCTAGGGCTACTGGTCGTGGAGGTGGTCTGGTCACTGTTTATAATAACAACTTTAAATGTAGAATTGTACAAATTGATATGTTCTCCACTTTTGAGGTACAGCTTGTAAAGATAAATGCCACCCTCCTCTGTGCATTAGTTTACCGACCACCAAAAATTAAGCTTAATTGTAATTTCATTCAAGAATTTGCTGATCTACTATCTTTTATGGCCTCTCGCTCTGACAATTTCATGATTTTAGGGGATTCATGATTTTTCACATCTGTTGCCCATCAAAACCTTTGGTTAAGGACTTTTTATGCCATGTGGACTCTTTCAATCTTGTGCAATCTGTTATGGCCTCGACGCATCAGAAAGGCCACACATTAGACCTAGTATTGTCTTATGGTTTCAATGTTTCCAACTTAGAAATTATGGATGTTGGGGTCTCTGATCATTTTTTGATTTTATTTGAATCTATTTTGTTTGGTCCCCCTGTATCTCCCCCTAAGTCCTATTCCTTTGCCCGTTCTATTAATTCCACCACAGCCACAACATTCTCTAATACTTTCATCCTCTCTCACTCACCTACTATCTCCAGCTATTACCACCTGCTCTGACATTGAAAAATTAGTCACTCTCGTTAATGCATCATGTCTTGAGACCTTAGACTGTGTTGCCCCACTAAAACAAAAGTGTGTCAAAACTATCACCACTCCATGGTTAAATGCCACGACCCGTTCTGTCAGAAAATCTTGCAGGGAAGCAGAGCGCAAATGGAAAAAAGAGAAGCTTCAGGTCTTCTATGACCTTTTCAGAGATTCTCTAAAGACCTACCAAAACTCTGTTAAGGCAGCAAAGGTTGAGTATTATGCTCAGCTTATCAACAATAATGCTCATAGGCCAAAAGTTTTATTTAATACCATTAACTCTATTATAAATCCTGCCTCTGCGTCATCTACTCTTGAAGGGAAATCTGTGAGAAGTTCCTCAACTTCTTCATCAATAAAATTGACAAAATAAAATCTCAAATCTCACCTCCAGATTCGGATCCCTCAGTGATAGAACTTTCACCTAGCTGCCTCCAACAGTTTCAGGCTATATCTTCTTCCCAGCTTTCTGAGGTTGTCTCCCATATGAAATCTACATCCTGCCACTTAGATGTTTTACCTGCACGCCTTTTTAAAGAAGTTTTTACCATCATCTGCCCTCTTGTATTGGCCATAATTAATCACTCACTAACCAATGGAGTGGTCCCCTCAGGTTTTAAACGTGCAAATTGTGCAACCTTTACTTAAGAAACCTAACCTTGAGCCCAGTGACCTGAAGAATTATAGGCCTATTTCTAAATTACCTTTTCTGTCAAAGATACTAGAAAAGGTTGTCCTCTCTCAGGTTTCTTCTTATCTGAGTGAGTTCAATATATGTGATAAATTCCAATCAGGTTTTAGATCTCTGCACAGCACTGAATCGGCCTTGCTTAAAGTCCAAAACGACATTCTCTTAGCAGTTGATTCTGGATCTTGCGCCCTCTTGGTGCTTCTTGATCTGAGTGCAGCATTTGACACCATTGACCATAACATCCTATTAAAACGCTTGGAGGATGAAGTTGGTCTCCAGGGTTCTGTTCTGCAATGGTTCTCTTCTTATCTTAGTGATAGATCATTTTCAGTTAGTTTAGGCAATTTCTCCTCTTCCTCTGCCCTTATAAAGTGTGGTGTTCCTCAGGGTTCCATTTTGGGCCCTCTTTTATTCTCTCTTTATATGCTACCCCTTGGCTCAATTTTTAAAAAGTATAACATTCAGTATCACTGCTATGCAGATGACACTCAGTTTTACCTGCCTGTTAACACTAATGGCATTTGTTCTTTGGAGAATATTTTTAACCGTCTCAGTGACATCAAATGCTGGATGGCAAGAAAGTTTCTTCAACTGAATGAAAGTAAAACTGATATAATTATTTTTGGCCCTCCAAGTGATGCTTCTATCTTGAAAAATGCACTAGGACCTCTCTCTGCAAACTGCCACAGTGAAGTAAAGAATCTTGGGTTTTTTTTTGACTCCTCTTTAAATTTTAATAAGCAAATAAATAGTGTGGTCAAAGGCAGCTTTTTCCAGTTAAGAACCATTGCAAAACTGAAGCCCTTTTTGTCCTTCTCCGATCTTGAAACTCTTATACATGCTTTCATAACATCTAGACTAGATTATTGTAATTCATTATATGCAGGCCTGATCCACTCCACTCTCAACAGACTTCAGCTAGTTCAAAATGCAGCAGCTAGATTATTAATTGGCTCTAAGAAACGTGAGCATATAACTCCTGTGTTGGCTAAGCTGCACTGGTTACCTGTGGAGCACAGAGTTAAGTTTAAAATCTTACTTTTTGTCTTCAAAGCCCTCAGTGGTTTGGCACCTAGTTACATAGGTGACCTACTAATTCCTTACAGCACTCCAAGATCACTTAGGTCTTCATCTCAGAATCTTCTCTATATCCCCAAAACACGCCTTAAGACTAAGGGTGATAGAGCCTTCTCTGTTGTTGCCCCCCAACTCTGGAATAGTCTACATATTAAGTCCTCTCCAACCATTGACTGCTTTAAGTCTAACTTAAAGACTTTCATTTTCTCCCAAGCTTTTAATCTACCTTAATACCCCCCCCCCCCCCACACACACACACACTCTTTATTCTTTATTTTATTTTTGACCAATTTGTGTATTATTTCAATTATTTATTTATTTCCCCCCCATGTTATATTGTTGTTGTACCATTGTCATTGTTTTATGTTTGTTTGTAAGCACTTTGGTTCAACTCAGTTGTTTTTAAATGTGCTATAGAAATAAAGTTGACTTAAATAATTTAACCATTTAAATTATCCACCTCTTAATCATTAAGAGTTAACTAACCGTTCAATCATTCCAACTATATTAAACCTTATCTACCAAGCAAATCATTTAACTATATAAACTATCCACTTATTTAACTGTTCAGTCATTCCAACTATATTAAACCTCATCTGCCCAGCAACCAATATAGTTTGTTTTTACTCTGTATGATATTTTACATAATATTTTTTGCATTTTCATGCACTGTATTTCCTTAGACTTCAAAGGCTGTGATGTCATAATGGCCTAAAGGCAGCTGCGCTTGTTAAGCTCCCAGAGTAGTTCCCGGGCTAATTAGTACACTGACACAGGTGTCACCTGTGAAATCAACTGTCTCAGCTTCATATGCATACAATCTGGTGCTCCCTAAAACTACACATCCTATTTAAGTGTTGGCATTACATTCTAGTTATTATTAGGGCCCGAGCACCGATGGGCGCAAGGCCCTATTGTTTTTGTAAGGATTATTATTATTATTAGGGCCCGAGCACCGAAGGGCGCAAGGCCCTATTGTTTTTGTAAGGATTATTATTATTATTGGGGGCCAAGCAGCGAAGCTGCGAAGGCACCCATTGTTTTTCTATGATTTCTTATTATTGGGGGCCAAGCAGCGAAGCTGCGAAGGCACCCATTGTGTTTCTATTTGTTCTTATTATTATTGGGGGCCAAGCAGCGAAGCTGCGAAGGCACCCATTGTGTTTGTTAGTTTTCTTATTATTGGGGGCCAAGCAGCGAAGCTGCGAAGGCACCCATTGTGTTTCTATCTTTTCTTATTGGGGGCCAAGCAGCGAAGCTGCGAGGCAACCATTGTGTTTCTCTTTGTTCTTATTGGGGGCCAAGCAGCGAAGCTACGAAGGCACCCATTGTGTTTGTTAGTTTTCTTATTATTATTATTGGGGGCCAAGCAGCGAAGCTGCGAAGGCACCCATTGTGTTTGTTAGTTTTCTTATTGGGGGCCAAGCAGTGAAGCTGCGAAGGCACCCATTGTGTTTGTTAGTTTTCTTATTGGGGGCCAAGCAGCGAAGCTGCGAAGGCACCCATTGTGTTTCTACGTTTTCTTCCCTATTATTGGGGGCCAAGCAGCGATGCTGCGAAGGCACCCATTGTTTTTCTATTTGTTCTTATTATTGGGGGCCAAGCAGCGAAGCTGCGAAGCCCCATTGTGTTTCTATTATTTCTTACTGTTGTTATTATTGGGGGCCAAGCAGCGAAGCTGCGAAGGCACCCATTGTTTTTCTATTTGTTCTTATTATTATTGGGGGCCAAGCAGCGAAGCTGCGAGGCAACCCATAGTGATTCTACGTATTCTTATTGGGGGCCAAGCAGCAAAGCTGCGAGGCAACCCATAGTGATTCTACGTATTCTTATTATTGGGGGCCAAGCAGCGAAGCTGTGAGGCAACCCATAGTGATTCTACGTATTCTTATTATTATTGGGGGCCAAGCAGCGAAGCTGCGAGGCAACCCATAGTGATTCTACATATTCTTATTATTGGGGGCCAAGCAGCGAAGCTGCGAGGCAACCCATAGTGATTCTACGTATTCTTATTGGGGGCCAAGCAGCGAAGCTGCAGGGCAACCCATAGTGATTCTATGTTTTCTTCCCTATTATTATTACGCTTCCGCCATTGAAGTCAATGGCAGCCCATAGAACCGACTGGTCAAAAGTTGTGAAATTTGGCACACTGATTGGGGACAGTCCAATAATTCATTTCACCAAGCTTCAAGCCGGCACCTCCAGCGCTCTAGCGCCACCAACAGGTCAAATTTGGACGTGCGTTCACGCACGTAACTTTTGACTCGTATGCCCGATTGCCAAAAATGTGGTATCGTTGGAATCCTTGGACCAAGCTGAGTTCAACGCACCCTATGACGTCAATTTCCGCCATGATGGATTTTCCGCCATTTTGGATTTTCTCAAAAACCTTTAAAAAGTTTCACACCTCACATAGTTTGTCCGATTTTCACGAAACTTAGCACATAACATCTTCAGACCAAGCCGCACAAAAGTTATCGATTTTCATCTTCGGAACTAAAACTGTTTGCCCGTAACAGCCAAACAAAATATGCGGCGAAGCCGCCAAACAGGAAGTGAGCTCATATCTCAGCAACCCTTTCATCTGTCATAACCAAACTTAGTACATGGACTTATAACCCCATCAGTAGGGCACACAAAAAATCTGGTGACCTTTGACCTCTAGGGGGCGCTGTAATTAGCAAAAATGCATTTTGGCCTGTAGCTGTTGATGTGTTTGGAATTAAAACATACTAGTGGTGTCTAGTAGTACTTTTCGATGTCCTTCGGCTGACCCAGGCCAACTTGTGATGTCAACATAATTGATTCGGCCGCCATATTGGATTTAATCAAAAACATGAATAAGTATTCGCAAGTCACAAATTTCACCTGATCCTCACCAAAATTGGCAGAGCCCATCTGCAGACCATGCCTTATCAGTACTTTGCTTTCTGGAACAATTGACAGAAGCATTCGGCTGTAACAGCCAATCAAAATTTGCGGCGAAGCCGCCAAACAGGAAGTGAGCTCATATCTCAGCAATGCTTTCATGTATCAAAACCAAACTTAGTACATGGTCCTCAGGACCCACCAGGAGGACGCTCAAGAAATGTGGTGACCTTTGACCTCTAGGGGGCTCTGTAATTAGCAAAAATGTATTTTGGCCTGTAGTTGCTGCATTCTTCTGCAATGGAGGTCAATGGCAGCCCATAGAACCGTCTGGTTCATCCTGATGATGCACAAATAAGTTGGTGACCTTTGACCTCTATGGGGGCATTGAAATTACAGCAAGCATGATCATATCTCAATCGATCTTTTATTTTTGATGTGAAACTGAGTTCCATCCAGTTCATTCTAATGCGTGCGTGCAAGGGTGGGGCGGGGTGGGACGGGCAGGGGCGATTGCGGCGGTGAGTTGGCTGGGTGAGGGGGCGGCGACACTCAGCCCTGGTTCAGCCCCACAAAATCAGTTATGTTTTGATGTGAAACTTGACCTTGTAACTCAGCCAATCTTGGATTGTTTGACATGGAACTTGCTGTGACTGCTTAATGCTATATGCCTGATGCCACGGCATTGAGTTTCATGCCAAATCTGGTCTGCTGAACTTCCTGCTTGGCCCCCACATTGCTGCTTGCAGCTATATTTAGGGGTCCGAGCAGCGTAGCTGCAGGACCCCTATTGTTTCTGTACCGTTCATTTTTGGCCAAAATTCTGTAAAAGTCATACTGCTGCCTAAACCGTAACTCCAAAACTCTTCAAATTTTCAGGTATGGTTACCAGTACCCCCCTCTGCCCATAGCCCACAATTTGGGGTACTGCACCCAAAGGTGGCGCTGTTGGAAAAAAAAGTTAATTATGCTAATTTCTCTTTACCAGATTGACCTAGACTCAAAATTCTTTCATAATATTAATCTCTAAACTCAGATGCATCTTTTTGGCCCTGGTCTTATGGTCTAAAAATGTTTATTTTTGACACAATTTCATGGAAAAGCCAAACATTATAAAAAGTTTCACACTCTTCAAAAATAATCAAATCTTCACCAAAATTCGCACAGACAATGATTAGACCAAGCCTCACAAAAGTTATCGGTCAGAATTTTGATATTTTGTTCCATTTCAGAGATATAGGCCAATAAAGTTAGACCACTCAGGCCATTTTTCCTAGATCACCTATATTCCTATAAACCGTAAGTCCTAGAAACTTCACATTTTCAAGTATTGTTCCCAGTACCCCCCACTACCCATAACCCAAAATTTGGGGTACTGCACCTAAAGGTGGCGCTCTTGTCAAAAATGCTTATTTCTCCTTACCAGATTGACCTAGACTCAAAATTCTTTCATGATATTAATCTCTACATTCAGATGCATCTTTTTCACCCTGGTCTTATGCTCTAAAAATGTTTACTTTTGCCACAATTTCAGAGAAAAGCCAAACATCATAAAAAGTTTCACATACTTCAAAAATTATCAAATCTTCACCAAAATTTTCACAGACAATGTTTAGACAAAGCCTCACAAAAGTTATCAAAAGAATTTGGATATGTTTTTCCATTTCAGAGATATAGACCAATAAAGTTCGACCACTCAGCCCATTTCTCCTATATCACCTATATTCCTATATGAGTAATTTTTTTTCCTTGGTGAACAACCATACAACCATCATTATGTGGATACCATTAACAGTGCACATTTTCAGATCTGTACTCTTTTTTATAAAGCCCTTAATTCTATTGTCAAATGTATGCTAGGAATTTTCTTGATGTTGTGTGTTTGCCAACACACCTTTTCACCATGTGAATGTGACTGCCAAATATGTAGGATTGTCAGTAGCTCAGTGGGATAATGCCTACTGCTGATGTTTGTTAGGTTGAGAGTTCGAATCCCTGGTAGTGCTTTAGGCTCTAGTTCGAATACTATTGGTTATTGAAGATTCACACCATTCACACCAACAGCACCTGAATGACATCAGGCAATCAACATACACAGTCATTAGTTGCCAAGAATCAGAACGCCGAGACATTCTGACATTTAGGGGAACTTCTTTGTTCATTATTTTTCCTTCATCATTAAGTCTATCATATTTATATTTCATCCATTAGTGTTCTTCTCTACAAATGTCTAATTGCCCCAGAATTTCAAAAAGATTTCAGGTGTACTCTTTTAGGAAAGCCCTTCATTTTATTGTCAAATGTATGCTTGGAGTTTTTCTTGTGTGTTTACCAACACACATTTTCACCATTTGAATGTGACTGCCCAATGTGTATGATTGTTAGTGGCTCAGTGGGATAATGCCTTCTACTGGTGTTTCTTAGGTTGAGTGTTCAAATCCCCTTTAGAACTTCAGGATCAAGCTGCACATGCTATTGGTTATTGAAGATTCACACCATTGAACAGCACCTGAATGACATCAGGCAATCAACATACACAGTCATTAGTTGCCAAGAATCAGAACACAAGACACTCTGACATTTAGGGGAACTTCTTTGTTCATTATTTTTCCTTCATCATAAAGTCTATCATATTTATATTTCATCCATTAGTATTCTTCTCTACAAATGTCTTATTGCCCCAGAATTTCAAAAAGTTTTCAGGTGTACTCTTTTAGGAAAGCCCTTCATTTTATTGTCAAATGTATGCTTAGAGTTTTTCTTGTTGTGTGTTTACCAATACACATTTTCACCATGTGAATGTGACTGGCCAACATGTAGGATTGACAGTGGCTCAGTGAGATAATGCCTTGTACTGGTGATCCTTAGGTTGAGAGTTCAAATCCCACTTGAAGCATTAGTGTTAGAATACTGTTGGGTTGTGGATGTTAGCATACTACAATAGAATGCTGTTGGGTTGTGGAGGTTAACACACTATTACATTACAGCTATTTGTCAATATGGACTTGTAGTGTAACTGTATAATTATAGGCTGTTTTTCTTATTGACTCCGACACAGCTGTAGCCTATAATTATTTGTTATTCTTATAATATTTGTCATTTCTTATACATATTTAGTCGGCTCTTCCACTTGACAGAACAACTCCGTATCGGTTAAAGATGTCACGCATGAAACAATGCTGCAGAAACACGAAAATACGACTTTGAGTTTAGTAGGCTATAATTTTTCAGTTCCTGTTTATCTATTGCACGATGGGTAATAATTTAAAGGAATCGTGTTGCAGTCTTGTAAATAGTGACCCTGCAAGATCCCTAGTCATTGCAAAATCATAGTCTGTGACTTAAAACTCTACTACTTGTCTTTAGATGTGAGAGGGTCTGAGACTGTAGTCTTTCAAAAATCTTTTCCAAATCTTTGCAAATCTTTCCAAAGTCTGTCAGTGTAAGGAGGGCTTGTGGTGAAAGTGCTGTGGAGAAATTGCTGGATTGTTTGGCTCTGCCACCTAACCACACCCAGTTTACCTGCTGGGAAACCCTGTAGCTCCTGAGCAGGGGCTCAGACCAGGATAAATTGTTTGCTTGCCCTCAGTTCACTCTTTTGTTCATCTCAACCCAGCACTCCAGTGTGTCCTACTCTGTGTGCGTCTTTGAGTTAACGTAAGTCATCACTTTAATGACCCTCACTATGACTTTTGTGATGTTTATCAGTTTGTAGAGTAGCTCTGCCATCATGTGTATAGTTAAGGTCTTTGTTTGTTGGTTTGGTGTGTTGGAGTCCCATGTGAGAGATGATTAGGTGATGTTGGTTGACTTGGGATGTCAAGTATTGTTTAGTTGTACCTTATATAGCCATATGATTTCAGTTTATTGTTCAAATGTCAATTGGTTTGTTTGTGAGTTGGGATCTGTACTGATTTACCCCATTTCACTGATTACTCCATTTTCTGTTTGTTTCCTCTTTGATGCAGCACACATACAAGTAAAGAACAAAAGAACAGATGAATTGAAACTCAAATAAAGTTCACTTGTGTTGCACCGAAACCTGCCATCTCCGTGTCATCACTTCATACCATTGAGCCTTCTGACCGAGGCTCTGCCTACTCGCCACACACTCACTCTACCTCGACCCACATCGCCCCCTACAGTTCTTTCAGCTGGGTTGTGGAGGTTAGCATACTAGAATAGAATACTGTTAAGAATACTGTTGGGTTGTGGAGGTTAGCACACTATAACGTTACAGCTACTTGACAGGACTTGTCGTGCAAGGCAAGTATAACTGCATAATTATAGGTTGTTCATCTTATTGACTCCAACACAGAACCCACCCCCACCCCCCTTCACCTACCACCACAAATACAATTCCATTCTGTGGGAAACACTGCCTTCCATTAACAGACGCTTCATCTTATCCATGACAAATGCATAGTCCTGTAGAACAGAGTATTGTTAGAATACTATTGAGTTGTGGAGATTAGCGCACTAGAATACTACTGTTAGAATACTGTTGGGTTGTGGAGGTTAGCACACTAGAATAGGGTATTGTTAGAATACTATTAGGTTGTGGAGGTTAGCACACTATAACGTTACAGCACAGGGTAATCCTAATTTTATGCATCAAATTTATTCCAATCCAACTCAAAAGTTTTGAACAACACAAAGTGAAGGTTTTATCCAGATCAAAACCAAGAATAGATTATGTGATCTAATCCAATTTCAGGATCCTTGTTTCCCTTTGAACAAGCCATTTTCAAGATTTGATCCAATCCGATAGCCGAAATCCGGTAACTGAAATCCGATAACCGAAATCCGATCACGTTTCTTTTGAACAATTGGGCCCAAACAATCAAAGCATATGTAAAACTAAAAAGCTATGCTACCTCATGTTCGTTTTGCTCGGACCCCGTAAATCACCGCTTGCGGTTATATTTGGGGGCCAAGCAGCGAAGCTGCGAGGCAACCCATAGTGATTCTACGTATTCTTATTGGGGGCCAAGCAGCGAAGCTGCGAGGCAACCCATAGTGATTCTACGTATTCTTATTATTATTGGGGGCCAAGCAGCGAAGCTGCGAAGGCACCCATTGTGTTTGTTAGTTTTCTTATTGGGGGCCAAGCAGCGAAGCTGCGAGGCAACCCATAGTGATTCTACGTATTCTTATTATTGGGGGCCAAGCAGCGAAGCTGCGAGGCAACCCATAGTGATTCTACGTATTCTTCTTATTATTATTATTATAACAAAACGCTAATTTGCCATTAAACCATACAGTAAAAAGTTGGGATATTCGGCACATTGATTCGGTTCAGTCATATCTTTAATTTATCAAAGTTTCAAGTCTGCACTTTGAGTGCTCTAGCGCCACCAACATTTCAAATTTTTTATTACATCTATGCACATAACGTTTGAACGGTACACCACATTTTGAACATTAAGGTATATTTGGAATCCTTGGATGAGACCGAACTCAACGCAGATGTGAATTTATGAGGTAAACGTAATTGATCAGGCTGCCATATTGGATTTAATCAAAAACACCTAAAAGGCATCAAAGTTGGCAAAGTTTGTCCGATTTTCACGAAACTTGACGCAGATGATCTTCAGACTCATAAATGCATTGCTTTTAGGAGCCATATTCAAAACCCGTCGCCCGTCACGACCAATCAAGTTTGGCAGCGAAGCCGCCAAACAGGAAGTGAAGTGATCTCAGCAAGGCTTTCGCGTATCAACACCAAACTCAGTATAGGGTCTCAGGACCCAATTAGGAGGAGGCTCAATAAATTTGGTGACTTTTGACCTATAGGTGGCGCTATAATTACCAAAATTACGTTTTAGCCTGTAACGGGTCATGTGTTTGGAATTAAAGCATATTAGTGATATCTGTTAATACCTTTAGAGGTCCTTAGGCCGCCACATGCCAACATGTGACGTCAACATAATTGATTCGACCGCCATATTGGATGTCATCAAAAACACTTAAAAGGCATCAAAGGTCACAATGTTTCTCCGATTTTTATGAAACTTGACGCAGATGATCGTCAGACCATGACTCATAAACGCATTGCTTTTTGGAGACATATATGAAACCTGTCGCCCGTGACAACCAATCAAGTTTGGCGGCGAAGCCGCCAAACAGGAAGTGAAGTGATCTCAGCAAGGCTTTTGCGTATCAACACCAAACTCAGTAGAGGGTCTCAGGACCCAATTAGGAGGAGGCTCAATACATTTGATGACTTTTGACCTATAGGTGGCGCTATAATCACATGAAGTGGGCTCATATTTCAGCAATGCTTTCACATATTGAAACCAAACTTAGTATATGGACTTGGGACCTCATCCTGAGGACAGACAATAATTTTAGCAACCTTTGACCACTAGGGGTGCTATAATTTGCAATACTTTCTCGTATCAACACCAAACTTGGTATGTGGACTCGTGACTACAACCTGAGGACGCACAATAAATTTGGTAACTTTTGACCACTAGGGGTGCTATAATTATCAACACTTTCTCGTATCGACACCAAACTTGGTATGTGGACAAATGACTACAACCTGACTACGCACAATAAATTTGGTGATGTTTGAGGTATGCGTATGTGTTGGGGGTTATTGGGGTGTGTGGGAAAGGAGGTTTATCTGTGTATATGTGTGTGTGTGGGATGGGGGGTTAATTGGGTGTGTGTATAATGTAACAACATTGGGTTGCCATGACAACTCCTGCTCAACTGCTTGGCCCCCACATTGCTGCTTGCAGCTATATTTATTATTATTATTATTATTATTATTATAACAAAACGCTAATTTGCCATTAAACCATACAGTAAAAAGTTGGGATATTCGGCACATTGATTCGGTTCAGTCATATCTTTAATTTATCAAAGTTTCAAGTCTGCACTTTGAGTGCTCTAGCGCCACCAACATTTCAAATTTTTTATTACATCTATGCACATAACGTTTGAACGGTACACCACATTTTGAACATTAAGGTATATTTGGAATATATTTGGCATTAAGGTAATATTCACATGCCCATAATGCATGTTTGGCATAGCGCCACCAACTGGCAACAGAAAGAATGGCAATTATGCTGATTTCACATGATCAATTTGAACATACTCCTCCTAGACGGTTTGTCAGATTCATGTGAAATTTGGCAATCATTATGCCAAGATGTCGCTGATGTTAAATTGTGAAGGGATTTTTGATATGTTAGATATATTTGATATGATTTTAATATCTCACCACATGAAGAGGAAATGTGTCATAAATCACAGTGCATTGAATGAATGGTCTGAAACTTCTCAGGTTAATAGATATCATGATGATATCCAGACACCCAATGGGCCTGCCTGGCATAGCGCCACCACCTGGCCAAGCAGGAAATGTGCCAGAAATGGAAAATGCCTTAAGTGATTGATCTGAAACTTATAAAATAAAATTATGGATATCATTATTGTGAGCATATTCACATGCGTAATTCACAGGCCTAGCATAGCGCCACCATCTGGCCAAGCAGGAAATGTGGCAGAAATGCTCTATGCTTTGAATGAATGTTCTGAAACTTCTCAGGTTAATAGATATTATAATTATGATGATATCCAGAGACCCTATGGGCCTGCCTGGCATAGCGCCACCACCTGGCCAAGACGGAAAATGTGCCAGAAATTGGTAATGCCTTTATTGGTTGATCTGAAACTTTACAAAATATTGGATATCATTATTGTGATGATATTCACATGTGTAATTCACATGCCTAATATAGCGCCACCATCTGGCCAAAAAGTGTATCAGAAATGTTCTTTGCTTAAAATGAATAATCTGAAATTTCTCAGGTTAAAATACTGTATATTATGATTATGATGACACAACATGGGCCTGCCTTGCATTGCGCCCACACCTGGCCAAGCAATAAATGTTCCAGAAAATAACATGCAAAAACAAATAGCACACACATCAAATATGTACATTTTACAAATGCACCACTTCGGTGCTTTGATGGATTCTGAAATGTCACGGGTTGCGGCCCGCAGGTGCTCGGGCCCGCCATTGCCGCTTGCGGCTATATTTATTATTATTTTTTGTTCACCTTTTTGCTATTTTTGAGGTGGTTACCATGGATGAAAAGTCTTGGAATTTGGCACACACATCTGGTATCACAATGGCTACACAGGCATAAAGGCTTGGCCCCGGGCGTGGCCCAGGGACTTAGTAGCGCCCCCTTAGGTGATTGATCCAGTGGTTGGCACATACTTTCAGCTAGACACACCAAATTTGGTAGGTGTGTGTATCTCCCCAAGATGAACAACTTTCGTATGTACAATGCATTAGCCACGCCCAACAGGAAGTGAGGTATTTGGGATTTTGTGCGGACTAAAATGTGATGAATTGTGATGCCAAAAGAGGTGCTTCCCATCGGTGCAAACGCATGAAATTTGGCACACACGTCAAGAGGTACCGTGAATACACAGGGGAAAAGCCTTGGCACCGGGCGTTGCCCAGGAACTCCATAGCGCCCCCTTATGTCACTGTGACTTGTGGTTGGCATATAGTTTTATATACACACACCAAATTTGGTGGGTGTATGTAACTCCCAAAAAAAATTTGGGATTGTATTAACATGCCATTAGCCACGCCCACAGGAAGTGAGGTAATTGAGATTTTGTGCGTTGTGGACATGATCAATTTTAACGTACTTCTCCTAGACGGTTGATCCGATCCATGTGAAAGTTGGTATACATGATACCAATATGCATCTGATTCTAAATTGTGAAGCTTTTTTTGATATGTTGTAGTTTGAGGAAATGGAAAAACTATGAATTTTAATACCCTTCCACATAAACAATAAATGTGTCTTAATTCACAATGCATGGCTTGAAATGTTTTAAATTTCACAGGTCTTTGAATACCATGGACGTGAATTTCTATTGTAGATAGAGAAAAACATAGAGTGTATGGGAGATTCACAATTTTGTCCTCTACTCAGTGATAAAAACAGAATCAATGTGTCACCTTTTGTTCAAAAGTTATGATAAATTTACTAGACCTTTGCAGACGGCACGAAACATTCCGTTTTTTCATACTTGATGCCCTTGTGAGACAAAAAGGCTTATTGTGTGGCCATGCAACATGACAGAGATAAGATATACCCACCATTGTAATCAGGAGAACTAGCCCTTTAAAATGGTACATATCATAGTTAATAAGTTTGAGGGTAACACACATTGTTTTTAAACAAAACCTTCAAAATTCAACATCAAAAAACGTGAAAATATCAATTTGTCAAGATGAATCTTTCTTTTCACCTAATGTCTGTTGTAGATATAGTGTGCAAAGGATAGCCAGTGTTGTGTTCTCCTCAGTGAAAAAAAACAGAATCAATTTATCACCTTTGGTTCAGAAGTTATGATTAATTTACTCATAACAGTAACAAGTAGAATTACTTTCATTTCCCGGTTTGGCATCTGACCTAAAAATACAGATATAATGGTCATGTAAAAAAATAAGCTGTTTTACAATCAAAACAAGCTCAATATGGGTTGTCTTACTGTACTCTGAAGAGGCTAAATCAATTGTGGGGAGGACAGATAAAGGCTGAAAGACAGACTAGCTGATTGTAACTGCTTCTCCGTGTGCTTCATTCTACTATGAAAACAAGAATATAGAGACACTGGCACATGTGTTAGGTTTACGAAAGGAGAAATAAATCATTTTATTTAGAAAAGTCTTAAACAATGTGATTAAATAACCAGGAACAACAACTTCAGGTAAATAACAAACATATGTTTACAAACATGCAGTAACTATTAGAACTACAAGAATGACAAGACAACAGTATAACAAAGATCAACAAACCTTACATGGTGAACAAAACATCAATTCATACTAACATTCACACACATATATATAAACAATTAAAACGTCAGAAGAAATTCAATACATTTAACAACCATACAGCATATAATTCGATACAATATATAATTATCCATATCATTTGCCCCACACATAAGGTGATACACTAACGCCACATTCACACCAGATCCGTGGTGTGTGCATTGTCACAGCTGTGGCATGGTTGTGTGTGTGTGTGTGTGTGTGTGTGTGTGTGTGCATGCATGTGTGTGTCCATCTAAGCCTAGCAGACGATGGGGTGTAAATGCTATTGGAGTTGGTGTCTCTGTCTGTGTTGGAAGGATAGGCAAAGTGAATGCTTTCTACCTGACATGGGACTTGACCAAACTCAAAATAAAGAAATTGTCAGATAAGAAATATAGAAATTGAATTACAAATCTAACCAAACTATTATCACTATAATCCCTCTCATTATTGTTATAAGCAACACTCTTATCACAACCAGAAATGTGCTTGCGCCCAGATGGACGCACACACACACACAAACATGCTTACCCAGCTGAGGATGATGTAAGATTATCTCCTCCTGTAGCACATCATTGTCTTCTTCTTCATCCAGAAGCTACCCATCCATGTCCCATGTCCATGCCATCGTGGTCCTTGGGGTCATATTTGCCATGAGCAGTCGGCTGCTTTCACCCCAGTTGCACGTACTTCTCTCCCTCCATCTAAAATAACAAATCACAGGTCTGATAGTGAATAGGTTGTTTACTTTTATTTTACATTACTTCCACATAATCTTAATCACCACCAACCATGACTCTTTTCACTAAAAGTATTATTGTCACTGGAGGACTCCAATATTGCTTGGAGAGGTAACATTAGTCTCAGAGCTCACTACAGTAAGTGTTATTGCCTTGCCTAAACCATACATAGCATAACAGCTTACAAGCAAAAATTTATTTATTAACATGAGTCAGGAGATATGACAGAAAACATCTAAACAGCATATGCATACACATGCACACCGTGCATAGGCTACTGCAGTTGCGTAAAGACAAAACACCCCCTTAGAAAATAATGTGTTGACGAGTAGGCTTGGGTGTATGAGCTCCCATCATAGTTAGCCACCCAAAAACCTCATAATCGTAGCAGCCAACCTTACAGCCTAAAAGCTAAACAATACTAAAACACATTTATAACAAATCTTCAGTCATGTATTCATGAAAACAGCAGTCAATGAATAAAATCCTTACGTTACACCATCGGTGATCAACACAGTCTTCACGTCGGTAACGTAACATTAACGTTGTCATTCATGTCAGATGTTTCTATCTAAGTAAGCTAAGCAACTTGGCTACAAACAACTGTAAATTGTGCTATACATATTACGAAGGAATGAAAGGTTTATTTGACAATAAAATACCGATTAGGTGGACTTGACATAAAGTTGGCAGTCATGAAGCACGGGAGTGAACTTTATCGCGACTACGCGTCAAGGACATGTTGCAGCCTCTCCTGATGCTAACGTTACCTAACTTAGCTAGTTTTCTATCAGATGACAAGCAAGCAACATCGTTCAAAATAGAACAAATCGTTAAAGTTTCAGTCTTAGTAGGTCTGTAATCTTGGTTGACATATAGTAGCCCCCCAAAAATGACTGAAAATGATGAGTTTACTAAAGATTACGGTGTGCTAAAATACCAGCTGTCATCAGCTGAAGTGAACACACACACGCATTATGTTACGGCCATGCATACAAGGTGTAATTACCAGCAAAAATAACTAAAAACGATTTTGAAGTAATAACATGGATAACAAGTAATAATAACATAAAAAGACTTGTTTTTACCTCAGATGATCCAGTAGTTTCTCCTTTAGACGACGTCAAGATCAACGATGCATAGTGCTTCCTGCTGTTTTTCCTCTAGTGGAGGGAGATGTCAACTCTTGATTTTTCCTTCACGTAGTAAAAGAAATTCACGCCACAAATCCCTTAACCAATCATATCGCCTATGATGTGACGTTTTTGAGGAAGTTTTCAGTGATAAAATTGGTTGGGGTATGGCGGAGTTGTTAGACTGAACGTCATCGGTACTGGGGTACCGAAATTAGAATGGGCCGTCTGCAAAGGGTTAATATATATTATGATTATGATGACACACAATGGGCCTGCCTTGCATTGCGCCCCCACCTGGCCAAGCAAGTAAATGTGCCAGAAAATAACATGCAAAAACAAATAGCACACACATCAAATATGTACATTTTACAAATGCACCACGTCGGTGCTTTGTTGGATTCTGAAATGTCACGGGTTGTGGCCCGCAGGTGCTCGGGCCCGCCATTGCCGCTTGCGGCTATATTTTTATTATTATGTTAGAGGGGAATTTTAGGGATAACTTGTCAACTGTTGCATTGCATATCACAAAATGTATGCCATAAATTGGTTACTTGAAAGCATATCATTGTACCCTACATATTGTGATGTAGCGCCACCTAGTGTAAAACCTCACGTCCAACAGGAAGTGAGTTAGTGTTTCCAATGTATATAACTTGCAAAAACACACACACCTGATACGTGCATTTGATGCATGCACGACATGTGAGTGCATTGTTGGATTGCGAAATGTCATGGGATCGCGGACCGCAGGTGCTCGGGCCCACCATCATCGCTTGCGGCTATATTTAAAAATTGCCTTCGTGATTTCATTTCAAGTAACATTATGCTATTTACAGGCAAACAAATTAATGTGACGGGGTGGTTAGTCAAACCAAGGGATGCCAAAAAATCTTAAGATATTTACCAAAAAAACATTTTATTATAAATAAATATGTCTAATGCCATCAGGAAAATATATTTAATTCTGTAAATAACAAAAGTTTGATAAGAATATAACATCTAAGTGATGATATTTTAGATGTAAATGTTCTGTCGGTCAACCGGGACAAATGGAAATGGCCATGCACTTTTAAATGGTTAAAAATAGTGTGATGCTCTTTAACCCTTAAAGGTGTAGGTTTTTGAACATTCTAAGTTCCGCAATAATTGAAGGTTCTAAAATTCTATGTTGAATTCAATGAACCCAGATATTCTTTAGAATGTTAATTTCCCAACATTCCGTACTCCTTTAAGGGTTAATAATAGTATTTTCTTGTTGTAACAAGAACCTTTGAATTATTAGCTTTAGGTTTTAGAAACACACTTTAGCTATAGTTTGTATCTTATGCATCTAATCAAATGTGACGAAAATGGCACCCGTTTCATAGAAAGAGCTGTTTTCTTGAATTATTATGACTGAATTTTTGGTCAACGATACCCGGGACACCAAAACACAGGGGAACATCTATTTATCCTTGCCTTACCTCCACTGACACTTACTCTACCAAATTATCTCACTGTATTACCTCCACTAGTCCATACTCCAAATCATTTGACAGTTATAACTTCCATCATTACAGTGCATGAAAATGCACTGTTCTGTTATCCGAAGTCGTCTTCTTCTTCTTCTTCCCACCAAATTTCTGCGTCTAATTACAGTGCATGGAAATGCACTGTTCTGTTATCCAAAGTCGTCTTCTTATTATTACAGTCCATGAAAATGCACTGTTCTGTTATCCAAAGTCTTCTTCTTCTTCCTACCAAATTTCTGCGTCTAATTCAGCTTCAACCGTTTAACGTAGAAACTTTGTTCAAACTTTGTTACGTAGGTCTTAAAATAGGACACTTTCAAAGACATGCTTATTTTTCCCCATATACTTTGCCTTGGCACTATGACATCACAATGGGCTAATTAAATTGATTTGCACCTGTATCAACTGCCAGCTGCTCAACTAGGCCCCCTCAAAGAGCCAGTTAAACTGATTGCACCTGTATCAGCTGCTTTCTGCTCAACTAGGCCAACTCTCTCTGTGTCTCTCCATTCTACAAGGATATGAGGCATATTCCATCCAACTGTCTATCCATCCATCTTCTACAAACCATTCACTCATCCACCCATTAAACTATTTATCAACATCCATTAAACAATCTGCCTATCAACATTCATTAAACTTTCGGTCTATCAACATCCATTACACTATGTACATTCAATGTTTAAACTATCTTCTCTGTCTCAGGCTTTAAAGCAACACCGAAGAGTTTTTTGTACCTTAAAATAATGTTTCCAAAATCGTTTCAGTGGTTCATCAACTCGTAACAGGGTGACTGGCACTTTCTGCATTCGCTTCGCGGCCCTCTATCGGCTATAACCGCACTATGTAAGTTTGCCGGATCGGGTAGCGGATCTTTAGTTTGTGTTATTTGCAAAGCTGATGCTGGATAAACAAATAGTGTGTGAGGAAAAGAGGAAAAGTTCTTTGGTGTTGCTTTAAGCATACAATCTGGCTCACCTAAGACTACAGATCCTGTTTAACTGTTTCCAAATAAAAGTTTGATTTGCACTTGATGTTAATATATGTTTTGCATTTTCATGCACTGGTAATTCCTCGGAATTACATTTTCTAGTTATTATTTTTATTTTTCTTAATGTGTGTTCTTGTATGTGTCATATAAGCTGGATGCCACAATTTGCCTCAGGATGAATAATGTATCTATCTGTACATCAAGTCTTTAACCAAACTACATTCATCTTTCTAAAAAGTGTCATAACAGTCAACAAATTGATCACATAGTGTACTAGTGAAGTCACTGGCATGTCATTACTGGCATAGTCAGCACATAGTCAGCATGGCTATTGGGAGCCCTGGGAGAAAACTCATTGGCCAGTCACTCTGTGGGCCTCTTGCACAGCATCTACCAAAGTGCATCTATTTAGAGCTGTCTTACAATGTATGTTAATCCCTCTGATATTGATGTCCTTTCCCCAGGGTACAAGGATAGAGACATGGTTGTTTGTAAATAATCAGGTATTGCAGAAGAGTCAGTGTGCATTTAATCCAATAAAAACCCAAATTGTCCACTCACATGGACAGAGACCATAATGATGTTAGACTTGCTGTGTGATGAAATGTCAAATGTGATGAAAATCTGTCAAGGCCCCTGAGATAGTCTGACTGGATTCATTGCAAACACTGAACTTCACATTAGTATTAGAAACCGAGAACAGCCATGGTAGCGACCATTTTCTTATTGGCAGAAACCCAAAGCATCTTTTTATCTTTCTATTCAGTCTTCCAGACATTTCTTTTTTAAGAATGTGGCTCAGTGATAACTGTTTAGACACAGTTAACAGTTGTCAAGATGCTACATCTATAATGGCTACGGTACAGCAAACTCAGACAGAACTAGAGGTGCATAACATAACATCAATCAGTCAACATATAACAGAGGAAGTTGTGTTCTAAATATTATAATTATTATTACACTAATACACAATCGCATTCCGAACACAAAACACATTGACATTCAAGATAATGTGAATATTAAAGTAAAAAAAAAAAAAACATGAGTCTTACTGAATGGGCCAATAGTTCATTTGGGTTGCCTTGGGTAGATCTGACTGATTTCCAAGTGGGTGTTCACTATTTTCTGTGGGTACGCACAGGGTGCGATTAGCGAAAAAAAAAAAAACGGGGGGATGATTTTGAAAAAGTTTGTATAAGCTTTTTCATTCATTTGTCCAGCTAACTTTTCCATTGAGACTAGCCATTTATGATTGGTTACACAGTCGACATTCTGAAATGTCCTGCATGATCAAGGCCAAAGTAACCAGTCATCACGCAGCCACTGTGTCAGCAACACGAGCGCTGACAGTGACGGTGCGTTTCTGATGTCAGATTATTATGTACTAGACTGTTCTCACATTGCAGCGCTTTACTTATATGAAGTAGTATTAATCAATATGAGGGGCAGAGGGGGATAAATGTTGCCCCCCCCCTCGGTGATGAAAAAAATTAAGAAGAGGGGAGGATATGAGGATATCAAGACCTGGGGGGGGGGCAACATCCCCCCCCCCATCAAATCACACCCTGGGTACCCAAGCTCCTGAACACCCATGGAGTTGTTAATTAGGACCGGAGATGTGGGACTGGAGAAGGTGATTTCTCAGCTGAACAGAAGTCAATAGCCTGAGATCCAAATGCTTTAACATGCACAGCTGGGTCGCAGAGAGAAGATTGGGCATGCTCTGAAGGTAGAAAAGAAAAAACTGATGCCTCATATGCTTTCATGAGTATGAGAGCATCTCAAAGCTCCAAGTCAGTTTTGTGAATTCACCCGTACGTTCACAGCTCAATGGGACCTCCATGATTTAGTCTCAGTAACTGTTGTTCTCCTAAAATCGTTCTCCTAAAATCACCCATTTCATGCTGAACATTAGGAAAGTTGCCCTGGAAGTTTACATTTCAATTCATTATATGTAATGTCATTAAGAAAATGCAATGGTGATGTAAAGCTCGATGGCAATTTGAAGTTAAAATAGGAACGTGACACCATGTGGGTTAAACACTGATTTTTAACAATACACTGTAAGCTTGGTTTCAAGGCTGAACCATTACATTGTTTGAAGTTCCAACCACTCTGTGACAGGACAGGAAAATCCTGTTTAAGTGTTCCCAAGATGAAGGTAATTAGTGGGGAGCACAAGTGAGGGTATAAAAACATTGCAACAATATTTACTGTAAATGTGTTATTACAGGATTATTATAACAGGACACTGTTGGAGATACTGTCATTTTATTAGTGGGAGTGCAAATATTCAAAGACTATCTTTAAAATTTCAATGTGAAAACTGATACATATTCTGATATCTTAATGCTTAAACATAGGTTTAGCCATCAACTATAAACACAAAGGAAAACAGTCTGTCTTAATTCAGGTTCAGGTTACGGCTTGTGTGTTATATTTGCTTTGTGCTGGTAAATGAATTTTTTTGCCAATGATACCAAAGATAGACTTTAGGTGTAATCTGTCAGGCAATATTGTCATCTAAATCAGATAACAAATCAAAAGTTTCTGAAGCTGTTTGGCAAGATGAAGATTGAGACACAAAAAGAAAGAAGAACCTATGCAAAGTCCTGTATGAAAGTGACCAAAAAGTTAACATAATTACAGGTTAAAACAGAGTACTCTTAACTGGCAATACTTGTCTAATTAGAATACAAGGACATGATGCAACCATGAAGGAGGAAAAGATTTTGCGAACAATTAAATGCCAAATGGTGTAGCTATGTAAGAACTAGAGGATAGGGGGTTAACACAATGAAATAACTATGAACTAAGGCACCAAGATTACAATGCATGCAGGAACTCACCCATACCCATCTGGAGGGAGGTGATAAGCTTTGACTCAAGATTAAATCAATGGCAATATGATGTCATGATTATCTAAGCCCCTCTGCAGCTATATTTAAAATGCCATGATCATGAGATCACAGAATGATAAAGATCAACTAACAAACAAAGATCCAGTGATTTTAAAAGAAATAATTTGCATAAAACATATAAATTAACATCAAATCACAGCAAGAAGGACCATTCTATTTTCCGTTTTGCGCATGGGTTCTTTCAACGGTCTTCAGAGAAATGTTATTGTGTCCATTTTACTTAACAGTATCTGATAAGGAACTCTGACACAGAGTTAATAAGACATGCAAAGACAAACAGGACATGTTTTGAGAATGGATGCACATTTGTGCTTTAAATTGTTCTATAAAAAGTAGCCTGTGACAGATAAACAACAGGGTTAATCACCGCTTAATATGCGCTCAATCTCTTCTAGTCTTTTCAAGGCAGCTGCTCTTTTCTTTTCAATGTCTTTAATCTCTTTTGTGGATTTGCTCTTAGTCCGCTTGTCAAGTTGGCTGCCCTCCAGGTCTGTCGATTGGTCCTGGCCTTGGTTGTCAGAGCTTTCTACAGGGGAGGATTTCCGTACATTCTTCTCATTCCCATCCCCCTGCTTGGCTTCTGCACTAACAGCCTGCCCTTTCCTCTCCTTCCTTTCCCCCTCAGTCACCGAGGAAGTAGCACCCTCTACTGGTAACAGAACATGCCCCGAAGCACTAATTGCTGCCATCTTATTGCGGACAATGTTCAGGTGTCTGCGGACATATTCCTCTTGTGGAGCCATGGCCAGTGTCTCTTGGAGGCACTGCTCAGCCCGTAAAAGGTCTCGTTCCTCAAAGTAGACCACACACAGGTTGTGTTTGCCCTGCACATTGGTGGGGTCCATGCTCAAGATGCGCTGGAAACAGGTTTTGGCTCCATGCGTGTCTTTTTTGTGGTTCATTAGGATATCTCCTTTTAGAATGAGGCCTTTAATGTGTTCAGGATGGTACTGCAACAACTCATTCAACACAGGCAGGGCATCCAGCTCCCGTTGGGACTGGGAATAGAGCAGTGCCAAGTTGAACAAAGCACTTCGAAAGCCAGCCTGCAGGTGGATGGCCTTACGCATCCAGTGTTCAGCTGCCTCATTCTCACTGCCATCCATGGCAAGCATCCCTAGATTGAAATAGCCATTTGCATCATTAGGCTCCTCTTCTATATAAGTGAGGAAACGCCGATTTGCTTCTGGACGGAGTCTTGCATCACCTATTGGGTCAGTAGGGAAAGACAAATTAAAAGCCTGATGGATTTATCATATTAGGGATCTGAAAATTATTCAATGTAAAATCAGAGCAGATTTTTTCGATAGAACATACAAATTGCCTCTCGGAATACTAGATAATGTAGAGACAGGTTCTGCAGGCATAATTTTGTATTGTTACATGCATCACACATGGACCTCATCTGCTTTCCAAATCTGCTGGAACTGAAAATATGTGTATTCACCGTCTGCAGAAATGCAATGGTCTCTTACCAGACTCCTGCATGAGTAGAGCTGAATTGAACAAAGCCAGCTTATGCCGTGGATTTAGCTCAAGGGCGCGATTGAAGTTTCTTAGGGCCTCTGCAGGCTCCTTCATTTCAATGTTGACAATGGCCAAATTGTACCAGAGATCAGCATTGGTGTGGTCCAACTCAAGGGCCCTGAGATAGGCATCCTTAGCCTCTGTAGGTTTATTCATCTTCAATAAAAGCTCCCCCCTGTAATTTAAAGTAAATATTAGAGCTGCAAATTGCTCTGTGATTTGAAAAACATTCAAATTCAATATCATTCTATCTTGCAAGATAGCATTTCTAAGAGACCCTTTTGAACTTTGTTATTTAATCCAAAACCACAATTTTCAGTTGATGTTGAAAAAACTTTGCTATTAGAAATACCGTAAAAAATGAATTAATGGCCAGGCTTATAAGCTGCTTATATGTGGGACAGGTGTCTATATTGATTAGTCCTTTCCACAAAACCTTTGCTCAGCAAAGATGGGATATGCTATCAAATTGATTATTGAAAATCTGCCTACTAAAATAGTCTGTTCAATAAAGTATTAATTATGAATCATTCATTTGATATAGTACTGAGTGTTACCAGGTGAACCTTGTGCAGAGAGAGAGAGAGAGAGAGAGAGAGAGAGAGAGAGAGAGAGAGAGAGAGAGAGAGAGAGAGAGAGAGAGAGAGAGGGATGTCTCAAAATACCGCTAGTCTGAAAAGATGAAATCAAGGAATGGACACATACAGTGCAAATGGAAAGTTTTCCATATTTTGTTATGCTTCAGACTCATTTTAAAATGGATTCAATTAATTTATTCATTTCATGGATTATTTTTTTTTTTTCTCATCAATCTACACACAATACTCTAATACACCACAAAAACGGAAGTGGTAATATCCCATTTATAAGTATTCAGACCCTTTGCTATGACACTTTCAACTGAGCTCTGGTGCATCCTACTTCTATCAATGGTCATTGAGATGCTTCTACATCTCAAATAACCCTTCAAAGTGGCCTATTATAAGTATAAAATGCAAAACAATAGCGGCTCTAATATGGCCAAGTTCACCTATTTTCACGGTCATGAATGAAATTCAGGGATAGAGACCGTTGAGACGTCATGACGCAGATACTACTTCTACCACACCGCTGGTTTATTCAGAATATACTGATTAACATGTAAATGGAAACATTCGGCCTCATTGGGTCCTACGAAAACTCTTGAAAACCCATCAGTCACCACTAAAGGGCACACTCTCCCCCACCTACGTGTGTGCAGCACTGAACAGGACTGATGCACGTAAGGCTGCTGGTCCTGATCCTCAGCAACCAGCAACTTGATGCAACATTCTAAAACATTGCAACTGTGACTAGACATGGTAAATGCTTTGCAACGACGTGCAACATCTAATTCACAGCGCTGCAACTCCTTTCTGCAACGGTTTCGTCTCATTGCGAATCTTTGGTGTGAATTGGGTTTTAAACAGACGATCTGACGGGTTTAGAAGATTAAATACAACCCAAAACAGACCAGGCCTCTATTTGAGACCGGCCTTTAACCCAAACCTGTAGCCACACCAGGCGTTTAAAAGAGACAGGCGTCTATTTGGGACTCGGCTATTATTTGAAGTTTTATGGTATACATGTGCCGGGGCCACTGAATTCTGCAGCAGACATCATGTTAAGACAGAGTCCAAGCCTAGGAGAGTGGATACTTCACCCCCAGGTGGACGAGGAGATTTGGTCTCACATCAGCAGGGCAGAGGGCGACCTGTTTATGACCAGGGAGTTGACACATTGTCGGCTCTTTTTCTCCCTGAGATGACGGTCCCTCCCTGGGTTGGGAAGCCGTGGTGCAGTCATGGTCCCAGGTTTTACAGTACAGCTTTCAGCCCTTCACTCTCCTCCAGCCTATCCTCTGCAGGTGCAGATGGAGCAGATTAGGTTGATTCTGACTTTCAGCAATACAACTCTGTTAGACGGTCCGCTGAGGGCTCCCTGTACGGAGAGATCTGTTGTCTTAGGCGAGCAGTACCCTGTTCCACCCCTTACCGGTAGGAGGTGGTGGCCTGACCCCTGAGCCAGAGCCTGTGGTGCAGACAATACAGTAGGCCTGTGCGACATCTACAAAGGCAGTTTACTCTTACTGATGACAGGTGTTTATGACTTGGTGTGAGGCTCCCGACTTGGCTAGTACATCCTGCTGCTCCTGGAGTCCCAGTTGGAGGCACGGAAATTTGCTGTTATTCAGTGAGGCATGGTAGTAGCAATCAAGGCTGTTTGTGTCGGGGAATATGCACAGGAGGGCTGCGCCCTGATTTTCCGGTTCCTTAGAGTCAGTTTGCATTTTTATATTGCCAGCACCCAGTTCGTCTTGTGTTCTATACACTGCCAAAAGTGCGTAAATCTTTGACTGACCCCCCAGGGCGTCCTATGGACCCTTTCAAGAGAGTTCCATTATCAGCATCATAGTTGGCCCCAAAAGACTTCCTTTTTAACATTCCATGTGTTATCTTAATGCAGAGGAAGTAGATTGGGGCCCAAATAGAACGTTCAAGCATTGTTTTTGTTTTAATTGTTGAAAGGGTCCATAGTTGTGCAGAATGGTTCTTTATTGGCGCCTTTGTCTGAATTTGTTCAAACCCTATGTGCACACATTACCTGCCTATACAAAATATTCTACTGACTTCATAAATTAGATCTCGGATGTAACTGATCTACCTAATGAAGTCCTTCTAGTCACACTGGACATTGCTAGCTTCTATTCTAATATTCCGCATGACGGTGGACTGGAGGCATTGGCCTTTTACTTAAAAGACCAAGACAATACTGCCACTCCGCCTAGTGAGCTATTGATTGACCTAGCTGCTTTGGTGGTGAAGAAAAATTATTTCTTGTTTGATGAAGACTTTTATCTACAGGTGTCTGGCATAAGCATGGGTTCTATTTGCGTACCTAATAATGCAAATCTGTTTGTTGGTCTTTTCAAAAGAAATTTTGTCATGAATGTTGAAAAACAACTGTTGATGTATTTTGCCTCTATCATGGTTCAGTGGAAGAATTCCTCTAATTCCTTGCCTTGTTGCATAGCTTTAATGAGAACTTGACGTTTACAATGGACTATAGCCAGGAGAAGGTCCATTTTTTGGACATGTGGGTCTTTAGTGCAGGGCGATATGTAGCAAAAAAAGGTGTTTGGAACATTTCATATAGATTTTTGCAAATTATGTTTTTTCACTTCTTCAGACCCTATAGTTTGTAAAAGTACCTGTTTCCAATTTTTTCCCGGACTGCACAGGTCCAAAATCCAAGATGGCGGATATATCACCAAAAATTGCAAATAATCGCCTTTTAAACATTTTAAATGGATATATGTTAGGTATTATCATTATATACATACATTTTCTAATAAAATTGAATGACTTAGCTAATAAATATGACCATGGGTGACATGAGATGTCATGATTATCAACCAGTGATTGGTGTAACCACCATTATGCTATTTATTGGCATACCCGGAAAAACACATTGACTGCTTAAAAGTTTCCTTCACATAACCTAATAATCATTTGAATTAAAGTAATGTTCTGCACTCACCACAATAAATTAGATTAGTTAGATTAGATTAGTCATTGTCATTGCAGAGTACAAGTATGAAGACAATGAAATGTGGTTTGCGTCTAACCAGAAGTGCAAAAAAGGAGAAAAGTGCAATGTGATATACAAAGTATAGACAGGTGGTGCACAGACAGGTCAAGAAATGTAGTGCAGTGTAGACAGTAGTATACATTTATATAAGGTAGAGAGGTTTAGAGTAATATAAATATGTGCAGTGTATGTTAGCAGTTACTTTATAAGAGCAGAATAAATATGGCTATGTAATGTGAACAATGTATAAACAACATACATTGGGGGGGGGGTCTGCCTCCTTGTTGTCCCTGTCAAGATTGCTATGGTCGTGGACACCTCAACAGGCACAGACAAGGAGGCATTGGGCGGGGGTGGCTTTGTAGGTTGGTTGTCACCAGGATGCAGAGCTAGAGTTCAGCTGCAGGAAGAAGCTTCCTCTGAACCTGCTGTGTGCCTTATGCAAGCATCACTTGCCCTGGCTGGCCTCAATGGAGGGGAGTGAGGAACCGGTGATGCGTTGGGCAGTTTTCACCACCCTCTGCAATGTTTTTGGTCGTGGGCAGAGCAGTTGCCATACCAAACTGTGACACAGTTGGTAAGGATACGCTTGATGGTGCAGGGGTAGAAGTTCACCAAGATCTGAGGAGGCGGTGGACCTTCTTTAGCCTCTCCAGATAGAAAGCTTCCTGAAGTCCACAATGAGCTCTTTGGTCTTCAATAATTCTGTTAACAGGACTTGCAGGAAATTGTGGGAACATATGAATTTGTTGATTATATGCAAGCCTAATGCTGCCCACTACAGCTAAGTCTGCCTTCATCTATGAATTATGACTGGTTTCAGAAACAGCATCATCTGACAGAGAGTAGCTCAGTGCAATTAACACACACATTGGATAGCATTTTAATAGATGGCATGCCTGTTGTGCAGGAGATGGTTGTCAGGAAAAGTGACATAAACTGTTGCTAAGATCTGGCAGAATGCTTCTTTGAAAATGTTGAAAGTGAGGCACGAGGCTACAATGACATATAGGCTACTTATTATTTAACAACTATACCATCACAAACTCCATGAAAGACAGGACGAGACAGGTCGATACAATGGGAAAAAGCACATGATAAGGGATACAAAATACAAGACTACACCAATCAAAGACTTTAAAGCTTTCTGGGATCGAAGGAAACCAAAGCCAACCTCGTCCTCTACCTTGGCCCTTGAGTCGTGGATCTGCTTAGGGTTTCATCCGATATGTTTCTCTTGCGAGTTTTTCCTCGCCCCTGTTACTCATTGGCTCTGTCTGAATGTTTAACACTCTGTAAAGCGCCATGAGACATGGGTAATGTTTTGACGCTCTATAAGTGAAATTAAGTTGAAATTGAAATTCTGAGAGCACACAGGCAAGCAAATGTTTGGGCACAAGATACAGTGCCTGCTCCAAAGATTCTTGACTCACTATCACTGGGATAGAGGCAAATTGTTGATAGGCAATGGGCTCCTGTTCTGTCAAAACTTCCACCAGCACCACAGGCTGTTGTGGAGCTTGTGAAGTGCTGTTGTCTTGCCAGCCAATGCAGTAGAAGGTGTTCTTGCAAGAGTAATAACTTACCATTCACACAACTTTGCAGGTGTGAAGGCTCTGAGGAGATGTAGACCAATATTAAAAAGACAGTGACAGTGGTGAGGATAAATACTTGAGTGACAATGTTTTGTTGAACTCTTCAATAATGAAACAAAATGCAGATTTTTTAAATGTTTTTCTATTTTTCCCATTTTTTCTCCAAATTTCTGGGCAAATGATGCAATACATCTTTTGTAAATAGTCTGTATCTCACTTGTCTACCTTATTATATGTGTAAATTGACCACTTTAAGCCTTTATATTATTTTTCTGCATATATTGTCCACCATCTTGAATTTTGGCACTGAAAATGAAGAAAAAAATTGGAAACAGGTTGTTTTGTATTCAATGGGGTCCTAGCAAGTAAAAAATCACCAGTTGCAAAAATCTATATGAACCGTTCTTAAAATTGCACGATTCCCCATACTACTTTCAGAAGAGTGCCTCTTTATCGACCACTTTCCATTGCAAATAAACTGACAAGAATACCCTCCTTTTGACAAGCACGTTTCGCCACCCTCTCACAACAATAAGTCTTTTCCAATAAAAAGTGTTATCACTTGCGCCTCCACTCATGTCGTGTACATCCTAATTGAACATGTTAGTTTACCACGAAGGTGGGGTAACCATGACTTGCTACTTAAAGATGTGAGGCATATTAGATATTTACTCTACAGACACCATCACCAAAAGGCCTCAATGATGAGTTTAATCTTAATTTCTAATTTCTAAAGGGGTGACCATACTCTTGTGAGTGGCTGTATGAAGAAAAATAGGGATTTCATAGAAATGCAAATATGACATTGATATGTGGCAAAAACAGCGATCAATGTCATGGTGTTCTTTTCACTGACAGAGTTCACAGAGTTGAGCAATCATTGCACTATACATTTTACACCTTGTATATGTGACAAATAAAAATGATTAAATCCTTGGAATTAAAGAAGTTAACACACTTTGGCTTTTCCCAGGAAATATAATTATGTATGGAGTAGTTTTCAGGTGGAAGAAAAAACTTGCCTGCTTATATAAGCTTGCTTGAAGTCAGGTCTCATACTGATGGCTTGCCTGTAAAGCTGGTCAGCTTCCTCCAGACGTGAATCATTTGCCCGAATCAAGTTGGCAAGGTTTATGTAGACATTCAGGTGGTTAGGTGCAACACGTGTAGCATATTTCTTCCCTGGAATTATCTATAATAAATAAATGTATGAAATTTACAATATTTCCAAAGCTGTTTAATGAGGTCTCACAGACTAACTTAACTATCATAATAAAGCTTGAACTACCCAGTGGTAACTTAACTATCATAATAAAGCTTGAACTACCTAGTGGTTTCATTTTCATATTCACGACTGAAACAATGCTTCAGAGGAAGATGTTGGTGATTGATTGTTGATAAAATGTGGATTTTAAAGTTAATATTACAAATGCTAATAAAATAAGCTGTAAGTAGCCTACGTAGCCCACCATACAAGAGAAACTTAGCTTACTTAGGTCTGTCTTGCTATTTAGGCTACTGAGGTTTTCTGACAGAATAGAATATAATGCTATCAGGAAGATATATCTGTATCATAGTTTAAATCTGTTGTAAGGAATGAATCATACCGAATTATGAGTGATATCATTTCTCCAACAAAGATGAAGTTGTGATTGTTCTGATGGCAGGCCAGACACTTTGGCGCCAGGCTAGGTGTGAAACACCAACAATCGTAGAATGGGTTTTGGAGGTAAGGGGCCGTCTACACAACGCCGTTTTTGTTATCGGTTACGCCTTGTGTGTACACGACGCCGGCAGTTTAGGAGACTGTAACCGATCGTTTTTGTAACCGGCTTCAGAAGTGGGGATTTTTGAGACCGCCGGCTTACTTTCGCCGTGTAGACGCAAAGCCGGCAATTTTATGACGACATAGCCCCACCTCAGCCACGGCACTCGCCTGACACGCTGCTTGTCAAAACAAACCAAACCATTTGTTTATCATCATAAAATGTATAAATGTTCAAATGCAATGAGTAAGCATTTGAAATTTCACATAGCAGTCACATACCTTGAAAATGAATTTTATTAGTTTAACAGTCGAATTAAAAAAACAAATTGTCTGTAGTCTCCTTATTCCATGGGACTGCTTAACAAACTGTTTCAACAATGTTTTCTTCTATGCGATTCACACAAATTAAACGTGAAGCCTCTGCACGGCCTGGCGCCATCGACTGGTCTGGCATATCACTACAGCACTTTTAGCCGCTTTTACCTGTGTGTGTGCATGGGAGATATTTCTTTACCGGTATCGTTAAAGGTGTGATAGTGGAGAAAATTCATCCGGCGGTTTCGTGTAGACGTAGTCTAAGCCATTGGAAACCATCCCAGCCAAAAGTGAGAGGTTAACTCAATTATCATATACATCTAGTTGAACAAAAGGTTGCCAGACCAGTTAGTCAGTAAGAGCCAGATCAATTTGCATTGAGACCAGCCTATAATGACTTGAGTTGGTAACTTCATGCAGTTCTTACATGAAAGGAGAACTCCGGCCGTTTTCAACATACTAAAGGGTCCTGTTGTCCAAGGTCACAGAGTATTGTAGGTACAATTGTTTTTTTTCTATTTTTTAATTTTAATTTGTGATTTTTAGCTTGAGTTATCCTGCTAAGTAGCTAGTGCAGACAGGCAGCTACAAAGGTACACTGCACAAAATAAAATCTAACCAAGTGTTAATTGGTGGACAACGTACAGTAGGCTACCGGTAAGTAAAGCGGGAGATGTGTGTTGCTTATGCGGCCACGTAAGCTGCAAAGCACTGCGTGAAACACTAAAAAGGGTGTGTCACGGTTAGGGGTGGCACGGTTCACAAAACCCACGGTTTGGTTGTACCACGGTTTTAAGGTCGCGGTTTTCGGTTCTGTACAGTTCTTGTTATTTTTCCTTTTAATCTTTAACACTTCAGAAATACCATACTTCAGCATATGATGTATAGCTTAATAATCCACCATTTAGGCTATAGTATTAGTATAGTTATATCATGTAATTATGCACAAACTGAAAGAATTGACTTTGAGCACATCATTCACACCATCTCTCACCAGGAAAGGGGAGATTTTGATACAGCAAGAGTGAAGACATTGATTTCAAATTGCTTTTGATTTATTTGGCAAACAAGTAGAATGTGTTATTGCTATCTGCAGGAACTTCTTTGCCTTTGTAGCATACTAAGATTGACTGAGATATTATGGAATATTTTATTTCTACACATAGCTTAGTCTACCCGAGCTATGCAAAATAGCTTCTAGGCCAGTGTTTTTCAACCACTGTGCCGGGGCACACTAGTGTGTCGTGAGAGATCATCAGGTGTGCTGCAGAAAATAACCGTGGGACATTTTAAGTGTCAAAAGTGTGCCGTGGCACAAAACAGGTTGAAAAACACTGTTCTAGGCTACCACATAACATTGACAAGCCTTGTAAATGCACTTTATCTCCCGTCTCTGCCGCATTTGAACGCTCCTCTAGTTTCTCTCAACAGGGCTATTTGCTCACTGAAACTGAACGTTAGATCTTATGTGAGAAGGACCCAACACACATTGTAATATTTTATTTTTTCGAGGGCTTTTGAGATCTAAGTATTACCTTTCAGTAAAATTAGTTATTATTAGCCTACTACACGTCTCCCCTGCACATATGAGAGTTCGTCAGAGCCGTGCCACTGGAGGAGGGGCTGCTCATATAGTCTCCTACTCCTTGGTTGTGATTTCCAAACAGTTTTTGTGAGGTTAATTTGCTAATATTTATGAAACTGCAAGTAAGGGCCTGCGATCGCACAGCCTAAGCTGCTAAAGTGCTGCGAGCGCGCAGCAAATGAACTTCAGAAACAATACATTTCAGCTCACGATATTCAGACCGGCCCATCCTCCCAAAGCTCCCGATTAGCCACTCCGGGCCTGTACTACCATAATTATGTGCTGCACAATGCTTGCACACAGTCGCAGTTCTATCTACCGTTTTGTAAATCCAAAATGTTCGCACACACCAGACTTATGCGACGCTGGCGCATCCTCCAACTCCGGGCTGCCTATGTTATCGCTCCCACTTGCCATTTGTGACGCGCAGCACTCCACACCTTTCACACGTAAGGGGGAAAACTGTCTGGGGTCACATATGGGCATGAGGCTACATTACGCATGCCATGAACCGTCAAAACCGTGCGATGCACACATGTTCCGAACCGAGACAAGTGAACCGAATGGTTCGGATTTTTTTTTATGAACCGTGCCACCCCTAGTCGCGATTCTGCCTTTTCACACCGCATATGCACTAAAGATTAGTTAGGGTGTGGATACATATTTTATAACCCACTTCCTAAAACTATAATTCATGATTATCTCAGGAGTTACAAGTGGTTAGTTAATGATATTTTGTAAGCTAAAGTGAGGACTTTTTTATGCCTTGCAATTTACAATTGAGTTCTAAAGGTGACATTTGCATTTTTTTATTTAGCAGACACTTTTGTCCAAAGCGACTTACACATGTCAATGGCACAATGGTGGAAGCCGGGGCTTGAACCCTCAACATTTTAGGCTACTGCATGTAATTGCTCCTATCCACTAGACTACCAGTACAACACACTAAAACAATACAATTTAACAAAAACAGTTACACTAAAAACACTACTGGCGACAGGTTCATGTCATTATGCAAATTAGGTTTGTCACCAGAAGCTCACTGTGGTGGCAAATCACTGGTGAATATATTTGCCACTAGTGGCAAACTTCTCATTGTTGCCAGAACTTTGCTGAAAGTTTGCCTCTAGCGCCCAACCTTCTGGCAATATTTTCTGGTCAACTCATTTGTTTCCCACAAATCACCCACAAGTTTGCTGCAAATCTGCCGGAAACATTTAATTTTTGTAAGGGTAGGCTCAATTGGCTCAATGCAAAATTATGTGTGGTTAATGTTACAATTTGTCTCTCACATGGTCAGAGTATCGTCACTTCTAAAAGTACCCCAGGCACATATTTTAACCATTTGAACTCTTTAGTTATTTAGTTACTTAGGCTACTTGCAAAATAAGCATAGCATATCGTAATACAGAGTGGACACTAGAAAATTGACTAAGGTCGACCGAGGTCCTCATTGTGACACAGTGAAATGGGGCGGGGCATGGGATCGGACAATTGAGATGGTTGCTATGATGTTTCTATGGTAGACATGGTGGTTGCTATGCTATTTAAAAGTGGCTACTATGCTGGTTGCTATGGTAATGTATGGCTATGGTGGTTGCTAGGGTGACATTGTGGTAGTTGTTGCTAGGGTAATTGAAATGGTAGTTAGGGTGTTGCTAGAGTAGACATGGTTGCTGTGCTAATTTAACTGACTGATCAAGTTTTCATTAGGTTACTGAATGCTTTAATTGTGAATGCTATATACTTAATTCACCATTAGGTAAATTAGCATGCAATTGTCATCTAAATGCAGTATTTTGTAGGCTATTCAAAGCATTCCACGTTCATCACTCCGTTGTGGTGTAGGCCTTGAGTGAAGGCTGTCCCTTTAAATGTCCTTAAAATTACACTTTAACTTCATGCTGTTTTTTTTAAGCTGCTTTTCTCAGTGGAGAATGACAGGAAGCGAGTGGGAGAGGGAGTCAGGGTGGGATCCGGAAAGGACCACGGGGTGGGAATCGAACCCGGGTCGCCGGCGTACAGTGCAGGTGCCCCAGCCAGTTGCGCCACGGCCGGGGCCACTTCATGCTGTTTTTGTTGATGGACACGCCGTCTTTGATTCAGTTTTCTCACCGTTTTAATAAACGACACATGCAATTGCTTGATTAAAGTAAGGAATGTTTTCAGTCGTTTTCTTGCAATTCCCACATAACATTACATACTAGGTAGGGTTGGGCGATGTCCCCTAAATTGCCATTTGACGATGTGTACAGTAAAACATCGGGATGGACGATGATATCGTCGGGGGTGGGGGGGGTAGTAAACAGTAATTACCATATTATTATTATTACCATATGTCTGTATTATTATTATTATTATTATTATTATTATTATTATTAATAATAATTACCATATGTCTGTACAGAAATTTATTTTTTTATACATTTATAATTTTCTACATAAAAAAATAAAAATATATAGGCTATATGGCCTGATGAAAGTGGACAGCTAAGAGAGACATACTGACCAGGCTACCGAAGTTGTGTGAAAATCGTCGTGAAAGACGGATAGACAATCAATCTGAACACTTGCGTGTGCACCAACCAGCGGAATATTACACATTGCCAGCCTTCGCTGGGCTTAGCAAAAAAGCTACTTAAGACTACTATCGTGGTCACTCATTTAAAATCTTCAGTAGTACACTATGCAGCATCCCACGTTATCAGGCTACCGTCTATGCTGACTATAAGGGCGGCGGGAAGTGAAAGTAAAGGGCTGCGATCGCGCAGTCCAGGCTATAGGAGGACGAAGTAAAAAAAACTTTTACAAATAACGAATCCCGATTAGGACTACCACTCCGCTGTTGTCTGGGACTTTTGCTAAATGCATGAAATACAAGCCTTACAGTGAAAGACGGATGGGCTACCTTCTGATCCTATAATTAACGAAAGAAATGGTTTATTTTAACACAGAGGAGAAGGACGCATTTGGCGCTCGCTGTAGCCTCGCAAAAATATTTGAGCGCTAGAATGTCCTAGCCGTAGCCTAACAATAATAATTCAATAGGACTATTTTCTGCTAAAACATTAGGCTACATATATTACGTCCAATGTAGGCTATAGGCCTGCGAGACATGTAGGCTACAAAAAGACAATTACATATTCACGTCACAGTCAGGAATTATTTGAATAAGACGGTAGACTAATAAGTCTTTTATTTTACAAGACGGTAGACTAATACTTGATAACTGTTTGGCTGACAGCCTTTGAAGTAGGCTCAATTTCATTTCCAGGATAAAGTTTTTTTATGTGTTAGCCTGTTACAGCAGGACTGGCATGTGGGGGCGGACTGGCAGGACTGGCATGTGGGGGGCGTGGCATCACGATGATATCGTCCATCGGCACTGGCATGTGGGGGCGGACTGGCAGGACTGGCATGTGGGGGCGTGCCATCACGATGATATCGTCCATCGGCACAACCCTAATACTAGGCCTAAGTTACATAAAACAAATGTCGGTTACTATGTCTATGACTGGTTCGAACTTCATTACTGATAGGTTCATAGGTGGATAATTTTATAATTGTACAATTCTGGATGATCACAGTCAGATGGCAGCACCAGCGTCAGCTGAATGAAAGCTTACACACTAATCAAGTCCACAGTTGCGTGTTAAAACTTTCAGCTGAAGTAGATCTACTGTGAAGGTAAGATAGCCTAGTGCGAACTGAGAGAGTTGCCTCAAAAAAGCGGGAGGCACCGAAAAGCACGCTGTTTGCATCCCTGAATGTTAGTAGGAACAAAAGTAGGAACATTTCACAATTAATTAGGTGATGGGATTTATAAAAAAAGAGCATCCCAGAGAGACCGAATCTCTCAGATGGTACTGCATTAAAACCAGACCTTTTTCTGTAAAGAAAATCATTGTACGGGCTCAGGAAATTTTCTGATAACCATTGTCTATGAGCACAGTTTAATGCTCCATTCACAAATGCTAGTGTAAACTCTACCATTCAAAGAAGACATTTCATTTAGACATGATACAGACATTACCATCTTATCTGAGCCTGAGCTACTTTAAAATTGACTGATGTATATTGGAAAAGGGTCCTGTGGTTAGACCTATACAATTTGCAATTCTTTTTTGGAAATCATGGACTCCTCTAGGCTAAATAGGAAAGGGACTATTCAACTATCCAATGTACAAATATAGTGCTCAGTTCAAAACCCAGTATCCATGATGATGTGGAGCTGCATTAGTGCCTATGGCAGGGGTGGGCAAATTTTTGGGTTCAAGGGCCACATAGGGTTTTGAAAATAGGGCGGCAGGCCACATAATAATGACAAAGTTATTTTGTTGCAGAATATTAATTTAGTAAGAAATACTGCTAATTTGATGCTGTTTAACTCTGTGCACTGTCACTTTAAGCGCATTGTGTCTACACATTTAGTTCTCAATGATCTTTAGCCAGCTCCACTAAAATATAGCCTATGGCTAGTGCTGTGCCTATGAATGTGCCCTCTCACAGTTTATAAATGGCCAGTAGTGGCAACTACTGTTGCCTTCATGATTTCCTTTTAAAAGTTTCTTATAAAAAGGAGATATCAATTATCAACAATCACAAGCCAGCTGGAACCTGCCACTCTCTCTCTCCCTCTCGTGCGCCCTCAAACACGTTCCCAATTAAATTAAGTAACATAACGTTCAAGTTAGATCTGCTGCAATGGAGATTACAAAGAGTATCAACTCTATGTAACATGCTGTTTTGACACTGACATTATAAACGTTCTTTAAGAAGAGTGAAAAGCAGTTTGCAGTAAAGCTAACCACAACGTCGTCTATTGCAGGAAAAAAATAGCGAGCAGCCTATGATAATCTAATTAAATGCTCGGCGGGCCGGATTAAAGTCTGTGGCAGGCCAGATCTGGCCCAGGGGCCATAGTTTGGCCACCCCTGGCCTATGGCATGGGCATTTTGCACATCTGGAAAGGCACAATGAATTCTGAATTCAGATTTGAGCAACATATAGGCTACGGTCATCCAGATAATGTCTTTTCAGGGAAGACCTTGACTATTTCAGGAAAACAATGGCAATATGAATTCTGCTCATATTTAAACAGTATTTCTCCATAGAGGAAGAGTCCAGGTGCTAAAATGGCCTGTCTGCAGTCCAGACCTGTCTAAATGGGTGCATCATGGAATGAAAAACATGACTATGAAGTCCCCAGAGTCTCCTCAGTTCTTAAACATTTAGACAATGTTGTTAAATTTAAATGCCAGTCCCAACTTTTTTGAGACGTGTTGCTGGCATTACATTCAAAATTAACATATACATTTTCGAAAAAAACAATACAAATTACTCTCCTTCAACAGTTGATATTTCGTCATATATATTATATTTCTTCCATAATTGAAATGCCTTAAAGGCTTATCCAGAAAATATTCACTCATAGACATACCTGTGGCATAAGAGACTTTGCAACCATGTACGCTTCTTCAGCCTCCTTGGATAGGTTTAAGTTTTTGTAAGTTCTCCCCACATTCATGTGAGCTCCAATGTCATCTAATATAAATAAAATAAATTGAGAATATATGTTTTATTAGTGAAGAAATAAACCACATGAAGAAAAACCTCATAAATCTAAAGACTTAATTTAAGGCAGGTGCTGGATGTTCTTAAATTTAATATCACCAGAATAGTCACATTGCGATATGGTCTGTTTCTAAGAGAGTTCTGGCCAAAGGAAAATACAGCAACATATTTGAAACAAACATACAAACAAATAAAAAGACAGATAAACTGAACACAAGACAACAAAAACAAATACATTAACATAAATATTTCTGTTGCATGAGGGATGCATGACATTGGATTTTGAATGTATATCCAAATTGATATAGTGGCAAGAAAAAAATAATGACCAACAAACAGCTGCTTTCAAATAAAATAATAGTATTCATCTTGATCACAATAATTGACACATCTATATATAGCATCAAAGTTATTATTAATACTGAATACTAATTCAAACATTCACACTGTAGGTGAACCCCAAGGCTATCAGCATATGCGACGTGGATTGGCACTTTTGCCTAGAGCATAATGTGCATTTCACGATTACATTTGTTTCTTTAATTTCTTGGAGGGGAAAGTAATGGCTATACTTCCATTTAGAGAAAGCTACTTTTGGATTATTTGGGCTCGCCATAGCCTACCTGTCTTTCGTTGACTGACTGACTTGCTTGTGTTGTTTGTTGTGTGTTCGACTATGCATGCTTTCAAACACCCGCCCAACTCTACCTCTGATTGGCTTACCATGAAATTTTACTCAACCTCAGCCAATCGTCAGCATTTATGTGCTTATCTCGTGCCCACTGCCCACTAACCAAGGAAGAACAGTTAAAAAGGTCTTTGCCTCTCGGCTCAGAGATCTTGGTCTGATGAAAAAAAAAAAAAACAGCTTCAATTATAGTAACTCACCGCATTTTTTGCCAGTAACGGTAATGGCATTATTAAGATGGGAAGAGTAATAAATTAGATTCGTTACTGAAAAAAGTACCGGCGTTGTTAACAGTGTATTTAATAACGCCGTTATTCCCATCACAGAAAATAAGTATGGTCTTTTAGATTTTGTATTGGAATTTATATTTTTCATTCGTTGTGTTAGTGACTAAAATTGTCATATGGTGTGACATGAAAGTTATTGTTTGTAAAACTATAATGGGGTTTAATTTTTTATGTGAGTCAATGTGTCATAATCTTCTATCATTAGTTCATCAAGATCTAGCATTTCCTTGTGCAAAGGCATTTGGGTGGCTTACGGTCTACGGATAGATGGCGCTGTTACTGATCTAGTTAATCTACCAATTCCTGGGCTGGAAATGGCATCCATACACACTTCCTATGGTCATTTCAGTTTGCTTCCTGTTGGTTTGATGGTCAAAAAATATTTAATTACATAATATATAATTACAATTAGTAATTTCCCAAGGATGCGTCAGCAGCACAGATCCGTGGCGGCTGAATTTTAAAGGTCCCCTGTGTAACGTTTTCTAGTTGTTGGTTAACAAAATCAACATTTCCCATTCATAAATATGGCCCCATTCATGTTTAATTACCACCACCACCAATTTGAAGCATACTTATTGGCTTCCTCATTTCCATCTACATAGCACGGGGGCGACTCTCCATGTACGTGCGCCATTTTAAAATAATGGTGGCCAGCAAGAGACATACAGTGGGTCCCCGTTAAGTTTGGACGGGTTCCTTCATGAATCACGCACCCCATTTTCTCAGCAGAAATGGCACAAACTGCAGTTGACACAAACAACCACAAGGTGTCACTTGGGTGCCACTACTATTTTTGATGCGACTGACTTACTGCTTCCATGACGCAGCGGGGGCACGGGAACTTAAATTGATCACGGTAGTTTAAGCTTACACTTGACAAAACATTCTAATATGAAAATGTAGATGCAATTGTTGTAAAATGGTGCAGCTCCTTTAAGAAAGCACCGTGTGCAGGGATGGAGAGAGAGAAAGCGAGAGGGGATAGGCCTATGTGTGTTAGAACTTAGCATGTGGAAAAAGTACGTGCTGTTGAGACTGGAGCGAGTCATATTCAAAATAATGCAAAAAAAAAGCAATTATCCTCATTCATTGCAACCAAAGCATGCCTGCTTGCCGACGTTCAAACGAAAAATATATCAAAGCACCTTTTGCGTTTGAATGTAGCACGAAAAAATGTTTAAACAGCTGGACAAATGATTTAGCTAATTGATTATATAACCTGTACACCAGCAATTGTTGAACATTTACCTGTACAAGTACATTGACAGTAGCCCAACCTAACAGCATGTTGTAGGCCTACTGTAGAAATTTCACTTAAATTGCAACCGCAACATGCCTGCTTGCCAACGTTCAAACGACAACGAAAAAGATAATAAAACAACAAGAGGGTTGAGTCTGAATGACACTGAGTTTTTAGACACTGAGTTTTTGTAGTTTAGAAATATTTTCGTATAAAAAAATGGTCATTCTTCAATCTCCTTCACGGACGCCTATGGAAAAGGCTTAACGTCCCAAAACAACGATCAATGATCATCAAATTTCTCTCTCACATTGCTCCTCATAACCATCTATAAAAAAGTGTTTTTTCTTTTCTTTTTGAGCACATCCGAATCCCAGGACATAACGCACTGGACCTTATAATAGGCTCGAGATATAATTCCAAAAGGGGGCAGATAGGGGCCACTGCACTTAAAACTTAAAAAGATGAAGCTTTTCGAAGTTGAACAGGCTATTAAAAACTATTTGCGCACCTCCATGTCACAGGAGAGACTGGGCTCTCCCTTCTATGAAAAAGACGTTAGGCTACCTGCAAACTGGCCTATGATTTCATTGCTGAGTTTGCGGCAAAGCAAGAAAATGTTTTTTTTTCCTGAGTCAGGATATGGCGAGTCAGTGTCATTTATTTGTCCAATGTTAGCCTGTAGATACAGACCAGTACATCTTATCAATAGTTTGAATGTCGTGTGTGTTTCTGCTCATTGACAAATACCGTTCAGCACAATGATTCATGCCCAATTAATTCCCCCTGTTAAAGTGTTCGCCTTTGTTACACTATTTGGTTTCGTGATGTAGCCTATGATAAACACCATATGGCCAAATATGTGACTCAGCTAATGTTATAGGCTATACAATTGAATTTCCCCTCTTAAAAGGCAAGCTGGTGTAGCTTATTAGACTAGGCTACTATTAAAATACACCGACGGTACCCTTGGCTATGTGTAAAGTAAGCTATCGCATGATTTCATGCACGTAAGTGAAAAGGGCCTTGCATCTGTCAAGTTCGCACAGGGCCTCGCATCCCCTTGCGACGGCCCTGCAGCTCCTCCTAAGACAGCGAGGAAAAAGTTAAAATACGCGATAAACCCGGGAAAAGTTTGACAGGTTTGTTTCGGTCCCGGTGATTATTTGTGAAATTGTGCAAACGACAGCCTTTTCAAGGAAGGAGTCGTAGCATGCAAGCTCCCAAATTGACCCAGTAGCCTAAGGCATCAATAAATTTTTGGGACTGGGGAGGGTCATGCGTTTTTTCTCAATCACTTTGGAGGGTCATAGAAAAAAATTCTTGCTGGCGAGGGAGGGTCACATCTTTTTTGACTAACGCTCCCAAAACTCCTCCGGTAGCCCCTTAATTAAATAAATAACGAACAGTCCCTAATTGATTAATAGCCTAGGCCTACACCAGCAATTGTTGAACATTGACCCTTACAGGACATTGACAGTAGCCCAGCCTAACAAGCAAATGTTGCAAAATACAGCAAAAGACGCACTTAATCAGAAATAAATAATGTAATCTGCATCGCTTTATTTAACAAACTGCAAGCAACAAGAGCATTGAGTTCGCTGTAAGGCCAAACCCAAGAGCAAAGCCTATCTGTTAAGGCAGTCGATAGGCTATATAACGAGCTGTGTGCCTGGAAAGACGATAGATGACGGCTCTGGTCATCCCATACCCTCCCCCCACTTCCTGTAGCCTACCATTATGAAGGCCTGTAGCCTAAAACGACTCGTTGCCGTTTTGTGACATTAAGCTTTTTCACGAGCATTTCCCTTCTTTCACAAGCAGTGGGGGAGTGCGGGGCACAAAGTAACACTTTTTGGTAGACAAAGGAGGGTTCTCCGCGCTTCTGTCGTTTGGCCACAATCCGTTGCAATCAGGCCAGGACAGATATTTTAGAGAGGAGAGACGCCGGTGCAGCTCAGATGTCTTCTTAATTTTCTTTATTCTTCAGTAAAAGGTGCAGAACATTATTAAACTTTGACTAACATTTCGATGTGTCGATGTTTTTGACTAACGAACATCGAAACGTTAGTCAAAGTTTAATAATGTTCTGCACCTTTTACTAAAGAATAAAGAAAATTAAGAAGACATCTGAGCTGCACCGCCGTCTCTCCTTCTCTTTTTGGCTTTGGCTAAATATTTCTAAAATCATTTGAGTTTCACTAGTCACATGTTTTAACAAGCAACACTTGTTATTGAACTAATAACAGACGTGTGTCGAAAATTGACTTTATTTTCCATACGGAGAAATAACATATGCAGAGTCTAACCAAGGTCAATCTTGCCAAAAAAGCCCTCAAACCTGAAAACACATGAGGCAAAAGTGCAAAACATCACAAAACTAACACGCGCATATTTTTGTATTGCAATCATTGTAGCCTACAGTTGTAACAGCGCGTAACAGTCGTTTTACTCCCCGGATGCGCTCATTATAAAGAACGTTTAACGTGTCCCAAAAACAGCTATCAATTAATCACCAAACGTCTTATAAACAAGTATTGCCAGGAGCAACACCTTGCAAAAAATGATAACAATAGGCCTAGGCCTTTATATGGTTCTGCTCCTGCCTAGATTCGAACTCAGAACTACCTGAAAGTTGCAGACCTGTTCTGGAAATACGTGCATTAACTCACTCGACTGTCAGACAACGCTATCTGCTTCGAGTAGGCCTACTGGGTAGGACTGTAGCCTACACTGGTTGCTGTGGCACAGTCTTGAGTGACCGAATTCGTTTTTCTTTGTCATATGAATGCTGTCATTTTGTTAACATTACTGTTAAGGAGATGCTGTAGGCAAAGTCTATATTTCAACCTCGTTAGTGTAGTAAAAAAAAAATCAGAACTATTCACAAGGTTTCTGGGCAGCATATTTATGTTCTGTTAGCAAGCGAACTTCTCATGACTACCGACAAAGTAGCCTACTGCCAGCTGACGAAGCTCTCATTTTAAAACATTACTGAGAGACAGACACTGTACAATCAAGAAATCTTGCCACTGAATCCAAAACTATGTTTAACATTATGTACAAGGCTTAGGCTACAGTGGACTAGCATGTTGCAGGGGCTGCTAAAAACACAGAGAAACGCACTGAAAACTCGGCCAATCACAGCCCTTGCTGTCAAATGCGCCGTCTGGTTCGACCGTGGAACTCCACAGCGGACTATGCTGCCCCCAAGCGGCTGCAGTTGTACTTACATTTCACCATTCACCATGATCGTGAATGAAGTGTCAATTTTTAACTGGGACCCACTGTATGCGAAATACAGCTCAGTCTTTGGCGTCTACATGCATAGAAAAAACATTTGCTTGGATTCATCTGCAGAATTTCCCTACATTCAGCAATGTAAGTTACAAACCCATTTTCTACAAACCACATGTCTTCCTAACATTCCGACATTGAAATTGTATTTTCCAACTAAATAAAGAGATAAATAACTTGGTTCGTGATCTGTCACTGTCTCACTTGATCTCTAGTCTCTCGACCCAGAGACATTTAATAAACTAATCTAACATAGTTTTGCTAGAACTGGTAGACTACCACAAAGTTGCTGAGCGTGTGTTATTTCAGGTTAGTTTGCAACAATATACAAGTTTAACCAAAGTCCTTAGCTGATTCCTAGCTAGCGAACATCTGTAACGTTAGCCGTTCCCATTCACTTTCCGTTTACTGTGCTAACGTTAGCTAGCTAGCTTAACATGCGGTTAACAGGCAAAATGAAACTATTTATTCCGTGTCCGAAAGAGTGTTTCATTGGCATCATACACAAGCAATGGCAATAAAATAGTACACAAAATTATATTAATATTTTGTTATTGCTTATTCAGAGAAAAGTTTATGATGTTTTGACGCACCTAGGAGTCCGGAACTAGTGCCAGTTTTTGATGTGCGACGGCTACTGTAGTTCTAAACGAGGCAGCGCTTGAGAGGTTGGTCACAATATAACACCTAACCACTAGATAGGAGAAATTCTTACACAGTGGGGCTTTAAGGGTTAAACAAATTCTTACCTGGCTGTACTCGTGTAGCCTGAAGGAAATATCTCAAGGCTATTTCATATCTGTTCTGATTTTCAAGAGCATGTCCCACATTGTTCCAAAGCTTTGCATTGTTCTTGTTCACCTGCAAAAAAACAAACAAAACAAAAATGAGATCTGTTATGCCAAATTGCCTTTTCAATTTGAACTTTTTTTGTAACAAAAGCAACAAAAAAGTAACTGGGACCACAATAGAAAAATAAAAAAAATATTTCATACTTTTAATGCGGAGGTGAAAAGGGTGTACTCTGATTCCCAGTCCCAGTTCCGGTTGAAAGTTTTCATAGCATGAGTTAACAGGAGAATTCCCATCAATAGCCATGATATTTTCTTTGATGCTCTGTTTAACAAATTCATATGTTACATATCTGTACATACACATACCAACTCTTTTACACGCCCGGTGTGGCCACAGGCTAGGATAAATAAAGACCGGCCTCAAATAGAAGCCTGGGCCCGTATTCACAAAGAATTTTAAGGCCAAAAGTAGCTCCTAACTGGCGTTTTGAAATGCGTATGCGGCTACAGGAGCTTCCAATCGCGAGGGAACAATTGTGCATTGTAGGCATAACTAAGGGATGCAATAACGCCACCAACAACAACCAAAACTACTCATTGTCAACATGTAAACTAAATGTAATGTTTGATTGTGAATCAAATGACAATGACAACCTCTTTGCAAACATAGGCATAGGGTGACAGATTCATTTAAAAATGTTGATAAGATACTGCATCAATCCGTATGTTTCATTAGGCTACTAGGCTATTTGTTTTGCCTTTCTTCTTTTTTCATTTAAGCTATTTATTCAGTTATTCTTCATCATCATCTTCCGTCCTTCGCACTACTTGTGTAGCGCATGCATTCTCAGACCGGTCACCTGTCACTCATCATCGTAGAGGAGGTGTTTGGAATCATTCCCGCGTTACAATAAACAACTAATCCAAGTGGTCACTTCAGTTAAGCTTGTGCATGAGTAATGACGTCAACCATAGCAACGAAGACTCACTCTTAGTAAGGAAAAATGACAACTCTTAAACTAAGAGTAGGTCTGAAAGGCTTTGTGAATAACTTTTAAGAGAAAACTACTAGCTAAAATCTTTTAGGGCGATTTAGGAGTACTCCTAGTGGTAAGATAAAATGCTTTGCGAATACGGGCCCTGGTCTGTTTTTTTAGTTTTAGGTTGTATTCAATCTCAATTAGATCGTCTGTTTAAACCTACATTGTGTAGTTTTTGGGTTAATTCCTGGGGGAAATTATCCCATCTAGCGGTGAGATGGTATATTGCAACTCCAGCGGTAACTGAATGACAAACGCGAAAGGCTGAGCTGGAATTTCAGGTATGTCCATCTTTGGCTAACGTATTCTAAAGATGGAGGCAGAAACATGGCTGCCGCCTTACGGGCGACTCTCCCGTATGTATTCTTAATGGCAGATTCTACATTTAAAAGATTGCTACAATTTGTTGGCATAAGTAATTACACATGAATGAGCACATATTTTTGAAGGAAAAAATAGATTTTTGCTAAGAATCAACCCAAAAAATTACACAATGTAGCTTTAAGCCAGTTCTATGGTGCAGATTGAGCACGCTAAAGTTCTGATTTAATGGCATACAACAATACTGTCATTCCCGGTCCATGCTCTGACAACAGCTCAGACACGGAGAGCGATAAAAAGGTGACCTTGAAATTGTGCCATTAACCCTTAGAACCCTAAGCTATTTTTAGGGCATTTTCACTACCTTTATTCATAAGGATTTATTCTGGTCATTGTAAGTGCCACACACACATATTATATATTGTTTTTTTCAGCAGAGTCTAGGCTATCCAGATAATCCAAATAATGTCATGTATTAGTACTAGCATTGATTTTATTTTGATTTTTAAAGAATTAAAATATAAAGATCATATTATAAAAATTCTTATATTTTGACCTGTATCTCACCACAGCAAGCTCATAGCTCTACATGCATTTCATGTGTGTGTAGGGCTGACTGTCCTGAAACGGGCAATATAATTGTCATGTTGGAGGGATACTCTGGGGCTGAGCAATTTACAGAAATATGTGGTGTGTGATTTACGGAAATAAATGCCATTTTTTATTTAGCGATGAAAAATGACCATTCTGCACTTCATATCTGTGACACGAACTGATCTGACCTGACTTGACCCAAGTTTGCCTGTTAGCATGTGTGACTATGGTGTATGCACTCATGATGATTCTCAACTTTTTACTGCATTGCCATGAACAAAGTAAAGTCAAAAAAGGTGTTTCTTTGTTGAACAAATTGGGATGCAATGTGAGCCTTGAATTGGATGCCATGCAGGAATTTGCTAGGATCTCAAAACCGGATTATGAACATGTTTTGCCATAGAGAAACACACGATAGAGTTGGATTATAAAGCATGCTTTGCCACAAAAACAGACAAAAACGTGGGGTAAGTCCAGCTATATGAAGTTATTATTTTGCTGTCACTTCGTCTGTTTTATAACCCATTCACTAGTTCGCCCTTCTATATGATTGCTTCAGCTAGACTAGAATGTATGGGAGAAGTGCGTGTTTGGCAAGGTAGCTGTCCGTGGTCCTGGAGTGCCTGGAGCGGATATCGCGATAGAGCGATGACCGCTTGCACCCCCCTGTGTAAGGAGGATGAGTAACAGGGCAATTGGTGAAATGGAGGAGTAGGGGGAGGAGGGGGGATGATTTCGCGAACGTCGGAGCGTGTGACGTATGGAAAAGGAGGTCGGCTTAAATAGGCCTACCCTGCGGCGGCAGTGGGTGAGTTAATTGCTGTCAATCATCCCGAAGGCTCCACCCGAACTTTGTTTATAAAACATCATTTCACTAGTTCGCCCTTCTATATGATTGCTTCAGCTAGACTAGAATGTATGGGAGAAGTGCGTGTTTGGCAAGGTAGCTGTCCGTGGTCCTGGAGTGCCTGGAGCGGATATCGCGATAGAGCGATGACCGCTTGCACCCCAAAAGATCACAGAGAAAGGCCGCTACCAACTACATAAGTGCTTGCTGAACGAGTCGTAAATCCGCTAGATTGGAGCGGATGTAAGACTGGTAGGCATCCGAGGACCAACGGCCCAGTATTTTAATTTGTTGCTCCGATAAGCCGTTGAGCGCAGCTGTTGTGGCAGCTCCTATCCTGAAGGAGTGTGCGGAGTAGCGATCCGCGGGAAAACCAGATTTGACTAGAATGGTTTTTAAGAGTGTCTGGAATCTGTGGCGAGTGATGGGTAGCCCTTCGTCTGACACGAAGGGCGGGCTAGTAGACGAAGCTTGAGCTGACCGATATGAGATGTAGTGAGATAGGTATTGGAAAGGCTGAAGATCTGAGGCGGAGTTAAGTGGATATGGAGTGTCCTTTTCGGGACTGATCGGTTTTACTCTGTTTGATGGTAAATCGAATGGTGTCTTGGTCTAGCTGCTCTAGATCTGCGATGCACGGGTGGACATCGGGAATGAAGAGAGACGAAGGGCATGTAAACTCGCTACATCTCGGCAGCCCAAAAAGGCCAGTAGAAACATAACGGAGATGGTGGAATCGGAATGCGGTGACATGACCCTTTGCGAAGGGTAGCGAGGCGGGTGGCGAGAATGCTTGAGGTAATGGGAAGGCGGGAGTCTTGGGGGACTGGATGTTGCCTAGGGATACCTTTAATTAACAAGCCTATCCTGGTGTCGGAGAAGGGGCATTCGGAGCCGTGGGGGCGTTTGTAGAAGAAATGAATGCCAGCTAGGTAGACTCTAATGGAAGAAACTTTGATCCCGAGTGAAGTGTGGGCGTAGGTGATAAATGATGATATGGTGACTGCATCGAAACTGGGAAATGGTAGTGAGTGCTTTGCGTGGAACTGTTTGAAGCACGACCAAGCAGTCCAGTAGGACTGCATGGTCCTGGGTGCGAGGGCTTGAAGGGCTAGGTCGGCCGTGATGGGCTGAAGATAGCTGAGGGGGTGGTTTATGGGAAGATGGTCTCCGAAAAGCTGGGGAGTGGAGTAGGGTACGGGTCCGCCTCTGGAGCCGAGCTTCTGAATCTCTGGAATTTAAGACGAGAGAGAGAGTCGGCAATTCCATTGTGGCAACCGGGGACGTGCGCGGCTCTTATAATAAGCTGGTAGCTGGCTGCTATCCAGATTAGACGCCTAATAAGAGGGGAAAGCGCAGGCGATTTTGAGCTCGAGTTATTAATGACGTGCACTACGGCTTCGTTGTCGCTGTGGATTATCACACTCTTGGAGGTCCACTCATTCCCCCAGGTAGGGCCGTGATGGCTACGGGGTAGAGTTCGAACACGGCTGACGATTCGTTTCCAGTTGTTAGCTCTCTGAACTCTAGTGGCCACGGGGATGCAAACCAGCGCCCTTTGAAAAAGCCTCCGAAGCCTGTTGAGGGGGCTGCGTCGGTGTACAACTGGAGCTCTTCTGGAGATGATTGGCAGTCGTCGTAGAACGTGCACAGACCATTCCATTCGTCTAAAACATCCTCCAGAGTTTGATATCGGCCAGACACTGGGCATCTAGAGATACGACGTCTTCGAGAGATGGGGTTGCTGAGCGCAGTTTAGGAGATGCGAGATGAAAGGGCGGCCCTGGGGAATGAGTTGACTAGTGGACACTCGACCGCGCCGTGACTGGGGCTATTGCAGAGGGGACAAGATGGCTTAAGTCCTAGGAAAACGCGGTTATGGAGCTCCATATCGAGCGCGCCCCAGTAGGGGTTTTAGTTCCAGAGGCCGACTCTGGCAGCGCATTTTGCTGAAAACAGCCGGTGGTAGCCTACGTATGAAAATGAGCTCCACCGTAGGATACGGCTAGGCCGGCGATGATGGCCAGGTAGTCATTTAGCTTAGTCATTTGCGTCGACTGGAGAACACGAAACAGACGACTTCTGTGTAGTTGGTAAAAGCTACGGTGAACTCGGGAAATGACAGGGTTTTTGATGCTGGGCCAGAATTTTTTAGAGAAAAACCAGTTCGCCGCAAACTAGATCCCGGTTATGAGAGGGAATAGGAAGGGAGGGAAGAATGGTAGAAAGGTCTACGTCTGCACCTGACAAGATGAGGTTCCTGGTGGACGCTGTGACGGGTGGTGGTTCGAATGCTGCAGCGTGAGGAGGCGGTGGCAGGGCCTGTGCTGTGGCTAAAGAATAGTTTTGCTGCCGGAACGGTACGTCGTGGTCCGAAGCACTCGCGGAGTGCTGATGACCCGCTGCTGCGGGCTGGTCTAGCGCGGAGCCGGGGAAGAGATGGGAAGGGAGAAAAGGGGGGAGGGAGGGAGCGGTCGCTGACGCGACCGGAAGGGGAGCAACCTGGGACAGGGTCGCGGGAAGTGGGACGGGGAAGGAAAGAGGGTTAGGGGGGAGTAGCGACGCTGTCGCTATCGGCGCCGACTGAGACCAGGTGCTCGCTAACTCCTAAGAGAGATGGGGAGCTAGTGAGGTGACTCTTCGAGCTGACGCTTCGTGAGTTGAGGCGTGCTGTACAGACGTGGCTCCCGGAATGGAAAGGGGAGGGGGGAGAGGGGGGAGGGAGGGAGCAGTCGTCGGAACGACTGGAGGTGGGGCAGGCCTGGACCGAGTCCTGGCTAGGGGAGGTGGATGGGGGAGGGAAAGAAGGAGTGGGGGAGAGTAGCGACGCTGTCGCTACCGGGGCCGTCTGGAAAAGTGGGGCTGGACCCGGAAATACGGCGGAGATGCGGCGGGAATGGGCCTGAGCCGCTGACGTGGCAGTGGCTGTGGCTGTGGCTGAAACAGCGGAATGATACGCTCTGAAGCGTGTGGTGCCGGAAAGTGCTGTCGGCGTGCCCGGTTTGCGAGGTGGCTGGTGGTGTGTGCTTCGTCCGGCTGAATGGCCGGCGGAAGGAACCGCGTCGGGATGCCAGAAGGAGCAGCTTGCTTCCTGGTCTGGGGAGGAAAACGAAGTGAGGGAGCGGGAGGGCGAAAAGACCGGGTTATCCGACTGCGTTAGAAGGCGGAGGAGATGGAACTTCCTATCCGACATACGGAACGCGATGCCGCGGGAATGGAGAGTGCTGCGGATGCGAGCCACTGTCCAGTGGGTAGGGTCAACGCCTTGCTGGCGCTGGGTGGATTTCCAGTTCCATGAGAGCTGTCTTGTCAATGCGAACGATACGCAGACTGAATGATTTCGCGAACGTCGGAGCGTGTGACGTATGGAAAAGGAGGTCGGCTTAAATAGGCCTACCCTGCGGCGGCAGTGGGTGAGTTAATTGCTGTCAATCATCCCGAAGGCTCCACCCGAACTTTGTTTATAAAACATCATGAAGGATGTATTTGGTATCAAATGATAGCTCTGTGTCTCCTCTTTCATCTAACATGCGTGGCATATATATCCGATCACGGGTCCGCGAGTAATTACTCCGAGAGTAATGGGTGTGCAGCGTTGGTTTGTGTACATGACGTTAATATTTTGCAGTCACTTCGTCTGTTTTTATAAGCCAGAAAGATCGATATCCATGGTACCAATGGATAGCCGTTTCTCCTCTTTCATCTGATATGCTTGCCATATCTATGCGATCACGGGTTCGCGAGTAATTCAAACGAGAGTAATGGGTGCGCAGGTGAACGCAGATAAGTATAGACTGTAAATATGATGCAATTTGATTTAATTTCATGATTTTTTTTTAATTTTCATACTTGATCGTACAGACAAGTGCGTAGTCTCTTTGGAAAGCCCCACTTCTTCTCTGTCATGCAATAAAGGTTTTATCTCGTTGCGATGAACAGTCGCGGAGCAATGTAACAGAGAAGAAAGGGTGTGTTTTTTGACGCACTTTGCGTCAATCGGGTTCTAAGGGTTAAAGGTGACGCCATGAAAAATTTGGGTGCACCTAAATTTTATGCTGGTGCACCAAAATAAAAAAAGTACAACCAATGCAAAAAGTTAGTCTGTAGCCCTGTAACTATCATCGGATAGCCTAGTACTATGGGTAGGCATTCAGTGTGTTTGAAATTACTAATTCGATAATATTTCCCATCTTTGCAGAGGAAAAGTTTTGTGTGAAGGGAATTAAAGGCCTGTCTCATATAAATGCCTGTCTCAAATACTAGCCGGTACAGTTGTGCGATTTGGGAAAATAAAAGCCCGGGCTATATACATACATATACATAACAATTATACAAAACAGGTCAAAAGTAATTCAATTTTGTTTTGAATAGACTTGCCCTTTTCTTGAAACAGCTTTGAATCCATGTGCAATTAATATACAAAACCCCATGCTGGGTACATAAAGCACTCTCTCTGCCACCACAAACCCAACAGGAAAAAACAAGTTGGATGCCGGGATGAAAGGAAGGATTGTTAAAGACAGGGCCTGAAAGGAAAGAAGAAGGGAATAGAATCAAGATACTTTAATGTCAGCATGGTGAAACCATTTTTAAAAATGTGGGCTGGTTACCCAATAATATCTGCTTGGCGGGTGAAAAGGATATTGCCTATACTGTGCAGACAGATACGGTGTCGTAGTTCCAGCAAAACCTCTGCCACAAGTTAGAATAATGTCCCTTCCAAGTTTCAATAGGTGCTATTCCAAATTGTTCTTTCAAATCTAGAAGCCATTGTTGCTCAGGAGCAACACAGAATTCACATGCCCCCCACACTTCCCTTTTTTTCCGCTAAGTAAACTAGTGTTTCTAATCAGCAACATATGTAGTTCTTTTTAAATCATGTGGGGGGCACCTAAGTCCTTCATTATGTCATCGAGACACATTTCAGAGTGGCTGCTAGCACCGAAGTGGAAGGGACCATAATGTGGGTAAGAATAATGAAATTTTGAATTCACAATTTAGAGCAACTTCCTGACACATTTCTGTGAAAATATTGGTTATTGATTAGTTGAAGATAATATTTATTCATTAAAAGTAAGTATATATAGAAAAACAAACTTGCAGTGAGGTCGCTAAAAATTGTGTTGCTCACAAGCAACAATGGTTGTTAAGAGTAATAAGTTCTAATACAAGCATATAGTGTCATGTAGTGTCCAGTTCGGTTTTACTGTTGTTTTTGATGCAAGTCAAGTCAAGTCATACACAGAGGTCATTCAATTTTTTTACCAACAGGACATTGAAGGGGCTGAGAGGAAACGAGTGGGAGAGAGGGATGGGGTGGGATCGAGAAATGACCCGGTTCGGACTCAAACCCAAGTCCCCATGATGTTTGTCCTTCTTTACGCTTCTCTCATCCTCTCAAAGGAATTCTGGATCTCATTCATAGTGACCACTGGGTCCTTGGTTACCTGTCTGACCAAGGCCCTTCGTTCCGGATTACTCAGTTTGGCTGAGTGGCCAGATCTAGGAAGACTGTTAGTTGTTCCAAACTTTTCCAGTTGAGAATAATGGAGGCTACCGTGCTTTTGGGCACTTTCAATGCTGCAGAATTTTTTTGAATCCTTCCACAGATCTTTGTCTTCACACAACCCTGTCTCGCAGGTCTACGGACAATTGTCTCGATCTTTTGGCTTGGTTTTCACTCTGACATACACCATCAACTTTGAGACCGTATACAAAGAGATGTCTGCCTGTCCTAATAATGGCCAATGAATTAATTTAGGCACAGGTGGTCAAGACACAATTTATTTAATTTAGACACAGGTGTCAAGTTGTAGAAGCATCTCAAGGACCATTGATAGAAATAGGATGCACCAGAGAGAGAGAAATGAGTCAGAGAGAAATGTCCTTTTTAGTCTGTGTCATATTTAGTCATTCAAATATCATTTTTGTTAGTCAAGTTTCAGTCGACTAAAAGTCTTGTTATTTTAGCCTAGTTTTAGTCAAAAGAAAACTAAAGGTATTTTAGTCAAGTTTTAGTCAGAACATCTTAGTCTTTTTTTACATGTTATAATATAAATGAGTTGTTTGCAATATTGAACCAACTTGTATGTAAATTCAAACAGTTCTGCAACACTGTCTTTGTAAGATATGCCAGTTTAAATCATATGAATCCTCTGACACAATAAGTAAAGTGCAAAGACAATATAGGCGGGTCAATATAGGGTTCAACGTCAAAAAAATTGATACAAAAGGTTTCTTTATGGATTCTGGTACTGTTGGACATGCTAAATAACATACTAAAAATCTAGTAAAATCTGACCTTGGGAAAGGGGTCATTTTCAAAATGGCCGCCAAAATGGCTGTCAACAGGTTAGAATGGCTATATCTCAATTACTATTCAGCCTACAGGGGTGAAATTGATATCAAATGATGGTCAAATTAAACAAGAATAGGATTTTAAATGTTAAAATTTAAAATGTTTCAATGCTCTACCTTTTTCAGCCATGAATTAAAATCAATGCGTTTTAATACAGAGCAAATGCAATACAGGATTATTAGCCATCTCCATGGCATGGAGGAAGATAAGACATGTCTTAACTGATGTTATATCTCATCTAGAGGTTATATGCAGGGTAGGTATTTCACGGCGGCCACGACGGCCATGGCCGTCGTAGCCCCTTGCGTTGGCCGTGACGCCCCTTTGAAAATCAGAGGTTTACAGGCCACGGTGGCCTTGGTGCCCCCTTCTTTAAATGTTCTGCTTTGCGTCCTACTAATAGCGATATATATTTAGCCTATGGCCTGTCAATAATCTTAGCATTCACAGCGCAAATTACGCAGTGGAGAAAGTGACAGCGCAAGAAAGAAAGTGCGTCCAAATTAACCCATTCTTCTCAGTTGAACTACTCGCGAAGTAGCCTACTCATCACACAGACATCACAAGTATCACATGAACGAGCTTTTTCTCAGCTTTTAAACGATGTTAGCCGCTAATTGCTGTGGTGAACGGTTCGCGAGAAAAGTAAATATAATTCAATTTAATCATAAATTCTACTGAAGGTTTTGCGTCCATCTCCCTACCCATTCATCTCGGTGGAATACTTCACGAACCCTTCGTTTAACATATGACAAACCATATATCAGAATAAACAGCAGACCTTACCGAACAGAAAGGTAAAACAGGTAAAACAGTCCCCTGTACAGTTAGCCGTTCCAGACTAATCCCGTTTTGAATTTGCAGTAAATTTCAACATACATGGATGTCTCCAAATTTGGGATTTAAATTGGGTTTAAATTGTTCCACATCATTTCATAACGGGCCAAATACAAAATAAATATTACAAATGTCGCCTAGATATCGGTAAATCAGAGGACAGCTGACAATAAGAGTTTGTGAAAGTAGCCTTAATGATCACAAAATGCTAAGCATGTATCTAGGCTATTTGAGTTTCTTAAAGCTGAGCTGTGCTTAAATTGTTCAATACATGATTTCATAACAGGCCAAATACAAAATAAATGTTAAATATAGCCTAGATATCTGAAAATATTAGATGATCAAATGATTTACAGTTATATGTAATATGTCATGTTTTATGTTTTTGTAATGTTTCATACAGTGATGCAGGTCTACTGCAGTGAATACAACTTTGATAATTTTTATAGCATACTACTGTATAGTTAACTTTGGCCTTGGTGCCCTGACATGTGGCCTTTGCGCCCCCCACCAAATATGCCCAACTGAAGGCCAAGTGGCCTTGCCCCTACAATGGTGAAATTCCAAGCCTGGTTAGGGGTGTTTATTCTGTTTTGCCTGGAAAATATAGGCTAAAATGTATCCCATTTACACTAGATTCGCCTATACAGAATAGAGGGCAATGCATTGTTCATGGCATGGAGGAAGATGGGACATGTCTTAACTGGTGTTATATCTCATCTGCAGGTTAAATGCTTTCAGAAAATATATAGTTTAGGATGTTTAAAAGGTGCCATGTGTAAGAATTGAGGTTAAAATATCCAAAAAAATGAGCTACACACATCAAAAGAATGAAAAGAAATAAGGGCGATGGTGTCATTAAAAAAATGACAAGGTATAGTGCTGCAGAGATCTCAACCTGAATTAGCATGCTAAATTACTAGCCACAGCCCGACAGGTGTCATAATACCAGTTTCGGCCATGGGAGGCGGTATGCGGGCAACATAACCGCCAGCTAAACTGCAATACACGTGTCTCGGTTGTTACTCTAGGGTAGACCAACTCACTTTCTGGAGGTATACTGCCCCATCTTTTATGGAATGTGGAGTATGAATTGATTTTTTGGCAGACATGGCACCTGGCCTGGTTAGGGGTGTTTATTCTGTTTTGCCTGGACAATATAGGCTAAAATGTATCCCCTTTACACTAGATTTGCCTATACAGAATAGAGGGCAATGCATTGTTCATGGCATGGAGGAAGATGGGACATGTTTTAAATGGTGCTATATCTTATCTACAGATTATATGCTTTCAGAAAATATATATTTTAGGGTGTTTCGTTTGTTTTCCCTGGACTGTATATGCCAAAATGTATCGGCTTTACACTATATTTGCCTATACAGAATAGAGTACGTATTATGCTTGGCGTGGAGGAAGATGGAAATGTTATTTTGTTGATTAATGTTATATTTCATGTACAGGGTATATGCTTTTACAATATGTAGAGTAGAGTTTGCGAGTAAGTGGCTGTTTTATGACTTTAATGAACCATGACCCATGTACTGTATAGGCATGCATTGTATATTTGTGTAGATCAAAAATTGTTGGCATCTATCATTAGGGGGGAGCTAATTAAACTGAATCTTAAACTATATGCATAAGTAGATCAGAAATTATTATTATATGATTATTCATCATCCTCCGACTCCTCTGAAAGGAACTTGTGTGGATTGTCACATTGTTCATTTTGACACGTTCCACAGGCAGCAGTGCAAGGTAATCCATATCTTCTAGACGAACAGCGGAGTGTCTTGCAGAAATGCACACAATTAAGAACAGTTGACTGTCTCTGTACTTGGATCTAACATGAAAGAGTATTTGATTGAGGTTGATTCCATTCCATTCGGTAATCAGTATCTGAAAGCTAAACTGAGGGAGCGGTACTGGAATGACATATGTTTCACAGAAGGGAAAGGTTTTGAAGGCATGGTGACACTGAGAGAGAAAACATCATGCATCCTCAGGTCCTACTATAAGAACACTAAAAAAGGTGGAGATGTTATCAGTCATCAGTGACCTCTTAATCTGATAAAACATGAAAAACACTTTCCTAGGCTGAATAATGCTTCTGATATAGCCAAACTTAGCCTCTGGTGGCCATCTTGAAAATGACAAGTCTTTGAAAATGATGATCTGATACTTTAGTGTGACGTATATGAATCAGTGACCTCTAAATATGATTAAACATGAAAAACACCTAGGCTGATTAATGCTTCAGATATCCCAAATTAGCTTCTGGTGGCCATCTTGGACGCCATCTTGAAAATGACCCCCTATTTTTAATATGTTATTAAGTACATCTAAAGGTATCATAATCAGTTGAAAAACCTTTTGTATCAATTTTTTTGAGGTTAGGTGTTTTTTTTTCCATATATTGACCCGCCTAATAAGCAAGGTGGTTCAGTGAGTAGGCCTATTGTGTAGGTTAATATACAGTTAAAGTAGGTCTAATTTCTAATTTTTTTTTTTAGCTAGGTGGTCCGTGCGTTTCTTTTTTAATAGTTAAGTGGTCCTTTGTCTGAAGACAAAGAAACGCTGTCGTAGACCCAAGTATTAATGTTTTACTCCGCCACGCTAGATGGCGATATGCGCCCAAACGCAACACATTCCCCAAACTTTTCATCTTAGCTAACTTGGGGTTACCACAGGGTTGCAGCAACAGCACATAGACTAACCTACAGGAAAGCTGCTGCGCATGAACTCATTCAGAATATTTTGAAAATGTAACAGCTAGATATTCAATATTCTGTCTTCTCATTTTGTAGACGAGAGATTTTATCTTCGTTTTTGTTTCATGCAAAACATTTTAGTCTCGTCTTTTTTCAATAATGCATCTTAAGAGAGTCTTAGTCAGTGTTTTAGGACATTAGTGCAGTCTCGTCATCGTCTCGTCTTAGTCATGGAAAAAAAGGTTGTTGACGAACATATTTCCTCTAGTCTTGTCTAGGCCTGCGCGATATATCGTTATAAAATCGCGATCTCGATTCATCCCTTTGCGCGATTTAATTTTTAAATGACTTCGATTCTCATTTAATTTTATGAGTCGACTGCATCACAAACGCTTCTTCTTTCACAAAGTTCAGGGCTTCATCCTCAGCCAATGACAAAGCGCCTTTCAGTCACGTATTTCACTGGTGGAGTGAGTACGGTAGTTTGAAAGCCTTCGAGGCTGCAGCATCATCAAACTGCGACAGGAAATAAACAAAGTTGATGTTGATTAAAACCCAGGGAGCCCATGTACGCAAATGAGCGCATATTTAATTAGATAATGCCTAATTTGCATATGTAAACATTAAATTACAGAAAATTTGTAATACATTTTTTTTCTCATATTAATGTAAATAATCAACTGGGGAAGTTTCATAGTGATATCTGCTAGTTAAAAATGTTACCCTATTCACATGTAGTGTCTCGCCTTAAGATGAATATTAGTTGCAGCCTCATCATGTACACATCCAACAATACCAAGGTGTAATCTCACCATTATAACTGTTTTTCCTGAGCTGTGTGCATCTCGGAGACTCTGACAGGCTAGAACCCCAACAAGAGAATAGAAGGCTGCGGTTGCAAGGTTACGGGTGTCCAACAGTGTCTCAACCAATGGAATGGTACCCATGGTCCAATCACAACAGAGCTCAGATGGATTTAGTAAGAGCCACGCATTGACTGGTAGAAGATAGTTGAACGTCAGCTGTCTGGTTGGTGTAGGGCTGACCGCTGCTGGATTATCAAACCTGAAGAGGAAAACAGTTTTTCTTACATTTTTTAGGGATCATAAAATGGTGCTGTATGGGTTCAGCGATATGCCCAAAATGCTTCCACAATATAACAAATTCATCAGTCAGCAACAATATACATAATTGTTTCTACTTGTCCTACAGTTGAACTTTTCTGTCAGAAGAAAAATATTACAAAAAGATATCATGCACAAAAACGCATTATATTGGGGCAGCCGTGGCCTGCTGGTTAGCGCTTCGGACTTGTAACCGGAGGGTTGCCGGTTCGAACCCCGACCAGTAGGCACGGCTGAAGTGCCCTTGAGCAAGGCACCTAACCCCTCACTGCTCCCCGAGTGCCGCTGTTGTTGCAGGCAGCTCACTGCACCGGGATTAGTGTGTGCTTCACCTCACTGTGTGATCACTGTGTGCTGAGTGTGTTTCAACGATTCACGGAGTGGGATAAATGCAGAGACCAAATTTCCCTCACGGGATCAAAAGAATATATATACTTATACTTATATATGATTGCAAGCTGTTTATCTTTCTGAATTGTCGATACCATACATTATACAATATATTATTTTAATGTGCTTTGCCTAGTAGGTCATGTTCAGAGCAGTAAAGACGCCTGGAATTTAAAACTGGAATCTCAAATATGAACTTGTCTGTGTCTGTGTCTGTGTCTGTGTCTGTGTCTGTGTCTGCTTATTTTTCCAATCTCCGATCCAGCTATTTTGTCAATATCGGGGCCGATATTCGCTCTTAATATCGGATCGGTGCACCCCTAATTTTAGATATTCTAACAAAGTATTATTAGCTTGTGATTAGGGGTGTCAGCTTTAACACGTTAATCGTGATGAAATAATTAGTGATCCTAATGAACGATACATCATTGTAGTTGGACAAGTCTTTGCCAATCCTGTGATTTTAGTCAATATATACTCTCCCAACTCTGATGACAGTAATTTCTTTTAGAAATTATTTTCCACTATTCCTCATTTAAGCAATAGTTCTGATATTTCCCAACAAATACTTAACATCGACTCAAAATACACCCAGTCCCCAAACCCAGAACTTTACAAGGAGCATTTAAGGCTACAATCTGAATTTAACCTTTTATCCATTGATGAGGCTACACGTCTTCTTTTGAAATCAAGGCATAACGTTTATGAATTTGGGGACAGGGCGAGTAGACTGCTGGCACGACAAGCTAGACAAGATGCGACCTCCCGCTCTATTACAAAGATTCAGTCAAATACAGGACAGATCTTGACAGATCATGATGACATAAACAAAGCTTTTCCGGATTTTTACTCTGACCTTTACACATCTGAATGCAATACCGACAGTAACGAGGCTTTCTTTGAAGGCCTTACTATTCCTGCTGTGTCTAAGGAGCAAAATAACATCCTATGTGCCGACATTTCAACCTCTGAGATAATTGCAGCCATACAATCGATGCAAAATGGTAAATCTCCCGGGCCTGACGGATTCATAACTGAATTTTATAAGAAGTTTTCTCCACAATTTCATTCCAGTTCTCCAAGCCATGTTTAGTGAGGCACGCACATCTGGTATTTTGCCTATGACCCTGAGACAGGCCTCTATTTCATTATTAGAAAAAAAGGATAGAGATCCATTGCTCTGTTCATCCTATCATCCTATCTCATTGTTAAATGTGGACTTCAAAGTATTATCCAAAGTTTTAGCAAGACGTCTGGAAAATGTGGTCCCAGAGATTCTCACCTAACCAGACTGGATTTGTCAAAGGGAGACACTCCTACTCAAACTTAAGAACATTGTTTTGAGGTTGAGGTGAAAATTGAGGTCACTCTCAATCTCTCAACTACCTTCACAAAGAATTTCACTGGTCTGCTAAATAAGTGTAAACCAGACATGTCCCGTTGGGCCTCTTTACCATTGTCATTAGCATATTGTATCCTTGAGCTCAATTCCAATTGTATTGGTAACATTAACCCAGACACAACTGCACATTTGAAACGAGCCTGGGACACAGATTTAGGGGTAGTCTTAACAGAGGACCAATGGGACTCTATCTTAGACTTGATAGACACATCATCCACATCTGCTCTGCATGGTTTAATGCAGATGAAAGTGGTTCACCGAGTACATTTATCCAAAGATCTATCCCAGTATCGAACCGTTATGTACATGATGCAGGGGCCAACCTGCGGACTTAATACACGTTTTGGCTTTGCCCAAACCTCTCATCCTTTTGGGTGTATGTCTTTAATGCTTTTAGTGAAATGTTTGCAACGCGATTTGACCCTAACACTGTTTGCGCTCTTTTTGGTTTAATTCCTGTGGAGTCCCGTGATGACCTACCAAACAAAGCTTATGTGGTCATTCCTTTTACCACACTCGTTGCAAGGCGCCTGATCCTTTTAAATTGGAAACAATGTACAACACCATTGTTCTCCAAAGGGTCTGCACAGGCCTTTGTTAAGGTTTGGAGGCCTTTTATGGATTTCTATGACTCACTACAAGAACCCGTTGATAACCCGTTTATCTTTTGCATTTCTTATCCAAACAACGTCAAACTTGGCACTGCACTTACTTGTGCCCGTAGTAAAACACCTGCCAAGTTTGAAATCGAACAGACAAATGGTTCGACAGATATGCGGTTAACACACAAACACACACACACACACTGACAGACATGACAGCAAGCCACCTCATATTACCTGGTGAAAACTGGCAACTGCGACTGAATGACCTGCACTCTGATGATTACCAGCAGCAAGGTACTGATGATGAGAACAATGAGCTTGAGCAGCGTTTGCAGCATGCCATATGGCAAGATATGTTTCCCTCGCAGTACCTGCAGAACAGTGTCCATCAGGGCAGGCAAGGTGAACTGTCAGTGAATGAAGAAATGAGAGAGAAAACATGAAAGAAAACATGAATTGTACAATTTCAGAAAAATATTTTCTTTTGCTTATTTTTTTACAGTGGAACATTTGAAAAGGTACTACAGTCAAACCCCTGACATCAAAAATGAGCTAGCACTTCAGATAGTTTCAAATGAATACTGTGACCTTGCTTTAATCAACACTTCACAAAATATGATTGTCATTTAGTGGACTTATTATGCACATGTTTAATGTTTATAACTATTCTGGGAGTCTACTAGAATAGATCCACTTTCCCTCTGATCTTTATTCACAGTCTATTTTATTTATATATATATATATATATATATATATATATATATATATATATATATATATATATACACATATACATACTGTACACACACACACAGTGGGGAGAATAAGTATTTGAACCCATGCTAAAGTTGACTAAAAAGAGGAATATAAAATAATCTGTTAGAAATTGATCTTAATGATCAATAAAGTCCCCTTGGCCTTTGGATTTAAAATAGCCCCACATCACCACATACCCTTCATCATACATAGAGATTTGCATGGTGTATTTTTCAGTTAGCCTATTAGCTAGTTCGATTTGCATTGAACTCAATGAACATCAAACCAGCTAATAGACACCAACACACCATGCCAATCTTTAGGTATGGTGAAGGGTATGTGGTGATGTAAGGATATCATAATTCCAAAGGCCAAGGGAACTTTATCAGGATGCATAGTATCCTGGATCCATAAAATAAGTGGCCTTTCAAAATAAAAAAAATCTGCTTGCCTCTATAGGAATTTAACATAGGGGTCGAATACTTTACCCCTGTATTTTAAGGAAGAACATTTATTTATTTCCGATACATTCTTCATTCACTAAAATTGGTGTTCGGGTTGGATTTTTAATCATTTTTTTAATTAAGGCATTAAGATCAATTTCTAACAGATTATTTTATATTCCTCTTTTTAGTCAACTTTAGCATGGGTTTAGCAAATTCGATGCTGTGTATTTTTTGGTCAAGTCTGAATCTGTCTTTAGTTCTATCTGAGGTTCTGTGGCAACAGGTGACCCACGGGCCAAAACTGGCCCGCCAACAATATTATCTGTCCCGCCAAATGATTTTGATAATCTGACATCAGTGAATGTTAATGTTTTTTTTCCCTTCAAAAATACCCTCACATCTAGTCTTTGAAAATAAAATGATATGATGAAACGATAAAATGATATATGATTTAATAAAACCTGTTGTTATGTCACAAGTTAACTTATGTGTCTGTTCACAGCAGAGGACAAATTATTTTTGCTCTAATTTTTCCTGAATAGTGGGACCTCGAGTCTCCTACGGCTCCTCGAGTTGGGACATCGTCCATTGTTGTGGCTACCTTCATCACAAAGGGAAACCACTGTCGTGATGGCACGCCCCCATACTGCCAGACGTGCCCTTAGTGCTGGGCGGTATATATTTTTTTCCCATGCATTATCATGTGTTCACGCCATTTTCAACTGGTTGAGAGAGGAATTGCTGCAGTAGATTGACTTTGAATGGTCTATTTTATTGTCATGATGAGTGAATATTGTAGAATAATTCTACACTAGTAGTAATGCAGGTTTGCATGGCCCCAAAAATGATGCTGTTTACAAAGAAGAGCCACTCATGATTCTAATGAAGTGAGGAATCAAAATGCAAAGACAATTGCAGTCAAAAAACAGGATTTTTACTGTGCAAATTTCACAAACATCTTGTATAAAACCAATACAAAAAGTAGTGCAACTTGCAATAATTATAATTTTTTGAAAATGATACAATTGAAAATAAAACTTCTCTGCTAATATGCTTATACTCTGTCAAATGCTATACTCTAATATGATCTGTCAAATGCTATACTCTGGCCTAAGGATATTTCCTCATTTTTTACTTAAGGCATTACGATCAATTTCCAAAAGATGATTTTTTATTACGTCAACTTTAGCAGGGGTTCATAAACGTATGAGCTCAACTGTAGATAGATAGATAGATAGACAGCAGAGCTGGAGACTACTTTGTAGGCAAGCGTTAGTGATCAGAATTTGACACGGGCGCTTATAGGTAGCCAGTGTAGCTCGGTGAGCAATGGGGTAACATGTGCCCTTTTGCGTTGGTTGAAAACCAGGCGCACCGCCGCATTCTGGATCATTTGAAGGGGTTTCACTGTGCAGGCTGGGAGACCTGTCAGGAGGGCGTTATCGTAATCATGTCGTAGTCGTGAGATCACTATGGCCTGTACCAGGAGTTGGGTAGCATATTGAGTCTGGTAAAGCCTGATTTTTCATATGTTGTAAAGTGTGAAACGGCACGACCGGGCGACCGAGGCAACATGATCGGAGAGGGTTGGTTGGTTATCGAGCAGGAGTCAATTTTGTGATGGTGTATAGTAGGTTTAGCTGGAAGGACCAGCAGTTCAGTTTCCGAGAGGTTAGCTGAAGGTCATCCATGTCTGAGAGGCAATCCGTGCAGAGATCCGTGCAGAGACCAAGGGGTCATCAGCAGGGTTCTAAATTAACACCCGCCAACCCGCCAAATGCGGGTTAAAATTTATTATTATTATTTTTTTATTTATTTATTACTTACTAGCCAGTTTGGCCGGTGATGCATGAGGCATTACATGCATGATACATAAGGCTCTGTTCTTGGGCATCTATCCCCCTGGCAGTACTTCCTACATTTCCCATGACCACTGTGCCGTAATGCTACGTGATGACGTTTCATACGCCCATCGGCTGCGCGCAGTTTGAAACCAGCGCGAGAGATCATGGAAACGAACGGAGCGTCTACCAGAAAACACAAGGAATTAGAAGAATGAACGGAGCCAGAGCAAGGAGCATAGACTGAAAGAGGAGGGAGTTAGCCAGTAAAGTAAAGTAAAAAGTAAACACATGTACAGTACATAATAGTGTTGCACGGTGTATCAATACTAAAAAGGTATCACAATGCCTTCACGCAAAAAAGCGATACGATTTCCGACGTTTTTAGAATCGATACTTTATTAAAACTAGATGTACCGCAGAGCGGTACAAAATATGACCGCCGCCCAGTCCAGCACATTTTTTCCACAAAAAGAAATCACGCTGAAAGGCCTATATGATTCTAACTGTCTCACTAAATTGCATTATCCACACTCAATTCTCACTGGTATCTGCTAGACAACAAGTACCAAAACATGATTAGTTCATAGATTTCACATGTAAAATTCATTTTATACAACCCCACCTCCATCTTGCCTGTTCATAATTCTGAGAAATTCTTGATTGTTTGTGTTATGTTTATGTTATGTGTGTGAGTGTGTGTGTGTGTGGGTGTGTGTGTGTGTGCCTGCGTATGTGCCTATGCATGCAAGCGTACATATGTCTACTGTGTGAGTATGTGTCATACGTATGATTACTGTGAATGTGTGTGTGTGTGTGTGTGTGTGTGTGTGTGTGTATCTGTTTGTGCACATGTGCGCACATGAAATGGGTTAACATGACCCCTGGAGGCAAACATACGGAAAAAATGGTCATCCTAGGCCCTACAGTTCTCAAGATATTCACAGAGAACTGTGTCTGCCCTACCCTCCTTTCGGGGGGTCCAGTCCAGCGGGGGGGCTACAGATCAAAACGAAAAATGACGGTTCCATGCCATCCATGTGGGGGTACATGTCCACCAAGTTTTGTGTACCCCGGTCTTTCAGTGTCCCGGGAATCCTTGTTGGTGTACATCACTAAATGTACACATAAATTATTTTATTGTAAGGCCCCCCATGAACGAAAGTACACAAAACTTGGCATGCATTCGGAGGGCGTCATAATGATCCTACACTTTTAATTTTGTGCAGTTTTGACCTTGTCAGCCAGAGATATTGTGATGAACACATTTTTTGCTTTTGAATTAACTAGGTGGCGCTATACATGAAATAAGTGGTAATGGGATGGGTTGACATGCCCCCTTAAGACCAACATACATTAAAAAGGTGGACCTCCTAGGCCCTACGGTTCTTGAGATATTCACAGAAAACTGTCTCCGGCCACCTACAGGCCAGTTGGCGTATAGTAACATAAATTAATTTATTGTGTGGCCCCCCATGAACGGAATTCCACAAAACTTGGCGTGCATACAGAGGGTGTCATAATGATCCTACACTTCCAATTTCGTGCAGTTTTGACTATGTTAGGTCACAGATACCTTCAATTACAACACCTCATTTTTACTTTTTTGTGTTTAACTAGGTGGCGCTATACATGAAATGAGTGGTTATGGAATGCTGAAGACACGACCAGCCTAATCGGCGGCGGCTAGAAGCTAAGTTTGCAACAACAGGGGTGGCTCACAGGTGGGACTGGAAAGTTAGCCCATAGCTAGCTATCATGATGCTTTATATTCTGATCTTCTGACTAAGTTTGCCCGGTAGCCTACTTATCTGAACTAACGACATGATCACTATCACTAGATATAAAGAAAATGTTGACTTTCACTGACGGTAACAAAAAAAAGTGTTGTAACGTTATAAGCATAATGCATTGAACTGAATAGGTGCATTATGTAGCCTCATAACGAGGCCTCTCAAATTCAGAAAATTGCATTAAACTAAAATCGGAAGACATTGTTATCTTTGTTAGACCATAGGGTCGTTGTCAAGTTGAAAGTGTAACCGCGACCGTTTCCCATAGGGATGAATGTAAAACATACCCTCCAAAACAAGACCTCCCGAAATTCAGAAAAAATTACTAAATTGATATACCGCTTCGTGTCGGTGCCGTTTTACAACCTCGACCGTGCATTAACTTCTGTGAACAGACCACCGTGTCGTCCATTATCCCTTACGTAGCAAATCATGTTATCAAAGAAATAGACGTAATGTAGGAATGCACACAGATATACAGTGGGCAGTGCTTCGACTTGGCCAGCTTCACTCGCGGTCCGCGCGTAGGATCACGCGGTATCACGCGACTTTAATTTGTATTTTTCCAGTGAGACGCTGCAACAACCCAAACAACCGGTAGATGGCTCAAGTGAGCAGGGTGTCTCGTAAAAAGAAATGGAGCCTGGAAAACCCTACACAGACTTCACTACAGACTTTAGCAGACTGGTTTAGAAATAATGTAATAGCCAGAAATATGCCTGCCCTGCCCTAATAAAAGAAATATTTGGTTAACTGCGAGTGAATCCCGTTTGCAGCCGTAGAGACGCAGGACAAATTAAACATTCTGGTTTTCTCCGAGTGCAACGATGATAGACAGACATCATTTGGACAAAATATAGAGCATATTAACCTCTGTTGCTCAGCCAAATGCCTTCCTGTTACGTCCTGTTATCACGGAGTTACAGGCGATAAACGATTTTTGATGGTCACAAGTTTACTTCATTAGGGACTGTTCGTTATTTATTTAAGGGGCTACCGGAGGAGTTTTGGGAGCATTAGTCCAAAAAGACGTGACCCTCCCTCGCCAGCAATACATTTTTCTATGACCCTCCAAAGTGATTATGAAAAAATCACTGTCAACTTTTTCCGGGTTTATCGCCTACTGTATTTTAACGTTTTCACATATTTGGCCATAAGCCGTTTATCATAGGCTATCACGAAACCAAACTACAAAGGCGAACACTTAATTGGGCATGAATCATGCTGAACGCTATTTCGCTACCTTAGAATAATAAGGTTCTATCTGCGTTTTGAGTAGGTACAACCGGGACGATTGAAACGGGGACGAATGAAACATTCCGGTTTTCTCCGAGTGCAACGATGATAGACAGTCATCATTTGGACAAAACATGGAGCATATTAACCTCCGTTGCTCAGCCAAATGCCTTCCTGTTACGTCCTGGTATCACGGAGTTACAAGCGACAAACGATTTTTGATGGTCACAAGTTTACTTCATTAGCGGTTTATTTTTTTGGATTATTAAAGAGTGTTTTTCATTTAAAGGTTTGACTTCATGCTTATTCAGTAGAGCATTTAGTGCTCTCCCCAATCCCAGACGTTCACATTGCATGTTTGTTTGTAATGGATGCAACCGCGAGATAGGCTATGCGTTTGACAATGAGTTGTTAACAGAACCAAGACATAGCCCAGCAGCAATCTAGGGACTGATCGTTATTTATTGAAGGGGCCACCGGAGGAATTTTGAGTGCTTCAGTTGGAAGTTGCATGACCCTCTCTTGCTACCCTGTTGCTACCCCTTGCCCTTCCAACGAAACAGATGTCTTCAAATCATCGTTTTCCTTGCTTGAAGGCGAACTTAGAGTGATGTTAACCTATTTAAGTTTAACGGCGCGATTGTCGTGAGAGCACGATTCATTGACGCTTGCATGTTCGGCCTTATGTCTACGTGCACACCTGAGGCTACTCAGCTGCAAGAGAAATAATTTCCCCTGTTTGTATGTTCACTGCAAGTTGGCCTACCATAACTTACCAACTCTGCACTGTAGACTGGCTATTTATATTTTTCTGTGAAATAAGCAAATGTATTTGTTCAACTTAATTAAGCAGAATTACGCATAGGCTACTTGGAACATAATACATTTGACAAAGGACAGATGTATGTTGCTAGTGACAAAATATTAAATTTCAGTGTTTTACGATGTCTTTGTCATGGGGAAGTGTTTTTCCCCATGCATTTATTCTAGGTTACTGTCAGTGACTGCCGTGAGAGAAGCGGGTTCTGTGTTTCGTTCATGTCAGTGACTGACGCGAGAGAAGCGGGGTCTGTGTTGCGTTGCGTTAATTTATTTTCATTGGGCATACCGTGCCGTGCCGTCCACAGTTCTGACAAAGCCAAAATTACTCCTTTTGAAACAATGAGTGCAGGAAGCGCGTTTGTATGGTTATATTGCTTGACGGGGGGGGATCCCAAGCAGCTATCAGCCATAAGGCTACTTTGAGAACATTTCAATTCACCCGACACTAATATTCAAAATGTTGAAAACTATTTCGGCATAGCCTATAAAGCAGTTTAATTAAATGGAATGTTAGTTGTAAACAAACGAGCTACTTGGTGAGGCTTGGCCTCACAGATGCGCTCGTGCCTTAGATGGCAGGAAAAATCTTAACGATAGGCCTATTAACTAACCACCCGATTCACGTTGGCTGGGGGGAAGGGGGGCCATCAGACAATTGTGCCCAGTTAATCCGGCCCTGCCCCCAAAAAATCACACCTTCCCACCTCTGACAGCTTAAAAGAAGTCAAGGGGACTCCTTACTCACAGACCTATATCACAAACCTGCGGTTTTGAAATCCTATGCAGCTACAGGAGCTTCCAATCGCGAGGAAGCAATTTTGCATTGTGGGCATAACTAACATGCAATAACGCCGCCAACAACAACCAAAACTAGGCTAATCATTGTCAACATGTAACATTATTGTGAATCAAATTAAAATGTTCTCTTTTGCAAACATAGGAATAGTAACAGAATAATTTAATAATGTTACAAAGATACTACATCAATCCGTATGCTTCATTAGGCTACTAGGCTATTTATTTTGCCTTGATTCATTTAGGCTAGGCCTTTTTATTCAGGGGCCGTATTCACAAAGAATTTTAAGGCTAAAAGTAGCTCCTAACTGGCGAATTTAGGAGCAACTCCTAAAAATAATGGGCGTGTCACTAACTTTAGGACTCCTAATTTTTTCACAAAAAGTAATTCACAAAGCATTTTAGACCTAAAAGTAGCACCTAAGTCTGGGACAGCTTAAGTCGAGAGGACTCCTAACTCACTAAGACCTATTCATAAACAGCTTTTTTGTGGCATTTTACGTTGCGATGTTTTGAAATGCGTAGCCTATGCGCAACAGGAGCTTCCAATCGCGAGGGAACAATTTTGCATTCATAAAAGGGATGCAATAACGCCACCAATAACAACCAAAACTACTCATTGTTAACATGTAAATGAAATGTAATGTTTCATTGTGAATCAAATTAAAATGTTCTCCTCTTTGCAAACGTAGCCTAGGGATATGGTGACAGATTCATTTAATAATGTTGCAAAGGTAGGCTACTGCATCAATCCATAGGCCTATGTTTCATTAGGCTACAAAGCTATTTGTTTTGCCTTATTCTTTATTCATTTAGGCTAGGCCTTTTTATTCAGTTATTAATCATCTTCCGTCCTTCGCACTACTTGCATGAGTAATGACGTCATCCATAGCCACGAAGACTCACTCCTAGTTTAGGAGTTGTCTGAAAGGCTTTGTGAATAACTTTTAAGAGAAAACTCCAATCTAAAATCTTTAAGTGCGATTTAGGAGTAGCCTACTCCTAGTAGTAAGATAAAAGCCTTTGTGAATAGCCTACGGCCCCAGTTATTCATCATCTTCCGTCCTTGTGTAGCGCACGCATTCTGAGACCTGTCACCTGTCACTCATCATCGTAAGGGAGGTGTTTGGAATCATGCCCGCGTTACAATCATCAGCCAATCAGCCAATCAAGGTGGTCACGCTTGCCCATTTACCCAAATTAATGGTCGAATATTACTGATGATCATTGTTATTTAAGAACATGCAGTGTGCGTAGGGTACCAAAAACATCTTGCTCGTAAAAAAGCATCATAACGCACATTCTGGCGGGTCTGTTATTTACTGTAGGCTGCGCAAACCACATGCCTTTATTTTGGGCAAGCCTGCATTCATTCATTCATTCATTCAACCTTTATTTATTCTCGGAGGGTCATTGAGGGAAGCCCTCATTTTCAATGAAGCCGAAATTACAGAAGCGAAGCAAAGCGCTCCACAAACAAGACAACATTCGAGGCCTTCTGTTGAAGAATTTTATATAAAGCCTGCGCTGACAGTAATCCTCCTGCCCCTGATAGGCCTACCACAGCTGTGGATAGTGTGGAATGTTCAAGTAATAACACAATCCAATGTGTGTCTCAATTGTCCCCTCACACATTTCTCTAGATTTTGCAACGAACTTACATGACACAATGCCATAAAATATGCCAGTTTTAGGACACAGAATAATGTTTGTAATGATACCAGGTAGGCCAGGTATTGTCGAAGGTGCATGGTGAAGTGAAATTCTTACTTTGGAAAACAAACATTTGCCGATATCATCGCCGATCATCAGAATATTGCAATAGATTCTGTGTTCTGGACTGCAGGTAACTTGTTAAGCCAGTGGTTATCAAACTTTTATTTCATTCCCCACTTTGATCAAGGGGCATGACTGATGATAGTGGAGATAACGTGTTATCCCGAGGCTTTTGCAAGTCAGCATCTTCGACGGTAGTCTATTAAAAATTAAAAAAAGTTTTCGATGTCCCAAACGGAGAGCCATACTTTATTGTTTTTAACGATCTCTATGCTACTCACAAAAATGTAGGCATGGGGACATGATGAAGTAGGTTATCCAACTGTCGTGTGTTAAATTATTGTGATTACGAGCCAGTGGTTTTCAAACATTATGTGTGACTCGGACATCTAACTAAATGCAACAGGCTCATATCGTCCTCGCATTCGCAAAATGAGGACCAGTGTTTTGTCAAATTGCAAATAGCTATTCGTTTTAACTATTTTTTTTTTATGATAGTAGCCTATACAAAAAGCACTTTATACTATCTTAATATTGGAATATGGGGAGGGAAGTGGCGCGTCTGCAGTCAGCCAAATATGAATGTAATTCTGCGGCATAAAGCAGATGTAATTGTTTATCGTACAGAAAAATAAAAATGACATGTCAAGCAGTCAATTGACTACATTGCAGTCAAGAAGTAGGGCAAATTAATTTACGAAACCAAAACGTGGGTCATAGTTGTCTAAGCCTCTATTGCGTAGCCTGTTAAAAACGTCGCCAGATAGTATTAAATCGGCAACAACATTGTTTTCTGCAGAAGCCTACCCAAGGCTACAGATTAATTCTGAACAGTTATTTCTCTACTGGCTCAATTATCACACCACTGTTTTGATTTGCGTATTTGCGTTAACCCCAACACTGACAATAATGTAGACAGCAAATTTCGATTTCGATTTTCGTGTAGTCAAGCCTTAAGCCATACCCAAGTAGCCTAAATCCAGGTAATGTTTAATTATGCATGATTTATTTTGTTATTGAATTCGTAGGCTGGGATTACTCTCGGCAACAATTATGTAAGGGACGGCAGGCAGAGCGATGTACAGTGGCTGAAAGTGGTACTAAAGCTTCACGCAGCTTCACGCCGCGTAATGCGCGAATGAAGTGGTCATTTGAAAGCGATGCCCACTGTATTGCAACAGGTAATGGTGTAGGCCTATCTGACGAAGACCTGAGTGGTTGGAACGTCGTACTTGTACACTGGGCGCAAAGAAGACTATCCTCACATTTTTCCTTTTGCAACTGTCAAAGAAATCCCATGAACACGGGAAGGCCTAGGGTAGCCTATTCATGGGTTTCATCAGGTCCCTTTCCACAGGTGTATAAAATCAAGCACCTTGATTATCAATGCAGACTGCATGGTGCTTGATTAATACACCTGTGAAAAGGGACCTGATGAAACCCATCAATACTGTACATCAGATGGCCTAAAGATTAAGCCCCTCTGCATAGCATTTAGTGATTTGCATGCAGTAATTTCAACACTGACCTTGTTCTAGCCTAGTTTGGCTATTTAAAGCTACTTTATTGCTTAAACACAACACAATGTAAATTAACTATAACAAACAATAAAGGACTTAATCACACAAAGTAGGCCTACTATTTTACTGACTATAAAAAATAATAATTATGTAGGAATTTTAGAAGTTTAGAACCCAGAATTGACCTGCACACTACAAAAGTGCACCGAATTCAAAACAAATGACTCAATACACTTGGAGGAGATATGAGTCCTTTCTTTTCCAGATATCTTAGGATTTCGCCTAGTATCGTTTCAGTATCGAGCATCGTGATATTTATGGCAGGTATCGTATCGAAGTCATAATTTTGGTATCGTGACAACACTAGTACATAACACAAATACATAACGCGTTACGAAATATTAACGCAATTAACGCATTGTGTTTACCCATTTCCTTTTTTCTTTATGGGTGGCTGATGTCATGTAATGGAGGCTGCAATACCTAAGCAGCAAGGTCGTTTATTTTATTGTCTATGGAGTTAGCTGAAGATGGAACGTGAGGAGCTTGTAGGCGAAAATGTTCAGTTTTAAAAAGTTGCCTGATCAGTGATCACCACCACCAGAAGCATCACGCACTGTGCATAGGGCGCTGAGAGACAGAGGAGGGACCAACATTTAGCCAATAAATAGTAGCTGTACTGCAAACTGTTTTTCACTCGTTAGAATTAATAATAATAATAATTAAAATAATTTTATTTGATTTGGGGGCCCCCACCACCTTGACATCATCAGTAATACTGAATATAGCGTGATCATTACAGATCCGAAGCTTCCCTAACCAGAAGCCATGGGCGGATAGAGAAGTGAGAACGGCATTAAAGTCACGCACCTTATAATGCTGGGCTTATTTCAGGGGATATGACAGATTACAAAGCAGCATCTTATAGTTTACGTAGAGCTATTAAAGATGCTAAGCGGCGCTATAGAGATAAAGTTGAAGCTGATTTCTTGGAGGGTGATCCAGCACGAGTGTGGAAAGGACTCCGAACCATCACTGGCTTTGAAAGAAAGTCCCCTCCTATGATGAATGTGAGTAAAGCCCTCCCTGATAAACTTAATGCGTTTTATGCTCGCTTTGACATGAAAAACACAGACTATCTTGCACTAGCTGCAGCATGTGAAGCAAATGAGGATGCACCTTTCTGTGTCTCTGAGGTCGATGTGAGCAATGCCTTTAGGAGGGTTAATTGTAGAAAAGCTGCTGGACCGGATGGAATTTCTAACAGGGTTTTGAAATCCTGCGCTGCTCAGTTAGCTCCTGTGTTCACTTATATCTTTAACACATCATTGGCTCAAGAGACAGTTCCTACTTGCCTCAAGCAGTCTGTTATTGTTCCAGTACCGAAAAACAAGTCCATCATGTCTGAATGAGCCCTGACGCCAAGATTGAAGAAATTAGTGCTTCTATCCACCGAATTCATCGGATATAGGAGGAACAGGATGAGATTCTGAGAATGCAGTGAAAGAAGGAAAGGTAACCTAACATGCCTTTTAGCCCAGTTGACGTATTGGCTGCAATATGCAAAATATAGCTGTAGCGAACAGGCACAAAAGTAGCCTCCCGTAATACTCCCATTTTATTCAAAGGTATAACGCTACTGACAACTCCAGGCTTCCATGCATGCTTGTTTTCTTTACACCGAATACAAGCTGAAGTGCAAAACGAAAGTAGGCCTAACGTTTGCCTACTGCCCCCATCAATGCAGATAATAAAAAATTATACATCCTTGATAGCCTATGTTGGGTTTTGTGGAAGAGAAAATGGACTGTTTTAGTAGTAGTATTAGGCAGTATGCAGTCAGATAGGTCACCATGGGCATATTTGGATTAGCTACAGATGGATTCACAAATAAAAAAAATTAGCCTACATTTGGCAGGATACTTGATATACAGGCTAAATGCAAATATGGCAATGTATTATATTATTTTACATTAACAAAATGTAGGAAAATAGAACAGACTGAAAATAAAGTCTTAAAATCCTGTTTCCATTCTTAATATTCGCAATTGGTGCACTGGCATGTTTAACTGTTAGCTAGAGTGTAATGTTAGATTATGTATAAGTTAAGTACAGAACTGACTGTGCGCCCAAATTTTTGTCTGTGCTCCTACATTTTTTAACTTGGGTGCACAAGTGCTCCTGGAAAAAAATGTTAGTGTAGAGCCCTGCTCCCTGCCTCCTTCGACCCCCTCCAATTTGCTTACAGAGCCAACAGGTCTACAGAGGATGCCATCTCAAACCTCATGCACACCACCTTAACTCACCTGGAGGAGGTGAATGGGAATTATGTGAGGATGCTGTTCATTGACTTTAGTTCAGCATTCAACACAATAGTACCTCTCACCTTGGTCCCAAAGATGAAGGCCTTAGGACTAAACACCACCCTGTGTCACTGGATATTTGACTTTCTCACCAACCGTTCACAAGTGGTTAAAGTGGGGGGTCTGACATCTGACTCATTAACCATCAGCACTGGTGCTCCCCAAGGCTGTGTTTTGAGTCCACTGCTGTACAACATCTACACACATGACTGCAAAGCCAACAGTAGTCATACCTCCATCATCAAGTTTGCAGATGACACAGTGATCTTGGGCCTGATTAATAACAACAATGAACGGCTCTACTTGGATCAGGTTGATGAGGTGGCACAGTGGTGTCAATCTAACAGCTTGACACTGAATATCAATAAAACCAAGGAAATGGTAGTGGATTACAGAAGGCAGATTACAGACCTTGTGGTTGTTCGTGTCAACTGCAGTTTGTGCCATTTCTGCCGAGAATATGGTGCGCGATTTGTGCGTGATTCATGCAGGAAACCGTCCAAACTTAACTGATACCCACTGTAACTTTATAAAATGATTGTGTCCCTCTTTGCCCCCTACACAATGTCATTCAACACTTACAGGCTTTATCTCGTGCATGAGATGCCCACTGCCAATGTTGTAAGCCACTGACTTACTGAAAAGAAACCTTCATTCCAATCCTTAACAACACCAAATAACTTTTCCTGTTTCCTCTTTTCGCACGCACGCTATTTGTTTATCCAGCACCGGCTTTGCAAATAACGGTGTCCACAGACTGACGGTAGAGAAAGTTGCATGATTTTATGAAAGTATGATGTATTGCGACATCAGATGCAAGTCAAATTTGTAGTTAGCACAGTGCCACTGACAACTGTGTTTTTTTAACCAGAAAATACAATATTCTTTCTGCTCTCAGATTGCTGATGCTGATTTTGGCATTTGTAGCAAGGATGTATGTTTTGCTTCTTCAATTATTCAAAGATGCAGAAAAATATAAAAAATGCAAGGAAGGTCAAACAAACTCAAAAGTGCATGACAAGCTCAGACTCTTGTATGTCAATGAAATAAAAATGAGAAACAACATGAAACGTGTGTCTTACCCCTTGTGCAACAAAAACCTCATAAACACAGCAGATCCCAATGACTGTGATCCCTTGTTCCTTGCAAAGAGTAGCAGCAGCAACCAGGATGACTGTGACTGCAATGGGCGTCCACACTTGTCAAAAAAGAGAAAGGGTTTAGATACATTAGGACAAAGTGGATTTTTTTTTTCTTCAATAGTGGTCAAGTAAATTCAAGCACAACTTTAATTTTCTATTGAGTAATAAGGGATTCATCAACGAGTCAACTATTAAAATCACTAGTCGGTGTTGTAGTCAATAGTCAACTAGTCGTAAAGAAAAATGGCTAAAAGCTTAAGCTTGTGAGACCTAAGCAAAAGTGTGATTCCTGCCGGTAACTTTTGTGAGGCTTGGTCTGAGGATCATGTACGTAAAGTTCAAGTTCAAGTAGTTCGTCATCATGTACTCATAAAAGGAATTATAAGTAATGAAATTGTAGTGCCCAAGAGCCAGATCAACTTTAAAAGAATAAATTAAAAGTACCATATTTTCAAATATAAGTCGCATCAGTCAAAAAATGTAACCAGTATATAACCATATATATATATATATATCATATCTTAAATTACATATTTTCCTATGCATAGTATCTGCATATTGTGTGTACTTTTGACATGACAATTCATTAGTATTCATTCTAATTTATTGTATTGTGTAAATGCTGTTTGTAATGACCACAATGAAATACACAATGTTTCTGGGAGCCCTAAAGAAAGGCAGTGGTGTTACATCCTTTATTATTTGACTGCAGCTATCAGAAGTGATGTAAAACAAGAAAAAAAGTACTTTATCCACAGTTTGAAGTTTTTTTGGGATTTAGAATGTAGCTCAGTCATATTTCTTCGGCAGTGAGGGGGTAAGTATTCCAGAATTCAGTGGTAGTTAGAGTTAAGCTTATTAGAGTTATTACCGTATTTTCCGGACTATAAATCGCTACGGAGTATAAGTCGCATTAGTCATGAACAGGAAAAAAACATATATAAGTCGCACCGGACTTTAAGTCGTATTTATTTAGAAATGTATTGTATTGTAAACGTATTACTATATGTAACTGGACTATTGAGGCCAAAAAGATTAATGTTAATGAAGAGGAAGGAGTGAATGCAGCCATGGAGGGCCGGAAGGTAGACCTAATTGTAAAGCAAAAGATTCACTAAAAGAAAAGGCCATGTGGTACACCAAAATGTGGAGAATACAATGCAATCAAGCATTTTTGGCGATGTGGAGTCACAAGCTTGCAGCAGATTAAAATGTTCACGAGAGAAAAATACGCGGTTTTAAAAGGACGTGACCGAAGCTGAGGCAAGCCAGGGATAGGCCTATAGGCCTGACGGTAATTGTAAAGCAATTTACAAAAGATTCACTGAACAAAAATGCTGATGTGGTACATGAAAATGTATCTAAAAATGTGGAGAATGCAATGCAATCAAGCATTTTGGGCAATATGGAGAGACAAGCCGGCAGCAGATTAAATGCTCAGGAGAGAGAGAAAGATGCGGTTTTAAAAGGACGTGCAGACCGAAGCTGCAGCAAGCAGGTGATATTTAGAAATTTATTTCACAAAATCCAAGACCAAGAACAGACAGAACTGGACTGGACACAGAGGGCAAAAATATTGAGAATTCGACAGGGAATGTTAATGAAGACGAAGGAGTAAATAGTGGCAAGAGGCAAGCCAAAGGCGGCCAACTAGGACCCGACGCTAATTGTAAAGCAATTTACAAAAGATTCATCACATTCACAACACATTTAAAACCAGGGCCTAAATTTCAGCGCGGGATTGCGGGTATTGCGGGTATTGCGCATGAGTTATTAAGTATTGCACATAATAATAAAAGTGCCGCAACTCCAGCTATCATAATGCGAGAAATTCCCACACATTTTACAGCGCTGTCTGATAACGTTAATCTGATAATGGAGCGGCCTGAATGCGGGACTATTGACTGGACGGACCAAAGTGTGACTTATAGTCTGTAAAGTATGGTAATTGATTTTTGTCTGTGGCAAATATTTTGTGTTATCTTCTATTCTGAGATTCCACCAACGCACGGCCATCCCAATTACACACATACAGTTCAAAATGGACCTGTAGGTATGGTAGTGCTAATGTATTTGCCCAAGGAATTCTTTATTTTCAACACACTTACCGATGGAGTGATCTGGGCTCCTAGATTTAGTGTAGGCTAAAAATGCTGCCAACAGAAATATGGACGACAACAGTTCAGCTCTACCAACCACACCGGTTACCTAAAAAGTAAAGTAAAATATAACGTAAGTATAAACATAAGTGTAAACATAGTAAAGTATGTAAAGCACAGTATAATTGTAAACATAAGCCCTGTCTCATCCAATATGTTTGCATAAAGTGACTCCATAGCAACCAATTTCCTTTTTTAGAAAAGTTTAGAAAACAAATATCTTATAAAAACAAACTTCAAACCTACTTGAGTATTTTAATTTACAATAAAAAGAAATCAGAGGACAAACTGTATTCTGATGAAACAAAAATCAATTTATGATCTGAATCAAATTACCTTTTCAATAATCAAATCGAATCATGAGGCCTGTAAAGATTTTTCAGGAACTTTTTTCCCTTTTTTGTAAACTACATAGCAGTACAAAATAGAAAGTATATTTTTGGGGGGCATTTTTGCCTTCATATGATAGGACAATGAACAGACTGACAGGAAACGAGTGGAAGAGAGATGGGGAGGGATAAGGAACTCAAACCCAGGTCGCCATGGACACTTGGACCTGAATGTGGCACGGATGCTGTAGGTCATAATCTCTGCCTCAATATTTTATCTATAATATATTACATTTTCAGTCCTGTAGCACCTGATCCACCTGAACATTTAAGCTCCTGGAGTTTGGGGCATGTCCTATGATATGATAAAAATGCAAAAGTTAGACCTATGCTTTTAAACTGCCTACAGGGTGGCATACAATTGTCAGTTGACATTTCTCTTTTTATTTTTCCTGAGGGGATGGTAAAAAAACGGTTTTGTAAGCTTATACATACTTGGTACTATGTTCACATTCCGGCGAAGCACAGCTACTTGGGCAAAATGATTTGCAGGCAGCACCTAAAAAGCTCAGGTGTTACTTCTTCAAACCCCAAAAAGCACTGATTTCCCTGAATGAAAACATAGTTCCAAGTATGAATATTCCGACGAAATGGCTGTGTCTCATTTGACATTGTTATGTATGAAAATGTTGGAATTCTTGTCACTATTGGGAGGTGTAGGCTAATGAAGCCGGTCACTTCAAGGCACTTGTGCTAAGCTAGGCTAGCGGTGGGTGCGTCAGACCGAATAACTACAGGCACGGAGAGAAGGGTATGTATCGACTTATCAAACTCGGGAATACGGTGAATGTGCTAAAGTCCCAAAAAGTCGCTAAATTTAAGGGCTTATGGCTTTAACAATCAATAAATAACCATTCAAATTTGTTTCAGCATAAACCCTCTCTCATGGACTACACATGTGCAAAGTTTCAAGATTGTTAGTGCTCCACATTCAAGACCACTTGAGAACAAAAATGGGACTTTTTCCAATTGCTAATTTTTTTATTCAAATAGCATTTTCAGCAATGTCTAGGTAGTGTCTATTCATAATTGAAAAGGCATCTCAACAATGAAATAAGATATGAGGCTGGAATTTTCAAGCCTGAGAAAGTCATAAGATCTGGAGGAATGTTGAAGAAAAAGACCATAGTGTCGATTCCTTGCCTGGAAGCCAGCCCAAATTTACCCCGCCCACAACATTTTTCAGGAAATTCGGTCTAGAGTCTCTCCATTGAGAAGCAGGCTGGGTGGGCTACAATGATTGACTAAGCACTGTTGCTCATCTGTCTTTCAAAATAAAGTTTGATTAACAACAAAGTTGTGTATTTGGTTGATTTATCTTCATTATAACTTAATACAGTGTCGCTTTAAAAACGTGTATCATTGTTAAAACAATCAGGCATAAACTGCCAATCAATGTGACAGGAAGATAAAGAACAGTTAACATTAATTGACTGGTTTAAAACAAGAATTAGGAGACACATGGGGAGGGGGACTGCCTCCCTTGCTCTTATTGTTGATCCGAGAGCAGTGGATTCTTGCAAATTGCATTTGTGCCTGAGCAACCTGATTTTTTCCCCCGTAAATTATTTAACTAGTGTACCATCGTCAGGCCATCATTGCCGTTTTAGAAAATATGATGAAGTTATTTTTTAGACAAGTAAACTACTGCAGCTTTAAACTATCAACTATGTCTGTAAAACTAAGAGAAAGAATGCAGTTAACAAAAAAAGAATGATGTGATTTAAAACTGAAAAGAAATGCTGAAGGAGAAATAAAATATATATAGTGTTTCCCTTAGTACTCACAGCCTCTGTGTGGATGGGGTGCACAGCAAATAGTGAAGCGGCCCACAGACTGGACATTCCGTCAAGGAAGAGACGGCAGACCCGCATGAAGAGAATGCACACTACAGCATGAAGCACCACATTTAATAAGTGGTAAGAGGCAGCATTTAACTCACTGAACACATAGTTCAGTCGAAATGTCAACACAGTTAGTGGTCTGTATGATTTATGGCTCCTCTCCTGCAAAAAACAAAATTAATATACATTTAATTTATTCACCAAATACAACACCTATACCTATTAGGCATTCAGTGTGTTTGAAATAATTAAAGGTACCCTATGCAGTATATATTTTACGACACTCCTCACTCGGTCGGCCTTCCGTTTCCTCTTTCCCTGTTCCTCTGACAACAGTTTATTCCGTTTTTGTTTTTTTTGCGGGCTCTGCCATGACGAATGTCTGAGAAACTCCATCGCTACCTTGTTCTAGCCGGTACCTTGCGTGTATGTGTATGGTGCTGTAAAGTAATCTGTTACAGCTAGGGGGAAGCAAGGCGGCCACCATTCAACCTGGAAAAAGTCATATAACCATGCCAATGACTCCCAAGCTGTTAAGTTAAGGTAAATTAAGCTAAAAAAAAACCCTCTTAGCTCTCCTTTAAAAGGTGCCATGTGTAAGAATTGAGGTTAAAATATCCAAAAAATGAGCTACACGCATGAAAAGAATAAGAAGAAATAAGGGCGATGGTGTCATTAAAAAAATGACAAGGTATAGTGCTGCAGAGATATCAACCTGAATTAGCATGCTAAATTACTAGCCACAGCCCGACAGGTGTCATAATACCAGTTTCGGCCATGGGAGGCGGTATGCGGGCAACATAACCGCCAGCCAAAATGCAATACACTTGTCTTGGTTATTACTCTAGGGTAGACCAACTCGCTTTCTGGAGGTATACTGCCCCCATCTTTTATGGAATGTGGAGTATGAATTGATTTTTTGGAGGACATTACACATGGCACCTTTAATTCAATAATATTTCCCATCTTTACTAAGGTAATATAAAGTTTTGTGTGAAAGGAATTAAAGGCCTTTCTCATATAGACACCTGTCCCAAATACAAGCCGGTGTAGTTCAGCTATTTTGGAAAATACGGGCGGGCTATTGTTTGAAGTTTTACGGTACTCCAGTGAAGGTCTGACAGCACCAGTTGGTTTGCATGCACACTCTACGAAGGGTCTAGTCACATTGTGGGCTCTCTTCGAGGAATATCCTATGTAGGGCGGTGTGTCTACACGCCAGGTCTCTCTCATGCTATCAGAGAACCAGGGTTATGCAAATAACTTAAAGTTTTCTCTTCCGCTTTGGGGGCGGAACCACAATTATGACTAGATGTCGAAAATATCGAATGACACAAATCGGCTAAAAGGGGCTGTTATTGACATGTCAATAACTCAAGAATCGCTTAATCGTAAAAGGGTGAAATTTAGAGTGCTTATTCTTAGTCCCATATTTCCTCCCTTGATTGTAACTTTTTTCACATGTTGAATCGATCAAATACTTCAACAGTTCAACCATTTCCCTGGCTCTCTGTATGGAATCTTTATATTTCAGGATCCGTATGGAATATCTGAAAAAATAAAAAATCCTCAGATTCCTTGGGGCAACAATGGTATAACAACGTTCAGGTAGCAGAAGTTAATGCATTTTTAGGTGTGAGGGTCACTATGCTTTGCATTGTGCCCACATTACCACCTCGAACATGTATGAACTTCTATTACCCAGATGTCATTCGCCTTGTTCACCCGGCAGCCAAAAACGAGACACACTTGCCATCACACTTCTGTCCAGCAGATGGTGGCAATGCACTCCATTTGCAAACTGCCAAAAACTCACTGAAGAAGGTTACTCTGGCAGGCCATAGATATATATATATAATGGCTATATGTCTCGTCCGCGCTGCTTGCCAATGGAGCTCGACGTCCGCACCTCGCGGCCATCTTGCCACAGTCAGCTAGCTAACTCAACATTGTGTTTCAATTGTGCACTGTAATGACCTGGTAGTGACCTGAAGGTGTCATTGTTATAGCCTGGGGGCATTGTTCTGCCTTTAGTAGAAGAAGAGCCATCAGGTACCACAGAGCCCACCAGATAGCTTGTCTGTGACAAGATGGCCGCCGGTGATGCCGTTGGAGACTCCGCCATGAGACATCTAGCCATTCTATATATATCTATGTGGCAGGCCAGCGAACCCTTCTTTTTCTGTGAGCTTTTTGTTTTTGGTAGTTTGCAAACAGAGTGAATTACCACCATCTGCTGGACTGAAGTGTGATGGCAAGTATACCCTGTAGCCTCGTTCTGGCCGCCGGGTGAATAAGACAAATATGCATCATTCCTTAATTGGGATGTGAGTACTGGTTTTCACCTCATTCTGCATGGACCTGCATTTAGAATACCCATTTTGTAGCGGTAACAAACCTTTTTTTTCCTTCAACACTGTTGGTAAGTTTGATATAAATATTCTCACTTTATGAAGCTAGCAGTTCAGTTTTACATTATTATTAATTTGTGTTTAATTATAGTAATTTCACATGAAATAACACCTAGGGTTGCAAAGGGGCGGAACATTTCCGTTACATTTCCGTAGCCTTTCCATGGGAAGTTAAGCTGGGGAATTTTGGAAATATTCCAAATTGGAAACTTTCATGGAATTAAAGGAAATTATGGGAATTATTGGGAATTTAAGGGAATTAATTGGGAATTTGGGGTAATTCATACAAACTCAGTGTTTCCCATACATTGACTAATCTGTGGTGGGGCGCCACAAAATAAAAATCGGCCGCCACAGATTAATATTCTATGTTTAATTGAATTTAATTTAAATTAAATATGAGGTCAAATCCTTGCATTGCCATTGAGCTGCGCTTTTTACGCACGCAGCCTTTCGTTGCCCCGGCCGCTCTCTCTCGTAGCCCGCTGCCACTCCTCTGCATGTGCATTTAACAAAATATTCACGATTGTTGTTGCCACATAGAAGTTGCCACATAGAAGCATTGCATATAAAGACGTCTGGCTAAATTGCTATTAAATCCGCTTAGCATTGTGACCATGCTGCGCAAATTTGTTCAAAACTGCAGCATTGAAGTGAACTCTGCTAAGGTCTTATCACAACATAGTAGGCTACAATGAAGAGACTAAACTAAGTTTGGATGTCGAATTTAGCATGCTTAGCCTACTTACAGCTGCTTGTCAATTTCGTTGAAGGGGTCATTTTATTGACACTGACACTGAATGTTTGCAAAATCCCGATGTAAATGGAAAAGTGTTTTCCAAAATTCAAAAGTGCTTGTCCCAAGGAGAAGTACAAACCTTTATTTTAACTATGTACTAGAAAACGTTATGAATTGCATCCACACATCAGCAGCCTTTCAACTGTGTTACAAGTCAGCTGATGTCGTTGACATTTGTCCATTGGGAGCTTGCTATGGCTAGCTTTTGTCCTAGCTGGGCATCGGACATCCTTCCATCTATCCGTGAGCGGTGCAGCACTTCACTGTCTGGTCGAGGGGATCTCTCGGGACAGCTGGACCTAGGCTAGCTACTCTGCGAAAGATCTGCCGTGGCCGCCGAGCTGTTGCTGACCTGCGAGCTGCCTTGCCAACAGTAGACTAACGTTAACTGTGAAGAGCTGCAATCTCACGGAGCAACAAACGGTCGCTGTTAAGTGCACCGAATTGCGGATCTACACGATCGCCCAGTACTTTGGACTGTGCTTCCAGTCATCTCCAGACTGCAGTCTACAAGGCCTAGCTTCTAACGTTAACGTTATCTCCAGACTGCCAGTGAATTCACCGGGTTGGTCAGTTGCTAAAGAACTTTGTTGGCATTGCATCGGTTGTGAAGACACAGCACACAGAATTTTCAGCTGGTTTGGAATTTGGGCTAATTTTAACATCACTTTTCCCCCTTTTTAAATATATTTTCTTTTTTTATTTGTTTTGTTGTCTGTCTTGGTGTCACAGGTACACTGGCGACTACGCCGCTCCATCCGGTATTTTTTTTTTGTATTTGTTATTTTTTAAATGTATTTGTCATGTCTTGATGTCATGGGTACGCTGGCGACTACGCCCTCCATCCGGCATCTTTTGTCTTGTTGTTATGTGTCTTGTTTGTGGAGCGCTTTGGCTTGCACTATGTGCATGTTAAATGCGCTTTAAAAATAAATCTGACTTGACTTGACTTGACAATTGCAAGGGTTCCCTCAAACACAGTGACAGGCACTCAATTAGACCTAGACACTACCAAGACGATCTTACCCCCGTTGTCCAAGTCAGCTACCGCCACAAATTGAATCCAATTCTGTGGGAAACACTGAAACTGTTTCATACCGTAAAACTTCAAATAATAGCCGCATCCCAAATAGACGCCTGTCTTTTTTAAACGCCTGGTGTGGCTACAGGTTTGGGTTAAAGGCCGGTCTCAAATAGAGGCCTGGTCTGTTTTTAGTTTCGGGTTGTCTTTAATCTTCTAAAACCCGTCAGATCGTCTGTTTAAAGCCCAATTCACACCAAAGATTCGCAATGAGACAAAACCGTTGCAGAAAGGAGTTGCAGCAGTGTGAATTAGCCTAGATGTTGCACGTCATTGCAAGCCGTCGCAAAGCATTCACCATGTCTAGTCACAGTTGCACTGTTGCATCAAGTTACTGGTTTATAGAATGTTGCAGCTCATCTCGTCGCGAATCTTTGGTGTGAATTATGCTTTAGCCAGACTTCGGTGGGGAAAAGCTAGAGTTCCAAATTGTACAACTTTGTCATCGTTCATTTCATCCCTTTTGTTTCAAATTTGCGGATAGGCCGATGGTAAGCTTGTTTATGCTGACAACAAACCAAAAGGGTTTGCGAATGTTATTCTTTATTCTAAATGCGTACTGCCATGGCGATAAAGAGAAAGAAGTAGGCTATGATTTGAAATGTAAGCTGACTTGTCAAATTTGCCAAATAAAATAAGGGAGAAACGATGTGGTTCATGCTCTCTCATGCTGTTTCATTTGTGTCGAAAAGGAGGGAGAATGAAACATTACGCACGTTCCACTTTTGCATAAATAATTACTGAACGGTTTTGGTCAGGGCTTATAATGCAATGTATGACAGATATAGGCTAGGTTGCTAGTGACAAAATATGAGCTTTCATTGTGATACAATCTCTTTGTAAAATATAGCTGCAAGCAGCAATGCGGGGGCCTAGCAGTGCGCTATAGCAGGAATGGCGTTGCCATGGCATGAGCAAGCACTCACAGCAAGTTTGATGGCAATTGGATAAAGAACGGCTGAGAAATAAGCTCATTTACTTTGTTACAGTGCCCCTAGAGGCCAAAATACACCAATGTCCTTGTGTGTCCTCACAATCAGGTAACAGGTCCTTATACCAAGTTTGGACTTTGTACACCAAAGCGTTGCTGAGATACAAGCTCACTTTCTTTATTACAGCACCCTTAGAGGTCAAATGAGACCACTTTCCTTGCATGTCCTCACAATCAGCTAATATGTCCATGTATCAAGTTTGGACTTCATACAACGAAGCGTTGCTGAGATATGAGCCCACTTCTTGTATTACAGCGCCCCCTATAGAGGCCAAATGATGCCAATTTCCTACTGTGTCCTCACAATGAGGTACCAACTCCCTGTACCAAGTTTGGACTTCATACATCAAAGCGTTGCTAAGATAGGAGCTTACTTCCAGTATTGCAGCGCCCCCTATAGAGGTCAAATGATTCCAATTTCCTAGTGCGTCATCATAATCAGGTAACAGGTCCTTATACCAAGTTTGGACTTTTTACTCCGAAGCGTTGCTGAGATACAAGCTCACTTCCTGTATTACAGCGCCCCCTATAGAGGCCACATGATGCCAATTTCGTAGTGCGTCCTCACAATCAGATACCAAGTCCCTGTACCAAGTTTGGACTTCATACATTAAAGCATAGCCGAGATGTTAGCCCACTTCCTGTAAGGCGGCATTGTCGCCATGTGTGTTTGGCTGTCACAGGCAAATAAACTTGAAATTAAAAAACCTGACAAGTATCGTTTGTGCGGCTCGGTCTGAAGATCATCTCCGCCAAGTTTTGTGAAAATCGGATGAAATTTGTAACCGCTGAAACTTTTCGTAGTGTTTGGACCAAATCCAATATGGCGGAGGTCCAATATGGTGGAAAGTGATGGGATAGGGGTCGATGAACTCGGGATGTTCCAAGGATTAAGACGCTACCTCAATTGTGAAAATCAGACAAAAGAGTCAAGGATCACGTGCATGAACGCATGTCCAGCATTGAACTGGTGGTGGCGCTAGAGTGTTCAATGTATATGCATAAAAATTGCTGTGAGTGATTGGGACAGTGTCCTGACTAATGGTATCGAGTTTTGTTATGTTAACTCAAAGAGTCACGGAGATGTTAGTCCACTTCCTGTTTGGCGGCTTCATCACCATATTTGATTGGCTGTCACGGGCAAACAAAAATGAAATTGAAAAATCTGACAAGTATCGTTTGTGCGGCTCGGGCTGAAGACCATCTCCGCCAAGTTCTGTGAAAATCGGATGAAATTTGTAACCGCTGAAACTTTTCGTAGAGTTTGGACTAAATCCAATATGGCGGAGGTCCAATATGGCGGAAAGTGACGTAATAGGAGTCATTGAACTTAGGTCAGTCCAGGGATTCCAACAGTGCCTGATTTGTGAAAATCGGATGCACCGTTCAATGGTCACATGCGTTAATGCAATCCAGTTTTGACCCATTGGTGGCGCTAGAGTGTTGGGCATAGAGTTCTGTAAATTGGTGAGAGTGATCATGGGACAGTGCTGAATCAGTGTACCAAATTTCATAACTTTAGACCCAGCGATTCAATTTTCGGCCAGATTTTGACCTGTTGGTGGCTCTAGATGGCTGGGTTTAGAGCTCTGTAAATAAGTGTGAGTGGTCAGTGGAGTGTCCCGAAACTTTCTGCCAAAAAATCGGAACTTTTTAGCCAGGCATTCTATGGGCTGCCATAGACTCCAATGGCAGACTAATAATAATAGGAAAAGCTAGTAACTCAATGGGTGCCTTCGCAGCTTCGCTGCTTGGCCCCCAATTATTACCCAGTGATGTCTAGTAGTCCTCAGTGAGAGCAACAGCGGGTGCACGTTGTAAAGTTGTCGCCTTTGCATTCCTCTCCTTTTCATTCAAGTCTGTATTCTTCTTGTGATGGTGCGTCTTGAGGGAATCTCATAACTGCCGTCATTTGTTGCGATTCTTAGAATGTTTTGAACACCGACGTCCTCTACAACACTAGTTGGCCTGCAGTCTGTAGCTATGCACTTCGCTATGACATTAAATTTTGTTAGCTTCTCTTGCCTTTGTTTATCTATACTTCTCCCACACGCTGCATCTAATAGTCTGCTGAAGCCTCGCGCCACTGTTTGTTTCGTTGAATGATTGGCTGGTATCAACTGTGTGCTTTTGCATTTAGGTGATATTTCAGACTCAAAGCAATCTGGTGATAAGAAAAGAGCAACAGACTTTTACAGTAATAAAATAAATAATTAAAAACTGCGTTAATACGAGATAAAGTATTTGTCGGCGTTAATTGATTACTGAGTTAACGTGATAATAATGAGTTAACTTGCCCAGCCCTAATTCCCATATATTCCCATGGAAAGTTTCCAACTTTGAAAATTCCTGGAATTTTGCAACCCTAATAATACCAACCAAAATAGCACAGGCTCATTGACAATACGATTTAATTGCATTACCTCTGACATTGGTGTCCCCCAGAAGTCATTTCGGAAGAGGTTTTGGAGCGGCGTTGCAGGTCGAAGGTCTTTGTTATCCAGTATGGCAGACACATCATCAAAAACAAAACCACAAAATAAGCTGTTCCAGTAACAAAGTATCACCAGCCCAGTCAGAAGGCATATCTCCCTCCACGACATTGCAGACATGGCAAAGCCTTCACAAAGGACTAAAGATGTACAAAAAGAAGAGAGATGGCACATTAATTCACTCAGTCATTATATTCACTACACTCTGGGTTCAGAGTAAAGACAACAAAGGTCCTATACACACAAGGTCACTAAGGATGTAACAATACACCATGGCACACAATTCATTGATAGTTTACACCGGCACAATGATCATTATTCAACCAGGTTCATGAGTTGTCAAGTTGTCAAATTAATATTGTGCACCCACAGGCATATTGATGAAAAACTAGGTGTGGTCAGGTGCACAATCACAAATTGCTGTTTTAATACCAATAAAAAAATATAGCTGCAAGCAGCAATGAGGGGGCCAAGCAGTTGAGCAGGAGTTGGGATTGGACTGGACTGGACTTGACTATGTTCTGTTAGATTGGATTGGATTGGACTTGATTGGATTGGATTGGACCGGACTGGATTCGAAGGTCACCAAATTTATTGTGTGTCCTCAAGATGTACTCCTAAGACCACATACCAAGTTTAGTTTAAATCGGTAAAAGTGGCGATAATTATAGCGCCCCTAGTTGTGCTGTCTTAATATGGGGTCATGACTCCACATACCAAGTTTAGTTTCAATCAGTGAAAGTGTTAATAAATATAGCGCCCCTAGTGGTCAAAGCACACCAAATTAATTGTGCATCCTCAGGAGGTAGTCCCAGTGCTAATCATACCGCCCCTAGTGGTCAAACGTCATCAAATATATTGTGGGTCCTTAGGATGTGTTCACGAATCAACGTACCAAGTTTGGTGTCAATATGAGAAAGTCTTCCTAATTATAGCGCCCCTAGTGGTCAAAGTACACCAAATGTATTGTGCATCCTCAGGATCGGGTCCCGAGTCCATATACCAAGTTTGGTTTTGATACGTAAAGGCGTTACAGGAAATTAGCTCATATCTCAGTATCTCTAACGCCCCCCTAGTGGTTGAAGGTCACCAAATGTATTGTGTGCCCTCAGGATTGGGTCCCAAGTCCATATACCAAGTTTGGTTTCCATATGTGAAAGCATTGCTGAGATATGAGCCTACTTCCTGTCATTATAGCACCCCCCTAGTGGTCAAAAGACTCCAAATGTATTGTGCGTCCTCAGGATGGGGTCTCAAGCCCGTGTACCAAGTTTGGTTTAGATATGTGTAAGCATTGCTGAGATATGAGCCTACTTCCTGTGATTATAGCGCCACACAGTGGTCAAAATTTACCAAATTTCTTGAGCCTCCTCCTAATTGGGTCCTAAGCCCATGTAACAAGTTTGGTTTTGATACATGAAAGCATTGCTGAGATATCCCGTCACTTCCTGTTTGGTGGCTTCGCTGCCAATTTTGATTGGCTGTTACGGGCGAACGGTTTTAGGTTTGAAGACAAAAAGGGATACCTTTTCTGAGGCTTGGAATGAAGATTATGTGTGTCAAGTTTGGTGTCAATCAGACAAACGTTGTGACCTGTGAAAACTTTTAGGTGTTTTTGATTAAATCCAATATGGTGGCCGGATCAATTATGTTGATGTCACAAATTCACATCTCTCTGACTTAGGACCTCCCACAGTATTAACAATCACCATTAGTAAGTTTTAATTCCAAACACAACACCCGTTACAGGTCAAAAGGTAATTTTGCTAATTATAGCGACACCTATAGGTCAAAAGTCATTATATTTATTGAGCCTCCTCCTCATTTGGTCCTGACCCCATGTACTGAGTTTGGTTTTGATACGTGAAAGCTTTTCTGAGATATCACTTCACTTCCTTTTGATTGTCTGTTACGGGCGAACGGTTTTAGATTTGAAGACAAAAAGGGATAACTTTTTTGAGGCTGGGACTGAAGATTATGTGTGTCAAGTTTGGTGTCAATTGGACAAACTTTGTGACCTGTGAAAACTTTTAGGTGTTTTTGATTAAATCCAATATGGCGGAAAATCCATCATGGCGGAAAATGACATCATAGGGTGCGTTGAACTCGGCTTGGTCCAAGGATTCCAACGATACCTCATATTTGACAATCGGGCCAACGGGTCAAAAGTTACCTGCATGAACGCACGTCCAACTTTGGCCTGTTGGTGGCGCTAGGTGTGCTCGAGGTGCGACTTGAAACTTGGTGAAATTAATCATGGGACTGTGCCTAATTAGTTTGCCAAATTTCACAACTTTTCACCAGTCGCCATAGACTCCCATGCCAGAGGAATAATAATAAGAAAACTAACAAACACAATGGGTGCCTTCGCAGCTTCGCTGCTTGGCCCCCAATAATAACACCACTAACCAAGAAAAACCTGGTTATCAGAAGAAAGAAAAACCTGTCTTATCACAACATAGTACATAGGGGAGACTAAATTAAGTTAAGTTATGCAATCAAGCCATATCTCTAAGCTAACGTTAAAATACTGTTTGGATGTCAACTTAAAATGCTTAGTTGCTTAGGACTTACATGCTTAGGACTCTTCTCATCCTAACAATGGATTATTCCTACCGCTGAAATCAAGAAGACGCCTATGTAGTCACAAAGCCAGAACTGAGAGACTCAGGAGAAGTTTTTATCCCCAGGCCATCAGAACTCTGAACTCACACTATACTGACTTTGCACTCATTCACTCCTCAGCACTCATGACCCCCCCCCCCCCCCCCACACACACACACACACCTACATGACTTTTAGCACTTTTACATTTCTCTCCCTATGCTACAGACCTTTTATTTATGTTCTTATTTCATCACACGTCAAAACACACACACATATCTGACTTTCTCCAACTTTTGCACATCTCCATAGAACTTTTTATTTATTATTTTTGATTTCTCCTCCATCTATCTACCCATGTCCTTGATTGCCTAGCCTTTCTGCCCCCCCCCCCCATCCCCAACACACACACACAAAATACACACACTTACATCATCACTGTCATCACCTCACATAAATACAGCACACTGCTTGCTACAGTAAGCCTCCTCTACATACTTGCTGCACACTGCACCCCCCCCCCCCCCCTACATACACAGCACATTGTCTTCAGGATCTTCTCCAACACACATCCTCTACATACTTACAGCACACTGCCCCCACCTACCCACACACACATACACAGCACACTACCCTCTCCCCACATACACAGCACACTATCCCATCTCCCCTGTCATCCCCCCCAACACACACACCAAGACCCATGGCAGTTGGGTTAGCCCCTTGAGCCGTGGATCTGCCCAAGGTTTCTTCCTTGGTAAGGGAGTTTTTCCTTGCCCCTGTTGCTCTTGGGTGCTCCTTGTTGGTGCCCCCCCAATCCCAATCCTCCCCCACCTTTCTTATGCAGCCCTTGCCACTTAATCTACTAAACCCCTCTTCTACTGCACTCCCCCCCCCCCCCCCCCATAAATGCACAAATAGGCTGACACCAGACATAATTTCACTGCATTTCTTACTTCCAGTAAGTATATGCATGTGACAATAAACTTCCTTGTATCCTTGTACAGCTGCTTGTCAATTTCGACTAGGTTACTCGTGCAAGGCCAAGACTCAAAAGTGCTTGTCCCAAGGAGAAATACGAACCTTTATTTTAACTACGTAGAAAACATTATGAATTGCATTCACACATATCAGCAGCCTTACAACTGTGTTAAAACTGCAAGGGTTCCCTCATGAACATCTTAAAATGACAGGCACTCAATTTAGATCTCCACACTACCAAGACAATCTTAAAGTGACAGTAACTCAACTTAAACCTACCCACAACAAATTGAATCCAATGCTGTGGGAAACACTGCTAAGGGGACACAGGTTTTATTTAAGGAGGCATGATGAGAGCAGGATGATAATTATTACATGTTTACAAAGCTGGAAGTTCAACAAATATACTGTGATTGAAGTAGTTAAATAAAAATGTCATTCATATATCAATTCATGCACCACCTAATGTCATCATAACATAAGCTCTGCCCCCAGGAAAGAACAGTTTAGGCCTAATTTATCCAAAATTGTGTCGGTCATAGAATGGCCCTTACAAAAATTAAATGTTTAAGGCAAATTTGCAGCAAACTTGTGGGTGATTTGAGGGAAACAAATGAGTTCACTAGAAAATATCGCCAGATGTTTGTCAGTGTTGGCCGCTAGAGGCAAATGTGTTCACCAGTGATTTGCCATCACACTTAGCCAATAATGGCAAACTTCCAGTGAACTTCTGGTGACAAACCTAATTTGCATAATGACATTGCTGCAAATTTGCTGCAACATTACCAAAATCGCAATTATATTATTTTCCACTATGTTAACATTCTTGTTATTTTTTTTATTTTTTTTTACTTTGATGGCGGGTCTCTTTCATGGGGGATAAGGGGTTAATCTGTAACAGTCTCAGTATTTAATTGTTTGCCATCACTGATCATAATACTAACTTATTTCCACCATTTTCATGCTTTATCATCACTAAATTCTCCCTGATCTACATTCCGGACTTCTGGAAAAAATTTCCAAAATGGTGCATTATGAAGAATAAAATTAATATTATGGAGCTTCATAGTCAAAAGTTTTATTTCATTAAAAGAAAGAACAAATATGTATCTTTATCTGGTATAAATCCCATTAGTGCCCACATGTCATTTGGGGGTCCAAATATGGGGTTCCAAAAGAGTCAGCTCTGCCGGAGAGGGTTTTTGGACCCCAATAAAACCCCCACCAGTGGTACCATACCGTTCAAATTCATTTTGGCAAGAGCAAGGTTCCCACATATAACAAATAATCCTGATTAGAATAAATATGATCATTAATTGTGGTGCTAGGGCCACCCAAAAAGTGAAAAATCACACATGCTGTCAACATTTTTTAGGTCTTTGGTGACCCACCTCTCATCCAAACAGTAAGGTTGATTCTGCCTGCAGAATTGTGTAGTACAAACTACAATAAACTAACACACCAATTTTCAGACTATTATAAGAGAAGTTATGGGCCTCCAAATATGCCAAAAGATTAAATGCGAAATCCCAATGTGTCAATTAGGGCCGTGGCACCCAAAATTCAAATGGACGCCACAGGCAAACCGTTTGAGATACTGATCTGAAACTTCAGATGCCCTCGTTTGGTAAGATAGGGCATATTTTCACAGCTTTTCAGCAAAATCTGAGAGGTACCATGTACATGATACCCCGATATTAGCTGTTTTCACATGGAATGACCCTATTGCGTTCCATGAGGGAAAATGAGAGAAAAAAGGCACTGCTTTTCGGCGAACGTGTTTAGGTATGAGCAGGCAGGCTACTACGACGCACAGAGCTCAACCATCAAGGATGCGATCAAAAACTGTTCAGCGGTCCACTTTCAAATGTATTTATTATCAAATTAAGTATGTTTAAAAGGCCAGATTAGATACCCTGACTGATGCCCCCCTTCCCCTATTTCTTGCAGAAATAAGCCACTATTAAAAACAGGAAAATACAAATAAATTTGGATACGTGAATGCACACCTTGGTCCTGACCTCCACACGCCACAGCAGTACAGTTTTTGCTCCTACTGCTACTGATGGCTGCTGTGGAAAAGGTCTATTGTGTGGAAAAGGTCCATTGATGGACATTGACAGAACAGTGACAAACAAAAAAGTTTGCCAGAAGAAAGATCGTTTAGCAACTTTTCTTTTCAAGCAGTGAACATTTTTGCTTTATTTTCCATTTATTGCCAGGTTGTTTTGAGTGCATGTTCAGAATCAATGGGTTTCCTTGCTCTGCAATGTTGCTTAGAAGATAGATAGATAGATAGATAGATAGATAGATACTTTATTGATCCCCAAGGGGAAAATCAAATTTAGTGGTGTTATAGCAGTGATCATTAACTGCTTAATAATAACAGGCTGGTAGCCTATACCAGTTCTTAGAAATCAAATGCAGTTACCAATAATGCCACTCATATTTATATTCTGTCTCATATCGGCGTACTACTGCCCCTGTTACATTATCCATGCTCGTGATTTAATCAAGTTGTATCACTGAGCAAGACTACTTCGCTTGTTATTTATTTTGCCCCACCAGGCTTTCTGTGACACTGGTAGCGTAGTAATCACACAACAAAGTGGACCAACTGTGAACTAACTCTGTGTTTCAAAACAAAGCGTAAGTTAACCATAACCATGTTTCAGATCGTATCATAACGTTAAACTTACATTTGCTGGATAACGTTATCCGTCTCCCAAGTTCCTGTGTGTGGTCACTGTAATGTGAGGGTAGATCAGCAACCAAACATATATGGTAGATTAAAGCTGCGGGTTATTGCTATAAGAAAGTCAGAGTCAATCAATATAATATTGCATTGATGGTTACCTTGAATAGCACGTTAGCTATCCCAGTATTAGCGTACGAGCAATAACATTACTGCGGTCATCAGAAAACTACTGCACTTGCCTATTCATACCAACGAAACTGCGAAAACATGAATATGAATCCACTTGCAAAAGGGAGAAAATGTAGCAGCTTGAAACTATGCTCCTACTTATAAGAATAATTCTGTGCTGTGCTGTGCTGTGTGCTGTCCGGTATATAAGACCTCAACTGCAGGGACTACTTCCGGTGTCGTTTTGCCACCGAAAGCAAGTTCATTTCAAAATAAGAGTCATTCTACCGTCGCATTCTACAGTTGGCATCTAGTCATAATCGTGGTTACCGTGGCTGAAACGCCCCCATGGGGGAAAATATTTTGTCATAGGCTACTCCAAGTTTATTTATATAGCACAATTTAAAACAACCTGTGGTTGACCAAAGTCCTCAAAAAAAAAAAAAAAAAAAAAAAAAAATAGATAATAGATAATAGAAGACAAAATGAATAAAGACGCAAACAGGAAAATAAAACTAAAATAATAGGGAGAGCCGGGACGATTGAAACACCGGACGAATGAAACATTCCCGTTTTCTCCGAGTGTAATGATGATAAACAGACGTCCTTTGGTCAAAACATAGAGGATGTTAACCTCCTTTTGTCAGCCAAATATCTTCCTGCTATGTCATTTTATCACAGAGTTACAGGCGATAAACGAGTTTTGATGGTCAAAATAAACTTCATTAGCAGAACATTTTTTTGACAAAAATTGACAGGTGTACCAGCGACCCTATTTCCCACGTACCAATCCACAAGTAGCCTATAAAGAGTTCAGAGAAAGCAATTTAATACTATTAAGGCCATTGGGGTGTACGGTGTCTAATAAGTGAATCCAGAAGGCTTCTCGCTGGAGGAGGTAGCGCTCTCTGTCCCCACCCCTCTTGAGTTGTTTCACTGCCTCAATGCCCTGGAATTTTAAAGTGCAGACTTCGTTAAAATGCATAGCTACAGACGATTTCACATGGTTCCTGATATTGCTTTTATGTTCATTAATCCTTATTCGTAATTCTCTTTTGGTTCTGCCTACACTCTAAAAAACATTGGGTTAAAATCAACCCAATTTCAACCCAACCACTGGTTAAATAGTGGTCGAGCCCAGCACTGAGTTATATTAGCCCTGGAAATTGGGTTGTTCGGTCAACCCAATGAGTTGGGTTGATAGCCTAACCCAAATATTGGGATAAAACTGTTAGGTTAAACCTTAATCGTTGGGTAGGCTATCTTATACAACCCAGGATTTATATTATTTTCACTGTCATTTCTGGGTTATGCTGACCTAATTTACGGTTTATTCTATCTAATTTTCCTCCTTAATCCAATCACTATTAATTTATAATAATTCAAATAAATGTTTGCAAATCATTAATGTTACAATATAATGTTTTAAAATCCATCCAATGGGCAACAATAGCCATGCAATGAAATAAAACAGTTCGACATTTATTTATTTGGCAGTTTATTTTTTGAACAGATAGCTAGAAAAAGCTTGTGATAACGTTACTTCCATGAAGGCAGGCAGATTCCACCGTCCGTTTTGGGGGTCACCCCTGTAAATCAAAGAAAAAAAAAAAGAGTGCATAATCACTGTTATTTACATAACTTTATATCAAGACTTTCATGAACCATTATCATTGAATGATGTTGACAAACATTAAAAATCCACAAGGAGACAAAATATTATCGCAACACACTCGGAAACCATGACCTATGGTAGGGTGATCAGATGTCCTCTTTTTGAAACCTAAAAATGTGTCCGGTCGGAATTTCAAAGTCATCCGGGATTTTGTTTATTCTAGCCTCAAACGTGTTTACAGCGAATTTGCATTGCTCTCTCTTTCATTCATGTTTCATTCATGGATAGCCTATATATCTATGTCTTTCATTCACATACTAGTCACGCCCTCCCCCTACAGTTCGAGTGGAAAGTGTAGGGTGTTGAGCCTGACCTTATGCTGCTTTCGAGATGTCTCGTAAATCATCGTACACTCACCCGTACAACATGTCAATGAGTGGCTTTAGGAACGCCTTTCTCTCGAGCCACGAGGGGCATTAGCAGGAGGCTAGTCATTGTTATTGTTTTGTGCTACATGTAGCCTCTAGCTAAACGGCTGGAAAACAAATTGTTACATTGTATTGCAGGCACAGCAAGACCGTGCAATGCATGAATTGGTGACCGGATTGAAGCAGCAATGTAATCTAGTGTGTAAGAGCATTACATCAACTTTAACATGACCAACACAGTACATGCAAAAAAAAATACATGTCGTCTCATCTCAACTGTGGGCGCAGCCATGTTTGTTGTAAGGTCGTACGTCCACCTCGGGGTATCCTCAAGTACTCCGAGGTAAAGTGGGCGTGCCTGCCCAAAATGCCGCAAGAAAGCTGGGTAATTTACACTTTCCAACTCGGGCGGCGGATTTACGAGACATTTACGAGACATCTCGAAAGCACGGTTAGCTACTGTCATTGGTCGATAGTAATCTCAAACATTTAATTGGTCAGTCAGTCACCTCAATAGCGCAAACTTCCTTGTTTAGTGTAAGTTCACTGACGAATTAAAACGTAAATTTCCATGTTTTTGTCTCGGTCGATATCAACATGAAGCTGAGTGCCTGACCTGCAAAGCAGGCACTTACATGTCGGTCGCAAATAAAGGTGCCAACGACCGACCTACAGGTAGGCTACACAATATTCAGCAAAGCATCGAACGGCAGCGAGGGGTGGGTGAGAGCACCGCTGTCTCACTATCCGGCAAAAGATTCTTTGGACGCCGATATTTATGGATTTCCGGCTTCCATTGACTTACATTGAACACATAACAAAACGTCAATTATGTGCTCAAACTAACGCCGCTGACTTATGAAAACAACCATTCCACTTTGATACGAAACTACATAATTGTACAACATTTATACAACAAAAATCACAGAGTTTGGATCAAGTAATGAGAGAAATCGGTCCGGTTTGGGGAATTTGAGGCCTGTGTGCCGTCAATTCTGGCCAAAGTCAGGGAGGCCCTTGGAGAGCAGGAAACCATGATTCTGACGGACAGTCAAGGAAATGAGATCCTTGACTCTGAGGGCACCAGGGGTGAATATGAGTCCATTCAAATAATTTTACCTGCACCTACAATTGTTTTTGAAGATGTTAATTCCTATCACATTCTGGTATTTGTCATTGTCATTGCAGGATCATGGTTTTGGAAACAAAATTCCAGGAAGGTGTTTGCCGTGCCGGAGAATCAGTTGGGTCATCTACAGGCCAACAAGAGGAAGAGACTTAGGGAGCTGGACCATACTGATCGTTTTTATGTGTAGCGAAAGGCCCCAAAGAAAGCAACAGTCACCTCCTTTGGGCTGACTTGTGGAATTTCTAAATGTGAACTAAAAATGTTTTTCAGTCGGCGCGACGAAACTGCCTCTGTGATTGCCGAGATAGAGGAGGTGGTTGAGGCAGCCCAGGAACTGAAGGAGGTGACGAAGGTCATCAAGGAGTTGAGTGGCGCGTCTGCACGGTCAACTGTCCTGGTGTTGGCCGAACCAGAAGTGACAACCATAAGGGCGGCATTTGGTTGTCTCATCTGCAAAGGTTGGTGATGTTTTTGTGCCTTTCTCACTCATTAAATTGATTGCATTGTCAGGGAATGAGATATATGATTCAACTGTTGGACTCCAAGACTACTTTTGGGCTCCAACACTCAGTTCTACAATACAGTACTACAGTTCCACGTGAAAGTTTGTGAACACCTTGGAATTATTTGGTTTTCTGCAAAAATGAGTCACTAAATCTGATCTCATCTTCTAACTCACCAGTATGACCAAACACAATGTGCTGAACCTAATTGTGCAAAAGGAATTCTTGTCTGTCATGTCTTTGTTCAAAACATTCATAAAACATCCAAAGTGCCAGTGGCAAAAATAAGTGAACCCTTGGAATGAATTACTGTTTAAGCCTCATTTAACAGTAATAGTCTCAACCAAGTGCCTGTTAACTGTGAATCAGATAATGAACAATGCCCAAGTGGTATTTCTTTCTTTAATTCAGCCATATATTTAGGATGTCTGGTGCGAGTAGTCTTAAGGTTCATTCCATTCCATTCTCTATTGCTATTGAGGTCTGGGCTAGGACTGGGCCTCTCCAAAACGTTGATGTTCTTTATTTAAAGCAATTATGGATCCTCCCTGTCATTATTGTGTTGTCATATAAATAAACTTGGTGCAAAAAGTATCCTACCCTAAAAAAAGAGTCCTGTGAATAAATAAAATGAAAACGAATAAAACAAATTATTCAATGTGTTTCACAGGTCTTGCTGTTAGACCAGTGTTTGCCACATGCTGTAGGAGCATTATTGGGTGCCAGAGGTGTGTCCGTGTGTGGACACAAGAAAGACCTTCATGTCCAAAGTGCCGGGCAGATGCAGTGGAGAGCTGCAGCCATGAGGTAGCAGGGCTGTCAGAGGCGTTGGCCCCGTTTGAAAAACTGTTTCAATAAATTCAGTTAAATTCAAGTTATTGTCTAATTTGCTTTTTTTGTCTAATTTGCATTACATGTAATGTTTTCACAAAAGCATTCTGTTTCCCTTTGATTCAGTGAAAAATTAAGTGTAAGATAACAATCGCAATATTGAGATTATGATTATGAAATATTAGGTATATGTAGTATAAAAGAAGACATGTCATCGTATTGCATTCAAACCAGCAGGGATGCTGAAACTAAGCACACATGGGACAAAGAACAGGTACTATGTACTTAATTAATTGTGGCGAGACATAAGGAAATTGAAACAGATCCACTTAGGGAAAAAAAAATGCATTTATTGATTTCATGCAAACCTATTTGTTGCATTGATGAGGCACAACAGCGCGTCTTGAAAAAGACTGAGGTCATTGTTGACCGCCCTGTCAAAGAGGACTGTTATGTCTGGGTATTCTTGCAAGAACACCTGCTCTGCCTGCTGTTGGTCTTCTTCTGAGGAAAAGGGGTCCGTCCCAAAGGCTGACGCCCAACTCAGGGAGGCTCCTAAATCGTCCTCATACATTCTTGCAGCCTCTGCAGCACTGGGGAGGAGCTCCATGGATATCCTTTGTGGACAACCACCAGCTGCAAGCATGTTTGGTATTCCTCTGCCTTAAAGTCATGTGGGTAAAGAATCTTCAGTTTCACACACAATCAAGTGCTCCAAAGCAATAATTGCAAGTGTCCTACCTGGTATTCTGTGGGCATTCCAGGACTGCACTGCTCTCTCAAGTCCAATTTGGCTCACTTGACACGTGAGGTTGGAGACACAGTATTTGGTGTTGTTGTCCTGCATGTCAAGACTGTCCGTATCAACTAGGTCGACCAGGGCTCTTTTTAATGGATAGTTCACCCTGGTGTTCACTTTGGGCCAAATTCGTTCCACACGGAGATTCTGTTTTAGAAGTGAAGCGGTGAGCCAAAAAAACATTTTAAGTATTGTGATGTCTTTTCCTCTTTTTTTTTGTTTTAAAGAAAAATACCTTTGATGATGTTGTTTGTTTGTATGGTACCCTATTGGTGTTGAATCGGTGCTGGGACAGTTTCTCTTGAACGTAAAGAGACAAGAAGAATTCCCTTCCGTGGTCCACTCTGATTTGGTCCCACATACCATTGCTGGCAACAGCTGCTCTGTAATATAATAATATGAACTTGTATTATACCAGTGTTGGGCAGTAGCTTCACTATTTCCAGAATCAAGTAACTTTTTAGTAGCTTAACTCCTTTATTGATCAAGTAGCTTGACCACACAAGCTACAATTTTCTGGAGTACTTCTGTGGCTAAACACAGCGCAGCCATTCATCGCATAGAAAATATCCCTGATATACTTTAATTAGTTGGCCTATATTTGGAATGGAAACTTCTTATTAATCACAGATTCAATCCAGAATTTAACACACACACAAACATGTGCATGACATTTGGTTCAACTTAAACATGTGTGTCATGTAAAATTAGCGCAACTTAAAGTAGCTTCCTACAGTATGTACAGAACTACTTTTGCTGTGTTTGTGTAACTTGGCTTGCTACATTTGACTGGGTGGTAGCTTTTGTGTAGAGAAGCTTTATTTATGGCAGAGTAACTGATAGCATAGCTCACTACAATTTCCAAGTAGTTTGCCCAACACTGCATTTACCTGTACACTTCATTGTAAATGACCAGGTTGTTCTTCACTGGCATTGTAACATTGGCTACAATTTTGCTGCTGAAGCCATCAACAGCCAAAACATGTGTGACACCAAACATCCCCAGCTTCTCGTTTTGGTCCATGTGAAGCTTATGTCCCATGTATTCCGCATGATATGGAATAGGGTTTAGATTGCGTGCTCCCTAAAACAAAGAACATACAAATTTAACTAAAATAGGCCTAATCATGAAAATACTTTGCAAGCACATGGCATGTCTGGTTCTGTGTAACTGGCATATACTCAGTATTGATCAAATATAACACAGGATATACGACACAGCCGATGATGACCTTTTGTTAAAACTGTTTTGTCACTGACTTTTTGTCTATATCAATCTTACCTGACGACGCAAGATATTATATGGCTGATGCACCTCCCTTAGTATCCTCCCGACACGTCCTTCGCCTGCCTTGATGCCCAGAGTTGACAGATATCCAGTCATAAATTTACATCCATAAGACGGGCCCGTCTGTGAGGGGTGGGGAGAGTGAGGTTATGTTAAGGATTCACAATGATAGTGTGTATGTGTGTGTGACAGGGAGGGTAGTTCCATCTTATATTTATGTAATTTATAGTATACATCTATAATTCATTATTTAGGGAAAAAAATGCTGATTTAAGTTTACATTGGGGCCAATGTGTGTAAGTTCAGATGGACTAATTTATGTACAGTAGGCTACCTATTTTCTCTTTAATACCCCAGTACTGAAATCCCTGGTTCCTATTAAATTACAGGATTGACTTTAAAGCTAAATCACTTCATGGGATGAGGCCAAAGAAACATTTTACATGTTTTAGCAATTTTACTCAGATTTCTCAGATCACAGCAGAAACATCTGCACAACAGCCTAGAGTTGGGAGTAGGCCTACTGATCTACTTGAGTCATGTCGCTTTGCATTGAGCGAACCAGCTGTGTCAACTAACATCGTAGAGTTTTGAGTAAAAAGACAAAGCCAACGTGTTTACAACATGACCAGAAGCCTTGGAGTTTGTCAAAGATCAGATGGGAGGGATCTAAGCTACAGCGATTGTAGATGACTAGTTGCTAGGTAACGTTAAACAAATCTGACAGGTAGATAGCTAGACTAGGTTATCGCTATCCTTGCTAGCCCCCACTGTCACTACCATAGACTGTATATATAGAACTGGACAGTGTGGTTGCATTCAGCAGTGTTCTATGGAATTGAAGCCGCCGAGGCGACGCCATCTTGGAAAATTTGCAACCAATTTGAAGTGCGGCTGCGCAGCAGAAGTTGAAGCATGCGCAGTAAAGAGGAGTCGTGGTCAGGCACATAGATATATATAGAACACTAGATGTCTTACGGCGGCGTCCAGAACGTCCGCAGAGGTCGGCCATCTTACTACAGTCAAGCTTTCTGTCAGAATCTGTGGAACCTGAGGCAAACTGAGGTAAGGTCCGTGATCTGCACAAACATAAATACTCTTATCTCGCTGACATTTTGATGGATTTACAAACAGTTTGGTTTCTTTAAAACGTTATTAGCGTGGTTATAATCCTGGATGCTTGAACATGTTAAAATCGCAGCTTTTCTCTTCTAAAAACGACTTAATCTTGCAGCTTAGTTGTGTATCATGGCTAGGCTACTAGCTAGCACCCAATCATTTTACATCGATGGGAGAGGCAGAATTGGTCTTTATTTTCAATATAACTGAAGTTGCTCATGGTTTTTATTTTCGGGTTGGTTTGTTAAAAACATCTTACATCATGATTTCTACAAGAAATTGCTGACATAAGATGCCAGACTTTTGTGCAGCCTATGGATGCGCTAATCGACGTTGTCTGGAAGTGAGAACCCGTGGGATTACCTTTCACCGGTAAGATATTAGCACATTATTATGATTTATTTTTAGGATAATCGTTAGTTACTTAGTGGAAGTATGTTCTATACAGGTTATGTTACACAGGAACAGCGGGGCTATGACAATAGTATTAATATATTGTTGTTTTACTTCACACAAAAAGATGACCCAAATGAGGTGACTGAGGAGATATTGGAAGTTGGGTGGATTTAGCTAACGTATCTAGCAGCTCGCCCACTGTTTAATTACTGTCTTAATTTTTCCCGCATGCGAGCGATGGAGAATATGATCGCTATATTATTACGGACAGTAGAATAAAGGCTATAAGACTAGTGTCACTGACATCGGAGTCGGAAAACTGGGTTGCGATTCAGTGTAAAGCCCGTCTCCTCCAAACTAAACATTAAGTGGCGTATCTTCGGAGACGTCATTTTCTTGATCTGGCTGCCTGCCTGAGGTAATCGAATGATCGAGGAAGAGGCTGAAATTTGCAACAAAGTACTGCGGCGGGAAACATTGGAAGTATGTAACGTAATGAAAGCCTAGAACAACCATATACATAATATACATAGACGCGCGCATTGGCTGCTGGAAATAAGAAATGCGGCCACCATCTTGGACCGGTCATACTCCTCGTTGCGTTGCAGCAGAAGACACCAGATGTCAGAGCACTGTGCAGCATATTCCTGCTCAAATCGGCGGACCATCGCAAACAGGGCTCGGGGGATTACTTTTCACAAGTAAGATTTAACATTACCATACTATTGGTTGTATTTTGGGAATAGAATATTACCAGAGAATTGAGAAGGAGCAATCTTTGATATTACTGTATGAAAATCGTAGCCAGCTAGCTAGGCTATGTTTTCTCAGTGTTCACCCGGCTAAACTAAGACTTGATAAGTCATATTCCATAACACTGACTTAGATTACAACTGACACAAGAATGCTATTGTAGATATAAATCAAATATTACTGGTGTAACATTGGCCGGCGAATTTTATACAAGTGGTATTGGGCAGTCGCTACTTGTAGCTTAAGTGTGTTGGTGGTAGCTTCACTCTCCTGAACAAAGTAACTTTTCAATAGCTTAACTTCTTTATTTATCAAGTAGCTTGGCCACACAAGCTACACTTTTTCTTGTCATGTGAAATTAGCGCAATTTAAAGTAGCTCCCTATGTAGTGAACTAGCCTACTGCTGTGTTTGTGTTACTAATACATTTGACTCGGTGGTAGTTTTGTGTAGTGTTTTATTCATGGCAGAGTAACTGATAGTTTAGCTCACTACAATTTCGAAGTAGCTTGCCCAACACTGTATTAGGCTATTCACATGTAATTTATCCTAACAAGAATAAGATACCTCTCAAATCCCTTTTCATTTATTTATTTATTTATTTTATATCTCCCCAGAACAACTACCTTGCTCAAGGACTACCACGAATGAACTAAACGGTCTCTCGTCCTCACACCCCTGGAACTGAGGAAGGTGCAGCTCTTCATTGCAGTACTGCAGGTCATCTGCTACACTGTGACTGAATATTTGTCCACCTTCATCACTGCATTTGCCACTCTGTGTCCCATTGTCTGGATGACTCAGTCCTCTTTTATGGAGTCTACCCAGTTTCACTATGTACTGCCATCTTATTTGCCCACCTGCTGTCTGTAGCACTTTTTTTCTTAGCCAAAGTGTGCCCAACCAATTTCAGTAAGATGGGAACATCCAAAAATGAAACACCAGTTGTGAAGGATCAGCTGGATGAGGGAAGTTAATTTTAAAACGCATCGCCACAGAGGAAATGGGATGGAAATGGAAACTATGCCTCATAGTTGGGTGTTTACTATCTGATACCTGTTGACACTAAGTTATAGTGATGATTTACATGCTATCAGTTAATTAAGATATTTGTTTATAGATAACAGACAGGCTGTTTGACATCCTGAACAGTCGCAATCCCAGAGCCAAAGGGTTCAAAGCCCCCCTTGGTTCTAGGAATTGGGCAAGCACCAGGGAGTTCTTGGTAAAAGCCAGGGAGTTTTTGCTCTCTTTGAAGATGGAGGATGGCAAACCCCTTCATCGAACAAAGAGGTCTTTTAAAATAGTGACTGTTCAATTAGTGATGCACTGACACCATTTGTAGTCACCAATACCCAGTACAAATTCCTAATTAAATTAATTAATTACAAGTTGTCATGAGCTCTCTCTCTGCCTGGTAACACGTGCTGATTGAAGTCTGATGACCTCCACCTGTTCCTGCTCTGCTCTGCCTCACCCTCGTTACCTACCAGCTGCACTGCATTCACCACTCATCATGCCCTCTATATAAAGCCTTGCTTTTCAGTCCACACTTGTCAGATCGTCTGCAACCAGCACCAGTTACCTGCCTGTTTATTGAAAACGCCTCTGACTCTTTGCCTGTGATCCCGGACCCGCTCGACTACTTCTGTGTTCTCCAGCCCCGGTAATCTTGACCTGCCTTCCGTCCCTCTTCTACGAATACCGCCTAGTCCTTGACTGTACTGCTGCTTCGTTTCAATTGCTGTTGTGTGTGTGTTTCCCCCAGGACTTCCCGGATCATCCAGCTCCTGCCTTCGCTGTTCGGCTACTGGGGGAACACACACACGCAGACTCTTGGAACTCCTGTACCCCCCCCGGAACCCCTGAAACCCCCAACCCTTAAATAAACTTTTGAACGTGACGCAATTGTGGTCCTCGTCCTGTTTGGTGTCTGACAGTACGATCTGACCAAACATGGACCCAGCGCACGGTCGAACCAGCATGGAAACCGACGAACCAGAACCACCCACCGCCATGCAACGCCTGGAAGAGACAGAGAGAGAGGTAAACCGCAACACTGCTGACATTGCCTCCCTACTTCAAGCCGGCTTGAGCCAGCGTCAGCAGTTCCAGCAGCAACAGCAACAACTTGCAATGATCATTCAACTTCTCACCAACCTTTCTCCTCTGCCTGCTCCCACCGGCCCAGCCCCAGCCAGCCTGCTCACCGGCCCAGCATCCGAGTCTCCTGCCCAGTCCACTGCTACCGTGGCTGCCGGAGCCCCAGAACCCAGGATCGGCAATCCAGAGCGGTTCAGCGGCGACCCAACCCAGGTACGGGCGTTCCTGACGAGCTGCCGTGTCCAGTTTACCCTGCAACCCAGGACTTTTGCCACTGAAGGGGCGAGGGTCGGTTACGTGGTCACTCACCTGACGGGCCGAGCTCGACTCTGGGGAACGGCGGAGTTCGAGCGCCAGACCCCAGCATGTGCAACCTTCAACCTATTCGCAGAGGAGATGCTCAAGGTATTCGATTTGGAATCCACAATAGCCGAGGCATCTCGGATCCTGATGAGTATTCGCCAAGGCAGAAGGACTGTTGCGGATTACTCCATCGACTTTCGAACCGTGGCAAGTCGAAGCTCCTGGAACATGGAAGCATTGGTGGATGCTTTCCTCCACAGCCTGGCGGACTACATAAAGGACGAGCTGGTTTCCCATGATCAACCCCCCACTCTTGATGAAGCCATTGCTCTGGCTGTCCGCATCGACCGCAGGATCCAGGCCCGCCGTCATGAGAGAGGGCGCCAGAGTCCATCCACCAGCACACGGAGTGTCCCAACTGCCCTTCTGTCCGCACCTGCCACACCATCTAGCCAGCCGGACCAGTCTGAACCGATGGAGATCGGCCGCACCTCCCTAACCCCTGCAGAGCGCCAGCGACGCATCACCTCCAACTTGTGCCTGTACTGTGGTGGTGATGGTCATCGAGTCGCCACCTGTCCAGCAAAAGCCGGAGCTCACCAGATGTAGGAGGAATCCGGATGAGCTCAATGAACATTCAGCCCTCCATCAGCCGTAAACCCCTCATCCAAGTCTGTCTTCACCTGTCTGATTCCACCCACACACTGGCAGCCCTGGTGGACTCTGGCGCAGAAGCAAACATTATTGACACAGGACTTGCTCGTCAGCTGGGCTTGGAAAGCCATCGCTTGTCCACTCCTGTTCCAGCCCGGGCCCTGGACGGTCACGCAATTGGCACAGTTACCAGCATCACAGCCCCCATCTCAATGATGGTGTCAGGAAACCACCGAGAGACCATCCGCTTCCACCTGCTCAGCTCTCCAGGCCAACCCCTAATCCTGGGCTACCCTTGGCTCCGTCTCCACAATCCTCACCTTGATTGGGCCTCCGGAACTGTGAAAGAGTGGGGAAATGCCTGCCACCTGACCTGTTTGCGTGCTGCCTCGCTGCCCCCCGGCTCAGTACCCCCCAGCATTGCCCACGACATTTCTAATGTCCCTGAATGTTACCATGGCCTCCGAGAGGTGTTCAACAAGACCAAAGCCACATCTCTGCCCCCACACCGTCCGTACGACTGTGCCATTGATCTCCTCCCTGGGACTGCTCCACCCAAAGGTCACCTCTACTCACTATCCCCTCCTGAAAGAAAAACTATGGAGGATTACATCAGGGACTCCCTGGCAGCTGGACTCATCCGCCCGTCTTCCTCTCCTGCTGGTGCCGGGTTCTTCTTTGTGGGAAAGAAAGATGGTTCTCTTCGCCCCTGCATTGATTATCGAGGTCTGAATGATGTCACAGTGAAGAACCGGTACCCTCTGCCTTTACTCACCTCTGCTTTTGAATTGCTCCAGGGATCCACTATTTTCACCAAACTGGACCTTAGAAATGCTTACCACCTAGTGCGAGTAAGGGAGGGTGACGAGTGGAAGACAGCATTCAACACCCACACCGGCCATTATGAGTACCTGGTAATGCCATTTGGCCTCACCAACGCCCCAGCGGTATTCCAGGCGCTGGTGAATGATGTGCTGCGGGACATGCTGAATAAATTCGTCTTCGTGTACCTGGACGACATCTTAATTTTCTCCAGAACTCTGTCCGAACACACCCGTCATGTCCAGCTGGTTCTTCGACGGCTCCTGGAGAACTCTCTCTATGTCAAGGCGGAGAAATGCGAGTTCCATGCTCAGACTGTGTCATTCCTGGGATACATCGTCGCTGAAGGCAATATCCAGATGGACCCCGCAAAGGTCTCGGCAGTTACCTCCTGGCCAGTTCCGGGGAATAGGAAGAAGCTGCAGCAATTCCTCGGTTTTGCCAATTTCTACCGGAAATTCATCCGGAACTACAGCTCCGTCGCCGCTCCCCTCACAGCTCTGACCAGCATCAAACACCCCTTTTCCTGGACCCCAGAGGCCAACACAGCCTTTCATACCCTCAAGGCCCGGTTCACCACTGCCCCCATCCTCCAGATGCCGGATTCAGACCGGCAGTTCGTTGTCGAGGTGGATGCCTCAGACGTGGGAGTCGGGGCCATACTCTCTCAACGGGCAGAGGAGGACAACAAGTTGCACCCCTGTGCATTTTTCTCTCGCCGGCTTTCACCTGCAGAGCGCAATTATGATGTTGGAAACCGTGAGCTGTTGGCTGTCAAGCTTGCCCTGGAGGAGTGGCGTCACTGGCTGGAGGGGTCCACAGTTCCGTTCCTGGTCTGGACCGATCACAAAAACCTCGAATACATCCGCAATGCCAAACGTCTTAACCCCAGACAGTCCCGCTGGGCCTTGTTTTTCACCAGATTCAACTTCACCCTGTCATACCGCCCAGGTTCTCGGAACACCAAGCCGGACGCTCTCTCCCGTCAGTTTCATAAGGATGACTCCCCTTCCCAGGAACCTGCATCAATTCTGCCCGATCCCTGCGTCGTAGCTGCCCTGACCTGGGATATCGAGGAGGAAATTCAAGAGGCCCTCCGTGACCATCCCAGTCCCAGTGCATGCCCAGACGGTCGTCTCTTCGTCCCAGATAATTTGAGGTCCCGGGTCATACAGTGGGGACACAACTCCCGCCTTGCCTGCCACCCGGGCTCCGCCCGCACCTGCCATCTCCTTGCCCAGCGCTTTTGGTGGTCGTCTTTGAGAAGGGATGTCCGAGAATTCGTCCGTGCCTGCCCCACCTGCAATCAGAACAAGTCCTCCACTCGGCCCCCCGCTGGTTTACTCCAGCCCTTGCCTGTGCCCACACGACCCTGGTCCCACGTCTCCTTGGACTTTGTAACTGGCCTCCCACCATCAGGTGGGATGACTGTCATTCTCACTGTGGTTGACCGGTTTAGCAAGATGGCACACTTCATTCCCCTCCCTAAACTGCCATCTGCCAGAGAGACTGCCCAGGCTGTTCTTGATCATGTCTTCCGTCTACACGGGCTGCCCAGGGATGTTGTCTCTGACCGAGGCCCGCAATTTACCTCTACATTCTGGAAGGAGTTCTGCCGTCTTCTAGGGGCCACAGTGAGTCTCACCTCTGGGTTCCACCCCCAGTCCAATGGTCAATCCGAGCGGGCAAACCAGGAGCTGGAGAAGGCGCTGCGGTGCATGGTTTCTCGCAAACCCCAGGCTTGGGCACAACAACTGATGTGGATAGAGTATGCTCACAACTCCCTCACCTGCTCTGCCACTGGTATGTCACCTTTCCAGTGTGTGTATGGCTACCAGCCCCCCCTGTTCCCCAGCCAGGAAGGAGATGTGTCCTGCCCGTCTGCCCTCGCCTATGCCCGCCGTTGCCGTCGTACCTGGTCACAAGCTCGTGCCACGCTACTCAAGTCAGCTGTCAGCTATGCCACTGGGGCTAACCGCCGAAGATCGCCGGCACCCGCCTACCGTGTTGGCCAGAAGGTGTGGCTGTCAGCCAAGGATCTCCCACTGCGGGTGGAATCGCGTAAACTGGCACCTCGATTCCTCGGCCCGTTCCCTATCCAGAGGGTCATCAGCCCAACCGCAGTCCGGCTCCAGTTGCCAACCTCCATGAGGGTGCACCCTACTTTCCATGTTTCGAAAGTCAAGCCGACGCATGAAAGCCCGCTGGTCCCCGTGCCGCTTCCTCCTCCTCCTCCTCGCCTCGTTGACGGTGGGCTGGTGTACACCGTTCGACGCCTGCTTCGGTCCAGACGGCGAGGTAGGGGCCTCCAGTATCTCGTCGACTGGGAGGGCTATGGACCTGAGGAGAGAACCTGGGTGCCAGCCAGTCGGATTGTGGACCGGACACTCATCGCCGACTTCCACCGTCTGCATCCTGATCAACCTGCAATCCGTAGGGGCCGCCCCAGAGGGGTCCCTAACCGTCCTGCCCGCCCGGCTTCCTGTCATGTGCCTGACCCTGACCCTGTCTCGGTACCTGTCCCGTCTTCTGTCCACGACCCTCCAGCTCCCTCCGAGGATGAGGATGTTCACTCGGACCGCTCGGAGGAATTCTAGCCCTCCACCGGCTCCCCTCCGCCCTCCCGACGTGGTGTCACTCTTGGGGACTTCTGGGGCCGTCCCTTAGGGGGGGGGTTCTGTCATGAGCTCTCTCTCTGCCTGGTAACACGTGCTGATTGAAGTCTGATGACCTCCACCTGTTCCTGCTCTGCTCTGCCTCACCCTCGTTACCTACCAGCTGCACTGCATTCACCACTCATCATGCCCTCTATATAAAGCCTTGCTTTTCAGTCCACACTTGTCAGATCGTCTGCAACCAGCACCAGTTACCTGCCTGTTTATTGAAAACGCCTCTGACTCTTTGCCTGTGATCCCGGACCCGCTCGACTACTTCTGTGTTCTCCAGCCCCGGTAATCTTGACCTGCCTTCCGTCCCTCTTCTACGAATACCGCCTAGTCCTTGACTGTACTGCTGCTTCGTTTCAATTGCTGTTGTGTGTGTGTTTCCCCCAGGACTTCCCGGATCATCCAGCTCCTGCCTTCGCTGTTCGGCTACTGGGGGAACACACACACGCAGACTCTTGGAACTCCTGTACCCCCCCCGGAACCCCTGAAACCCCCAACCCTTAAATAAACTTTTGAACGTGACGCAATTGTGGTCCTCGTCCTGTTTGGTGTCTGACACAAGTAGTGAATTTACAAATCATTAAATTATCTAAGAGATTATTAAATTAGAGTATTACCTTAGATAATTAAATTATCTAAGGTAATACTCTACCGGTTTCAGTGCATCCCTCAAGTCCATGAAATAAGTTCTGTTCTCTTGTTTATCTACCATCTTCTGCATCAAGTTCAGATGCTCTGTCCTCATGCCTGCATTGAGTTCATAAGATGCTCTTTCCTGTGAGATGTTCTGTCCTTTCTGCATCGAGTTCATTAGATGCTCTTTTCAGTCTGCGTCAAGTTCATAAAGTGGTACGTATTATATATTATTCATATGATACTATCTTGCTCCAATGTGTTTGCTGTCTGCAGCTTTGTCTGTGTTCCAATTCTTGTATTCAGTTTTTTTTCTCCCCAGATGCCTGTGTCAAAATGGTATGTATTGCATGGTCTGCATGTTATGTTATGAATTAATTCAAGAAGGTTTAAAATTGTTTTAAATGTGAATTTGTGTCTGCCCTGAGAAGTGAGTGCTGCTCTGGGAGCATTCACTATTTTCATCCTATACTGTTAGTTTGCATCCCTGCTTTCTTGTGTCCTGTTTTGGCAGAATCATCATAGTAATACAATATTTGCTTTTGAAGGTTCCTCTCTGTCCTGGGCTTCGTCATCAACATTGACACGTTGATGTCGATGGTCCCTGTGTTACTTGAAGGCCAGCGTTATGTCCTGACCTACAGATTCAGCCAGGACCACTTGGAGCTTCTCTTTAACTCCATCAGAGCATCTGGTAGGGTTCATAATTTATATTTACCAGCTACAACACAAGTGACACAAAGTTTCAGCAAATGCTTTTATGGTTGTCGGTCCATTTATATATGTGTGTGTGTGTGTGTATATATATATATATATATATATATATATCCTGTACTGTATATACTGTGTATGTATATATATTTTTGTGTGTGTTTTCTGAAGACATACACATTTCATGCAAGTGTCACAAACTGAGTATCTAAAAAAATGTCTCTATTTGACCTGTTTGCAGAATTCATCACCACTGATACAGTCTGAATTGTTTGATAATCTTGTGTTTTTTTAAGGCGGCTGGAATAACAACCCCAATGCCAGACAGTTTAAGTATATATTTAGGAAGCTGATGGCCCGGTGTGGAGTTGTGAGTAGCAGAGGCAATGTTACAGAACAGGATGACACAGAGTCAGCCACCATCGACATCTCTACAAGCCTGTCAGCTGTAGATGTGTCCTCTGCAGCAGGAGGAGAAGATCTTCCCTCTCCGTTTGCAGACATTCCGGCCCTAGTCCATGATCACAGCTATCTTCCCGTCCGCTTCAATGGTCTTGCGGACAATGCTCTTGTGTACATTTCAGGTAAAGGCTGACTGAAAGTTGATTTTGCTGTAACCAATAGTGCCAATAGTCAAATCAGTGGGAAAACAACAATGACGATAGTCATAAAAAGAGAAATGTCTTCATTTATATTCATGCTTATTCATTTATAGATTATTGATGATTATAAGATTATTGATGATTATTATTATTTTAGGATTTGTTGTGCGACGGGCTCTGAAGAAGCTGTCATGTGATGTCTGCCGTGCCAGCCTGGTGACCGACGCTGCATCTGCCATCAAGGACCAGAGCTATCACCTGCTGTGTCTAAGAAACAATGGAGGCCTGGTGATTCCATCAGGGGGAACAGTTAGGGTCGTCAGGGCAGCAGAGTGGGTAATTCGCCAGGCCTCAGATAGTTGCAGACGATCACGGCCCATCCAACTGCTGGATATCACGTACATTGTACGGAAGAGGATTGGGTCGGAGGATGTGTTTGAGCTCGGGGAGCACATCAGGGGCACTCAGTATGTCATAGACAGCCACCACCATAGGCTGTTGACATTAGTTGCGTCCTTGTTTTTTAAGCTAAGGCTGCACCACATCGCTAAGATGACTACACTTAGCTTACAGAGCAACAACATGCGACAGAAACTCAACAAAACAGTCCTTTTCAAAGGGCATTAGCCCAATGTGAGTTTCTGTTGGGTCTTCCCGTGAGGCTGGACACTGGGTTTCAGCACCCCTCACCCCCACCCATGTTGTATGGAATGGTTTGTATGCATCTTGGATAGTTTTATTAGACTTTGTTCTGTAATTAGTTATTGTGAATTTAGTGTGATCCTCTACAGTATTTTGGAGAAATCGTCAGCAAGGTATGGTATGTATGTAATGAGGTTATTAGTTGTGTAATGGTTATGCGGTAGGATGGTGGTAGTATAGTTGTTGTTTTGGAATGAATATAGATATGTAGATAGTTTTATTAGACTTTGTTCTGTAATATGTGATCCTCTATAGTGTTCGTGTTGTTTGGGAGTAATCTACTGTATGTTTCTATGTGCTCTTAATAACTAATGTTTTGTGTGCATGTACCCGTGGAGTTTGTACGTTTTTTGTCAGCTTCATGTCTGTGATATTTGTATCTTTGTCTGCTTCGTGTTTAACAAAACTTTGAAAAAAGAAATAAGCTAATAATATTGTCTCTTGTCTCGTCTCGTCTTCTCGCTCAAAGATCTGTACCTTGCCGTGGTGAGCGAGCTTCTCAACTAAACAGGTCCTGTCTTGTGTTTGTGTAGTGTACTTATTAATACTAACCATCATGACTTATAGTAACACTAATCCACTCTATTTCTCTTTCTTCCCCTCTTACCTCACTTGTGAGGTCAACCTTTACCAGTCCTCAGCCATCCTTGTATTTGATGTCCCACTGACTCTCATCGCACCTGAAATCCCATCCCTACAACTACCCTACCATCTCTTGTTGCTGTCCCCTTGCCCGGACTTCCTGGCCCGCACAGCCTAGCGACCCAAAACCTGGCTCTACTTGACAATTCCTAATCCCTATGGACAATTTATTTCCTACACTGGACTCAGACATGAGAATCTCGCCATGGCAAAAATATTTTTTTTTCTTCATGTGTGGCCCTAATACTCCGTCGTACATGTGTAATGTTTTGGCGCCCTCTGAGTAAAATTTAATTGAAATGTATGTGTTTGTGAATTGATGTGTGTGGTTGAGAGTTTTTGTTGAAAATTAGCTTGTCATTTGAAGGGTGTGCTTCTGTGTGCGCCTATGTCTCTATCTGTGTCTAACACACTCTCGCAAACATACACTCACTCTGGCATAAAAAGAAGAATTGTTTAATTTCCACTGAGCTTGTGGAGATGATGCGTCACCTGAACTCCGATGGCTGCTGAGGCTGAACTGGCTGTGGGCCCAGCTGGATGAGGACCATATTTTTTAAAGGATCATCATGCTTCTGTAACACCTTTGTTCAAACATTCTGATTTTAGGAAATCTTCAAAAATATTTGAAAAGTACCTTTATAATATGTAATGAAGTAAATATTTGTAAACAATGTGTTTCAGACTGGTTTACTACCATTTCATGTAAATAGGGGTCTAGTGGTAAAATAAGAGGTGGGTAAACTATTAATTCTGTGATCGCAGTAAGGTTGACTGTGTAATGCGCTTGTTTAAAAAAGACATTCAGAACAGAGTTGATGATGCTGAAGGTTATTTAATGTTTACACCAATACTAGTGGTACTTCATACAGTGCATTTTGTGATTATGCTATATTATGAGGTGCATGAGATTTATTGAGAGGTGGTTAAACTATTTCTGAAATTTCAGAGGTAAAACTTCACTTATGTTTAGCCTCCACTAAAAATATGGAAATATGGACATGTATGGTTATTTGTCTCAAGGCCTCAATTATTCATAAGTATGCAGTGTTATAAATGCATGGTGTACAGGGTGGGGATTTCAACATGCAGCCTTATAGCCTATTTGTGAATATTGTAATCTACATATTTTAGAACATTATTCTATTTTTTAGGACATAACATGATTATTCATAAGTATGCAGTGTCATAAATACATCTCTGACATTTATAACGAACCAATCCGTTTAAAAAATGGTTGAAAATTGAGCAAGTTACGGTTATTTAAAAAGTACACTTACCCCTTACCCCTAACACAATGTTATGGGGAGTGAGCTGCCTGTAGCAAGATGGCCGCCGTGTGCGGACGTTCGACTCCGTTGGCCAGCGATGCGGACGAGACATCTAGTCAAAGATCCTTGATTACTAGCTCCGCTTGAACCCTCTCTGATCTAGTGTTCTATATATATCTATGGTCAGGCACGCCCACTCAACGAGTTAAACACGCCCCTTGTCGATAGAAACCCGCCCCCTTGTCCTTTCCACAACACAGGTCGATAATGAGGTCGACTCGGCGCCGAAGGCTAGCTGGCTGGATGAATTTAGCGGCTGTGAGTTAGCTAAACAGCACAAACAACAGTCTTCGGTTTGTTCTTTGCTGGTAAGTGTTGTGTATCAACTGAAACGTTTTTTTGTCTATTGTTGTTCTTAAATACGTCTAAGAGAGCTTATTATGTTGATTACAGACTGTGAGAAATTAGTATGGTGAATACTAATCAGCTAACAACAGAAATACGGACAGCGAATTACATGCTAACGTTAGCAGCTATATTAACGTTACTGTAAACTGTAGGCTAAGTTAGTCATTGAGGTGAAGATTAGCAAACAGCTCCCGTAAGAGTCGATGCATGTTTAGTCGGTTTTATTAGTTTTTGCTGTTTTCAAATATCTCAATCTGAATGTATGCCATCTCAACATGGAGTAACCATTGACTGTACATGGAGATTGCACAGTCAGTACAGTTTATGATGTGATAAAGCAACGTAAGTTAACGTTATATGAAGCATGGACCTCATCAACTTGTCATATTAATGTAACTACTAGCCAGTTTGCCAACGTTGCATTTTTTCTAACGTTAACAACAAAGACACCTCCGTTAGAGCTACATCTGTGACGGTAGGTCGGTAGTTGTAGACCGCATAAGTGAATGATCGATAAATGCAACGCCTGCATTAAACACTACGCCAAGAACCAGTCACAAATTCCCAGGGATATCGGTGAATATTAAGAAAGTAACACCTCAATTTGTCATCTAACGTCCATGATCAGTCATACTGATAACGTTATTTTTCAAGCTGACGCAAGTTGATAACATTCACATATTTAAATATAGAATTTAATATTAAAATCGCATGTTTAAACGTGTAGTTAACATTAGGTAGGCAGTGACATTTATTGCACACATATATTTAATTAATTGGTATTACTAGTGGTGTTGAGTGCCTCATTATATGCTTTGTGATATTGTAAAATTGTTGACTAACTTTATTGTAACTTTCCTTTTTGCAGATAAGGTATGGGTGATGGCTGAATGTACTGGAGGTGGCGGCAAGGAGGTCTCCATTAGTCTGCAAGGGAATGCCTACGTGAAGTGGTTTGGCTGGGGTGGTCTGAGGTGGCATGTCCTCCCCCTTTCTCCAAAGTTCCCAGACATTCATCTCCCTGACACCACCTACTGTCAATGGATCAACCTGAAGCCCCTTATACATGGGACAGGGCACAGCACCACTACGAAACACATGACTTTCAATAATTTACGTGGCACCAAGATAGGTCTGCCGCTGCTCTGAACCTTCTGTTAACTTGACATCATTCATACTTGAGGCTGTACACATCACTTTGTTTCTATTTTCTTTATTGATGCCACCCAAACTTCAACTTTCTGTATGCCCCTGAACTCACACAAATTGTAAATTGCAATGCGCCATTTAACCAGTGGTGTAGTCTAGTTAGCTGTAGTGGTGGGTATACTGTGAGCAATCCTTGCCTATTTTAAATGGGTATACTGAGATGGTGATGCTTTTTAAGTGGGTTTACTGTGTAGTCCTGTGTATCACATAGACTATACCACTGCATTTAACTGCCTTGGTATTTAACAGTAGCCTACACACAGATGTAGAAGTTAGAAGAACATTAATATCAGAATAATTATTGGTTGATACTAAATCAATTTTGAATGTTTTTATTTATTTATTTAGTTTGAAGTATCATTCAGAATGCCGCCTGGTCTTCAATCAGCCTAAGAGGACACATGTAACTCCTCTCCTAGTTACTCTCCATTGGCTCCCTATAGTAGCCAGAATTAAATTTAAATCTCTCACTTTGGTCTATAGGACACCGACTGGATCTGCTTCTTGTTATTTTGATTTAACGATCAAGATGTACATCCCCAACCGCCCACTGCAGTCTTCTGTTGAGCATCTGTTATGTCGACCAGTCTTAAACGCTAGGTCAAATTCAAGACTCTTTCCCTCAGTGGTTCCATGTTGGTGGAATGAGTTGCCCAGCGCTCTTCATTCCTGTAATAGTTTTTGGTCTTTTAAGAGTGGTCTAAAGGCATATCTGTTCAACATGCACTTAGTTCATTAAGCGCTTCTTAAGTGTTATGGTTTGTATAGTACTGTGTTATTTTCATTAGGCTGTTGATTAATTTGACATTGTTTTTTTATTGATATTCTCCTTAATGTAGTGTTACCATGTAATTGTTGGCATTGTTATTTATTATTGCCCCCCCCCCCCTCATTTTCATTGTTTATTTCATTAGGCTATTGATTGATCCCTGTTAAATGTAAGTATTATATTGTTTTGTATTTGTATATGGCTTTGGACAAAAGTGTAACCTAGCCATCATAATGTGGTATTTTCTTATGCACTTGAAGCAAAAAATAAAAATATGTTTCTTTAAATGTAGTACCACTTTAAACACATGACTCACTGAACAGCAAAGTAGCTTCCTGATTATGTGTACAATGTCTACAGAGTATCCTGATGTAGTAGGTCTATGTTCTCATATTTTTACAGCTGACATGAAGGCTGCAATATTACATTTTTGATTTATAATGGAGCACCCTCTCTGGTGAAAGACTAGTACTAGCAACCCTGTGGTAGAGTCATACGATTACAGACATATTGAGAGAGCCTATGATGAGTTGTCACAGTTTTCAATTTAGACGTATTGAAATGGGGTACGTCTACGGGAGGATTTACACATCACTGGCAAGACCTGATCAAATCATACAAATGCAAAATGTTTCTCCAGCAGTGCAATCGCAGGTAACAATGATACCTTAACTCAGCATTTTCAGATACCGCTGTTATGAGCATACTAAGCAAATTGTCCATTTGTAACTTTGAATCCCTCCTCACGTTAAGCTATGGTCCAATATGTGTTCACTAAAAAACAAGTAACGTTATTTGTCTGGCTTATTAATAAATGGTCATACCGAGGTTGTCGACCTAGCAGGCTAGGTGACGTTTATTGCCATTCGTGCAAAACTAAGCAAGAGTTAACGTTAATGAAACTTAACATCGCCTTCTCCCAGTGACTTAAGTGTATTCAAATGAAGTTGCAACGGTGGTGGAGGCAATCACTGGTTACATTAAACCATTTGAAACAAGTAGGACTGTAAATGATCGTGACAATGGCTAACGTTACTTCGGATGAATATAGCAGAGCCCTTTTACTTTACCTATCAACTGGCTAATGCTAGCATGATTTAGCATGCTATAAGCTAATATACTTAGCATCTACGAAAGAACAGCACATTGTTTCACTAAGAATCTGTCACAACTAACAACGATGTCTCTTACAATCACACAATGTATGACTATCAATATGTATTTAATCAGACTGTGATAAGATATAGCCTAATGATAATAACAGCAACACTTATTTAGGTTAGATTATGTGTTGATATCAGGTGTCGTTAAAATAAGGTAGCGACAAAGAGTCGAGTCTGCTGCCAGCCAGCTGTCAATCATAGGTGTAAACACGCCCTTTTTAGATTTGTTAAAATAACATTTAAAAAAATAATTTCAGCGAGAAAAGAAAAATAGTGTGTATTGAAGCATCTTGAAAACTATTTTTTCGAATAAAAAGTTGTAGATGCAAAAATAGTTTTAGGTGAGAAAAGTGACACGGAAAGTTGGCTACTTGCCCATTGAAATACATGGAGATGGGCGGAGTTACGCTTTGTACTGCAACCAGCCACCAGGGGGCTCTGGACTAGCGCTCGCATCACTCTTAACAGACGGCACACTGTCCAGTTCTTTATATACAGTCTATGGTCACTACTGTAGCTCGCAGCTTGCTCGCTTTACTCAGGGTTGATAGCGAAATAAATACATGTAGATAGATCCAAAGTCGCTGTCTAACTTTGGACTTTAGCTACACAAAATAGTTAAAATACAAACATACCTGGTTAATGGCAGACAACACCTCGCATCCCAAGCTCTCGTCTGAGACGAAGTTTCTCCTTCGGAGATTGTGCTCTGAACAAAACCTTCTCACTGTCATTAATGAGCAGCTTTGTGCACCGACTCACTGTAGCTCAGTGGCAATTTCAGAATGGGTTTTCCCACTCTCAAACAGTTCTGTACGACGGAGTATTAGGGCTACACATGAAGAAAAAAATATATTTTTGCCATGGCGAGATTAAACTCGACATGTTGACTTTAAAGTCGCCATGTCGACATTAAACTCGACATTTCGAGAATAAAGTTGAAATATAATATCTACTTTAATCTCGACGTGTCGACTTTCAGATAGATTGCGTCTTGTCTGTTACTCATTGCCGTCATCGTGAAGTGCTGTATCTTGCAGTTGGAAATACCATGCACTATGCCGTTTAGTATATAGCTAGAATAATACATGTATCCAATGATATGTTTCTATACAAAATGCTATTTCACTCTGTTTTACGTGGGTAAGGCCACCGCACATTCAAATAACTGCCCTTCATGAACCAGGCCATCATAGTTTAACTAATTTCTCTAAAACTGCTTTTCCATGTCTCACCTGCAATAAACATAGGAGGCTATAAACACAGGTATAGCCTAAGCATATATACTATTTTGATCCCGTGAGGGAATATGTGTGCATGTATACTTTATTTATGCACTGTGTGTGCATATGTGCGCATGTAGGCTACTAGTACATGGGGTGGTCGGGAGGAGGACAGCTTCATTCGTCCCTAGACATTCAGCAATAGGCTGTTTTGCATCCATTACAAACAAGCAATGTGAAATTCTAGGATTGGGGAGAGCACCTAGTATGCCTAGTCTAGTGCATAAGCATTAAGTTGAACCTTTAGATGAAAAACACTCTTTACACACACTTTAATAATAGGCCTACAATAAATAAAAAAAAAACGCTAATGACGTTTAGGCTACTTTTGAATCGCATTTATCGCCTGTAAAGGCCCATTCACACCAAGAACGATAACGATAACGATAACTATAACCATAACGATAAAAGCGCTCACACTGAACAACGATAAACAAAGTCTCTCCTTGTGTTAATAAATGTGACGGCTAAAATTCGATGGGTTCTGATTGGCTATTAGCATTTTATCGTTGTGAAAATCGCTCTGAAAGTGATCCCCAACGATATCGTTCTTCATGTCGTTATCGTTATAGTTTATGTGTGAACGTCATCATTCATATTAACGAGAACGATATTTATTTATAGTTATCGTTATCGTTCTTGGTGTGAATGGGCCTTAACTCCGTGATAAGGACCTACAGTATTTGGCTGAGCAACGGAGGTTAATGTTTTATGTTTTGTTCACATGATATAGGCCTATGTCTAATCATTGTTGCAGTCGAAGAAAACTGGAATGTTTAATTCGTCCTCCCTTTCAATCGTCCCGAGCAGTCCTTCTCTCTCCAAACTAACTTTATTCTCAAAATGTTGAGTTTAATGTCGACACGTCGAGATTAAAATCGACATGATATTTCAACTTTATTCTCGAAATGTCGAGTTTAATGTCGACATGGCGACTTTAAAGTCGATACATTGAGATTAAAGTCGACATTACATTTCAACTTTATTCTCGAAATGTCGAGTTTAATGTCGACATGGCGAGTTTAATCTCGTCATGGCAAAAATATTTCTTCCTTCATGTGTGGCCCTAATACTCCGTCGTAGTTCTGTGATAAACTCTGTGTATTCCTCAAGAGCCATTTTACCGTTCTTTCAGGGCCCATCCACACGGAGACGCTTTTTAGGTTAAACGCAGAGGTTTTGCTTCGTCTTGGCCGAGCGTCCAAACGAATCCTGTAAACGCACTGCCCGAAACCGCACTTTTCTGAAACCTGGTCCCAGAGTGGAGAAATCTGAAACCGTAGCCCGTTTGAATTCGTTTAGACAGCGAAACCGCACATCCTGCTTGCGTATCGATGATGTCACCTCAGCTGCCCTGGACTTGCACTTATAGTATTGCCTAACAATACTAGTTTTCATACATGACATTACCTACGATTACACTCCGTAAGATAAATATCACAACTGGTGCTGCGCAGCGCCGATAGCTTATGACTTGGTGGACTGAACACTGTTTTTCCCGTTTTTTTTTTAATGCATTCTAGCTACTGTCAGTGACGCGAGAGAACTTAAGTTATTAGGAAAGTGCGGTGTAAGTTCAGGCTACATTAATTTGTGCGTAGTGCCAGTGTCATTCATTTATTTGACATGTCTTACAACATATATACATGCATTCACAGTTCGGTAGAACACTGATTGCAAATGCGCGATTTGATTTGATGCAGGCAAACGTATTGTTACTAACGAAGGTTTTATAGCAATATTATAAATGTGGCGACAGAATAGCCTAGAACTTGGGTAAGCCTTGCGTTTAGTGATAGCCAAAACTAATGTGAATCACGGACTACAACCAAAGAAAGTAAAGGTGATTAGTAGGCCTACCTGCGTTAGCCATATAAAGGACGGGACTGCACCATTCACAAACCGTAAAATAAAGTTTATTAGTTTTACAGTTGACTACAGTTGACAGTTCACCATCAGTCCACACAAACAATTCTGGTTTCCTTGCACTAGCCATTTTGTCATAGCTTATTCTGTCTGTTTGTAAAGCACAAACTTTGGTCAATTTCTGTAAAGAAACAGTGCCACCTATAGGCCTGGAGTATGAAGTAATGTGTTGAGTCGTGTTGAGATGGATCCGTTTGGACGCAAATATTCTTGATGCGGTTTCAGGGAAGACGGAGGAAAAAAAGATTGGTTTCGTACGTGTGGACTAGCCCTCAGTTTGTTGTCAGTCAGCACAGCTGGTGGTCTTCCTCACCTTGGCAACCAAGTTCCAAAAGAGACGTGCCCCCATGGCAAAACGAAAAAGAATGATAAAAAACAATGAATTAAAATAAATATTACTGATAGAAACCAGACAAGAACAATCTCACTAACAGGAGGATAGTTATGAGAAAGCCTTCACATGTAATTTTTTCATTGTCATTCATTTGTGACCATTTTGCATTTATTATAACATTTACCGGGTGGCCACACCACCACCTTTCATACTAAATATTGCTTCTCCATAACAGTGATTTTGCTTTTATACTTATGACCAGGCATTCTATGAAAGGCAAACCTATTACCTCCATCTCCTCAAACTTGTGCTTCCTCAGACGCATCACAGGCTGCCGATGACCTTTTAGGAGATCCATTGCTTCATTGGTCCAGTGTAAAAAAAGCTTGCCGTGGCTAAATGAGGTAGTGGAGGAAGGTAAGAGTGGAAAATGCAAAAATTATCAGAAATGCAATGACTTGAAGTGTGAATCCTGCTATTAAAGGTTGAATCATGTGAGAATCTGTAAATGCCCTAATGTTAAATAAGTACTTGTCCAGTGTGAAGTTTTCCATCAGCATGATACACCACCACCTCCTAAGGGCTGGCATATCCACCTAAACATAAAATACGTAGACTTATGACATATTTATATGTAGTTATTATAAATTCCATCACACCGAATATAAATAATCATTCCTTACGATGGTGTAATCGAAGGGAGCATCAAGTGCAACGTACAAGGCCAACTGCACAAAAAACAACAAACAAGTAAAACATGAATTGGTGAACACCCGAATGACAGCAAGACATGAAAACATTTAAATACGCCTTACCATTATCATGAAGACTCCACAGTCATTCCCACTGGTTTGACGAGGAAACTTCTAACAGAATAATACCACCATCAGCATTGATTGCAATGGTGCCAATTGAAGTTTACTATTGCAAATAAATGCAGGCTGTAAAGCTTGATACAAATGAATATCACTTACCTCAAAATGGTACCCAGTTTTCTCTGTCCATTCCCCAGGATTTATCCTTTGTGCAAGATCTCTGTGTATTGTGCAACTAATCAGAAAGAAACAGTAAACCCCTGATGCACTCACTATCATTCTTGTCTTTATGAGGGCATATGAAGGTGACTGTCCTAGCGTAAGGTCCACATGAACATGACCTTATAACATAAAGCAGGGGTGTCAAACATATGGTCCAGGGCTGAAACCACCCCTTCACATTATTTCATGCGGCCTGATCCCAAATGGGGCAGCCGTGGCCTACTGGTTAGCACTTCGGACTTGTAACCGGAGGGTTGCCCCGGCTGAAGTGCCCTTGAGCAAGGCACCTAACCCCTCACTGCTCCCCGAGCGCCGCTGTTGTTGCAGGCAGCTCACTGCGCCAGGATTAGTGTGTGTGCTTTACCTGACTGTGTTCACTGTGTGCAGTGTGTTTCACTAATTCACGGATTGGGATAAATGCAGAGACCAAATTTCCCTCACGGGATCAAAAGAGTATATATACTTATACTTACTTACTTATACTTAAATGCTTGAACAACAATTGCAGCTCTGTGGCCTGCTTGAAATCAGTTTGAATGATTCACATGTGGCCGTGCTAAAAATGAGTTTGACACCACAGAAATAAAGGAACTGAACAAAACACTGTAACGTCTATAAGAATGGTCATATGAACGTGACCATCCTAGAACTAGGGGTGGGAATTGATAGGATTTTATCAACGTCATATCAGTCCAATTTTTTATCAATTCTACTAGATGACTAGCTTATAATTACGAATTGATTATGTCAGAGGGATACGATTCCAGTGAATTGAAGCATTTGATTCTTGACTCTACTCTATTCCGGGCTCTCAATTCCCACCCCTACCTTGAACAGAACATAATTCCATTATTGTAACCTCAACAGAGCGGTATATCTCTGATCAAAGTCATGCGGGGTCTCAAAACACCTAGAATCAAGTAAAAGAATCTCCCAAATGACAGGCTTCAACACCTAATGAAGACATGCAGTATATCCGTAACATGCAGATATGCAGTTAGAGTTGAATGGACACTACAACTTAAGCAATAAACATTTCATAATGTTAAAGTTCTCAAGAGATGCAACAATCCGTTTTATATTCATATGAGATTACAGAAATTTCTATTAGCTTTTGGAACAAAGAACTGAGAACTGTAACTTACACATAGCTGGTAATGTCCTGGTGTCCAAATTGGAATTATAATGAATTCTTTTGTGCGAATGTCATTCTGTTTGAAGATATAAGAAAAGATATAGCGGATCACGTGTGGTTCCGCAACCCATTACATTCCGCCACCCAACATTACTCTCACAAGTCATATATCCAAATGTACAATGTGGTCTGAATGTTTAAATCTCATTCCGCCAAACAAATATATAATAATGCAAATGATGCAAATAATGCAAATCTAAAACTTGCCTATATGGGCCATAATGCCACACTTAAAGTAAAGACTAGAGTAAAGATTTGTCTAAGATGTGAAAAAAGTTTGAGACTGGCTGTGCGGGCAGCTGGAGGAAGACTGTGGACTGGGGCTGTCTGGGCACTTTTTCAGATGATTTATAAAAAGATTTGTCCGAATGATTATTTTAGAACAAAAACAGTGATAATGGGAAATTTTCTTGGAACACTCCAGGTAACCTACCATTTCTACTTTGTGTTGTGAGCAAGACTGCTCCACATGATAAAAAAACGTATCTAATATTATGTTGATGACAACTAACACAGTCAAAGGTTTTGTTTGCTTCACAGCCGACCGTTCATGTGTCTGCACATGAGCTACCATAGAAGCGTAACTGCCCCGCTTAAAGCACACACAGCACCCATGTAAATTTTTGTCAACAGTAACAGGTTGCATGACTCCTCTGTCAGGACAAATTGTGGCATGGAACTGGAATGACATGGAATGAGAAATATGTTAGTGGTGCAAATGATGCAGGCCATATACACGGGTTTTGGGATATTGACAGTGGCGTGCACAGACATTTTGGGGGGCAGGTGCTCAGGAGGGGGAGGGGGGCACTTTTTAGCGCACGTGGAACACTTAATTATATAAAAAAATGACACGCACATGTTGAATGAAATTTGACTTGTGCTGCAATTAGTAAATCAATATACAACTATAAATGCAATTCCAAGGAATTACCAGTGCATGAAAATGCTAAAGTTGTGATGTAAAATATCATGTATAGTTAAAACAGATAATACAGAGATGGTTACTGCGGTGATGCTAGGATAGACATGGTGGTTGCATAGCTTAATAAAAGTTGATAGTTTAAAAGTAGACTGTTTAAAAGCTGAATGTAGATAGTTTAAAAGTTGTTGATAGACAGTAGATAGTTTAAAAGTTGTTGATAGACAGCTAGTTTAATAGATAGTTTAATGATAGTTTAAAAGTAGACCGTTTAAAAGTTGAAGGTAAATAGTTTAAAAGTTGTTGACAGACTGGAAGTTGAATGAATGTTGATATTCAAATAGTTTAATGGCTGTGTATAGGTAGATATTTGACGATAACTGAAAGTTGGAATGGCTCTAATGTTTGCTAGCAGTTATGCTAAGATTTTTAATTCTGCTAACCATGCTACTTAGCTAATGTTTTATAGCAGTGCTAGCAATGCTAACATGCTAACCATGCTACTTAGCTAACTTAACTAACATTTTCTAGTAGTTTTGCTAAACATGCTAATTATGCTAGCAATGCTAACTATGTTAACCATGTGACTTAGCTAACCAAGCTTATCATTTTAGTAGTTATGTTAACTATGCTAATTAAAATGCTAACAATGTTAGCATGCTAACTATGTTAACCATGTTACTTAGCTAACTTAGCTAATCATTTTTAGCAGTTATGTTAACTATGCTAACCATGTTACTTAGCTAACCGAGCTAATTATTTTTAGCAGTTTTGCTAAAAATGCTAACTAACATGCTAACTATGCTAACCATGTTACTTAGCTAACCGAGCTAATCATTTTTAGCAGTTTTGCTAAAAATGCTAACTAGCATCATTTTTAGCAGTTTAACTGTCAGTTATCGTCAATTATCTACCTAAATAATTTAACCATTTAAATTATTCATCTATTTAACTATATAAACTATCCACCTATTTAACTGTTCAGTCATTCCAATTATATTAAACCTCTACCTCTATTAAAAATTCTACCTAGCAACCAATATAGTTTATTTTTACTCTGTATGATATTTTACATCATATTTATTGCATTTTCATGCACTGTATTTCCTTCAGGAAATGTTTTTCTAGTTATTATTATTCCGCTTACCACTTTTTCCGTACGCTATTTCTCTTGAACAGTTAACTACAATCATTTTTAGCAGTTTTGCTAAAAATGCTAACTAACATGCTAACTATGCTAACCATGTTACTTAGCTAACTTAGCTAATCATTTTTAGCAGTTTTGCTAAAAATGCTAACTAACATGCTAGCATGCTAACCATGTGACTTAGCTAACCTAGCTAATCATTTTTAGCAGTTTTGTTAAAAATGTTAACAATGTTAGCAATGCTAATATGCTAACTTTGCTAACCATGCTAACTAGCTACAGTGGGTAGGAGTCATAGTTGATGAAAAGTGTTGACATAGTTGATGACAAGTTAAAAGTTGTTGATAGACAGCTAGTTTAATAGATAGATAGTTTAATGATAGTTTAAAAGTAGACCGTTTAAAAGTTGAATGTAAAAAGTTCAGTAGTTTAATGGGTTACATTGTTTAACAGTGGATTATTGTAGTGAGGACTTTTATTTTGAAACAGTTTTGGGCAGAGGAAACAGTTGAATAGGATGTGTAGTCTTAATTGACCCAGATTGTATGCTTAAAGCCTGAGGCTGCAGGTGGCCTGAACACCTGCCATAGGATTCTAATTGCTTAACGGCCGTATTATGATGTCACAATCGGCAATGTTAAGTCTATGGGGATTTTTAAAAAGTTTTTCTTTAATAGTTTAAAAAGTATAAAAGTTTCAAAGTTGAAAAGTCATACCAACCCGATCTGTTTGAAGACCTACGTAACAAAATTTGAATGAAGTTTCTAAGTTAAACTGTTCAAGAGAAATAGCGTACGGAAAAAGTGGTAAGCGGAATAATAATAACTAGAAAAGCATTTCCTGAAGGAAATACAGTGCATGAAAATGCAATAAATATGATGTAAAATATCATACAGAGTAAAAACAAACTATATTGGTTGCTAGGTAGATGAGGTTTAATATAGTTGGAATGACTGAACAGTTAAATAGGTGGATAGTTTATATAGTTAAATGATTTGCTTGGTAGATAAGGTTTAATATAGTTGGAATGATTGAACGGTTAAATAGATGAATAATTTAAATGGTTAAATTATTTAGGTAGATAATTGACGATAACTGACAGTTGGAATGGCTCTAATGTTTGCTAGCAGTTATGCTAACTATGTTATCAAAGATAATAATGTTAACCAAGTTACCTAACTTAGTTAACTTAGCATAACTACTAAATATGAAAACCTTAGCTAACTAGCATGGTAGCATGCTAACTATGCTAATCATTTTTAGCAGTTTTGCTAAAAATGCTAACTAGCATGCTAACTATGCTAACCATGTTACTTAGCTAACTTAGCTAATCATTTTTAACAGTTATGCTAACTAGCATGCTAGCATGCTAACCATGTTACTTAGCTAACTTAACTAATCGTTTTTAGCAGTTTTGCTAAAAATGCTAACTAGCATGATAACATGCTAGCATGCTAACTATGCTAACCATGTTACTTAGCTAACTTAGCTAACTAGCTACAGTGGGTAGGAGTCATAGTTGATGACAAGCAGACAAACAGTTAAAATGGCTGAACAGTTGAAAAGTTCAGTAGTTTAAAGGGTTAAATTGTTTAACAGTGAAATATTGTAGTGAGGACTTTTATTTTGAAGCAGTTGAATAGGGTGTGTAGTCTTAATAGGGCCAGTTGGTATGCTTAAAGTAGAGACGGTTGATAAAGCGAGACGATTCATAAGGGGGTAAATTCTGGCACGCTATGACGTAGGGTTCGAAACTGCCACGCCTTTTTAGGAGTCTAGCGGGAGGTCCAGTGTCTATGTATTCCTATGGGAGAAATGAACATTTTCTCGGATTATGACCATTCCCTTAGCCCTACATTCAGCGATGTAAGTTATGAACCCATTTTCTACAAGCCACGTGTCTTTCTAACATTCCCACATTGAAATTGTATTTTTCAGCGAAATAAATAAAGAGAAAAATGACTTTGTTTGTGGTCTGTCTCTGTCTCCGCTAAGCCCAGCGCTCGTGCAGGCTACCTGTTCTCAAAGCACACTAGCCCAGGAACCGTTGCTAAAATAACGTACTTTAGGTATAACTATAGTAGCCTACCTTGTAGTTGTTGAACAAACTATTAAGTCTACATTGAAAATGCCCAAATTCTGCTTGGCAATTGGCTGTTCCAACAAAAATGTGTCCGTATTTTCATTCCCAAAAGACGCAGAAAGGTATGTATTTGCTAGATAATAGGTTATCTTAGTTGTTAGTAGTACGATCGAGCATAACGTTACGTAAGGTAGAAGATGCAGGTACATTACACATTTTTTTGTTGCATTACATAACACTCTAAAATAATGTTATCAACTCCAATAAGTACCTCCTAGTTGTTAACATTACATAAAGTTTACACATATTGTAATTGTGAATCAATAATGCCAGCCAAACCTACTGGCAGAATAGCAATGTTACAATCAGCATGAAACTTTGGTACTCATACTCATACAACATAATTTAGGGTACAGCAGGATGTTAAAGTGTGTGTGTATCAGCTCATTTTCAAAGGGCATTCCACATGTCTTGAATGAAGTACAAAGACTAGTAAAAAAAAGAAAATTTGTTTATACCATTTTATTGAACTACTAGGAGAAAGAGGTGGCTTATTAATATCAAGCGCGCCGATCTCTCCATTCATCTGCCCCAAGCCCAGAAAAGGCAGTTATGGAGTCTGCGAGGTTCATTTTGAACCGGACATGATTTACCAAATGGTACAGTCTTATTTGATTTTCAGGTTGTCAACTACATCACAGTTCACCTAAATAAGCATAACAATACATGATTAAGGAAAGGTTCTTTCTGATGATAATGTATTTTGCAGCAACAAAGAAAGCGTCTAACTGACAATGCTGTGCCAACCCTGATTAACTGCCCTAACCCCCCTCCATCGAGTCATGGTAGACGCCGTGTCTTGGAAAGATTTGAAAATACTGGTAGGTATTGCCCATATGTATAGTTGGACAGCAGAAAATAGCAGCAGCTGAAGTGCAGGCCGTCTTCATCTTTTAGGTGTCGAAGGGTTGAAGTGTCTAGTAACAGCATCAGCATCTGTAACAAAAGAGTATGAAGAGACAGATGAAGTGAATGTCCGAGCGGAAGAACACCTAGAAGAAATAGAAACAGAAACAATCAAGGAAGCAGTGAAAGTAAGGTGGTTTTACATAAAGGTCTAAATTAATATACAACCCCAAAACAGAACAAGTTGGGACATTGTGTAAAATGTGAATGAAAATAGAATGTAATAATCTGCAAATCTCTTTAAATTGTCTTTTGAATCATGTTGCTGGCATCAAATTGAACATGAACATATATTTGTGGTTATGGTTATGCTTTGGTCAAAAGCGACATACAAATACAAAACAATAAAATACTTAAATTAAACAGGGAACAGAATGAGACGTTGGTCAGACTATAATAAGGACAATAGTAATAAACAATGTTAATTCAGTCAATAGCATATTGAAATAAACAATGAAAATGAGGGAAAATAGCAATAATAAACAATATTGTCCATTCAATCAATAATATAATAACAATAGCATGGTAGGATTACATTAAGGAAAATAACAATAATAAACATCAATGTGAAATTAATCAACAGCCTAATGATAATCTATTTTCCATGAAGTAGTCGGAATTTTAATTTCAACATTTGATGTCCTTTTTGCTACTACATATGGGTTTAAAATACTTTTATATGACCACATTCTGTTTTTGTTTGCATTTTACACAATGTCCCAACTTTTTCTGATTTGGGGTTGTAGATAACATCAAGTTAAGGTTAAGTTAAGATCAAGGATAGCAATGCACATTTCTTAACAAAAGGGTCAGCTTGAGGAAGAGCTGAGGCTGGAAAAGCAGAAAGTCTTGGAGCTTGAACAGACACTTCAAAGAGAGAGGGAGAAAGGGAAACAATTACACTTACAACTTTGGAGAGAAAGGGCCAACAAAATGAGACTGAAAAAGAGACTCCAAGCTCAAGTCATAGAGCTAAAGTCTAAGTAGGTTTCCCTTGTATGAAGACTTGACTGTGTACATATTTTGTATGTTGTTTTGTCTCCTTCTGACTTAACCTAATGACTTTGGTTATTATCCAAGGCTTAAAGTTGAAGAAGATAAGGAGAAACTGTCTGACGCACTAAAGGTCCTACCACCTGAGTCTGCAGAGTTTTTCAGACTCCAAATAAGAACTAAAAGCAAGAGAGGAAGAGGGAGAAACTTCCCTTCCACTGTGAAACAGCTCGGCGTCCAAGTTTTCCACCATAGTCAAAATGCCTACAGGACGTTGAGGCGGCATTTTGTTCTTCCTTCTCCTGCAACTCTGCAGCGGTTCATAAACCACAATATCAGAATTATATTATTAAAGGTGCTCTAAGCGATGCTCGTTACTTCTTCCCCCTCCCTCCTGTGCTGCACCCATGCATTAACAAGCTAGTGTACCTCTGCTTTACAGGCAGGCTTCCTAGACTCAATACTGCAGCAGATGGCACTGCTAGCACAAACCATGAGACAATCTGAGCGTGCAGTGTCAATTGTGTTTGATGAAATGGCAATCAAAAAACATCTAGACTACAATCGAGCCTTAGACAAAATAGATGGGCTGACCACTAAAGGCGAGGTAGCCAACCAATCTATGGTGTTGATGGCTCGAGGAGTAGCCTCAAAGTGGAAGCAAGTGAGTATTTATGTTTAGTTTGCGCCCCCAGGTGGTTTTGTCAATATCAGACAGCAATTGTAACTAATTACTAACACTTTCATCTACCCACTCCAGGCCATAGGATACTTCTTATCAAAAACTGCTCTTTCCCCAGAAGAGACAGTAATAATAATATCAACGGCTGTGAGGCGACTCACACAGATCGGTTTCAATGTGAGTTTGAATTATATCAAATTAGAATAAAGCAACTTATTGTCTGCATAAATGAGATAGAGGTCATGTTAACACATTGTCTCTCACAACAGGTTATATCTGTGGTCTGTGATCAATCACCTACCAATTTAAAGACATTGAAACTGTTAGGAGCCAGTCTGGATATCACAGACAGTACAGATGCGGCACATTGCATATCAGTGGATCGGAAAAAAATTCCTCTGATATTCGATGTGCCTCATCTTGTAAAATCAGTACGCAACAACTTAAAAAAGCATGGCCTTAAGGTTAGTGTCATTATGAAATTGCACATGGTTTAATTTGTTCCAGCCAATTTGTCAATTCACTAGCAAAATATCTACAATCACCTTGTCATGTTACAGATAGGACCAAAACAAGTACAGTGGAAACACTTGGAAATGTTTTATGACATTGACAGACAGAACACTGTACGGATGGCTCCGAAGATTACATTAAAACATGTGACCCTGCCACCTTTCACAAATATGCGTGTTCGACTGGCCACACAAGTTTTCAGTCACACAGTAGCAGCTGGTGAACATTTGTTTTTCTTTAAATAAAATTGCTACACCAGTTTTGTGTTTTAAATGATATATCTGTGTCCTACCTATTAAATACACTGTGATGATGCTAATGCAATCATATAGGGATGAAGTCCATGGTTGATCTGAATCGACTACCAAATGAGGTACTCACTACAGCTGACTTTTTCGAGGACATGAACAAGCTTTTCGACATATTGAATTCACGGTATAAATGTCTCTCCACGTGCATACCACCAATTACATTTTTAATATTAGTCAAATTGTAATAACTAACTGCAAACACTTGCAGCCACTTGGTCCAAGAAGCACTGCACAGATGTCCTACCTCAGGGAAAGTCTTCAGTGGATTACGTCTTGGACCTTCAGGTTGGCAAGAAAACAATACATGTAATGGGTCAGAAACCAGATCTTCATCATTATTATAATAGATCATTGACTTTTCTGTAAAATGTTACAGACCGAAATTCACTCCTCCTTGCCAGCGTGGCTTCATTCTCACCATCCGCAGTATAATTTTGATGGTGCAACAACTGGGGATAGAATTGGGAGAATTGAAATTCATCTGCACAGCCAAACTTAATCAGGACTGCCTGGAGGTAATATACATATACACACACACACATATACATATAATCACAGAAGCTATCCAATATCTAACATACTGTTTACGACCCATGCTTACTCCAAAAGAATTTGTTCTCCGTGATCCGTGGCAAGGGGGGCCACAGGTTCAATCCGACCAGCAGGGAGTTTGCAGCAGCTATAAAAAGTGCCTCCATTGCTGAACTAACAACCAGCATGGGGAGCAATTGTTTGTCAGACCATAACACCAGTCTGATCAACACAAAACGCAACAGGCCGACTACAACTGGCAACCAACTGTCTCTGACACCATCAACGTCTCAGGTAGGGGCATGCAAATGGTAATCTGACGCTAATAATAAATAGTAGAAGGGGGTCACTTGCTCTTCAGCATGGTTGGTGTTCACGGAACAGGACGCAGAAGTCAGTAAGGACACCCAAGGTCTATCTAGGACCAAGGAGCAGGACCGGAGCACACAAAGCTTTAAGTGATTTTTAATTAGTGCAAACTGACTAAAGTTTCGACGCCCTTGCGTCTTAATTTTTGCGTGCGCCGGTCCTGCTCCTTGGTCTTAGATAGACCTTGGGTCTCCTTATTAAATAAATAATAAATGTTGCTCACAATCTACACTTCAGCGTATGTTGCCATCATGCCCTGTCTGCGGTCTACCATAAAAGTCATAATGATCTAACACATGCTTACACAGAATGTTATGTAGTGTGTTACAGAGTGGGAAGACATCACAGAGGAGGCTGAGATAATGGATGTGACGGAGGTCACCTCAGACTGCATCGAGGAGGAAGTTTTAACATACATTTCTGGGTGGCTCGTAAAAGGAATCACATCAGATCCTCTACTCTCCTCCTGCTCCCAGTGTGAAGAGCTCCTGGTCCACATCCCCCACACCGACCACAACTACACCACCACACCGACCAATTCATCTACATTTATAAAAAGGAAAAGATACACACACAACGCAAATTTATTAGAACCATCCAAATTAATGACAGACACAATTATCAAAATGGAGGCCAAACTAGCACCCTTACTAAAAATTCATTGGGCAGAGAGCGGACTCCTCAAAAAACTAAAAGATGACATACAACAATCAGATGTGTTCAATAACATGTCACGTCTACATCCTGAGCACAGCTTTGCTCTCCAAGAAAAGATCTTACAAAAATTCATTATGTGTAGGATTGGTGCTGAGCTACGCCGTGAAAACAATCGGATTCAGGAGGAAGAAACACGTGCGAGAAGGAAATTAAAGTGCTTCACTGGCTAAACATGAATATTAGCGATACAGTAAATGGTTCTACACAAACTTAAACAAATGTGTACGTACTCTTTCATTTTACCAATAGATGTGCTATCTTGTTCAATTTCTTTTACTCAAAGTACATTAAATTTCCCTCACGGGATCAAAAGAGTATATATACTTACATACTTATACTTAAGGTAACGTCAGCATCTAGTAACATTTCAAGCCCTTACGGCCCTACTAGTCTGAGGGAAGGGCCATAAGGGCTTGAAACGTTAGACCACTAGTGCTAGCAGCTAACTGTTAATGAAAAAAAAAAAAAAACTTTAATGGGAGCTCTCCGGTTTGCGGATCTTCGCTTTTTCTTTAAACCGTATCTTTGATTTTGCAGAGACACGGACACGTATTCATGGTCCTCTGCTGGCTTCAATGGCTTCAACGTCGTCACTGACCACTTGTCTTTTTTTCCCGCGACCACGAATTTATGGCTTAACGGCTTCAACGTCGTCACTGACCACGCCCTTTTAGGAGTCCGGAACTAGTGCCACTTTGTTCCATTGGCGAATCCCCTTATGATTCATCTTAGTTAACTATAGAATCTTTGCTTAAAGCCTGAGACTGGCAGTTGATGCAGGTGGCCCGAACACCTGCCATAGGATTCTAATTGCTTAACGGCTCTATTGTGATGTCATCAGCCCATGTTAAGTCTATGGGGAAATTTTGACTAGTTTTTAATTAATAGTTTAAAAAGTATAAAAGTTACAAAGCTGAAAAATACAAAGCCCACATGTCCTAAGTAAGACCTACGTAACATAGTTTGAATGAAGTTTCTACGTTAAACGGTTGAAGCTGCATTAACTGCGTTAGAAGAAGAACTAGAAAAGCATTTCCTGAAGGAAATATAGTGCATGAAAATGCAAAAATATGATGTAAAATATCATACAGAGTAAAAACAAACTATATTGGTTGCTAGGTAGATGAGGTTTAATATAGTTGGAATGATTGAACGGTTAAATAGGTGGATAATTTAAATGGTTAAATTATTTAGGTAGATAATTGACGATAACTGACAGTTGGAATGGCTCTAATGTTTGCTAGCAGTTATAATAAGATAATAATGTTAACCAAGTTACTTAACTTAGTTTACTTAGCTAATGTTTTCATATTTAGTAGTTATGCTAACTAGCATGCTAACATGTTAAGTATGCTAACCATGTGACTTATCTAACTTAGCTAATCATTTTTAGTAGGTATGCTAACTATTCTAACTAGCATGCTAACTATGTTAACCATGTTACTTAGCTAATCATTTTTAGCAGTTTTGCTAAAAATGCTAACTAACATGCTAGCATGCTAACTATGCTAACCATGCTACTTAGCTAACTAGCTACAGTGGGTAGGAGTCATAGTTGATGACAAGTAACAGTTACAATGGCTGAACAGTTAAAAAGTTCAGTAGTTTAAAGGGTTAAATTGTTTAACAGTAAAATATTATAGTGAAGACTTTTATTTTGAAACAGTTTTTGGCAGAGGAAGCAGTTGAATAGGATGTGTAGTCTTAATAGGGCCAGTTTGTATGCTTAAAGCCTGAGACTGGCAGTTGGTCCAGGTGGCCGCCTGAACACCTGCCATAGGATTCTAATTGCTGTGATGTCATAAAGGGCAATGTTAGGTCAATGGGGAAATTTTGATAGTTTTTAATTAATAGTTTAAAAAGTATAAAAGTTACAAAGATGAAAAATACAAAGCCCACATGTCCTAATTAAGACCTACGCGTCAATGTTTGAATGTTTCTACGTTAAACGGTTGAAGCTGCATTAGCTCCGTTAGAAGAAGAAGAAGAATAATAAAATGCCTTGGAATAACAGTACAGTGCATTTTCATGCACTGTAATAAGAAGTGCATTATTATTATTGCACTGTAATAAGAAGCCTAGGAAGAACAGTACAGTGCATTTTCATGCACTGTAATAATAATATTAAAATGCCTAGGAAGAACAGTACTTTGGAGTGGGTAAGACTGTCTTTAGTGGCAGGCTAGCACATACCGTTGACTTGCGCTAGCCTAGCACCTGCGAACTCTGCAATTAGAAGGACTGGATGAAACGTGCTGAAAACGGTCTCCACTGATAAATATCACACTTGCTTACTTGGAAATAAGGTCTTATGTCCAAAATCCTGAACCACCCCTTTAACAGATAGGCTCTGCTCTTGGGTTTGGCCTCACAGCGAACTCAACCCTCTTGTTGCTTGCAGTTTGTTCAATAAAGCGATGCAGATTACATTATTTATTTCTGATTAATTGCATCTTTTAATGTCTTTTGCAACATCTGCTTGTTAGGCTGGGCTACTGTCCTGTACAGGTAAATGTTCAACAATTGCTGGTGTAGGCCTACAGGCTATAATCAATTAGGGACTGTTCATTATTTATTTAAGGGGCTACCGGAGGAGTTTTGGGAGCGTCAAAAAAGACGTGACCCTCCCTCGCCAGCAAGAAATTTTTCTATGACCCTCCAAAGTGATTGAGAAAAAACGCATGACCCTCCCCAGTCCCAACAATTTAGGCTATTGATGCCTTCTGTAGGCTACTGGGTCAATTTGGGAGCTTGCATGCCACGACTCCTTCCTTTTGGCCAGTTTGCAGGTAGCATAACGTCTTTTTCAATTCATAGAAGGGAGAGCCCAGTCTTTCGTGTGACATTGAGGTGCGCAAATAGTTTTTAATAGCCTGTTAATAGCCTGTAGCTGAAAAGCTTCGTTCACCCGATGCCAGTCACTGATCGCAGTGTAGTAGGCCCCTATCTGCCCCCTTTGGAATTGTATCTAGAGCCTATTATAAGGTCCAGTGCGTTATGTCCTGGGATTCGGACGTGCTCAAAAAGAAAAGAAAAAACACTTGTTGCTTTGATATCTTTTTCGTTGTCGTTTGAACGTCGGCAAGCAGGCATGTTGCGGTTGCAATTTAAATGAAATTTCTACAGTAGGCCTACAACATGCAACATGCTTGTTAGGCTGGGCTACTGTCAATGTACTTGTACAGGTTCAAATGTTGTAAATGTTCAACAATTGCTGGTGTACAGGCCATAATCAATTAGCTAAATCATTTGTTTAGCTGTTTAAAAAAAATCGTGCTACATTCAAACGCAAAAAGGTGCTTTGATATCTTATTCGTTTGAACGTCGGCAAGCAGGCATGCTGCGGTTGCAATGAATGAGGATAATTGGTTTTATCTGCGGATTTATTTTTTGCATTATTTTGAATATGGCTCCAGTCTCAACAGCACTCAACAGCACAGTTACTTTTTCCACACGCATCTAAGTTCTAACACACATATCCCCTCTGCTTTCTCTCTCTCCATCCCTGCGCACGGTGCTTTCTTAAGCTGCACCGTCTTACAACAATTGCATCTACATTTTCATATTAGAATGTTTTGTCAAGTGTAAGCTTAAACTACCGTGATCAATTTAAGTTCCCGTGCCCCCGCTGAAAGTCTCATGCGCTTATCGTTACACTATCAAATCTATAAGTAACGTGACAAATAGGGTATAAGATATATAAACTCACGCTATTGTATTATCATATATGTTTGGTAATGGCTCAGCTTTCTCTGATTGTTCTACTGACTTGGAAACTGCATCATAGAAGCAGTAAGTCAGATCGCATCAAAAATAGTAGTGGCAGAACTCCAAAGTGACACCTTGTGGTTGTTTGTGTCAACTGCAGTTTGTGCCATTTCTGCTGAGAAAATGGGGTGCGTGATTCCTGAAGGAACCCGTCCAAACTTAACTGGGACCCACTGTAGGGGGCGGTAACCTTTCTGATCCTTTTAACTGTCAGTATCTATAGGCTCCTTGCCCTTTCACACCAGGGGCCTCATTTATAAAGCCTGCTACACACAAAAAACGCTGCGTGAACGGGGCTGAACTGTGTGTACGCATCCTTCACCGCCAACATTGACCATCCGTAAAGTTTACGCAAAGTTTTTTCAGGCATCTAAGTCAGCGAGGCCTATCTCACGTCACATCCAAAATATATATTTACAGGTGCCAGACAAAACGTGTCAGAGAGAAACAGGGAGAAGGTCTGCACACAGTTCTGTGTGGGCTCCAAAAAAATACTTTATCTATCTCTTAAAGAAGTACAGTGAAGGCTGTACATCAGCAGTAATATGAAAAATGTACCTCAACGACCATGGCAACCTTGACGGGGACAACAAGGAGGCAGACATCCCCTAGCCCCCCCCCAACTGCACTACCCTATCCCACCCATAGTGTCTATTTACAAATGTACATACTGTAATTACACTTATAGCCATATTCTACTGCTTTTCACCCTGCACATACACTTATTATTAATACTATTGTAATGTTACTGTTTCTGCACTACAATGGTACTGTTACCACACTGCACATAGTTGTACATTCTGTACATATCTGTCTATATGGTTCATACTAAATATCCATATTTATTCAGTTTTTATGTAATATATTCTGTATAAACTGCATATCTATATTGTTCTTACTACTACTATAATGGTACCGCCACTAAATTACACATACCTGTTCATGTTGTTCATACATTGTTCAAATTACATAGCCATATTTATTCTGCTCATAAGGTAACTGCTAATACACTGCACATATTTATTAGGGCTGTCAATTGATAAAAAAAAAATCTAATTAATTACATACTCTGTGATTAATTAATCTAAATTAATCGCATATATGATTTTTGCTGTGAAAGTATTTAAAATATTTAAATTCAAATGAATCATTGAATAATCAGCATTAGTGACATTAAAGTTCAAAAACTCTTTTATTATTATTTTAATAATGGCCATAATAATCTATGATATGACCTAATATGCTGAGGAAATAAATTCAAAAGTGCTTCGGGAAGAAGTATTTTTTATCACATACATTGCAGAGGACTTTATTTTAATCAACACTTTATTTTTATCAACACCATCAGGCCGTTTTTGAAAAGTAAATGTTCCAATCAATGATCTAGGCAGCACATTTTCTTCTCTCTCCTTCATTTTACAGTCTAATGGTTACAAACTACAACGGTTCGGGGTCAAAGGTCATACAGAATCGATTAATCTGCGTTATTTTTTTAATCAGTTATTTTTTCTTAAATTAATTAATCGAAATTAATCAGTTATTTTGACAGCCCTAATATTTATATTTAATTTATGCTACTCTAAACTACCTTCTGCAAAACAACTGTATACTACTGTCTACACTGCACTATATTTCTTGTCCTGTCTATATGCACCACCTGCCTATACTGTGTATATCACATTGCACTTTTCTGCTTTTTTGCACTTCTGGTTAGACGCAAACTGCATTTTGTTGTCTCTGTACTTGTTCTCTGCACAGTGACAGTAAAGTTAAATCCAATCTAATTTAATCTAAAAAATTATCTGCCTCTGCTTTGCCTCTTTACGGATCATGTTAAGCGTCTGCTTCACCTCACTGTGTGTTCACTGTGTGCTGAGTGTGTTTCACTAATTCACAGATTGGGATAAATGCAGAGACCAAATTTCCCTCAAGGGATCAAAAGAGTATATATCCTTATACTTACTTATACTTTCGTTGCCTTGTACTTGTACTCTGCACAATGACAATAAAGTTTAATCTAATCTAATCTAATCTTGTAGTGTGAAAGAAGACACTGCTGTTTCAGGGGAGTCACTACACAATTCTGTTCTGTGTCTTCTGCTATCGGTGCTGCAGTTGCATCTCTATCTACCTCTGTGATCAAAAGGTCTGGAAAAAGGTGTGCGCGCACACACACACACACACACCCAAAAGAAAAACAAAAGACAGGATTAGACAGGATGCTGCTAATGACAATATAAAAAGTAATAAACAATAATAATAATAATAACAATATACCCACTCTCTGCAAAAACTGCTTATCTAATAAAATGTAACCATGTAACAATGTAACAACTCATCCTGAAAACAAGCAAATTTGCGTTAAAATTATTTTTTGAGAGTACTAACTCTCTTCATAGTAAAAACAATACCAAATAGATTTTTTGAATTTAATATAAGATTAATAACACTTGGTTAGATTTTATTTTTTGCAGGGCTGTTAATGATTTTTTAAAAGTCATCTCTGAACTTCTTCAGTGCTGGACCGGTTTCACCATGTTGGACATCTAGTTCCTACTTTTATTTTGAAGGAATGTCGAGTAGCGGATGAAAAACCTTCGTAGGGTTGCTATCAGGGTTGCTAGCCAAACACTGTGGAAAGAACCTCTTTGATACACAAGGAATTTACCCATTACAACCATACCTAGACTGTAAAAACAACATATTTTATCCCATTAAGTTATCAGTAGTACTACCGCTTCGTGTTCAGGTGTAAGTTTATCTGAGTGAATGCGGTAGTTCTAGCAGCTAGCACTAGAGGTTTTAACTAACGTTCGTTGTGTTCGGCTTAAACATCAACGTTGACTAAACACAGTGGCTATAGTCCTAGCTTCTAACGTTAACGTTAATAACTGTTAGTGCTACACGTGTTAACGTTAGTTTGGTTAATGTTATTCATAGCGAACTTAGATAATATTAGATAATATTAACCTAAAAAGATTAGTTAGTCCTGAATTTCGAAATGTTTGTAGAAGCTAGAATTAAATCTTAACTCGGGACTTTTGATTTCGAGTGAATAAATTAACCCAACCTGCAAAATGTTAGATTGGAATGAGATTGAAAATGTTGATCCAGATGAACTGGGAAACGTCGAGGCACTTGTCGACACATTACTTCAGGTAAGTTGTTGCCTATTTATTTATACCAGTGAAGTGAACTATTTTAACATATCGTACATCAATACTGCGTTCGGGTAACGTTATCAATGGATATGTATGGCAAGCCAACGATGCCATTATTACGTCTAACAGTTTGCTTCTAGTTTTAAGATAAAACCGCCGTATTATTTATTAACTAGAAAATGGAATTCCAGGGAATTACCATTGCATGTAAATGCAAAAAAGCTGCTGTGTATAACATTACATTACTTACAGTATGATTATTCAGATTACATAGACGTGTCCAGTATTCTTGAAAACCACTTACTTGATTAGATGTTAGCTTAGAGTATATGACAGTCAGTAAAAATAAATTGTTAATTCAATATTGATCAACATTCTTTGTTTTAATACAGCAGAATGATACTCAGAATACACTAATGCACAATTAACAACCAATGTAAGCTTGAAGTAAAAAAAAATCACAGTTGTGTGTGTGTGTATATATAAACAGAACTTGATAATGCCAATCATACAGATCTATTTATCAGTGGTAATTCTGAAATGGCAGCAAGAGCTAGAGGTCTCAGTTAATTGTAAAAAATAGGTCACTTTTGATGGTGATAAAGACTGAAGAACAAGATCCAGCCCTTCAGATGATCAGTTTTAGACAGAACCTAGGTTAGAATCTTAATTTTCACACAACACAGCTCAGGTCTAAAAACGGAGGTCTAACAGCACAGCTAAGTTTCACAAATGTCACAGCACATGATTCAAATGTATGCATGCTTCATATAGTTGTTGGCATAGTCCTCCTGCAACAATATAATACCAGAGCCCGTCTACGGAGAGCCTTGCCACTCCGTATTAAGTAAGTCCCATTGTACCATTGTAATTTTGGATGCAGTTCCACCAGAGTTCCACTGGGGGCGATCGCCATGAGTGCTGTATGTATTATAAGGTCCTGTCCATGCATTAACTTTGGTTGTTATAATTTTAATATTTTCAGAGCATTTTTTTTAAATTGGGCTTGATTTTCAAAAAGCCTGTTTTCATCTTCTCATTTCACCACGTGGACAGTTAACAGGATTTTTTTAGGTTAGGTTTGAATGTCGTTAGCTAATGTTATCGAAACCTAAAGCTAACCAGTCAATTTAAAGTGACGACTTATTAACGTTGTTTAGGTGGGTTTCATAACTTTCCTTATATCAACGGATTGGATAAGTGCTAACGTTAACTATTCCCCTAACGTTAGAACTACAGAGTTTGGCTACTTGTGACCTATCATTTCATACATAGTCTATAGTATAGAATGCTACATAACATAATGTTAGACTACATAAATGAGTCAAATACCAAAAATCGGACCACTTACCTTGTCTGTAGTTAGAGAAATGTGCCTCTGGAGGAGAGTTTTATGAGCAAGTAAAGTATTACGGCAGGCAATGCAATAATATTATTTTATGTGGGGCAGCTAGGACCATAACAAATGTGGAAATAGTTAAGTAGGCCTACATGGATATTTAATGTGTAAAGTACCAATATTATACCAAGTCCCATTCACAGAATAAATGCATGTAGGTGTTTTGAGGAACACCAAAATAAACATTTACAATTTAATAGATTTTTAGCGCCCCCTCAGGTGAAACACAGCATAGCATTTTGCTCCTTTTATTATGGGGTTAAAGGAACACGCCACCCAATTTTGGTAGTAATGTTCTTACCTTAACTTTCACGAGATGAGTCATACCTCTCCCGTGTCGGTACGTGCACTCAAACGCTCTGGTGCGCGGCGAGATTGTGTTAGCATGTTGCTATGCTAGAGGGCTCAGACGTAGAAGTAATCAAAAACATCCACGTTTTCCCGACTTAAATACAGTTACAGGAGTAGTTGATTAAAATGTCTACGGTCAAACAACATGAAACGTGGCGATTTTCCAAGCGAATAAACAGGAGAACTACAATGTGTGGCGCAATAGCACTTGGGAGTTTGCTTGATCGGCCTCCCCCCTCCCCTCTGAGCTAGAGAGAGGCACACACACACTAGAGATGCGCTGATGGCAGGGCTCCGAACCGGTTCAAGGAACGAAAACCGAAAACAAACGGAATTTTACGAGGAGTGGAAACGGAAACGAAAACAAAATGGTCTTCAACTGTTCCGGAACAGAAACGTTATTCTGAAATCCACAAAACCGGTTAATAACGTTTTTTTTCGTTCTCTTTATATTTTATAAAATTTCACAAAAGCTATGTCAGGGAGACTATTTCCGGTTGTGCGAAAAACAAGTCTGCATCTACACTGTTAATGTGAGCTAACAAGCCACTATGTAGCCAACTACTTAATGTTAGCTGGTGTGGTTGTTACGGATTGATTTCTGCAGTTTGAAAAAAAACCCCGAATAATTGACCTTTGGTCCAAATGTGTACATTTTGTCTTGCTGTTGTAATGTAACCTATCCGTCTGCCACTTCGGATCTTAGGCCAGCTCGTAGCGTAGGCTACTGAAACTGATTTGGAAATTGTTTGTAGCCTATGCGTAATAGCCTATTTTGCCTGTCTACGCCTTGTCGTTTTAAAGTCGGGATTTGAAATGTTTGCGCAATTATAGCCTATTCTATGTAGAAGTGTTAAACGGGAAATTTGAGATCTTGTCAGCAACAGACAGGTTCGTTTATAAACAGGGTTGGAATTATAGCGCAAGCCTTTGAAGATCTCCATATGGATAAAACTTAGGCTACAACCAGGTAAGGAGTTTAGCACGTATCCAGAAATATTTTTGATAAGAAATTATTTATAGGCATAGGTTAGGCCTACAGTAAGTCTGTAGGCTATGGGATGGATAGCCCATCTGAATGTTTTTGGATGCCGCCTGTGATTTATTGGTTGTTTTAATGTATGGGTGATGCAGCGCTGCTGACGTGAGGCTAGAACGCTCTTGCCTGTTCTAGAAAGACTAATCCAATGCAACAAATATAGCTGCAAGCAGCAATGCGGGGGCCTAGCAGAGCGCTATAGCAGGAATGGCGTTGCCATGGCATGAGCAAGCACTCACAGCAAGAGGCCAAATTACACCAATGTCCTTGTGCATTCTCACAATCAGCTACCATGTCCCTCTACCAAGTTTGGACTTCATACACCAAAGTGTTGCTGAGATGTGAGCTCACTTTCTTTATTACAGCACCCCTAGAGGCCAAATGAGACCACTTTCCTACTGTGTCCTCACAATCAGATACGAAGTCCCTGTACCAAGTTTGGACTTCATACATTAAAGTGTCTCTGAGATGTTAGCCCACTTCCTGTTTTGCGGCTTCATCGCCATATTTGATTGGCAGTCATGGGCCAATAAAGTGGAATTTGAAAAATCTGACAAGTATCGTTTGTGCGGCTCGGTCTGAAGATCATCTCCGACAAGTTCTGTGAAAATCGGATGAAATTTGTAACAGCTGAAACTTTCCGTAGAGTTTGGACTAAATCCAATATGGCGGAGGTCCAATATGGCGGAGGTCCAATATGGCGGAAAGTGATAGGATAGGGGTCGATGAATTCGGGATGGTCCAAGGATTCAGACACTACCTGAATTGTGAAAAGAGTCAAGGATCAAGCGCATGAACGCATGTCCAGCATTGAACTGGTGGTGGCGCTAGAGTGTTCAATGCATGAAAATTGCGTGAGTGATTGGGACAGTGTCCTGACTAATGGTATCGAGTTTTGTTATGTTAACTCAAAGTACCACAGAGATGTTAGTCCACTTCCTGTTTGGCAGCTTCATCACCATATTTGATTGGCTGTCACGGGCAAATAAAAATTAAATTGAAAAATCTGACAAGTATCGTTTGTGCGGCTCGGGCAGAAGATCATCTCCACCAAGTTCCATGAAAATCGGATGAAATTTCTGACCACTGAAACTTTTCGTAGAGTTTGGACTAAATACAATATGGCGGAGGTCCAGTATGGCGGAAAGTGACGTAATAGGGGTCATTGAACTTAGGTCGGTCCAGGGATTCCAACGGTGCCTGATATGTGAAAATCGGACGCACCGTTCAATGGTCACATGCGTGAATGCAGTCCAGGTTCGACCCATTGGTGGCGCTAGAGTGTTGGGCATAGAGTTCTGGAATTTGGTGAGCGTGATCATGGGACAGTGCTGAATCAGTGTGCCAAATTTCATAACTTTAGACCCAGCGGTTAAATTTTCGGCCAGATTTTGACCTGTTGGTGGCGCTAGATGGCTGGGTTTAGAGGTCCGTAAATGAGTGTGAATGGTCAGTGAAGTGTCCCGAAACTTTCTGCCAAAAAATCTGCACTTTTTAGCCAGGCGTTCTATGGGCTGCCATAGACTCCAATGGCGGAAGTGTAATAATAGGAAAAGCTAGTAACTCAATGGGTGCCTTCGCTGCTAGGCCCCCAAATATAGCTGCAAGCAGCAATGAGGGGGCCAAGCAGTTGAGCAGGAGTTGGGATTGGACTGGACTGGACTTGACTGTGTTGTGTTAGATAGGATTGGATTGGACCTGATTAGATTGGATTGGACAGGACTGGATTTGAAGGTCACCTAATTTATTGTCTGTCCTCAAGATGTACTCCTAAAACTACATACCAAGTTTGGTTTTAAATCGGTGAAAGTATTGATAATTATAGAAACCCTAGTGGTCAAAGGTCACCAAAATAATTGTGCAGTCTTAATATGGGGTCATGACTCTATACAAGTTTAGTTTCAATCGGTGAAAGTGTTAATAAATATAGCGCCCCTAGTGGTCAAAGCACACCAAATTAGTTTACAGAATTTTAAATGTTCCAATGGTGAGGACTTGCCTATATATTATTTAAAACAAATGGACATTGTCATAATAGATAGCTCAGAACCTCAGGTTTCTAAAAGTATATAACATGACTATGTTTCAGGTAAGTTGATGGAGTGTATCATTCATTTGTAATCACCTGGCGAGTTTTAATTGTTTTATTCAATAATACTCCATGGGTAGCCTTGGCATGTTCTAAAAGGGTAGTTCTATAAGGTATTCCATGGGGAAAAGAGTTAAAAAATCTTTGTATATTCCCACAAGGTGTTTAGGTGCTCTGAAAATGAGAACCAAAAATATTTTTAAGACTTGTAAGGTCTGCTGTTTAGAACCTGAAGGAATTTATTTTCTGTTCATTGTTTTTTGTGAGTGTTTCTACTTATCTCAGTAAGGAAAATAAATCAAGAGCCTATGTTGAGTACAAATATGTCTTCTGAAGGCTTAAACAGAGCCCAGCCAAAAACTTTAATAAAATTTGTATCAACTTTGAGGGACAGCTATGACCATGCAGGATAATCCAGACCAAACGTGACGATTTTGCTACATACTATTTATGTACCAGCATGCAAAATGTGAGCCTCCTACATGGTTTAGTTCTTGCGCTGTGGGCTTTTGAACTTTGACAAAAAAAAGAGGCAGAACAAAATCGACACCCCCCTCCCCCTGTAAAACTGGCTGTATCTTGGAAAGTATTGATCTTACATAAGAGTAATTTTACAGTGTGTCTCCTGGGTAACATAGGTACACCTGGTAAATTTTTCAGAATTTTTTGAGACCTAAGTGCGTGGGCCCTGGTTGAATTGACGTGGAATGACCCCAGGGGTAATTGGGCTTATTGATTGGTCACTTTTTCCAATCAAAGCTCCAAGTGGCCCAAGTGAGCCGGCATACGTGTGCCGTAAAGGATACCATGCCATTAACGTTCAGGCCATAGGGGACCAAAATATGGTTATACGGCATTTGTTGGCAAAGTGGCCTGGATCCATCCACGATTCATTCATATTCAACACCAGGTAGGTCTCTGACATTAACATAAATTATTGTTTTACAGACTTCATTATAGGCTCCACTCAAATACTATTTAAAATATGAAATGTGCCCATTTACAGTGATATCAATGCTTACCTAAGTGAGGGCAGGGCAAGTGGATGGCTTTTGGGAGACTCGGGATACCCCTTGAAACCCTACCTAATGACACCAGTCATGAATGAGCAGACAGAGGCAGAGAGGAAGTATAATGTGGCACACAAAAGGTGCCGTAGCCGTCAGGAGAGGCTTTATGGTATATGGAAAGGAAGGTGAGACATACTGCTTTGGTGCATTCAATAGTGTAGATAAGGTAGTAACCCTGAGTGTAGTAACCCTGAAGAAGAAGCTAGTGTTAAACTATACACTTCAAAAGCAATGTAGCAAATGTATAAGTTTAATATTATTTAATATTAATATGGACTGTAACATCATACCAAAAAGGAAAGCATGTTACCATGACGGCAATACAAACTAACTGGTTAATTGGTGCACTGCTGGTTAATTTATGCTGTTGTAGATGGAGATGCCATGATAAGAGTGGGGGATATCTTCAGTATTCCCCTGAGAGAGTGGTGATGTTTGTGAAGGCCACTGCTGTGCTGCACAATGCAGGATGGCTAATCTCCCGGACCCTGAAAACATCCCGGTTGAAGATGAGGAGGAAGGCCATGATGGCATAGGCCTACATGATGGTACACAGACTGGCAGAAATGCCAGAAACAACTTAATTGCACATTATTATTGGGGGCCAAGCAGCGAAGCTGCGAAGGCACCCATTGTGTTTCTATGATTTCTTATTATTATTTAACATCTTTCCTCTGCCATTGGAGTCTATGGCAGCCCATAGAACCGTCTGGTGAAAAGTTGTGAAATTTGGCACACTGATTGGGGACAGGCCAATGATTCATTTCACCAAGATTCATGCCGGCACCTTGAGGGCTCTAGCGCCACCAACAGGCCAAAGTTGGACGTGCGTTCACGCACGTAACTTTTGACCCATAGGCCCAATTGTCAGAAATGAGGTATCATTGGAATCCTTGGACCAAGCATTGAAAAAGCTTGGTCCAAGAAAAAAAAATTTTCACCACCATTGAAAAAGCTGTTGGTAGCATCGGCTAACTAGCGCCAGATTTTGGAGTGCTGGGGACAAGCTGAGATGGGCTATGAGACATACGTTCACACTCGGTATCATGTTTCAACACACTTTAGGTCAATATCACACCGGAATTCTCCTTTAAGTTAGGATGAGCAGTTAGGATTATTTCTGTAATGAGGCCCCAGAGCCAATGTAGTGAGTTTGATTTTGATACGTGAAAGCTTTGTCGAGATCTGAGTTCACTTCCTGTTTGGCGGCTTTGCCGCCAATTTTGATTGGTCGTGACTGGTGACCAGTTTTGATTATGGGTCTCAAAGGCAATGCATTTATGAGACATGGTCTGAAGATCATCTGTGCCAAGTTTCATGAAAATTGGATGAAATTTGTGACCTGTGAAAACTTTTAAGTGTTTTTGATGAAATCCAATATGGCCGTCCAATCAATTATGTTAATGTCAAAAGTTGATATGTGTCAGCCTAAGGACCTCCCAAAGTATTAACAGAGATCACTAATATGTTTTAACTTCAAACACATCACCCCATAGAGGCCAAAACGTAGTTTTGTTAATTATAGCGCCACCTGTAGGTCAAAAGTCATCAAATTTATTGAGCCTCCTCCTAATTGGGTCCTGAGCCCATGTACTGAGTTTGGTTTTGATATGTGAAAGCCTTGCCGAGATCTGAGTTCACTTCCTGTTTGACCAATTTTGATTGGTCGTGACTGGCGACCAGTCTTGAGTATGGGTGTCAAAGGCAATGCAATTATGAGACATGGTCTGAAGATCACCTGTGCCAAGGTTCATGAAAATTGGATGAAGTTTGTGACCTATGAAAACTTTTAAGTGTTTTTGATGAAATCCAATATGGCGGAGGTCCAATATGGCGGAGAGTAACGTAATAGGAGTTATTGAACTCAGGTCGGTACAGGGGTTCCAACTATATATGGATGTTCAAAATTAAATATACGGTTCAAAAGTTAAGTGCATGGATGCAACGCCAACTTCAACCCATTGGTGGCGCTAAACTGCCTGGGGTTCAGACTTGAAAATTGGTGAAATGGAATATGGGAATGTATGGAATCAATGTGCCAAATTTCACAACTTTTTATTATACGGTTCTATGGGCTGCCATAGCCTTCTATGGCAGAGGAAATATGTGTAAATATAGCTGCAAGCAGCAATGAGGGGGCCAAGCAGTTGAGCAGGAGTTGTCATGGCAACCCAATGTTGCTACATTATACACACACCCAATTAACCCCCCCCCCATCCCACACACAGACATATACACAGATAAACTTCCTATCCCACACATCCCAATAGCTCCCCACACATACGCACACCTCAAACATCACCATTTATTGTGCATCCTCAGGTTGTAGTCACAAGTCCACATACCAAGTTTGGTGTTGATACGAGAAAGTGTTGCAAATTATAGCACCCCTAGTGGTCAAAGGTTGCTAAAATTATTGTCTGTCCTTAGGATGAGGTTCCAAGTCCATATACTAAGTTTGGTTTCAATATGTGAAAGCATTGCTGAAATATGAGCCCACTTCCTGTGACTATAGCGCCACCTATAGGTCAAAAGTCATCAAATTTATTGGTCGTCACAGGCAACCGGTTTGGAATATGTCTCCAAAAAGCAATGCGTTTATGAGTCATGGTCTGACGATCATCTGCGTCAAGTTTCGTGAAAATCGGAGAAACTTTGTGACCTTTGATGCCTTTTAAATGTTTTTGGTAAAATCCAATATGGTGGCCGAATCAATTATGTTGACGTCACATGTTTGCATGTGTCGGCCTAAGGACCTCTCAAAGTATTAATAGACATCACTAATATGTTTTAATTCCAAACACATCACCCGTTACAGGCCAAAACGTAATATTGCTAATTATAGCGCCACCTATAGGTCAAAAGTCATCAAATTTATTGAGCCTCCTCCTTATTGGGTCCTGAGACCCTGTACTGAGTTTGGTGTTGATACGCGAAAGCCTTGCTGAGATCACTCCACTTCCGGTTTGGCGGTTTTGAATATGGCTCCAAAAAGCAATGCATTTGTGAGTCATGGTCTGAAGATCATCTGCGTCAAACTTCGTGAAAATCGGACAAACTTTATGACCTTTGATGCCTTTTAAGTGTTTTTGATGAAATACAACATGGCGGAAATTGACGTCATGGGTGCATCCAGTTTGGTGTCATCCAAGGATTCCAAATATACCTTAATGTTCAAATTGTGGTGTACGGTTCAAACGTTAAGTGCAAAGATGCAATAAAAAAATTGAAACGTTGGTGGCGCTAGAGCACTCCAAGTGCAGACTTGAAACTTTGATAAATTAAAGATATGACTACCGAATCAATGTGCCGAATATCCCAACTTTTTACTGTATGGTTCAATGGCAAATTAGCGTTTCGTTATAATAATAATAATAAGAACACATAGAATCACTATGGGTTGCCTCGCAGCTTCGCTGCTTGGCCCCCAAATATAGCTGCAAGCAGCAATGAGGGGGCCAAGCAGTTGAGCAGGAGTTGTCATGGCAACCCAATGTTGCTACATTATACACACACCCAATTAACCCCACCGTCCCACACACACATACACAGATAAACTTCCTCCCCCACACACCCCAATAGCCCCCCATACATACACATACCTCAAACATCAACAAATGTATTGTGCGTCCTCGGGTTGTAGTCACGAGTCCACATATCAAGTTTGGTGTTTTATATGAGAAAGTGTTGATAATTATAGCACCCCTAGTGGTCAAAGCTCACTAAATATATTGTGCGTCTTCAGGATGTGTTCACGAGTCCATGTACCAAGTTTGGTGTCGATACGAGAAAGTTTTGCTAATTATAGCGCCCCTAGTGGTCAAAGTACACCAAATGTATTGTGTGTCCTCAGGATCGGGTCCCGATTCCATATACCAAGTTTGGTTTTGATACGTAAAGGCGTTGCTGAGATATGAGCTAATTTCCTGTATCTCTAGCGCCCCCCTAGTGGACGAAGGTCACCAAATGTATTGTGTGTCCTCAGGATGGGGTCCTAAGTCCATATACCATGTTTGGTTTCTATATGTGAAAGCATTGCTGAGATATGACACTACTTCCTGTGATTATAGCACCCCCCTAGTGGTCAAAAGACTCCAAATTTATTGTGCGTCTTCAGGATGGGGTCTCAAGTCCATATACCAAGTTTGGTTTCAATATGTGTAAGCATTGCTGAGATATGAGCCTACTTCCTGTGATTATAGCGCCACACTGTGGTCAAAATGTACCAAATTTCTTGAGCCTCCTCCTAATTAGGTCCTGAGCACATGTAGTAAGTTTAGTCTTGACACGAGAAAACCTTGCTGAGATATCACTTCACTTCCTGTTTGACGGCTTTGATGACAATTTAAATTGGCTGTTACGGGCGAACGGTTTTAGATTTGAAGACAAAAAAGGATAACTTTTTTGAGGCTTGGTCTGAAGATCATCTGCACTAAGTTTCGTGAAAATCGGACAAACTTTGTGACCTGTGAAAACTTTTAGGTGTTTTTGATTAAATCCAATATGGCGGCCGAATCAATTACGATGACATCACAATTTGGCTTGGGTCAGCCTATGGACCTCCAACAGTATTAATAGACCCCACTAGTACATTTTAATTCCAAACACAACAGCAGCTACAGGCCAAAACACATTTTTCCTAATTGCAGCGCCCCCTAGAGGTGAAAGGTCACCAATGTTTTTGAACATCCTCCTGATGGGGTTATGAGTCCACGTACTAAGTTTGGTTATGATGCATGAAATGGTTGCAGAGATCTGAGCTCACTTCCTGTTTGGCGGCTTCGCCACAAATTTCGATTGGCTCTTACGGGAGAAGGGTTTTAGTTCCGAAGATGAAAAGGGATCACTTTTGTGTTGCTTGGTTTGAATATCATATGTACTAAGTTTCAAATTACATGAAAATTTATCTAAAAATGTGGAGAATGCAATCAAGCATTTTGGACGATATATTTGCACAATCTGGCAGAATAGGCATGCCGATGTGCGTTTTATTTGGAGACTGTTTTGCGAGACAGAGACTGAGTTTGCTGCTGATATTCTGGGGATAGGCTACAACATAGCCAATGTAGGACTTTAGCCTTTTAATATAGCCTATTTGCTGCATTGGATCAGTCTTTCTAGAACAGGCAAGAGCTTTCTAGCCTCACGTCAGCAGCGCTGCATCACCCATATACATTAAAACAACTAGCGGATGGTGGGCGGGTGCGGTTTTGAAAATTGGTCAAAAAACGTTGGTGCTGATGGATGGTGGATTGATGATAAGTTTTGCTATGCAGTTATGGTTGAAATGGCCCATCAGCGCATCTCTCTGTGTGTGCCTCTCTCTCGCTCAGAGGGGAGGGGGAGGCCGATCAAGCATGGATTCTAAACTCTGTGGTTGATAGGATCTACAATTAGGTGTTAATTAATATTACTACGCTAGGTCGAAGTACTCCCAAGTGCTATTGCGCCACACATTGTAGTTCTCCTGTTTATTCGCTTGGAAAATCGCCACGTTTCATGTTGTTTGACCGTAGACATTTTAATCAACTACTCGTGTAACTGTATTTAAGTCAGGAAAACGTGGATGTTTTTGATTACTTCTACGTCTGGCTACGTCTGAGCCCGCTAGCATAGCAACATGCTAACACATTCGCGCCGCGCACCAGAGCGTTTGAGTGCACGTACCGACACAGGAGAGGTATGACTCAACTTGTGAAAGTTAAGGTAAGAACATATATTACTACTGACATTGGGTGGCGTGTTCCTTTAAGTTTCCAAAACACCTGTAACTACATGCATTTATTCTGTGAATGGCACAGTACATTATTGGTACTTTACACACTAAATGTCCATATTATTTCCACATAGATTTGTATGGTCCTACTAGCTACCCCACATACCATTTCAGTTGTATAAAAATTGCACAAAAATACACTGCGTTCCAAATTATTATGCACAATATGGTGTGGCATACATCCCGCTCCTTCAATTCAGTTGTGTATGTTGATTAGGGATGGGCAAAGCGAGGCTTTATGAAACACTGAAACGTTCGAAGCAATTGTTCGAAACAATTCCGACACCTCAGAGCTGTTTAGGGTGAAACAAATCTGTCAAATGCTTCGTATTGGAGATGTAGTCTTTAAAGTTTGTGGCTCGCTGTGTTACCTGTGTTTAATCTTTGTCAATAGCTAAGCGGTCCTGCCCTTGGTCAATTACTGGATGGGAGACCACATGAAGTCACAATAAAGAGAATCTTATTGCTGCCACTAGTGTTGTTTAAATCACTTTCTTCTTATAAAAACTCTCAATTTCAATTCAATTTCAATTTATTGTGCTTATATAGCGCCAAAACATTACACATGTATCATGGCGCTTTACAGAATGTAGGCAATCAGAGAAAAATAAAAGAGGGAGAAAAGAAAAGGAAGAAAGAAAGAAGGAAGGCCCATGGGTAACAGGGGCGAGGAAAAACTCCCTAGAATTGGAGATACATATAGGAAGAAACCTCGAGCAGATCCACGACTCAAGGGCCTGACCCATCTGCCTAGGGTCAATACGGACAGTAAGGTCTGTAAACAATGCCAAATGCATATGATAGTCAGGTGTGGAGAATAGGACATGGTGTTTAAAGCACCTGAGGTGAAAGTTACAAGAGGTGGGATGATTACGTATCCGGTATGATAAAGCATTAATCATGATTTAGTGAGAGAAAGTGCAATAGTCCGGCGTCGGAATTGTCCAGGAAAGAAAGTTGTCAGGGGGCAAGTGGTGGGTCAGCAGACAGGCCAGAATCCGGGCAGAGTTGTCATAGGCAGGTGATGGGGCTGTACGGGCCAGGAATCCAGGTAGGGGGACAGTAATACAGCAGTCAAGGATGGGACTTCAGGTGGGATGGGTAAGAGGAGGGCCAGGCACACGGATGGTTGATGACTGGTGATGATATACCTCACAAGTGAGGTACAGTAAGGGAGAAGAAAGAGAAATGTAGAATGGGTTAGTATTACTTGAAATCAATGTGGTTAATGTCAAGAAGGGATCAGTGGTGCTATATATTGTTACAGTAAATCATAGTGAGAATGGGCAAGAGAGGGAGAGTTGAGAGAAAGAGAGTAGGGGAGAGAGGAGAAGGGGGAGGGGGGTTGTACGGCGTGGCACATGTGAAACATGTGTGAAAAATCTAGATTTTTGACCATTCTGAGAGTTTAGTTGAAACTGTGTGGTTAATGATGAAGTAAGAAAACATAAACAGATACGATCTGAAACAATACCTTACAAATCAAACGGGGATCGAACCTCATTTGAGCAGCCTGGGCTACCGTGCAAAAAACACCCTCACTAACCACTACACCATCATGGTTAATACTTAAGAAAAGCCTACACTGTTAATTGAATGCACGGGCACGCCTGCTAACACCGGTGAAATGCACCGAAGGTTCACTTAACTTTGGTCACATGACATGGGGATTTTGAACAATGTTTCGAAGCAGTGGTCACATGACATGGCTGTTTTGAACCACATTTCGAAGCAGTGTTTCGAAACACTTGTGCTTCGAAGCCTCGACACTGATTCGAGACGTCGGTTTCGAAAGTCACACCCCTAATGCTGATGTAATTTCTGCTGCACTCACCCAGCCATTACCTTGTGCCACAATACAGAGATGGTGTTTTTTTTGTTTGTTTATTTCTCCACTGAGGCAAATTTTTTGTGGTATGCCACGATGCAACGAGTATACTGCTGACTTGACTCCTGGCATGCGTGGCAGCATTATCACCTGGAGGTCCACGCTCCGAACTGATGTCATGTCCGGCCAGTCCCTCTCTGCATCTGCCAGGTAGCTTTGGCGGCTCTCTAGGGCAGACTGCTTATGTTTGTTCCACCTTAGGCACTCTGGGCAATCTGAGCTTTCTGTCTCCCCTGTGTGGCAGTTCGCATGTTCAGCATGTTCCAAACAGTCCTCACATCGTAAAATAATAACAATTTTGAAAATGTAAAATAATAGAATTTGAATCATGTGATAAATATGTGATGAATCACGATTAACTACAGAAATTCAGCGATTAATTATGATTAAAACAAATAATCATTTGACAGCCCTAAAAAACTTTAAAAAAGCAATCCCTATATGACAGCTATGCTAGATACTTTGTGTGTGAGTGAATCCCTATATGACAGCTATGCTAGATACTTTGTGTGTGAGTGTGTGTGTCAGGACCGTGCAGAGCCTCTTGGAGGGGCAGGTGCTGAAATTGAGAAAGGGGCATATGGAACCAGATTTTACATCATGCTAAAATGAAACGCCTATAATTAATTAGGTTTGATCAAGCAGTTTTCTTTATTTATTATTCCCGTCCCACTTTTTGTACTGACTACTGCTCCTAGAGCGTTTGAGCTGTTCCAACGCGGTTCCAACTCCCAAAATCAGGCCTGAACCGGTGTATGTTGCTTATATTTTTTGAGTGACTGCCCCTTGTCGTTTTTGTGTTATTCCTGTTTTTCGTCGGTTCCCCCCCCATTGAAATGAATGGCGGAATGCTCAGGATTTGAATTTGCATTATGACATCACAGCTCTATCTGCCTGTAAGTCTTGATTGCTTGCACCTGGCAGAGTTCTAAGCCATCTGGCAGCTGCCTAATTGACCTGTTGCTAAGCGCCACCCTTAGAACGCTGATGAGTCAATGACAGTCCAGCCTCAACGGGACTCGGACATCAGCTTGGACAACTCCATAGGAAACAACAGGGAGGAGGAGTTTATTAACTCAAAAAACCCCGACGGATAACCATGGTCAAACGTTTTGCAGGGGGACGTGTAATACTGAAAGCCGGTACCCCGAGAGGCTAGAAAACGGGGTATATTTTCATCAAGAGTAGCCTACAGGACGTCTCTCGCGTTTGCAACAGCTCGACGTAATCTAGGCTACTAAGCCAACAACGTGGGCACAGGTTCCCTGTTAAATCCCAAGATGAAAATGCTCATTAACCAACTACTATATTCTTACTACATCAAATATTAACGTAACCTAACATATCTTAGTATCAATCTTCCGCTAGCTAGCTAGCATTAACGTCAGTGGTTTTTGCACAGTGATTTGCACGGCTACTCGCCACAACTAGCTTGTCACCTTGTATGTATTCTAAAGTTTTGAATACACCCCTCCATAGCATAATTATGTCCCTTTTGATAGCTTCTGGAGGAAAGTAAATCCTTTTTCGACCAAAACGTCCTCAAAGCCTGCTTTCATTTACTGTCAGCTGCCATTGTCCACAATGTATTTCTAATCAAGTCTGGTTTGTTTGTCCGAGTTTTCACACGGTAACAATGTGGGGCGGGGCTTAGCGACAGGTCAATTATGAAGCTGGGCTGTCTGTGTCTGTGAAGGTGTGTGCAATGTGACCCGTATGTCCGATTTTTTTAAAAATGAGGTATGGTTGGAATCGGGATGAAGCGTTCCATGCCCCTGATCAAACCCACTCTTGCAGTTACTCGGAGATGTAATTCTTGTTACTATTAAGACATCTCATAACAGGTCTATAGTTCTTTACAGCAGCTGAATTTCCTCTTTGGGATCAATAAAGTATCTATCTATCTATCTGTCTATCGAATTGAGTGAGTACTTTTCTTGAGCAAAGGTATAATCTTTGCTTAAAGATAAAGGAACTTCTCCAGAACTGAGGGATGAATAAATAAAATGCATGACAGTCTGCAAAATTGTAGGGGTGATGGATTGCAGAAGAGTTGAAGGAATGGAATCCAGAGGGCTTATTGTTGGACAACTACATTGTATGATTTTTGTGCGATTTCACAGTCGGTGACTAAATTTCCAAAGTCAGACAGAAATCATGGGAGTACTGGAGTCGCGCCGCACTCTTGTCAACTAGATCGTTTAGTGTAAGGTGCCAATCTTAGCGGTCAAAGTCAGTCTTTTTCTAGTTTTGGCGTTAGACAATATCAAACATGAAAAGTATTTTTTTTAGTTGTGGCAAATAGTGACATGAACAATATAATAGTGACCTCTCTCCAACAGAAAAGGGCAAAGTAGGCGACAGCTGTAGCCTATATGATAATTTGTTTTTTAACTTAGTTTCTTACAAATTATTAGTCGGCTATTCCATGTGACAGAACAACTCTATATCGGTTAGCGATGTCACACATGAAACAATGCTGCAGAAACACGAAAATATGACTTTGATATGAGTAGGCTATCGTTTGAGTTCCATCTAGTGCACGATGGGAAATCATTTAAAGGAATCTAGTTGCAGTCTTGTAAACAGTGAGCCTGCTAGACTGTGACTTAAAAACTCGATGACTTGTGTATTCTGAGACTGTAGTCTTTCAAAAAAATGTTTCCAAATCTTTCAGTGTAAGGAGGGCATTAGTTGAACAATAAACTACTTTCTTTTTAAGAGGGAAAAAATCCAATGATGGTACGATTTACACGAGGTAATGCCTTAGCATGCTGTATTGTTAAATGTGTCAACAGTTTCGCAGCAGCTGTAAAAGAAGCACTATGACTGAACTTGACTACACTTACAAACTTAGCCTAGCCTTTTAAGTTTTTAGAGATTTATCAATTGCTGGAGTTCCATCTTTTAATGGGGTTCTATTGGAATTGACTCAATGGTTCCCAAATTTTTCATGCCACCCTCTGACAATGACTCGCCGCCCCATCACAACAGCGCTAAGATTGCTCACAACATAGTAGATGCCCGAACAGATACTGTCAACCAGTTGGCATTTTCCTGAACGATGAGTCTAAACAGCTGTCATTTTCAATTGATATTCACTACCATTAACTTTTAATTTAATTTCACTACCTGGACATTTTTCTCCTTAGGTTGAGAAGAGGGATTTACAAGAAAAAGAAACGGCATCTTTAGCCCAACTTTTCAGCATAGTGCAGACTCTCCTGAAGGTAAAGCTACAGTATTTCTACAGTCTATTATTGATGTAGTTATGTTGTAATTTGATCATCTTTGCTGTACTGTGGAAATATTTTCTACAGTTTATTGATGTGAAGCTTTGCTAGTATCAGCAGTCTCTCTACTCTTTTTTTTTTTCCGACAGATAAAATGTCAAGAACTTTTATGTGCATATGAGATGATAGACAAGGCTGGAGTTGATTTGGCAAGAACTGGTAGGTTTTTTTTCTCTTTAGCCACATAGAAGAACTTTTCGTTGAATGTTGCAATCATGAGAAATATAAAATATATTAAATATGAAACATTGTATGTTTTGCGTTTGTGTACTCAGAGAATGCATTTCAAACCGAAGTATCCAAACTACAGAGTGAACTGGAGGTAAGACAGTTTTGCAGTAGTTCCTTTATAGAATAAAGCTATATCATGATCATCTGGTAGGCGCCGCACTAATGGCAGCCTGTTACAGCAGCTCCACTGTGTACTGAGTGTGTTTCACTAATTCACGGATTGGGATAAATGCAGAGACCAAATTTCCCTCACAGAGTCAAAAGAGTATACTTATACTTATACTTACTATATAGCCGGGATGTCAAAGTCAAATACATTAGAGGGCCAAAAAAACAAATTTGCTACAAGCCGAGGGCCGGACTGGTTCAGTGTTTATTAAAACATATTAAAATGACTGCACGTAACCTATTGAACCAAGACGTGTACTGTATTTTATTTAATGATTAAATGAATAATGACTGTGACTGAAGTGCGGGCAAAGTTTGCACAGAAATGTAAGATTTTTCCCATCCTCACCGACCTTGTCATAAAACTTGTTTAAATGATCATACGATGCCTCCTTGCTGCTTTGTCGTCAGCCTTTCTCAAACTTCTTTGACCTGAGGCCCAGTCAAGGCATACTTTGGGGTCATAGGGCTCACCTACATGAACCCACCCCCTCCTCCCACCCCCCATCAAATTATCATAATGATATCACAATTATTATTATTTTTATACTATATTGCTATACATGCTCTTCAAAACAGTTAATGTTTAAAGTGCTAAGATTGTTCACAAAAGTTTGTGAAAACATGCACATCAGAGTACTGCTTTACTAATATAAAATATAATTAGGCCTACAACAGTTTCATTGTTTTTGCATTGTTGCATGATGCTTACATGAGAAATACTCAAAACAACAGCAGTTATATGGGTGCCGTTGTTTTGGGATGTTTCCCTCATGCAAGCATCATACACTGATAGAATATTTATATGCTATTTAATTACATTTAATTTAAATGCCTGAATGTAAGGATTCAGGAAACACATAGCTTTTGTGAATGGTAAATGGCGGATCAGATCATGCGTAAATCACTGATCTGGAGATCTTTAACTATCTTTAACTAATAGCTTTTGGCTGACTTTAATACTTAATGCCAGTGTTTTATATAGTCTGTGCTCTGTTTTTTTATGGAAGTTGCATAAATCCACGTCGTTCTATTAAATGTTGTTTCATAATCAAATTGCCTTCCAATAGGTTGAAGCTTAGCTTTGCTACCAACGAGCACACGCATGCATTGAATAAACGCTCATACCACGACTTAATTATCTATGTTTGATGACACCAAACAAGTATTTCCTACTAATTGCAGAAATGTTTGTTTTCTTTTTCTGTCCGCGGCTCCTTGATCAATTGCGCAGCAAATTATCAGACGATGGCCCGGGAATAATTTAACTGCAGACCATTGTCCACATTGCGGACCACGGCCCATAGTTTGACAAATGGTGATCTGCATGCTGCCATATTAAGTCCTTTTTACGGTGTGTTTTAGCCGGGTTTTCGCGTGGAAGGCTCTGTAGAAATCTGGCACCCTATTCAACGAAGTTAAACTGAAAGAGTGTGCCGTTCACAGACACCAGAATGAACGAGTTAGGCCTACATTAACGTTACATTAACGCACAGTAACGTTAATCAGGCAGTAGTAATACAGTACGTTCAGTTCACGTTCGCTCAAAATATGAACAAGTTCATGACCTTTCGTTCAGTGAACACGTTCAGGCACAACACTGGGGAGGGGGGTAGCTGAAAGTTCACATCTGACTGAATACTGATGAATAATGAAGCCGAGGCCCACTTGCGGCGCCGCAGTGAGTTCGTAGGCTACCGTTGCATTGTGGGGAATGGAGTATTGGTGCGTGCAAAACAGCAGCCGTCGGCTGTGGCCTGCGGGCCGGTTCTAATACTAATCAAATATCATCCCGGTGGCCGGAGATAATTCATTCGCGGGCCTTGACTTTGACATGTCTGCTATATAGCTAGCGTTAGCATTGTGGCTAACTGACTTAGCTCCTGTATGGTCATTGGTCAGAAAATGAATGGGATGACATTCGAAAGAGAAAAGTACAGTTATTTGGTATAACCGCGTTTATGTTTCACAAATACACCAGCAATTAAATTAACTTTATCCATAAAGCAATATTTTAGCCCAGAAATACTTCTGGACAGGGGTGTAGTACGCTGTCCCCCCACTTCTTGGAGCATTGTTTTCACCATTTTAATAGGCATTTATTAATATCATAAGCGTTGTTACCAGTGATAACAAAAGTGCATGCATCACGCAAACGTCTCCAATTAGGCACCCTAAAATTTGTTACAACAATTACCATCATGCTGTAGCACACCACCATGCCTAAAGACATCAGAAAACTATGCAGCTCGTCGTTCCGCGTTACCCGAAAGTAGTTAGAAAGTGGCTAGAAAACCATAGATTACAACTGCCTGTATCCGAATCTAGCAAGCATCTTCGTTGCCGACTGATGTAATTCCTTCGATTGTGTTTCGCAGAAAGCAGGTAGACTAGTCCAGTGGTCAAAATGACATGATAACATACATAAGCAAGTGTGCGTAATAGGCTACAAGTGATTTTTATTGCGGGAGCGCCGCCTCATGTGATGTGTTTAGGGATGAAATATCAAAAATTGTATTAGGCCTATTTGTAATGGAAATGACTGACAAATAGTAAACCAATAAAGTGATAGGCTATCTAACCATAAGCAATGACCCAAATAGTGAACCTGCGCACAAAACAACTTTAGGAAAAACTTGGTGCAGCTATACAAACAAAAACTTTTCAAAGACAGCAACTGGCACTTGCCTGCTTAATGTATTTCTGTCTTTTAATTTTTTGTTTTGTTTTATTGTCTGTGCACCTCTGCGTTTTAATCATTAGCAATGACATTGATATGACGCCCCCTCAAATTGAGCTACACTGCCCACAGCGTATTGAATACGTGTGAATCTTGTGTGTGCTATTGTTATTGCCATGGTTTACAATGACATCATTGAAATAGCTAACTAATTTAATTTAACTAACCTCTAATTTAACCAAACTAACCTTTTACTTATCATGTATACAGACCTTTCTGCCCTGTAACTGACCCTAGCCAGATAGGTCAGGCCCTTGAGTCGTGGATCTGCTCGAGGTTTCTTCCTATATGTATCTCCAATTCTAGGGAGTTTTTCCTCGCCCCTGTTACTCATGGGCTCTCTCTGAATGTTTTAACACCATGAGACGTGTAATGTTTTGGCGCTCTATAAGTGAAATTAAATGAAATTATTTTAAAAATCCCCACTATACCACTCATGGATGTTAATCTACAGTATGTTACGATCTAGCTGTCCTAACAGTGCTTTTACCACCAGTTTAAATAAATATTTACATTTGCGTTCATGAACCATTTCATCTAACAACACCACTGGCATCTTTATACAGTGGGTCCCAGTTAAGTTTGGACGGTTTCCTTCAGGAATCACGCACCCCATTTTCTCAGCAGAAATGGCACAAACTGCAGTTGCCACAAACAACCACAAGGTGTCACTTTGGAGTTCTGCCACTACTATTTTTGATGCGACTTGACTTACTGCTTCCATGATGCAGTTTCCAAGTCAGTAGAACAATCAGAGAAAGCTGAGCCATTACCAAACATATATGATAATACAATAGCATGAGTTTATATATCTTATACCCTATTTGTCACGGTTACTTATAGATTTGATAGTGTAACGATAAGCGCATGAGACTTTCAGCGGGGGCACGGGAACTTAAATTGATCACAGTAGTTTAAGCTTACACTTGACAAAACATTCTAATATGAAAATGTAGATGCAATTGTTGTAAGATGGTGCAGCTCCTTTAAGAAAGCATCGTGCGCAGGGATGGAGAGAGAGAAAGCGAGAGGGGATATGTGTGTTAGAACTTAGATGCATGTGGAAAAAGTAGACGTGCTGTTGGGACTGGAGCGAGTCATATTCAAAATAATGCAAAAAATAAATCCGCAGATAAAACCAATTATCCTTATTCATTGCAACTGCAGCATGCCTGCTTGCCGACGTTCAAACGAAAAAGATATCAAAGCACCTAAAACAGCTAGACAAATGATTTAGCTAATTGATTATAGCCTGTACACCAGCAATTGTTGAACATTTACCTGTACAAGTACATTGACAGTAGCCCAGCCTAACAAGCATGTTGCATGTTGTAGGCCTACTGTAGAAATTTCACTTAAATTGCAACCGCAACATGCCTGCTTGCCGACGTTCAAACGACAACGAAAAAGATATCAAAGCAACAAGAGGGTTGAGTCTGAATGACACGACTCATTTTGATCCTCATACAAGGATACAAGGATACAAGGATACAAGGAAGTTTATTGTCACATGCATATAGTTACTGGAAGTAAGAAATGCAGTGAAATTATGTCTGGTGTCAGCCTATTTGTGCATTAATGGGGGGGGTAAAAAGTGCAGTAGAAGAGGGGTTTAGTAGATTAAGTGGCAAGGGCTGCATAAAAAAGGTGGGGGAGGATTGGGATTGGGTGGGGGGCACCAACAAGGAGCACCCAAGAGCAACAGGGGCAAGGAAAAACTCCCTTACCAAGGAAGAAACCTTGGGCAGATCCACGGCTCAAGGGGCTAACCCAACTGCCAGGGGTCTTGGTGTGTGTGTTGGGGGGATGACAGGGGAGATGGGATAGTGTGCTGTGTATGTGGGGAGAGGGCAGTGTGCAATATGTGTGTTGGAGAAGCTTCCTCATGAGACAATGTGCTGTGTATTGAGGGGGGGGGGGGCAGTGTGCTGTAAGTATGTTGGGGATGTGTGTTGGAGAAGCTTCCTGATGAAATAATGTGCTGTGTATGTAGGGGGGGGGGGACTTACTATTGCAAGCAGAGTACTGTATGTAATGTATGTGAGTGATGACAGTGAAGATGTGTGTGTGGGCGGGAGGGGAGTGGAGCAGTGACTGTGTGTGTGTGTGTGTGTGTGTGTGTGTAGTGTGTAGGTGGGTAGGTGGGGGCAGTGTGCTGTAAGTATGTAGAGGATGTGTGTTGGAGAAGATCCTGAAGACAATGTGCTGTGTATGTGGGGGGGGGGGGGGGGGGGGGCAGTGTTCAGCAAGTATGTAGAGGAGTGCTGTATGTATGTGAAGTGATGACAGTGATGATGTAAGTGTGTGTGTTGGGGATGGGGGTGGGGTGGGGTGGGGGGTGGGGGGGAAGAAAGGCTAGGCAATCAAGGACATGGGTAGATGGAGGAGAAATCAAAAATAATAAATAAAAAGTGTGCAAAAGTTGGAGAAAGTCAGATATGTGTGTGTGTGTGTGTGTGTGTGTGTGTGTGTGTGTGTGTGTGTGTGTGTGTGTGTGTGTTTTGACGTGTGATGAAATAAGAAAATAAATAAAAGGTCTGTAGCATAGGGAGAGGGATGTAAAAGTGTAAAAGTGCTAAAAGTCTTGTAGGTGTGTGTGGGTGTGTGTGTGTGTGGGGGGGGGGGGGGTCATGAGTGCTGAGGAGTGAATGAGTGCAAAGTCAGTATAGTGTGAGTTCAGAGTTGGGAAATGTTTGAGAGTGCTGAGGAGTGAATGTGTGCAAAGTCAGTATAGTGTGAGTTCAGAGTTCGGATGGCCTGGGGATAAAAACTTCTCCTGAGTCTCTCAGTTCTGGCTTTGTGACTACATAGGCGTCTTCTTGATTTCAGCGGTAGGAATAATCCATTGTTAGGATGAGAAGAGTCCTTCAGAATCTTTTGGGCTCTTAGGAGTACTCTTCTGGAATAGATATCTTGATAACCGTATAGATGATTGAATAGATAACCTATTGATGACGGAATAGATAACCGTCTATAAAAAAAGTGTTTTTTTCTTTTCTTTTTGAGCATGTCTGAATCCCAGGACATAACGCACTGGACCTTATAATAGGCTCGAGATATAATTCCAAAGGGGGCAGATAGGGGCCTACTGCACTTAAAACTTAAAAAGATTGAACGAAGCTTCCCGAAATTTGGAAATTGCGATCAGTGACTGGCATCGGGTGAAAGAAGCTTTTCGAAGTTGAACAGGCTATTAAAAACTATTTGCGCACCTCAATGTCACAGGAGAGACTGGGCTCTCCCTTCTATGAATTGAAAAAGACGGTATGCTACCTGCAAACTGGCCTATGATTTCATTGCTGAGTTTGCGGCAAATCAAGATATGGCGAGTCAGTGTCATTTATTTGTCCAATGTTAGCCTACAGACCAGTTTCCATAGTGCACATCTTATCAACAGTTTGAATGTCGTGTGTGTTTCTGCTCATTGACAAATACCGTTCAGCACAATGATTCATGCCCAGTTAATTTCCCCTGTTAGTGTTCGCCTTTGTTACACTATTTGGTTTCGTGATGTAGCCTATGATAAACACCATATGGCCAAATATGTGACTCAGCTAATGTTATAGGCTATACAATTTCCCCTCTTACAGACAAGCTGGTGTAGCTTATTAGACTAGGCTACTATTAAAATGCACCGACGGTAGCCTTGGCTATGTGTAAAGTAAGCTATCGCATGATTTCATGCACGTAAGTTCATGCATCTGTCAAGTTCGCACAGGGCCTCGCACCCCCTTGCGACGGCCCTGCAGCTCCTCCTAAGACAGCGAGGAAAAAGTTAAAATACGCGATAAACCTGGGAAAAGTTGACAGGTTTGTTTCGATCCCGGTGATTATTGTGAAATTGTGCAAACGACAGCCTTTTCAAGGCATTTCAAGGAAGGAGTCGTAGCATGCAAGCTCCCAAATTGACCCAGTAGCCTACAGAAGGCATCAATAGCCTAAATTGTTGGGACTCGGGAGGGTCATGCGTTTTTTCTCAATCACTTTGGAGGGTCATAGAGAAATTTCTTGCTGGCGAGGGAGGGTCTTTTTGACTAACGCTCCCAAAACTCCTCCGGTAGCCCCTGAACAGTCCCTAATTGATTATAGCCTGTAGGCCTACACCAGCAATTGTTGAACATTTACCTGTACAGGACATTGACAGTAGCCCAGCCTAACAAGCAGATGTTTCAAAAGACGCAATTAATCAGAAATAAATAATGTAATCTGCATCGCTTTATTTAACAAACTGCAAGCAACAAGAGGGTTGAGTTCGCTGTGAGGCCAAACCCAAGAGCAGAGCCTATCTGTTAAGGCACTCGATAGGCTATAACGAGCTGTGTGCGCCTGGAAAGACCATAGAAGATGCTTTCTGAATAGCACAGCGAGCGAAGACGGCTCTGGTCATCCCATACCCTCCCCCCACTTCCTGTAGCCTACCATTATGACTTGTTGCCGTTTTGGGACATTAAGCTTTTTCACGTTAAGCCGCCCTCCCCCACCCCCTTCTTTCACAAGCAGTGGGGGAGCGCGGGGCACAAGTAACACTTTTTGGTAGACAAAGGAGGCTTCTCCGTTTCTGTCGTTTGGCCACAATCCGGTGCCACCAGGCCAGGACAGATATTTTAGAGCAGGGGTGTCAAACTCATTTTCATAGAGGGCCACATCATTTAATTTATAGGTTACTGAGGGCCACATAATCGGAGAACATGTGCATGGTGCAACCATGAAATCGGTATTGCAGTAGGCTATGGCTTATTCAAAATTGGTGTGAAATAATGGTCCTAACCACTTTAAAACAGTGTGGCTGAAATAAAAAACAAAAAGCCTACAACAGTAACATTTTCAAATGCAACTTCTAGGCCTACAGTATTAGTTAACAACTGATCAATATGCATTCATGGACTGACATTGATAAGAATAAACTGCAGTCAATAATGTGCATAACAATGTCCATAACACATATCACCACTAAAATTAACTGTGGCTAAGAAAGGTACTGTGTGTGTGTGTGAGAGAGAGAGAGCGCTATGGTACGTACACCCACCCACCCCCACCCCCGCAAAAACAAATTTACGTGTGTACAATATTTGTCCGTTTCCCGGTTTTAGGTCCGTGCATTGCAAAAAAAGTAGCCTACATAGCATAACAATATCCACATGCAATAATACAACAACAACGTCTACGATGACCTATTCATTTGGACAAATTGATACAGCCCTATAGCTAAAGTTACCTTTAGTTTTGTTCTACCGTACCGTGACGTCTGGCTTTAAACAGCTGTAATCTAACGTTCTGACAAGCACACCAATTGCCTACCTTGTTCTTGCCCATCTGGAATAACTCCTCTAGCTTGCTGCCTCCATCCTTTCTGTTTTCGTTGTTTAAACTTGTGATATCCATAACTATTGAATTAGCCCAACATTGTGTGCTGATAACCATATATAGATAGCCGAGTAAAAGAAAACAACAAGTAGCCTAGTTGTGCCTGCGTGCGTATTCTGTCTCCTGCTGAAACAAAATGTGTTCGCGTTAATTTTGATAACGTTCACTAACTTTACGCGATAGAAAATTGTAAATAGCCTGATGGCATGCAGCTAATGGGATACTGTGCATAGTTGGGAAGGTATGGTGAGCCAATTTGGTGTGATGCACATTACACACACACAAGGGAAGTTTTCTCTCGTTGTTGAGGGACTGACGTGCGGGCCGTTCAAAATCATCGCCCGCATATGGCCGTACATGGCCCGCGGGCCGTATGTTTGACACCCCTGTTTTAGAGAGGAGAGACGCCGGTGCAGCTCAGATGTCTTCTTAATTTTCTTTATTCTTTAGTAAAAGGTGCAGAACATTATTAAACTTTGACTAACGTTTCGATGTGTCGATGTTTTTGACTAACGAACATCGAAACGTTAGTCAAAGTTTAATAATGTTCTGCACCTTTTACTAAAGAATAAAAAAAAATTAAGACTACATCTGAGCTGCACCGGCGTCTCTCCACTTTTTGGCTTTGGCTAAATATTTCTAAAATCATTTGAGTTTCACTAGTCACATGTTTTAACAAGCAACACTATTATTGAACTAATAACAGACGTGTGTCGAAAATTGACTTTATTTTCCATAGCCTACGGAGAAATAACATATGCAGAGTCTAACCAAGGTCAATCTTGCCAAAAAAGCCCTCAAACCTGAAAACACATGAGGCAAAAGTGCAAAACATCACAAAACTAACTAAACTAACACGCGCATATTTTTGTATTGCAATCATTGTTGCCTACAGTTGTAACAGCGCGTATAGTCGTTTTATGCGCTCATTATAAAGAATGTTTAACGTGTCCTAAGAACAGCTATCAATTAATCACCAAACGTCTTATAAACAAGTATTGCCAGGAGCAACACCTTGCAAAAAATGATAACAATAGGCCTAGGCTTTATATGGCTCTGCTCCTGCCTAGATTCGAACTCAGAACTGCCTGAAAGTTGCAGACCTGTTCTGGAAATACGTGCATTAACCCACTCGACCGTCAGACAACGCTATCTGTTTCGAGTAGGCCTATTGGGTAGGACTGTAGCCTACACTGGTTGCTGTGGCACAGTCTTGAGTGACCGAATTCGTTTTCCTTTGTCATATGAATGCTGTCATTTTGTTAACATTACTGTTAAGGAGATGCTGTAGGCAAAGTCTATATTTCAACCTCGTTAGTATAGTAAAAAAAATCAGAACTATTCACAAGGTTTCTGGGGAGCATATTTATGTTCTGTTAGCAAGCGAACTTCTCATGACTACCAACAAAGTAGCCTACTGCCAGCTGACGAAGCTCTCATTTTAAAACATTACTGAGAAACAGGCACTGTACAATCAAGAAATCTTGCTACTGAATCCAAAACTATGTTTAACATTATGTACAAAGCGTAGGCTACAGTGGACTAGCATGTTGCGGGGGCTGCTAAAAACACAGAGAAACGCACTGAAAACTCGGCCAATCACAGCCCTTGCTGTCGAATGCGCCGTCTGGTTCGACCGTGGAACGCCACAGCGGACTATGCTGACCCCAAGCGGCTGCAGTTGTACTTACATTTCACCCAGCTGCGTGAATCACCTTGATCGTGAATGAAGTGTCAATTTTTAACTGGGACCCACTGTATGACTATCAGACCCCGAACACAGCAATACATTGAACTTCATCATAATGTAATTTGCCGTACGCATAGACAGTAAAAGAACATCTCTCTTTTTGCCGTCCAGCAATGGCGCCGTCACGTGACTAAGTCACATGTCTGCAAACGTCACCTACAGGAGCCCAGATGACCAATAAGATCCTTGCTAATGAGCTCACGATTCACAACTTCACCAGGCGTGAAAAAGCCTCAGAATCACCTGTGTGAAGCTGGCCCCCCATTCTAGAAGCCTAGTCCGTTCATCACTAGTGGATTTTGTTGAAAGTGAAAGTAGACGGGTTGATCAGCTGCGTTCTGAAGAATGTTTGATTCAAATTCAGTCTGCGTGGCGAACTATTTGTTTCTCAGCAGAAGCCATGAAATGGTAAAGGCCAACAAATTGATTTAGATACATCATTTATGAAGTTGTTATTTTCTCGTTTTGGCTTTGCATCGGGTTCACATCCAGTTCAGGGTTTCCGTTTCCAACATCACTAATCTGAATGACCTATGTCCCGTAGCACTGAGTTCCATCATAATGAAGTGCTTATATCACCTCCAAACTCCCACCATCACTAGACCCATCTCCTCTGCCTTCCACCTGAGCCTGGAACACCTGGAGGATAAGAACAACCACATGCGGATGCTGTTTGTGGACTTCAGCTCAGCATTCAACACGATCTTCCTTCAGTATCTGGTGTGCAAACTGGGTCACTTGGGCCTCGGCACCCTCCTATGCAACTGGCTATTGGACTTCCTCACCAACAGAACCCAGTCTGTACGGGTGAATAATAACAGCTCCAGCGTCATCTCCCTGAACACCGGTTCCACTCAGGGCTGTGTTCTCAGCCCCCTGCTGTTCACCCTGATGACCCACGACTGTCGTCCCAGATTCAGCACCAACTACTTTTTGAAGTTTGCGGACGACACAACCGTTGTGGGCATCATCCAGGACAACAACGAACTGGCCTACAGGGATAAGGTGAAACACCTGGTGGACTGGTGTAAAGTCAACAACCTGATCCTCAATGTTGACAAAGACAAAGAAGGAAGGACATCATTGTTGACTTCAGGAAATCTCGGCCCAGTCATACACCACTCCTCATCAATGACACTGCGGAGGAGGTCGTCAGCAGCAGCAAGTTCCTGGGGGTGCTAATCACCGATAAACTAACCTGGTCCCTTAACACAACCTCCCTGGCAAAAAAGGCACAGCAGCGCCTGCACTTCCTGCGCCAGATGAGGAGAGTCCCCCCCCCCCCCATCTTGATCACCTTCTACAGAGGCACCATCGAGAGTCTACTGACCAGCTGCAGATTCAGAGACAGTTTATTTCCATTGGCCATAACACTGTTGAAAACTCACATACAATAAATAAAGCCTCATCTATGGCTGTAATAACCCCTCGTGCAGCCCCAAACCTCCATGGGATCCTCACTGGACTATAACATCCTGTTACTTTATTCTTTTATCAATGCACTTTTTATACAATTAGATTTTTTTAACCTTTTAAATTATACTAGCACTTTATATTCTGTGAATATTTAAATTCATAATGCATAAAGTGTCCACTCCACCGTGAGCCAAAGTAATGAAATTTTGTTTAATATGTGCACTAATGGTGTGTTTATTGAAAGTCTAAGTCTAAAAGTTGCAGACTCTTGAAATGCCTGCTCGAACCACAATACACCCGAGAGATGTGCGCTTCTATCGGTAAGTTTAATTTGTGATGGCTTCATTTCGTCTGCCTGCAAATGTAGCCTAGGTTTAACAAGCTGCCAATTCACACTGGGTGCAGCAAAAATCCCAGCTATCCACAAGTTTCTTACGTCCCATGTCTACTTAATATAGTCATTTTCGTTGGATAGCCTGCATATTGCGCAATTACTATACAGCCTGTCCAAATATGCCATTTAGGGATCATTATTTGTGTAGCCTAGAGTGAATCCTTACTCAATATTGATTTGCATTGTTTATTATCACATATGTCAATGAGTGGAGTGCATGTACATCTACAAAATTTAAACAGGGTATAAGGCTTAGCCGACAATTAAAAAATAAAAAGAGACCCGCACACTGTTCTATAAGCTCCCAGAGTGGTTTATTATCATCCTGACGAAGACCTCTGGTCGAAACGTTGTTAATAAACTTACGAAGACCTCTGGTCGAAACGTTATTAATAAACCACTCTGGGAGCTTATAGAACACTGTGCGGTATCTTTTTTTTTATTATCACATATGAACATCACATTAAATAACCTAGGACTTCGCGACACGGGGCAAACTTCTACCACCATTCCTCTGAGGGAATGTCCAATCTTTGCTGTAAAAGAGCTTGATGCTCAGTCAATTTCTCCCTGAATAAAAATGATGATGTATGGTTATGAATGGAGGAATGAATGCATATTTATAACTGAATGTATGGAGATGTATGAAATTTTAAATGAATGTTCATGTATGACTGAATGCATGGATGCTTACGGAAGTAGGAATGAGTGTCTGTAAGGTATGTATGGCAGAACAAGTATAGAGAATGGCAATTTTGCAATTTGCACAGCTCCTTGAGTAGCCCAAATGTTTACTGTACATTTGTCTTGTAATTGTTTTAACCCTGTGCTTGTTTTGTGTCTCTGACTCTTGCAGCAATTTCTCTCAGCGTCCAAAACAAATTTCTCCTTGGGGAGTCAAATAAAGATACTTTGACTTTGACTTTTTTTTTTGTTCTTTCTGGATTTAAATTATATAATTATATAACATATTCTTGAATTTCCCCTTGGGGATCAATAAAGTATCTATCTATCTATCTATCTATCTATCTATCAGTCTGGTTGTATTTTAAATAAATCACTCCTCTTTCATATGGCCGCCCTTGATTTCGAACTTGCGCTTGCTAGTCAAGTGTTAAGCTAAAATGAATGCTAGCTTGCTAACAACCAAGCATGAGAATGCTAGCAATGTAATTAATTAAACTGTAGAAAAGATTGTAAGAAGTGTTACATTTTTACCTTATGCCTGCTACCGACTAGGCGTAATATTTTTAGATTAGATTCAACTTTATTGTCATTTAGTTGTCATTTAGCAGAGTACAGGTACAGAGCCAAAAGCCGGCTTTAGACCGTCGAGCCAGGCCAGGCTAGGGTAATTTGAGGGGCCACCTGGTTATAGTAGCTACAGTAGTAGGCTACAAGCCTCATGACCCTGAGACGTTTGGTTTCAGACTGACATGTCATTAGCCTCTCCGCATTACACCTCGACACCCCCTCGCTTGTGAAAACGTCACCAATACCACCCATTTTCACACAAGATGAGCAGAAAGTTGTGTATCTCTTTCCTATACTGTAAGCTATCGATGTCAGTCACCTATTTCTGTCCTTTTACGTGTATGTCACTTAACAGCGTATTCATTTCGGCGGATTCCTAAAGAAATGTAAGCACACACAACATAAGTGTATCTAAATGCGCTATGTACCATAAATGACATTTTACCGTGACTCGAAGAGCTGTAAACAGTGTTGTAAGGCTGTGTGTACAAATCCGCTTGGAGCGCCAGTGGAATTTTGATTTCACAAAGATGTGCCGCGTGAGTGGCCACCCACCAGCCCAGCACCAAACTCCTAGCGCACAGTAAACAAAATAGGATTTTGAAGGCAGTAGATGCTCCTGCTAAGAACCAAACCAGAATTTGTTCAAATCTACACATCTATGGCTACTGGAAAATGTAAGGTTAATTTATCAAATGTTATTTTGAAGTATTAAAAACATCTTTATTTTAGAATTTCTGAACGAAAGGGGCTGAAACTGAAATTGGAGCTTTTACGATAGTGTTATTCCACACTATCGATAGCATAAAACACACTGGCAGGAATAATTTAGTGGGACGTTTGTCTATGTTAATTAACTCATAAGTTCACTTTTAATTTTAGCCTACTGTACTACATGGCGTCCTCTGGACAGAGTTACGGTGTGTTTCCACACCGAATTTTTGCGTCGCTCTCATTGAGGTTGAATGGCCCTGGTTGGGCGAAATGAAAGCGAATCGCCGAGGCAGGCGAAACAAAGTTGGCCAAAGTTTAGCTTTATTTAAATGAGGACCATACGAGAACCAATCGGGTCCGCGTCTTTGTGTTTGGAGACGGGAGTTACAAAAAAGTCTGACCAAGATGGCGGAGACTACTACTACTGAGCTGTAACACAAATTTGTATGCGATTAAAATGTTTCTACACGAACATTGGCAACTTGTATCAACACAAATTGTGGTTTATATGCCACACAAACTTAGTCAGAGCACATACACCACTAAACAGACCACTATATATGTTAGTTTAAGCACTCAATCTTTTTATCTTTTTTAGCTGACAGGCGAAATGCTAGTATTTTAGGACATTGGATTGCATTGTAAACCTAGCTAGACAGCTAGGCTACATGCTGTAACACAGGTATGAAATATATTATGTCTTATTGACCTTGTTGTTTCTATGAACATGAATTGTTGTTTATAGGCAACATCAACTTAATCGAGGCATAAAGACCCCTGGATATCTTCATTAAGTACTTAAACATTTGAACTAGCTGATTAGCCTAATTAGCTCGCTTGCCACCACTGGCTAGACACTGCAGTCAAAAGGTTAACGTTAGCGGTTTCGCCGTCACGCCCCCGAGGCGAAATTTCGCTGGCCGAAAATCGTGAGGTGTTCCGCTGTGTGGAAACCCACCGTTAGCCTACTGACAGGCAAACATTTTTAATACGGACGTAACCGCTATCTCTAAACTCGGTGTACTAGCAAATACTGCTGTGCTTTCTATTCCATTCTATCATGTTTCTCGACTTCACACACAACAACACACAAACTACTTCAGAGACAAGTGTGGTGTCCCACAGTGTGTGGGGGCCATTGATGGGAGTCACATTCCAATCATAGCACCAGAGGAATACCCAAGTGATTATTTTAATCGAAAAGGGTGGCACTCTATATAGTCCAGGCAAAGTAGCGTTTTATGACAGACTAATTGTAAAATCATTTTTTGCAGCTTAGATCATTTCTATGAGGTGTCCAGAACAACATACTAAAAGTCCTAAGAAATCCTAGTTGAGGAAAAATGTAAATTCTCATCAATCCAAAATGTGTGCCAAGAAGGCTAGGCAACAATACACCCCCAATGGGGCTATTTTTTCCCCTTTACTCCTATCAAAATGAAACTTTACACAATGAAAGTACCCATGAAAAGTATTTTTTTTTGTATTAGAAGTTTCTTTGAAAATTAATTTTAATATGCAAATGAGCTATACACTAATCGAATATCCCCAAAATACACCCAAATAGGCTTAATTATTTCCTTTACTCTTACCACAATAACACTTTACATAGTAAAAGAATATATGAAAAGTAACTGTTTTTGTATCACAAGTTTCTTTTGAAATGAATTTGAATATGCACATGGCTCCTCACTTATTGCATATGTCCTAATTTGCATAGGCAGAAACACCATTCATATTAGTCTATGGGCTAGGAGGGGTCCACATGCACCCCCCACTACTAGACCTAAGTGGTATTTTCTTGTAGCCCTGGTCCAAGAAAAAACATGTTACTCATACCTTTGGGTCTGTGCCATTTAGGAAAAACTGTTTCAACCATATAAACCATATATTTTCTGAAAGCTTATACCCTATTCTATTTACCAATACCCAATGTATTATGCATGGGCAGCATACTAATGAGAAGGGTTGGACATGTCTCATGTCATGTTAGATCACATCCTGAGGGTCTAAGATTTCAGAAAATATATGGTTTATATAGTTGAAACAGTTTTCCCTTCATGGTACAAACCAAAATGTATTATGTGTACACTCTCTTCACCTAAATCCATAAAATCCCATTCATTTCAATGGGAAATTTACTTAGTGGTCTACCAGGTACAGTGGGAATAAGTTTATTTCTTGTTAACATGTTTTTTCTTAAACTCTGGGACCAGGGCTACAAGAAAATACCACTTAAGTTTAGTAGTGGGGGGGGGGGTGCATGTGGACCCCTCCTAGCTCATAGACTATATGTATGAGAAATACATAGGCCCAATCTTCATCCAATCATCCTACTGCAAATGGGTGATGGCAATGCTGCTTTTAGACTGGCCTCTAACCTGAAAACTGCCTGGATTGGTAGTACCTGCCAGGGGTATATCCCCCGGCAGTATAGTCTTCAGGGTCACTGAGGCACACACACAAGCCTCCCCACCACGACAAGGTAGCAACAACAGGGGAGTTTCCTTTTCTTTTTTCTTTTTTTTTTAAAGTTTTTTTTTAATGTTTTTCTTTTAAAAATCCAGCCTGGATCCTGGACCCCTTCACTGTGGCTCTTGGTTCTGGCACCCCTCACTTCCTGGTTTGTTCTTTGCTTAGTTCTTCCCCTCTGGGTCATATTCATCTGATAAATCAGGCAACTGTGAGTTTGTAATGGCTAAGATGGCTATTCTGACTTTCTCCTGATGTTATCTGTAGCGGAATGTCATTAGGTAAGGCTTGTTCGCAAATAATAATAAAAAAGAATTTAGAAAGCAGCTGGAGGCAAGATTGTGCAATCAATTCTTAAGGTCAATATAAGTCTTTTTGTTAGTTATTTGGTCCCTGTTTTTAGGGGCCAAGCAGCAAAGCTGCAGGACCCCATTGAGTTAGTAGCTTTTCCTATTATTATTCTGCCATTGGAGTCTATGGCAGCCCATAGAACGCTTGGCTAAAAAGTTCAGATTTTTTGGCAGAAAGTTTCGGGACACTCCACTGACCACTCATACTTATTTACGGACCTCTAAACCCAGCCATCTAGAGCCACCAACAGGTCAAAATCTGGCCGAAAATTGAATCGCTGGGTCTAAAGTTATGAAATTTGGTACACTGATTCAGCACTGTCCCATGATCACTCTCACCAATTTACAGAACTCTATGCCCAACACTCTAGCGCCACCAATGGATCAAAACTGGATTACAAATTTATTACAAATTTCATCCGATTTTCACAGAACTTGGCGGAGATGATCTTCTGCCCGAGCCGCACAAACGATACTTGTCAGATTTTTCAATTTCATTTTTGTTTGCCCGTGACAGCCAATCAAATATGGCGATGAAGCCACCAAACAGGAAGTGGACTAACATCTCTGTGGCACTTTGAGTTAACATAACAAAACTCGATACCATTAGTCAAGACACTGTCCCAATCACTCACAGCAATTTTTATGCATATACATTGAACACTCTAGCGCCACCACCAGTTCAATGCTGGACATGCGTTCATGCGCGTGATCCTTGACTCTTTTGTCTTATTTCACAATTGAGGCAGCATCTGTGTCCTTGGACCATCCCGAGTTCATCGACTCCTATCCCGTCACTTTCCGCCATATTGGACCTCCGCCATATTGGATTTGGTCCAAACACTACGAAAAGTTTCAGCGGTTACAAATTTCCTCCGATTTTCACAGAACTTGGCGGAGATGACTTCAGACCGAGCCGCACAAACGATACTTGTCAGATTTTTTAATTTCAAGTTTATTTGCCCGTGACAGCGAATCACACATGGCGATGATGCCGCCTAACAGGAAGGTGGCTAACATCTCGGCTATGCTTTAATGTATGAAGTCCAAACTTGGTACAGGGACTTGGTATCTGATTGTGAGGACGCACTACGAAATTGGCATCATGTGGCCTCTATAGGGGGCGCTGTAATGCAGGAAGTGAGCTTGTATCTCAGCAACGCTTTGGTGTAAAAAGTCCAAACTTGGTATAAGGACCTGTTAACTGATTATGATGACGCACTAGGAAATTGGAATCATTTGGCCTCTATAGGGGGCGCTGCAATACAGGAAGTGAGCTCCTATCTTAGCAACGCTTTGATGTATGAAGTCCAAACTTGGTACAGGGACTTGGTACCTCCAGGGTTCCCGCGGGGTCTTAAAAAGTCTTAAAAAGCCTAAAATTCAGAACTTTAAATTTAAGGCCTTAAAACGTCTAAAAAACGGCCAGATTTTCATTCCGAGGTCTTAGAATTAATTTAGTCAGGTCTAAAAAATATTTTACCATCGTTCATTTCCAGAAACACTGGCCGCAGAAAGTAGCAAAAACGTATTGAGTCGTAGCTTGCAAAGCAGAGCTCTAGCGTCTTTGCTACCTTTGTAACAAAGCAGCAGAATGCTCAGAACATTGGTTCAGTGTGTTGTAGTTCTTTCTGGGGGATATTGGTGTTGGTACGTAGCCTATGCAGTGATAAATCTACAAATCCTGTGATAAATGCAATACCTGCCCGCAAAATAGCCTACATCTGCGTCTCCTCAGAACTTGTTAAAGTTCGGCTACGTGTGGAAAATGGGAAAGTGTAGGCCTACTTTCAACGAGACATGGCTAGATCCAGTGATGCCGCGTTACTCTATTTTGACCACTTTTTTCGGTAGCGAGTCTAACGCGCTACTATTTCTAGCAATCAGATTAAAGTTACTTATCCAAGTCACTGTGCGTTAGGCCTACTATTTTTGTCATTTACCTTAGTAAAAGATATATTCTTAGCTTTTTTCTTGTCTCGGGGATTAACGCTCACGTTTTCAGCATGATGACGTGTAATACCACGCAGCAACACAAACATAAACAACAATAGAGGGAGGAGAGAGATGCGCATTTTAGCTATAGGCTACAGTCATTATTTTGAGTTTGTGTCCGCTAAACATGATAACATTAAGGTACGTTGTACACTCGTGCTGGTGACAAAGTGCTGTCTAGCTAGACATCCCAAGTCTCCCGAAGTTCTGGGAGTCTCTCGATAGCGGCTTCCTGACGCCCGCAATTAGATAAAATCTCCCGGAAACTAGAACGAACAAGAGCGCGCAAGCCAGACCGGGAATTAAAATCGCATGTGCATCTGAGTTTAGCGTGCACACGATGGAGAGGGAGAGAGAGAGGGGTGGTGCGTGTGTGCCTGAAGCACATCCAAGACAGAGAGCATCCTGGCCTGTTTTGCTAAATCAACCAAACAATTTTCAGTGTAGGTGGGCTTTTATCTTTTTTCTCCCGAACTAAATTAATCAGTTCAGTGTATCTAGGAACAGGAGCATCATGGCAGAGTCAGTGGCCCCCAAAAAGGAACATTTAAGACCCATTTCACATCAGACTGCACAAAAGGGTATACCCTTGTCTCATAAGAGTAAAACATAATGATAGTCTTGCACACTGCACTGTTTGTAGCATTGCCCATGGCTGCAAAAGACTTGTTGAGGTGAGTTTAACAAGTGTCATTTAATTTGCTATTATTCAGGCCTATACTAAATGGCTAGTTGCCAAGGCTACGTGAAAAGCCTTTTCTTTGCAAACACCGCACTCTCCCGTTTGTTCTCTTTTTGAAAATGAAAAGCCCAAACTACCAAAATCTACATATTCTATCATAACAATTTCTATCTATAGGCCTTCCTTATTTGGTGTACTGAATCTGAATTTCAGTATCTAAGTAGGCTAAAGGGCTACCTCCCTAAAATTACTTTTTTTCAGGTTCGGATGTCTGCATTGTTGACATTACTGTTAAAATGCATTTCCAATTAAGTGAGTATTGGCAAAACCGGTTGTCATTTTTATGTTGAGGCGGTGGGGGGTGTTGTCGGCAGCTGCTGAAAGTAACTAATAAAGTAACTTGTAATCTTGTACTTGATTTTAAAAGTAACTAAGTTACTTTTTAAAGGAGTAATCAGATTACTTTTTCAAGGTAACTGTGGCAACACTGGCTAGATCACAGCGATGTCTGCTGTTGGTTACAAGTGGTACCAGCTCCAGGTACGAGGCTCGCTGCAAACTTTACAAAAAAACTATTCAATTAGGGACTCTGGGTGTGAAGGCGCTGGAGCCACAAGCCAGAGCATGCAGATTACTCCGTGAGCAATTCAACAGAGAATAATGGAAGTGGATTTGGACACATATTAAAAAGTCAAAGTCAGCTTTATTGTCAATTTCTTCACATGTTCCAGACATACAAAGAGATCGAAATTACGTTTCTCACTATCCCACGGTGAAGACAAGACATATTTTACCAATTTAGGTCCACAGACAAACATAACATTCAAGTAAACAAAAAAGTATATAATACTATATCTTTAGGAGGGCTTTTGATCATCTTTGGGTGGTTTCAGCTTCAGTGTCCACCCAAAACACACTTTCACACCCAGTTTCAACTTGTCTCATTTTTGACTTCCTTGCTGAAATCTATTCTATTTGAGGGCTAGTTTGTTTTAGATTATTTTCATTTTGGGCTTAAGGTTTAGGGCATTTGGTACGTGACCAATATTTTTCCTTAGTATACTACAAGTGAGCAATGTAAAAATCAGTTGGGTTGTAGACGTTGGGTGTGGAAGGTTACTAGTTTGATTGTTTTATCTGTAAATTAAAGGAACCGTATGTAAGAAAAATATTTCAATTAATCATAAAATGTCCCTGATATGTCACTAGACATTAAGAAATCAGGTTAATTTCAAATACTTATATCACTGACAACAGTAGTCCGGCCGGATAGTCATTTAAAAAAGTGAAGTTGCAGCCCTCAACTGATGTTGATGTTGTGTTTTGTCATGTCATGTTGTGTTTTGGCCTGATGCGCCACCCTCCACCTATTTACTAATCACAAAGTCAGTAGTGTTTCGCCATCCGGGTTGGCAACCTTGAGTCAGGGGGGAGGGGGAGGGGATACACCGCTCTTCAGTATTTTGAAAGTGATTGCAGTACCAGTTTTGGCCACAATCTTACATATGGTTCCTTTAATGCTTTTTCAACGACTTCTCAATGATTTTTTCAGAATTTCTTTGATTTGAATATTTTTTGGTAATGCGTCGTGTAGGTCTTAAATTTCAATATTTATGGTCTTAAAATGTCTTAAAAAGGTCTTAAATTTGACTTATTGAAACCTGCAAAAACCCTGTACCTCATTGTGAGGACACAGTAGGAAATTGGCATCATTTGGCCTCTATAGGGGGTGCTGTAATACAAGAAGTGGGCTCATATCTCAGCAACGCTTCGTTGTATGAAGTCTAAACTTGATACATGGACATATTAGCTGATTGTGAGGACATGCAAGGAAAGTGGTCTCATTTGACCTCTAGGGGTGCTGTAATAAAGAAAGTGAGCTCACATCTCAGCAACACTTTGGTGTATGAAGTCCAAACTTGGTAGAGGGACATGGTAGCTGATTGTGAGAACACACAAGGACATTGGTGTAATTTGGCCTCTAGGGGCGCTGTAACAAAGTGAATGAGCTTATTTCTCAGCCATTCTTTATCCAATTGCAATCAAACTTGCTGTGAGTGCTTGCTCATGGCATGGCAATGCCATTCCTGCTATAGCGCACTGCTTGGCCCCCACATTGCTGCTTGCAGCTATATTTTCTACTTGTGACCTTATGGCTTCTTGGCCATAAGTCAATTACGCCTAGTGTTGAGCTCATTTGCATATTTAAAATTGATTTTTCCAAGAAACTTGTAAAAAAAAAATGTTACCTTCCATGTATATTTTCACTGCAAGGTTTGATTGTGATAGGAGTAAAGGAAAAAATAAGCCCATTAGGGTGTATTTTGGGCATATGCGATTAGTATGTTGCTCATTTGCATATTGAAATAAATTTTCAAACAAACTTCTAATACAAAATGTTTTACTTTCCATGTAGACTTTCATTGTGTAAAGATTTATTGTGGTAGGAGTAAAGGAAAAAACTAAGCCTATGCGCCTATATTCGATTAGTGTATAGCTCATTTGCATATTCAAATTCATTTTCAAAGAAACTTGTAATACAAAAACAAAATACTTTTCATGGATACTTTCATTGTGTAAAGTTTTATTTTGATAGACGTAAAGGGAGAAAATAGTCCCATAGGGGTGTATTGTTGTCTGGCCTTATACTGGCACACATCTTGGATTGATGAGAATTAAACAGATTTCCTCAACTAGGATTTCTTAGGACTTTTAGTATGTTGTTCTGGACACCTCATAGAAATGATCTATGCTGAATTTTTTTTTTTACAATTAGTTCTATTTTTGGCTCCAAAATTAGTTACTTTGCCTGGACTAATAGTGCTACAGGGTGTTGTGAATGCTAAAGGGTTGTTTTGGGATGTATGTGTAGGGTATGCTAGAAGTGTCCATGACGCTCGAATTCTAAGACAGTCTGACTTGTGGGAGAGATTGAGTGATGGACAAATATTAAGTCAACACAAGGTTAATATTTCAGGGCATGACATTGGACAGTTTTTGATTGGAGACCCAGCCTATCCACTACAGAAATGGCTTATGAAACCATTTGCAGACACAGGACGACTTACACCAGAGCAGCACAGATTTAGCACCAAAATAAGTAGTGCACGGTCAGTTGTGGAGAGTTTGGAAGGCTTAAAGGAAGGTGGAGGTGTTTGATGAAAATAAATGATTGTAAAGTTGAAATGGTAAAGAAAATGGTGCTGACATGCTGTGTGGTGCACAACATTTGTGAGGAGTATGGTGACTGCTATTATAAAGACAATGAAACACACATGTGAATGTGCAACCCCCTGTACATGCTCTGCCTGATCGGGGCCAACAGGAAGGAGCTGATGTCCGGGCTGCATTAATGCGCTATTTCAATACCCAAGATGAATGAACACAAACACACACGTACATATCTCTCTCTGTGTAATTGGATATTCTGTTTATAGACAATAGATAATAAACAGAATCAATAGTTATAGACATTACCAGTAAATATTACAAATATCGTGAAACTCCAAATAATAGCCCGGGCTTTTATTTTCCCAAATCGCCAAACTGCACCGGCTAGTATTAGAGACAGGCGTCTATATGAGACAGGCCTTTAATTCCCTTTACATAAAACTTTTCCCCTGCAAAGATGGAAAATATTATCGAATTAATTATTTCAAACACACTGAATGTCTACCTATATGATTAGGCTATCTGATGACAATTACGGATCATCATTCATTTAGTGTTGAGATGTTGTTCATTGAGTGAGATACAGTAGACCTAAGATCCAAATAGCGGGGATAGCCAGAACAGATGAAACACGTTTTAATTAAACATAATTTACAAAGAGATCGTATCACACTGAAAGCTCATATTTTGTCACTAGCAAATAGCCTATATCGGTCCTTTGTCATACAGTTGCATTATCAGCCCTGACCAAAACCGTTCAGGAATTATTTATGCAAAAGTGGAACGTGCTTAATGTTTCATTCTCCCTCCTTTTCGGCACGAATAAAACAGCATGAGAGAGCATGAACCATATAGTTTCTCCCGTTTTGTATTTGCCAAATTTGACAACAGTCTACATTCAAATCATAGCCTACTTCCAGGCGCACGGGAACATATTTTTGACCAGGGGTGAATACGCCATTTCAGCGCCGTGTATGAGTAGGTCTAAGAGTGAGAAGTTTTATAATGCCCTGGGCAGCCACATTCCACTGCAACTATGCGCAGCACTTGCCACTCCGACTCCGAATAAAAACTGCTCGCGCACACACCAGTCCCATAGAAGCGCACTTGACTTTACATCATTAACCTTTCTGTAACGGTTTCGTGTCATTGCGGATCTTAGGTGTGAATTGGGCTTTAAACAGACGATCTGACGGGTTTTAGAAGATTAAATACAACCCGAAACTAAAAAACAGACCAGGCCTCTACTGGAGACCGGCCTTTAACCCAAACCTGTAGCCACGCCAGGCGTTTAAAAGAGACAGGCGTCTCTTTGGGACTCGCCGATTATTTGAAGTTTTACGGTAGTATGTATTTAAGTGTAGTAAATAGTATAAATGGTATTATTGATAGACATATTGCCAGTGTGAATGAACTACTTGTTCTAAACAGAATCAATAGTAATAGACATTACCAGTAAATATTATAAATAGTATGTATTAAGTGTAGTAAAAAGTATAAATGCTTTGATAGATTGCCAGTGTGAATTAACTATTGTTCTTTTTCAATTGCGGAGACAATTCGTCCCATGAGGCCTAATAAAGCATTGCTGGTACTCTCCATTCTATCTAAGAACATTTCGTTGAATCTCTGGCTGTGCTCAAGGAACAATCGGTCTCTTCTTTCATCTACTTTCTCCATGTGCTCCAGTAGGTCCTGTTGCTGTGACTTCCTTTTTCCTACAAAAAACCCACACAATAATATCTTAATTTCCATTTAGCAACCATCATATTTGCCACATTACTTCAGAAAAAACACAATTTGTAAATGTATTTGTAAAAGTATTCACTATGTTCAGTAAACAGGTTTGTATGTACAGTTAAGAACAAAATTATTCATACCCCTGGCAAACTTTTAATGTTGATTTTCTCTTGACCAATGTGTTTGTTCTGCCTGAAAATGGCACTGCCACATGCCAAAAGGTTGCAAGACAATGTGGGAGAAACATGGAATAAAAAAAAGAAGCATTTTCATCTTTCATCAAAATGGTTCATTTAATACCTACCAAGCATCTCCATGTCTCCACAATGATTCTAGACTGCACCTTTTTAACAGCAATCCGGGTTTTGAGTCAGGAACAATTGATTATTTGCAATCACTCTGGCCTTGTGCTCACTTCTTCGACAAATTGTCTGGACTCTGGCTCTGCCACTCTAAAATGTTGATATTGTTCTTGGTTAACCATTTCTTGCATTGTTTGGCTGTATGCATGCTGCATTGTGTGGTTTAAAGGTCCAATGCTACCTATTGGGGCAGGTTTCTCAGCACACTGCCTGATCTTTTCCTCCAGAATCTCAATGTAGCCTCTTTTTTTAGTGTTACCGTTTACTTTGAGAAAGTCACCATTATTATATTAACCATTTTGAGAGCTGTGATGGCAGTTAATGATGCTTCTAATGATTATTTAAAAAGGGTATGAATAATTTTGGACATTTTCATATGTAATTTTTCATTAAAAAAAAAACATTTAAAAGACAAAAACACTTCTTTTTTTGATTTCATGTTTCTACCACATTGTCCTACAACATTTTGTCGTGTAGCAGTGTCATTTTGAGTCAGAACAACCATAATGGTCAAGAGAATATCAACATTAAATCAATATTTGTCAGGGGTATGAATAATTTTGTTCTTAACAGTCAATGGCATAATACAGATTATAGTACAGAAACCTTGAAAATCAAGAGTTTCAAGAGATGGCAAACTGAGCAAAACTTAAACATACTGCTATATGTATTATTACACTGCGTATGATCAGTGTAAATGTAACACAGCCAGTTCCTACCTTCCTTACGAGTATTACACTACAGCAAGTCTCAGTTAATGATCAAATATGACATTTTCTCTCGTTGATCAGACGATCGACACAATTCAGTTCAGGACAGGACTTAACTACACTGACAGCCTAGCTGTTGTAACCGTACAACTTTACCTCAACAGCTGGAAGCAAGCTAGAAGCTACACAAACACACAGCTAATCAACAAGTAACGTTAACGGTAACAAATGAGTAACATTATACAACAAAAACATGCAAAAATATAGCTGCAAGCAGCAATGTGGGGGCCAAGTAGTTAAGCAGGAGTTCGGATTGGATTGGATTGGACTGGACTGGACTTGACTGTGTTGTGTTAGATTGGATTGGATCGGACTTGATTGAATTGGACTGGACTGGATTCGAAGGCCATCGAATTTATTGTGTGTCCTCAAGATGTACTCCTAAGTCCACATACCAAGTTTGGTTTAAATCGGTGAAAGTGTTGATAATTATAGCACCCCTAGTGGTGAAAGCACACCAAATTAATTGTGCATCCTCAGGATGTAGTCCCAAGTCCTTATACCAAGTTTGGTTGCGATAGGTGAAAGTGTTGCTAATCATACAGCCCCTAGTGGTCAAATGTCACCAAATTTATTGTAGGTCCTTAGGATGTGTTTACGACTCAACGTACCAAGTTTGCTGTCGATGCGAAAAAGTCTTCCTAATTATAGCGCCCCTAGTGGTCAAAGTACACCAAATGTATTGTGTGTTCTCAGGATCGGGTCCCGAGTCCATATACCAAGTTTGATTTCGATACGTAAAGGCGTTGCTGAGATATGAGCTAATTTCCTGTATCTCTAGCGCCCCCCTAGTGGTCAAAGGTCACCAAATGTAGTGTGTCCTCAGAATGGGATCACAAGTCCATGTTCCAAGTTTGGTTTCAATATGTGTAAGCATTGCTGAGATATGAGCCTACTTCCTGTGAGTATAGCGCCACACAGTGGTCAAAATGTACCAAATTTCTTGAGCCTCCTCCTTATTGGGTCCTGAGCACATGGGGTAATTTTAGTCTTGATACGAGAAAACCTTGCTGAGATATCACTTCACTTCCTGTTTGGCAGCTTTGCCGACAATCTTAATTGGCTGTTACGGGCTTAACGGTTGGCTGTTAACGGTTTTAGAATTTAAGACTAAAAGGGATAACTTTTTTGAGGCTTGGTCTAAAGATCATCTGAACCAAGTCTCAAGTCCTAACAAATGTGACTCGAGTCCCCCATGTCTGGTACAAACTGTAGAAAGCAGGCCTAGTCAATATTAAAGGGGAACTATGCAGGATTTTTAGCTTAATTTACCTTAAAGGAACCATATGTAAGAAATGTATTTCAATTAATCATAAAATGGCCCTGATATGTCACTAGACATTAAGAAATCATGTTCATTTCAAATACTTATATCACTCACAACAGTCATGTTGTGTTTTGGCCGGATGCGCCACCCTCCACCTGTCTACTAATCACAAAGTCAGTAGTGTTTCGGCATCCAGATCCGGTTGCCAGCTCTGCCAGTCAGGGGGGAGGGGATACACCGCTCTACAGTAATTTGAAAGTGATTGCAGTACCAGTTTTGGCCACAATCTTACATACGGTTCCTTTAACTTAACAGCTGTGGAGTCATCAAAATGGTTATATGACTTTTTCTGGGGTGGCCGTCTCGCTTTCCCCTAGCATCTGTGAGCAGAAAGCGAGTAAACCGCTGTCAGAGGAACAGGGAAAGAGGAAACGGCAGACTGACCGATTGAGGAGAGTCGTAAAATATATACTCTGAAGCTGTAGGGGGAGCTCTGCAGAGAAACCTGCGAGCAAAAAGCTAGAAAACAGCGAAGAAATTGCCAAAACTGCATAGGGGGGCTTTAATAGATTGTTTTGTTAACTCATTGAATGCCAAGCTGTTTTCGGGAGCTTTGTCCTAGAGTGCCAGCAATCTAGACCATTGTTGATGATTTTTGTACAGCCACAGCATATTCTGTGTTATAGCTATGAACACATACAATGGCTCGTTTAAAAGGTGAGACTTTAAGCTCTTGGTGGGTGCAAACCGTGTATTTCTACACGCCTCTGTTCCTAAGAAATCCCAAGCTAAACAGTGGCTAGTTTTCATCAAAATCGCGTTTTTTTTTTCTAGAAATGGAGGTATAACGTCTTTCATGAAATATGAAGTGTTGCCTGTTACTTACTTGTGTAAACTTTCCGGGAAGTGATCAGCGAGACCTGGCGAGACTGCCACCTAGTGATAGACCCACGAAAATGGCCTGGTTTTGACCTGACGTGCATGCGTCACTGATTCGACCCAAAGCGGCAACCGAGTTATGATAAAATGTCCAGATTGTGCGTTTTCATGAGTTTTCGATCGTCATATATTTCATTTCCATTAATCACAGAGTTCCCAAAATCACATATAAGGTGTGTTAGAGTGTCTAGTTTCGTAATTTAAAAAAAAAGCTAAAAACGTAATATTACGTTTTTGGCACTCAACGCATGGGAAGGAAAAACGTAATATTACGTTTTTGGCACTCAGTGAGTTACAGTTTTTTCTGAATGCTTAAACACATTTTTTGTAACTATGGCTTTTTTTGCAAAACTCTACACACAAATGGCAAAACCACTCACTGAGTTCGCAAAACTAAAAGCACAAACACTGCTTTGCACTCAGTTTGCAATTTTGTAACACACACTTTGCACAACTGTAGGCACAATGGCTATTATTTACACTATTTTGCCAACTCTCTGGCACACTTTCTCATGTGAAAACTGTTTTAGATAATTAGTTCACTTTGCAATCAGCCTAAGCACTATAAATAAGCCACAGGTAATGTACAATGGGTACGATGGAGTGAGCAGGAAGAGTGAGAAGAGAAAAAAACAGTCTACATGTGGGGATATTGTCATGTCAGGCCTGGATACATCATTCCAGAATATATTTTTCCCGGTGCCTTGGACTAGGACATTGCATGTGATGTAGACAGAATTTTGAGAGAGACAACCCGATGTAGACTGATTTGTTTTGTCTCAGTGAAATGCTATTTTGTGTTTTGACTTGGAAAAACACACTTGTGTTTGTTTTGATGTGTGTAAATACAACACTAGTACTTGAAGTTGGGATCCCTGTATGTTTACAGAACTATGACAAAAGTATGACCTCAAACTGACATAGTCTACCTTGTGCACAGAGAAAGCAAAAGCCAGATGTGTTTTTTATTCATACCATCAGTGTGTTGTTGGCACATTGTGTGCTTACTATTGTGATGGCTTGTGTTTACTGTTAGATACGAAAACACCATTTTTACGAAGGTGTGAAGAGTTAAGCAAGGTGTGTTAGCTTTTGCAAGAGAACTACAATGTTTTGCTGATTGGGTGAGAGGTTTTGCCATTTGTGTGTAGAGTTTTGCAAAAAAAGCCATAGTTACAAAAAATGTGCTTAAGCAATCAGAAAAAACTGTAATAGGCTAAATAGTTTAGAATTTTTAGAATACTAACAACAAAACCATGCCTTGGCCCAAAAACTGTGATTTAGACATAACCGTGGGCACATGGATAGATAGATCGATAGATAGATAGATAGATAGATACTTCCCCAAGTGATCCACTGATCCCCAAGGGGAAATTCAATTACATTGTACCGTTGCATCCCTACTTCATAAATGCAATTCCTCGTCTGTGTATTCGGACTACTGTGACAGTACTAAGAGGATTACAGCACTAATTCCACTGAGCTCCTTTTCTTACTGCTCCACCAACTTGTAACAATAGAAACATACATATTCTATATTATAATAGAAATGTAATAGTTGAATTATTGTCTTTAAATATAGTTCCATTGTTATTTTCATAGAAGTGTATTTTCACCAATTAATATTAGCATCTCAGTCAATAATATAACAGAACTGTTGAAGTATTCACTTTGTGTCTTGTCCAGATGGTTAATCGCTCTGCTGGGGGTAGAGATACACGTTTCCTTCGAGATGAAATTCGTCAGCTGGAGAGTCACTTGCAGCGCAAGGAGAAGGAACTGGTTCAGCTGGAGAAAGAAATGATGAAAGAAAAGAAGGCAAATGAGAAGGTATATGTTAGGCTTCAAATTGAAACACTAGTCATGTAATGCAATACATTAGTAGTGCATTAGAGTACACCTCTTAAATAGTGGCACATTTTTGATGTTAAGCTGTTTTTTTTTTCTTGGTGAATACAGCTATCAGCCAGAGAGGATGACATTGAAGATAAAAATAGGAAACTGAAGAGAGAGGTATGTATAAGAATGCTGGTGGCTTTGGATTGAAATCTAATTCATTATAAAGCAAGGAATATTTTCCTTGTGTGCAAGGGCGTAGGTTTGGTAAGCTTTAGTGGGGACACATCCCCAACTCCTGCTGTCACGATACCAACATTATTGTTTCAATACCAATACCAAGTTAAGAATCTCGATATCAATATTTTTGCAATGTTTTCAAATCTGATTTGGTTTTGGGGCCCCCACCACCTTTACGCCATCAGTAGGCCTAATATTGAATATTGTGTGATCATTCACATCAGTGGCAATTATAGAATTTGATTGACCCTCCACACACGCACACACACACAGAAAGTGATGGGTGTCATAGGTTTCTATGTCATATTTTGGAATTCATATAAACTTTATATACTGTATATTGTTAATTATTTATAGCATTTTATGATCTGCATAATTACTAATAGCTAAACATATTTGGTAATTTGAATACATCATATTGATATTTAAATTATTACTCTACACTTGTCTTCAATGTCATCACATTTGTGGTGTGCAAGTCTAATTGTGTGCCTGTCACTTTAAGGAGAACGTGCGCAATTAGCTTTCAGACTCACGGTTGTAGGCTAGTGGAAAATAGTTTCGCATAGTGCAAGGATATGTGGATTCAATTCATCATGTATGTTTGCTATGTCATTAGATAAAATAAATGTTCAAAAAACTAACAAGTCAAAGAAAATTTTTCTTGAATGAGATCATAAAAGGAGATACTAAGTGTCTCGCAATGTTCATTTGCCGCGGCTTTTTAAAATAGCTCTGCTGCTTCTGCATAGATTAATCTACCTTCAAAGATTTGCTCTGATTGGATTTCTTCCCAACTTGTCCCACAAAAAGAGTAGTTCTGATTGGATCTCTTCTCCATTCGTCCCTCCCTAACATTTTTGTCTCATTTTTATTCGTTGACTAAAGTGTCAGTTATATTTCGTCACAGTCTTCGTCATCATATCTGACTTTATATTTAGTTTTTATTTATTTTTCGTCCGTGAAAAAGGTTCATTGACGAATATTTTTGTCATAGTCTTTGTCAACAAAATTAACACTGAATACAACAAACCAACATCATTTATATAATTTATAGATCCAAAAAGTTTCCTGTTGATTTAATTGTCATTGTCTATGGCTCTTTCTTATGGTAAGTGGAATGTGGTCTATACCACAGGCCTGTAATGTGGATGGGTCGCTGTTGTGGTGTTCCAGATAGTGTCATGTCATGGGATAGTTGATGTGGCCAGTTCAAATGGCATATTTGTGTTCTGCCAGTCTGTCCTGCAAGCGTCTTTTTTGCCCTTCCAATGTAAAAGACTTTGCATGTAGGACATTCAAGTCTCGTATCGTAAAAGCACCAACTTACGCCCCTTTCGTTCAAAAAATCGAAAACAAAGATGTTTTTTAATACTTCAAAATGACATTTGATAAATTAATTGCCCTATTTCCACCCACTCACTCAGCACATCAACGGCTAGACCGAGAATTCTCGTTGCGAAATCAAAATTCCACTGGAGCTCCAAGCGGCCTTACAACACTGTTTACAGCTCTTTGAGTCACGGTAAAATGTCATTTTTGGTACATAGCTGATCTCCTTTGTCAGAAAATGGCTCGGAGTCCCACGCAGTGTAGCCTTGTATGGAAAGGGCATTGTAGAGTTGCCAATATCTAGTCTGACAGAGGAATTTAAGTGTGCTAAGGCTAGATTGGAAATGACTCTTACTCAGTCCAAGGACCCAGTGGTGAGGAAAGTTGCACCCACAGTTAATGCAGGGGGGAAGTGGAATCCAGAACAGGCAGTTAAGCAAGCTCAATCAGCATTGAGGCATGGGGGGGGTTCTGCAGGTAAGGCTTCTGCAGGAGAAAAGAGGAAAATGGTAGTGGAGGAAATGCATAGACAGGAGTAGACTGTAAGATGTACTAAGTCGCAGGCAAAACAAGGGCAGTGGGTGAACTGGGAAGGGGTGGAAAAGAGACGGATTAAATGGAAAGATCTATGGGGCATGGAAGCTGGTAGGATCAGATTTATGTTAGGTGCTACATATGATGTGCTCCCATCTCCCAAGTCCATGGTTTGGTGAGGATGATAAATGCATACTTTGCTCGTGTGTGGGCAGTCTCCACCATATCCTATCAGGGTGCAAGGTAAGTCTTACCCAAGGGCGGTATACCTGGCGTCATAACCAGGTATTGAAATGTGTGGCAGCAGCAATAGAGGATAAAAGGAGAGAAGTCAATTCATTAGCAGCTAGTAAAGGGGTAAGGCAAATTAACTTTGTACGTCAGGGGGATAAACCATGTTCCGCGAAGGCCAGGTGTAAAACCGGCCAGTTGGAAAATGGAGCGGGCTGGGAAATTTTGGCCAGCAGATGGCGGTACCTCCACATATAGTGAGCACTAAACTACGACCCGATGTAATTCTATGGTCGGATTCAGAGAAGATAGTTTACTTCATTGAACTCACTGTTCCTTGGGAGGACAGAGTGGAAGAGGCCAATGAGCTGAAGAGAGCGAAGTACACTGAAATAGCAGAGGAGGCAGCCAAGCGAGGTTGGAGTGCACGATTAAGGCCTATTGAAATCGGTGCACGTGGGTTTGTGGCCAGGTCTGCTATTAGCTTGCTGTCTGAATTGGGCATTTGTGGTCGAAGTCTAAGGCAGGTGGTAAGTAACATGTCCTTAGCAGCAGAACGAGCAAGTGAATGGTTGTGGGTAAGGAGAAGTTATCCTTCCTGGGGCGCATTTGTTTTGTGTTTGTGATGGACTGTGCCTAGGTTGATGGTAGTTGGCTAAGATTTTTTATGGCTATGGTTCAGTCTGCATCAAAGGGACGGACCAACCTAGCCAACCTAGGTTGGTTAAGGGTATTTGGATGTTTGTTGTGGTAATATTGTGGCAGCATGGGGCATAAGCTAACTGGCTAATTTGTTTTGTGTTTGGGATGGGCTGTGCCTGGGTTGATGGTGGTTGGCTAGCGTTTTTATGGTTATGGTTCAGTCCACATCAACGGGACGGACCAACCTAGCTAACCTAGACCATGCCTAGGTTGGTTAAGGGTATTTGTTTATTGTGGTAATAGGGTGGCAACATGGGGCGTAAGCTAACTGGCTAATTTGTTTTGTGTTTGTAATGGGGCCTAAGCTAATTGGCTAAGCTAACTGGCTAATTTGTTTTGTGTTTGTGATGGGCTGTGCCTAGGTTGATGGTTGGTTGGCCAGGGTTTTTATGGTTATGGTTCAGTCCACATCAACGGGACGGACCAACCTAGCCAACCTTAACCATGCCTGGGCTGGTGAAGAGTATTTTGGATATTGGATATTTCAATGTGGTAATATGGTGGCAGCATGGAGGGGAGTGTCTCCAGGACGCTGGTTTCACTGTTAAGCCTTCATGAGGTGTCGTGGGCCAAACTTAACGAAACATCGGTGAATGCACCGCTTGATAACCCCAATGACATGCCGCATACTATATACTGCTGTTGGATGGGCCATTTGTCTTGTGTTTGTGACCATTTGTTGGTGGATTTGTGGGTAACTTGAGCAGGGGCTTCAAAATCCAAGGTTTTTACCTTGGATTTTGGCACAAGGGATTTTAACATCTAATCCTGTGTATTAATGTAAAGTAAAGATACACTTATGGGGTGGGTGCTTGCGTTTATTTAGGAATCTGCCGTCTTGGTTTGTATAGATATGAATATTAAGTGACACATACACGTAAAAGGGCGGAAATAGGTGACGTTTGGATAAATGACAAAGGAAGTTTTACAGTTGTATGTAGATGCTTCTGAAATGGAGAGTTCGTTCTCAAGTGCACAGACACAGAAAATTAGATTCTGTTCTCAGCCTAGACTTGCCTTTGAACTTTTGCGATTGGTTGCTGATACGAAGGAAGTATCCATATTTGGATTGCATAGTGTCATGCAGGAGAGAGAGATAGCTTTACAACGGTACTGGGCATGATATGTTTCAGATCATGGTCGCAGTAGTGCATGCAACGTTGGAACACTAATAACTTTTGGTGATTTTAGGAGAAATATACAGGTACAAGTTGAAAAACTGTAATGAAATAAAGACCTAAATGTGTAAATCAGAATTTTTGCTGTAAAAAGAATACATGTTAAGGTAGCAAGTTAGCCCAAAATCTCGAAATCGGACAATGCATGAAAAAACAATGTTTTCACCTGCCATGTCTTGCCTTTATTAAGGAGTGTGGATAAATAACACAATAACATAATTTTGGAGAACTACCAAGTTAGCGCAAAAATCCACAATTAGAAACATTAATGTTACCAAGGTTTCCGGCTTACAAATTATGGAATACACTTTAACCAAGTGATCTTGGTCTGTAAAGAAAGAAGCACTTACCTGGAAACTAAATGGGTTATTTTCTGTTTGGACCAATCAAATATTTTCTTTGTGGGCGAGTATATGCATGCCTAATATATGGCAATAGGGGTATAAACAGGAAACTAAAGTTATGCTTTGTGTTGCGGAGTTCTGCCGCCACTTTTTTTGAATATTTTTGTCTGTCGGGAGACCTTTGTCCCTTTCTTAAAGGTAGACCCTGATCCAGGTTATGTTTGGCCGACAAACCAAGCTGAGCACAGCCGTGCTGAGCCATTCCATTCGTATTGAATTATTCAATTTGAGGGCAACAGATTTCTATTTCTGATGTTTGATTGCAACAGATTTTTTTAACAAAACGGCTATGCATTGACAATTTTTCTGTCTTCCCTTCAGAATGATCAGCTTCGTCAAGATGTGGAATTTTATCGTAGAGAACTGGACCAGAGGGTGCCTGTTCAGTCCAAAGAAGAGGGAATTGAGGCTCAGAGACGCTTCAACATAACCAGCCGGCAACTTTACCAATGTATGGAGGAATTACAGGTACTTTTGCAGAGCCTCTGTTTTTTTTTTGTGTTTCCCCCAAAGATCGGTTCAATTGGGGAGAGAGTGTGAGAGGCCCACACACGCACATATTGGAGGTCTTAATAAGGTAAATGTGGGTGTATGGGAGTGTTAGGTGACTGTGAGATAGTGTCTTCGGCTGTCAAATCAGAGAACAATTTAATCTCACATGGATTTTTAATCATTTGTTCTGATGTAAAAGCTGCCATGTGAAAACAAACAAACCCAGGGACAATGGAGAAAAAAACATTGATTCAGCCTGTGAATTCGAACAAAATATGTATGAAAGCGCCCTTAGCCTCAATCCAGCAGAAAAAAGTTCAGTGGAGCGTCAGTCTATCAGCTGGAGTTCAAACAATGAACTAGTGAGCCTGACTGTCAAAATCATCCACAATAACTGTGGGCCAGAATGCAATAATACATGAAATGCAATGCAATGGCAAGTCCAAAATGCAGCCAAAAACAAAAACGCCAAGGTGAACTCCAAGTTCAAGGCACATCAGTGTCGAATTGCACCATTGGTCTCTCTTTGGACAACATTTGGCTTCCCAGAGGACTCCACTGGCTGAATGATCGGGCTAGGATGCATTTCCAGAGAAACTGCAAATGTATGCTTGCTCAACTAGTTCACAGTGACGGCCGCCAGGCCTTGTCTGTAATGGTCTGCATGTGTCTCCCCAATTAGGACTGATGAAGTGGGCGGGGTCGCCTAGATTGCGGCCTACTTCTGGTTCTCGGTCCCACTGTTCTGTCTCTTTGCGCCTTGCTGCTTGCTGTGCCGGTTACCGCTGCTCTATTTACTTTATATTTCCTTTAACATGCAACATGCATACGCTACATTTCCTACACCCAACACACGCCCGCACCACACTACTGAGAACTGACTACTACCTGCTTATACATTAGTCTAGTGTTTGTTATCGTCCATTTTCGTTGTGGTTTATAAAATAAACCCTCGTTATTGTTAAAACATTTTACGCCTCCGTCCTCTATCACTGTCTGGTTGCCATAGGCCATGATATTCACCGGATCAGACATTGGAATTTAAACACTGTATTGTGGAATCTAGAAAAATGATAGAATGGTGTCTTCAACATTCTATAATTGTCAGTTTTCAATAGGGCTTTTTCGCAAACACCGCCGCAGCCATTCCAGTACTATAGGCTAGTCTATGTGACAATCGCCTGCAGCGCGTAGATTTGAGCTGAGCAGAGCACAGTAACCTAACGGCTTCATCTCGTCAATATCAAGAGTAGATAAACTTAATCGTTGTGGACCCATATCTAATAGACTCAATATAGCATTTAGTAAAGATCCGTCATTATTGTCAGCTGTAACTTACCCCGATATTCATAGCCTAACTGTCTTGTTCATACATCGGCACACATATACGCAGCTGAAGTCGCTTGAGTCAAGGTCGCAAACTTATATTTGTTCCACCAACGACATCGTCTAACATTGCCATGATCACAGAGAATAAAGCTGCATCTCATTGGACTGCAATTGTATCTTGCGTTTGCCTGTTGCTCACAACCTGCACCCAAGGACTTTGCTAAAGTAGTTTAAAGTGGGTTAGCCAGTGATCGTTCTTGTCTGATAACTTCTAGGCTACAGATCTATGATGCAATGTTCTGGAGGCAGAAAAGGCTAACATATTTCTCTACATTTCCAAAATCCAAGTGAACAAAACACTATACAAATCAGAATTATCTACTGATATCATTTGCCACTTGCCGTGCATAGCCGACGAGCTGACAGGCGCACCATCTATAAAAATATTAGCCTTCGCTACTGAACGTTGGCTAACATTGCCTACGGTCTAGCAATGCTATCTATGCAAATGCAATACGTCTAAAGGTAATCTACGGTAGGCGACTACATCAGGCTACTGCTGATGTCTCCGCATATTGCATAGGGGCAGCTGTCTGCTGTCTGTACTGTCTAAAACGTATTTAACGTAGCTAATATAGTATTAATAGCCTAATACAAATATAATAATGGCGATGGATGTGAGGAGTTGGCTATAAGTTTAGCCTATTTATCCTATCTAGCGCCACTCCTCCGCTGACTCAACTCCTCAGTAATTTTTTTCTCGTTTTCTGACCATACTGTAGCTGTCAACATAGAGCATTGAAAATAAGGGAGATTTTCCGGTTTACTCACCCAAAATACAGGGAAATTTCAACATTCGTCTTGTTTATACCCCACACTGAACGCGTAAGACCGCTAGGCCCATCACTGTGGGGTGCGGTTGCCTAGCCTACTCTCTGGGATTTAAGTCAAGCAATATAACCATACAAATGTTTCAAAATGAGTAATTTTGGCTTTGTCTGAACTGGCCATTGTAGGCTACGTAAAAAATAAACAAGTAGGCATAGTCCCTATCCAATGATGGGCTATCGGCAAATGTTTGTTTTCCAAAGTAAGAATTTCACTTCACCGTGCACCTTCGACAATGAATACCTCATTACACTTATGTTACTGTTGAACATAGGCCTAACTGGTATCATTACACACATTATTCGGTGTCCTAAACACTGGCATTTTATGGCATTGTGTCATGTAAGGTTGTTGCAAAATCTAGAGAAATGTGTGAGGTGGTCAGCGGGGGATAATTGAGACACACATTGGATCGTGTTATTACTTGCATTCCACACTATTCACAGCTGTGGTATTGGGGGCAGGAGGATTACTGTAAGCGCAGGCTTTATATAAAATTCTTCAACAGAAGGCCTGCCTCGAATGCAGGCGTGCCCAAAATAAAGGCCTGTGGTTTGCACAGCCTACAGTAAGTAGGTTAAATAACAGACCCGCCACAATGTGCGGTATGATGATTTTTTACGAGCAAGATATTTTTGGTGCTCTGCATATTCTTAAATAACAATGATCATCAGTAGCCTAATATTCGACCATTATTTTGTGTAAATGGGCTATGCATTAGGTTAGACACCAGGGGCCATATTCACAAAGCCTTTTATCTTACTACTAGGAGTAGGCTACTCCTAAATAGCAATAAAATATTTTAGCTATAGGAGTTTCACAAAGTTATTCAAGTTATTCACAAAGCCTTTCAGGCTACTCTTAGTAAGGGAAAATGACAACTCCTGAACAGATTCTGGAGCTGAGCGCTCTAGAATCTTTGACTAACAGTCTAAGAGTGAGTGAGTCTTCGTTGCTATGGATGACGTTATTACTCACGCACGAGCTTGAATGAAGTGACCACCTTGATTGGCTGATTGTAACGCGGGAATGATTCCAAACACCTCCCTTACGATGAGTGGCAGGTGACAGGTCTGAGAATGCGTGCGCTACACAAGGACAGAAGATGATGAATAACTGAATAAAAAGGCCTAGCCTAAATTAATCAAGAGTAAGGCAAAACAAATAGCCTAGTAGCCTAATGAAACATACGGATTGATGTAGTATCTTTGTAACATTATTAAATCAATTTGTTACTATGCCTATGCCTATGTTTGCAAAAGAGAACATTTTAATTTGATTCACAATAATGTTACATTTAATTTACATGTTGACAATGAGTAGCCTAGTTTTGGTTGTTGTTGGTGGCGTTATTGCATGTTAGTTATGCCTACAATGCAAAATTGCTTCCTCATGATTGGAAGCTCCTGTAGCCGCATAGGATTTCAAAACAGGCGAAATGCCACAAAACCGGTTTGTGAATAGGTCTGTGAGTTAGGAGTCCTCTTGACTTCTTTTAAGCTGTCACAGCTGGTGGGAAGGTGTGATTTGTTGAGGGCAGGGCCGGATTAACTGGGCACAAATGTCTGATGGCCCTCCCTACCCCCCAGTCAACGTGAATCGGGTGGTCATAGGCTATGCCGAAATAGTTTTCAACATTTTGAATATTAGTGTCGGGTGAATAAGGAAATGTTCTCAAAGTAGCCTTATGGCTGAAAGCTGCTTGGGATCAAGCAATATAACCATACAAACGCGCGCAGTCATTGTTTCAAAAGGAGTAAATTCGGCTTTGTCAGAACTGAGCTGTGGACAACACGGCACGGCATGCCCAATTGAAAATAAGTTAACGCAACGCAACACAGACCCTGCTTCTCTCGCGTCAGTCACTGACATGAACGAAACACAGAACCCGCTTCTCTCACGGCAGTCACTGACAGTAGCCTAGAATAAATGCATGGGGAAAAAAAACTTCCCCATGACAGACATCGTAAAACACTGAAAGTTAATATTTTGTCACTATAACATACATCTGTCCTTTGTCAAATGTGTTATGTTCCAAGTAGCCTAGTGCGTAATTCTGCTTCATAAAGTTGAACGAATACATTTGCTTATTTCACAGAAAAATATAAATAGCCAGTTAGGGTCTACAGTGCAGAGTTGGTAAGTTATGGTAGGCCAACTTGCAGTGAACATACAAACAGGGGAAATTCTTTCTCTAGTAGCTGAGTAGCGCACGTAGACATAAGGCCGAACATGCAAGCGCCAATGAATCGTGCTCTCACGACAATCACACCGTTAAACTTAAATAGGTTAACATCACTCTAAATTCGCCTTCAAGCAAGGAAAACGATGATTTGAAGACATCTGTTTCGTTGGAAGGGCAAGGCCCGGGTAGCAACAGGGCAACACAGAGACAGGCCCGATGGCAGGGCTGTTATGAGAGTATTAAAATATGGGATATTCTACGGGAAAACATTAAAACGGCAGGACAGCGGGGGAAGTTAAAATACGTGAGAAACACGGAAAAAGTTGGCATGCATTGTTTCGGTCCCCGTGCACAGGGATTTTTTGTCATATTATTAATCACATATGATTATTTGTGAAATTGTGCAAACAGGCCCAACACATTTGAAAAGGAAAGACTGGTAGCATGCAAGCTCACGGTAAAGATTGATTTAAGAACGTTATCACAGTGTGTGGCTGTGGCGCAAAGCAGCGCGGGCGGAAGACAGCGACAATTGGCAGGGGAAGGTCATGTCTTTTTTAACAATTCTGTCGGAGGGTCATTGAACAATTTCTAGCAGGCAAGGGAGGGTCGTGCAACTTTTGACTGAAGCACTCAAAATTCCTCCGGTGGCCCCTTATATAAATAACGAACAGTCCCTAGATTGCTGCTGGGCTATATGTCTTGGTTCATGTCTGTTAACAACTCATTGCTGTCAAACGCGTAGCCTATCTCGCGGTTGCATCCATTACAAACAAACATGAAATATGAACGTCTGGGATTGGGAAGAACACTAAATGCTCTACTGAATAAGCACGAAGTCAAACCTTTAAATGAAAAAAACTCTTTAATAATCAAAAAAATAAACCGCTAATGAAGTAAACTTGTGACCATCAAAAATCGTTTATCGCCTGTAACTCCGTGATAACAGGACGTAACAGGAAGGCATTTGGCTGAGCAACGGAGGTTAATATGCTCTATATTTTGTCCAAATGATGTCTGTCTATCATCGTTACACTCGGAGAAAACCAGAATGTTTAATTTGTCCTTCTACGGCTGCAAACGGGATTCACTCGCCGTTAACCAAATATTTCTTTATTAGGGCAGGGCAGGCATATTTCTGGCTATTAAATTATTTATAAACCAATCTGCTAAAGTCTGTAGTGAAGTCTGTGTAGGGTTTTCCAGGCTCCATTTCTTTTTACGAGACACCCTGCTCACTTGAGCCATCTACCGGTTGTTTGGGTTGTTGCAGCGTCTCACTGGGAAAATACAAATTAAAGTCGCGTGATATCACGCGCGGACCGCGAGTGAAGCTGGCCAAGTCGAAGCACTGCCCACTGTATGAATCATCTGACACAATAAGCAAAGTGCACAGACAGTAAGCAAGGTGGTTCAGTGAGTAGGCCTATTGTGTAGGCTAATATAGCCTACTGTTGATTTTTTTGAAAATGGAATCCTTGGACCAAGCCGAGTTCAATGTAGGGGAAATCGTTCAAAATTACATCTCGAACTTCAAACTCAAAAGTAGAATAGACGATGCAGCCACACCCCCAATGTCACATCCAGCATGTATGCCAAGACACACACACGCACACACAACTGCGGCGTCAACACTCCTCTAATTTTAGTTAGTCAGTTAAAAAATTCACATCAACCGAAATCGAAGCCCCTCTGAAATCACTGGTGTGGAAGTGTCCCACATTTTGATCTTCACAAAATTTGACACAGAGCATCTTCAGAACATGCCTCACAAACAGGGTTCTAAATTAACACCCGCCAACCCGCCAAATGTGGGTAAACATTAATTTTAGCGGATGTTAATAAAAACTTACTAGCCAGTTTGGCCGGTGATGCATGAGGCATTACATGCATGATACATAAGGCTCTGTTCTCCGTCATAATTCCCACTGGCAGTACTTCCTACATTTCCCATGACCACTGTGCCGTAATGCTACGTGATGACCTTTCATACGCCCATTGGCTGCGCACAGTTTGCGGTGAAACCAGGACGAGAGACCATGGAAACGAATGGAGCGTCTACCAGAAAACACAAGGAATTAGCAGAACGAACGGAGCCAGAGCAGGGAGCATAGACTGAAAGAGGAGGGAGTTAGCCAGTAAAGTAAAGTACATAACACACACGTTACGAAATATTAACACAATTAACGCATTGTGTTAACCTATTTTCTTTGTGGGGGGGCTGGTGTCATGTAACGGAGGCCGCAAAACCTGAAGCAGCTAGATCGTTTATTTTATTGTCTATGGAGATAGCTGAAGATGGAGAGGAACGTGAGGAGCTTGTAGGTGAAATTTTTCAGTTTTAAAAAGTTGCCTTGATCAGTGATTACCACCACCACACGCATCACGCACTATACATAGGGCACCAAGAGACAGAGGAGGGACCAGCATTTAGCCAATAAATATCCTAGTAGCTGTACTGCAAACTGTTTTTCACTATTGTTAGAGAAAGTAGGACTATACAATGTCAACATACACCAATTGCATGTTACATAAAGGTGATACTTTTCGGGTCCTCATAAAGATCCAACTTGAAGGTAGGCCCTATGCTACTCCATTGGGAACGCGTCTGAGCACGCAGGAGAGGTAGAGAAAACAAATGACAGGTTCCAGCTGGCTTGTCATTGTTGATGATAATTGATATCTCCTTTTTATTAAGTTAAGATTAAACTAAATGCGGCGGTGGTTGGGACAGACTTATGGGGGCGAGAAGAGGAATGAAGCAGGGGGATATCGACAGAGAGATGGATAGATAGATAGAGATCCCAAACATGAAATGAAGTGTTTGTACTTTCTGTGTATATTTTGTGGTATGTATTCATGCCAACAATGTTAATAAAATGATCAAATGCATTCAGTGACACTCATGTCATAAACTCATAATTCTCCTATTTTCACCAGAAAAAAATTGGCTAGTAGAAATTCAGATTGGCTAGTAACTTTAGAAAGTTACCAGCCACATTGGCTGGTGATCAAAAAAGTTAATTTAGAACCCTGCTCACAAAACTTGTGCTTGTTGTAGCCATATTATGTAAAACCGTTCGCCCGTAACCGTCAATTGAATTCGCCGGGGAAGCCGCCAAACAAAGTGAGCTTATATCTCAGCAACCCTTTCATGTATCAAAACCAAACTTAGTTATGGACTCAGAAATATGCCAACTTGTGACGTCAACGTAATCGATCTGGCTGCCATATTGGATTCCATCAAAAACACTGAAAAATTTTCACAGGTTACAAATTGTTTCCGATCCTTATGAAACTCGGATGAACATGAAGTGAGTTCATATCTCAGCAACCCTTTTATGTAACTTAACCAACCTTGAAACATGGACTTATGACCCCATTGGAGGACACTCAAGAAATTTGTTGCCGTGTTTGGAATTAAATCACAGATTTTGTCCGTTCGGCATGAAACTTTGCACAGACGATCTTCAGATTAAGCCTTATATGACAGCATATTATATTTGAAAGCATTTGCCCATCGCAGCCAATCGAATTCGGCGGCAAAGCCGCCAAACAGGAACTGGTCTTATATCTTAGCCAATCTTTGGTTGCTAGACATGAAATTTGCTGTGACTGCTTACAGTCATATGTCTTAACAGCATTGAGTTGCCATGGCATTATGTTATTACATGTCTTTATTGTTATTATTGCTATTTTCCTTAATGTAGTATTACCAACTTTTTAAAACTGTGTACTGTTCATTTTTAACTATTGTATTGTTTTAGGTTGTACAGTAAGTTGCTTTGGACAAAAGCTTCTGCTAAATTCCATCACCATAACCATAACCTCATTCAGAATGACTACATCACTATACAGCTTGTCTTCATCTTGGGTTAGTTTGTCCACTAAAGCACTGGACTCCAGTGACTTAAGTGATTGTCCTTCATTTAGGCCAATGTGTGCCAGAACTCGATCGTTGAAGTCAAATATCCTCAAGAATTTTGTGCTGCCATCAGCCATCACAGCCAATTAAACTTTAGACTACCGCAGCAACTTCAAAGACCAGTGGACCAAATGCTTCAGACATGAAAGAATAGTTATAGGATATTATGATTTTAGAACTGTTACATTCATGACGCTTATGCTAATGTTACAACTGTAGGCTACCGCACGTTTTAATGGCTGCGTCAGGTTGTAACAAAGCTAGCCTAGACCTACGTCGCTGTTAAGTTAAATTCTTAACAAACTAGAACATATTTTTTAATTCTTTCATGAACTAAACATGTATGACTCCTTTCTGGCCAAATTTCACAGCTTTCACGTTTAACAGCATTATGTAAATCGAGTTTGAACGGAGAGAATAGAAAAGTGTTATGATTGTGCCACTTCTCCCCTACTCTCACATAGTAAACAAATGGAATGTTAGAACATTGCACTCCCCAACACAAACCCAAAAGGTCGGGTTTGCTTCATCTTTTGATGATAAGTTTTGAAAATAGAGGGTTAGCCTACTTAACGTAACTGTAATCAAATTACATGGCAATTTTTGTAATCAGTAACGTAATCAGTTGGATTACCAAAAACATGTAATGTAATCTTGATTACTTTAGGATTACTTTTAGATTACTTCAATAAATATGCCAATTAAGTAAAAGACACCACCACAGAATTGAAGAATTCTCATTCTATTTTTCTCCGCTCTTCTCTAAACATGCACAAATCCGCTTAACCTTTATAAGGGCACACCTGGACAAAGAACTTAGCTTTCGCTGTATTTTTTTTTTTACCCAGGGACATAGCCTGAGATTGGCATAAAAAAGGGAAGCATTAAACCCAAATGACACCATGTCCAATGGTGGGGGTGAGAAAATTATTATTTTGGGATGTTTTTCAACCAGGGGGACCTGGTGACTTTCTCAAAGTAAACGGTAACACTAAAACAAGAGGCTACATTAAGATTAGGAGGAAAAGATCAGGCAGTGTGCCGAGAGACCTGCCCCAATAGTATGTAAGTTAGTAAGTAAGTAAGTAAGTAAGTAAGTATATCTTTTGATCCTGTGAGGGACATTTGGTCTCTGCATTTATCCTAATGATGATTTATCCCAATGATCACACAATGATCGAAAACATACAGCCAAACAAGGCAAGAAATGGTTAACAGAGAACATTATCAACATTTTAGAGCGGACCTCAATCCGTCAAAAAAGTGAGCACAAGGCCAAAGTGATGCCAAATAATCGTTCCTGCCTCAAAACCCAGGTTGCTGCTAAAAAGGTGCAGTCTACAATCATTGTGGAGACATGAAGAGGCTTAGTGGATATTATATGAACCATTTTGAGAGCTGTGGTGGTAAATAAAGATGTTTCCAGGGATTGTTTAAAAAGGGTATGAATAATTTTGAACATGCAATTTTTAATAAAAATAAAAATAAAAACACTTTTTTTTGATTCCATGTTTTTACCACATTGTCTTGCAACCTTTTGGCATGTGCAAGTGTCCTTTTAATTAAGAACAAACATATTAGTCAAGAGAAAATCAATATTTGCCAGGGGGTATGAATCATCCGAACATCCGAATGAACTGCTTGTCAAATTAAAAGGCTATCCTAAAAAAGTTGCATTATTTGCATGATAAAATGTAATCAGGTAATCCCCAACAATGTAACTGTAATCTGATTACACAATTTTTTATTGTAATCTGGGCTGATTATAGTTACTTGATTTTTGTAATCTGATTACGTAATCCAGATTACATGTAATCCGTTACTACCCAACCCTGGTCATAACACATCTAAGGATAACATTGTAAAGTTATGGTTGAAAGCTGATTAAAAAATATATTATGATATAATATTAAATATTATATTACATAATACCATAAGTAAATGCCTGAAATGATTTGTGCAGAGGGCAGAAGAAGAAATTGGTCGTTTGAAGACTGACAGTCAACTGATGAAGAGGAATCTTGAGGTGTCTGTACGGGAGATGGAGAAGATGACTGATGAGTACAACAAGATGAAAATAATAGTTCAGCAGTCAGATGCCAGCATGGACCAGCTGCGGAAGGATAGAGACCATGCCAAAGCTCAGGTAAAACTTCATTAAACTCTAATATGACCTTGAACATTCATCTCTCAGAATTTCCTTCTTGAGCTTCATCATCAACAAATGGATATGGGATCTTAATATATTTTTTCAAATTTTTCTGCTAAAATTAAAAATGTATTAATTAAAAGCTGAAATATACTATTTGGTTAAGAATTCAAACCTCAGTGACTTTGTGTAAGTTTCAGATGACAAATTATTCGTATATAGTACAGACGTGATTTTCTTTTTTTTAATATTTATTTACTGAAGGAATTACACAATACACACAAAATATTTTTATTTATTATTCTTTTAACAAGAAAAAGGTTACCATCACCCACCCACCACAAACACCCCTTGGCAGCTAATATGTTCACAAAACAACATTTCACAATTATGAATGCACATTCTCACAGCTATGTATCAATACTCTTTCAAAGCATAGGCCCACATACATCTGTAACATGTTAGGTGCTCAAACAGAGCAGTCATTTACAATGTGTCAACCATTCCATGAGCCAATCAAATATCAAAAGGGGGGGGGGATAAATAAATAGACAATGAAGTGAAAAGAAAATGTACAAAAAAAACAAGAATACAGTGGAAAGGATAGAAAAAAAAAGGAAAATCTCAGTTACAATCAGGGACCCTCACCAGTGGGTAGCTCTTTCAGCTTTTTGAAGTACGACAGAAAAGGTCCCCACTTGAAGTAGAACCTTTCCACAGACCCTGTCAGTGTCAATTTTATCTTCTCTAGTTTTGGAAGAACCAAAAAACCATTACATCTTCCAGCCAAGCAGAAGCTGATTAGCCTGGGTTTTCCCATGCTGCCTTACGCGCGCAATTTTATTCACGCCGCTAGGCAGCCTGGATTCTATGGACTTCGTTTTCACCTCAACAAAGGAACCAATCTCAGAACGGAGGGAGGGCATCAAGACGATGACAACACACCGAAGCCGTTATGAGTTACGTAAAGACGCATTTGATAGACATTCGTAGCGCCCAATCAACGGCTCTAGGCATTCGTAAACCACGTTTCAAATACGAGATAATGAATGTCTAGTTCCCAGACCCCATCTCAATGAGATGAGGTCTGACGTTAGCCAGGCTAGAAGCTGATGGGGATGGGAGAAGATTTCCAAACTAACAAAATTCTCCTATGGGCCAGAAGTAATGCGAATGCAATGATGTTTTGTCTTGCTTAAATGAACTATGCAACTGTATTTAAACTGTATAAGCATAAGTCTAGTACATAAAGATGAAGCATGGACCATTTTCAGTGCCTTCGCCCAATATTCCTCAGGCAGGTCTATAGCAAGCTTATCCTCCTACTTGGTTTTCATTTTTTTAGGTTTTGATCTATTAGAGACATCAGTTGAGAATATAGTAGAGAGATCAGGTATTCACAAAGAATTTTAAAGCTAAAAGTAGCTCCTTACTGGTGAATTTATGAGAGTCCCCAAAAATAATGGCCGTGTCATTTGTAACTTAAGGACTCCTCATTTTTTTTACTAGGAGTAGGCCTAATTCACAAATAATTTTAGCCCTAAAAGTAGCACCTAAGTCTGGGACAGCTTAGAAGAAGTCGAACAGACTCCTAACTCACTAAGACCTAGCATATTCACAAACAATCCTAAGCCGCTTTTTGTGGCATTTCACGTCACAATGTTTTGAAATGCACATGCGACTACAGGAGCTCTCAATCGCGAGGGAATAATTCTGCATTGTAGCCTAACTAAAGGATGCAATAATGCCACCAACAACCAAAACCATTGTCAACATGTAAACTAAATGTAACTGTAATGTTAAGTCTGCTGATACAGTAGTCCTTGGCCTCATCTCCGACAACGATGAGACTGCCTTCTTGGAAGAGGTGAAAAAGCTGATTGCCTGGTGTCAGGCAAACTGTCTCCAACTTAATGTTAGCAAAACCAAGGAGCTAATTGTAGACTTCAGAAGGAGGCAGCAGCAGACTTACTGTACACAAACAAAACACGCTTGCCATAAGGATAAACCTCTGGCCTTTTTCCAAGGTAAGAGTCAAAATCTTGAGGTGTCCCAGAAGACATTTGAACGTGCCTGTACCGTGCAGGAGCAGGCACTATGTGCATCCTATCTGGTTGCCTACAGAATCGCTAAGAATTAAAAGGCCCACACTCTCGCAGAAGAGGTTATCCTTCCATGTGCAATAGACATGTGCACTGCACTCATTGGTGAAAAAGAAGCTGCAAAATTAAAGACAATTCCTTTGTCTAATGATACAGTTCATAGGAGGATCTGTGACATGTCTAATGATGTTGAGCAGCTAACCGAGCGTCTCTCCACTGACTGTTTCGCTTTACAACTTGATGAATCCACTGACGTGGCTAATCGTGCCATTCTTTTGGTGTATGTGCGGCATGTGTGGAATAATGATTTTGAAGAGCAGTTTTTGTTTAGTGCAGAATTGCCGACATCTACCACTGCAGTGGAGATTTTTGCTGCAATGGATGCATATTTTAATTCAGTGGGGCTCTGCTGGTCAAATTGTGTTGGCGTGACAACGGATGGGGCAGCTTCAATGACAGGAAGACATTCAGGGGTTGTCAAACGAATTTTGAATGTAGCTGCACCAAACGCTACGTGGAATCATTGTTTTTTGCACAGAGAAGCATTAGCTGTTAAAGACATGGTACCGGAGATTCACGAAACATTGCGAGAGGTTGTTAGCCTAGAAATCTAGACGCGCCCCTAGCGGCCGCAAATTACATTTGCTGCCAGGGCTAGTCTAGCAACTCTCCGTTGGCTTGTGAGCTCCAGAAATTGAAACTTAATCAGGCCAATGATATCGTGTATAGAGTCGTTAGGTGGGCTTAACATAATGATTGATGGCAGAGTTGCAACGGTTTGGCTTGAATTCCCTGCTACTTGAAAACAAATAAGATAGATGTTGCTGCTTGCGAACAGTGTGACACGAGTTAAGCTTTTATTAAGTAGGCAAACGTTTGAACTAGCCAACTAGCTCCGCTGGTGGGAAACGCATGGGACTCATAGCGCTGCCGCTGTCCTATTGCTTGCAGAGGGAATTTGAAAGACAACTGATTATCCCAAAGCGCAAAGAATGCAAGGTGTTTTCAAGCCTTTTGTCAAAAGATAGGTAGCGGCCACGAACAACTGCTTTATCACACTGAGGTCCGTTGGTTATCCAGGGGCAAAGTGTTATCCCAAGTTTACGAGCTCAGAAACGAATTGGCAGCATTTCTAGCGGAGAAAAAGTCAGAGCTGGCAGAACATTTTAACGATGACCTGTGGATCGCACGTCTCTCCTATCTTGCTGACATTTTTGATAATTTGAACACTCTGAATGTGTCATTACAAGGGAAGGGGCACAACTGATTCGAACAAATGGACAAAATCAATGCATTTAAGAAAAAGTTCTTCATCACAGACCCAGAAGGACGTTTTGTCATCATAAACATCTCAATTCACAATACCCCTGTAACAATTGTTAATGTTTATGGCCCTAATACAGACAACCCAGTTTTCTTTCAGAACCTCTTCACCTCCATCTCAACTCTATCTGGCTGTCCCATCATAATTGCAGGCGACTTTAATACAGTGTTAGACCCCACATTTGACAGATCTGATCACTCTAAAAGCAAACGAATCTGGCAATCCACAAAAACAATAAAACAGTTCATGAGCGATTCTGGCCTTGGCGATTGTTGGCGGCTTCAGCACCCAGACTCCAAATGCTACTCTTTTTTCTCTCCGGTCCACCACTCCTATTCCCGTATTGATTATTTTCTAACCAGCAACTCTATAATGAAAAATATCTCTGATTCAACTATTCATCCCATAGTCATTAGCGATCATGCCCCAGTTACAATTAAATGGAACATAACGAACCAACAGCGACCAATTAGCAAATGGCGTTTTAATACATCCCTCTTACAAGACCCAAATTTCATCAGTTTTGTTGGGAGAGAGTGGGCATTCTTTCTAGAAATGAACGGCTCCCCTGAATCATCTCCTTCCCTTCTGTGGGAAACAGGAAAAACAGTACTCAGAGGAAGAATCATCTCATATTCAGTATACAAAAAAAAGAAGGAAAAATAACAGGAAGTAGAACTCAACAATAAAATTAAACAGTTAGAAGAAACCAATGCAAGCAACCCAACTGAAGAAACACAGGCAAAACTTAGGAAACATAAATTCAAACTCAATGAAATACTCAATAAACACACTCAATTTATGATTCACCGTCTAAGGCAGGAAAACTTCCACCATAGCAATAAATCAGGTAAATACTTAGCAAATCAAATCCAACGTAACAAAGAAAAATCAACAATCCCGGTCATAAAGAACTCAGCAGGGAAGCTAACCAGCTCACCTGAAGAAATAAATCATGTTTTTTACCAGTTTTACAATAAACTATATTCTTCAGAAATAAACCCCAACCAGGAATTCATAGACTCTTTCCTAAACAGCATCGAATTACCACAACTCAATGAGACCGAAATAAAAAACCTAGAATCACCTATAACTCAACAAGAACTGTTTGATGCCCTGAAACAGATGCCCGATAATAAAGCACCAGGTCCGGATGGCTTTCCTGCTGAGTTCTACAAACAATTTTGGACCATCTTAGCTCCACTTTTCATCAGAATGATTAATGAATCAAAACAGAAAGGACGTCTTCCAACTAGTTCCACCACAGCCTCAATTTCACTGCTCCTCAAGCCCAATAAGGACCCAACATTGCCATCCAGCTACCGACCAATTTCTCTCCTCAATGTGGACAATAAGATAATCGCAAAAATGCTAGCACACAGATTAGCAGAGGTCACCCCATCCATTATCCACCCAGACCAAACAGGCTTCATTAAAGGTAGAATTTCATCCACCAACACCCGCAGACTGTTAAATATAATGTATCACTCTACAAATTTTCAAGATAATACCATCATAGCAACTCTGGACGCAGAAAAAGCTTTTGATAGGGTGAACTGGAATTTCCTGTTTTCCACATTAGGGAGGTTTGGCTTCGGGGAGTCGTTCATTAACTGGATTAAACTTCTATATACCTCTCCTTCAGCCACAGTAATCACCAATGGACTAACATCACAAAGTTTCACTCTTCACCGGGGAACTAGACAGGGGTGCCCACTCTCCCCCTCACTATTTACACTATCTTCATTGAACCCCTAGCAGCTGCCATCCGTCAGAACCCCCTCATCAAAGGTGTCCAGACTCCATATATGCATCACAAAATTAGCCTTTATGCTGACGACATTCTTCTCTTTCTTCAAGACCCCACAACATCAGTAGAAGAAACCATCAAACTCATTGACACATTCTCTAAAATTTCTGAATACTCAATCAATTGGAATAAATCTGCAGTTCTCCCATTACATCCCAACAGCTGGGATGTGACAGCCAACTCTTCACCTATCCCACTCTGCACTAACTATATCACTTACTCACTTCAATAGATGATGACCTTCAACGCTGGAAGAACCTCCCATTATCCATCATGGGCAGAATCTCAGTAATCAAAATGACAATACTGCCCAAAATAAACTATCTATTCTCTATGATTCCAACCCAGCCCACCACCCTCTGGTTTAAGTCTCTCGAATCATTAATCACTAAATTCTACTGGAAAGATAAGACCCCAAGGATCAAACTCGCCACTCTCCAAAAACCAAAAGCAATTGGAGGACTAGAGGCCCCACACTTCCAGCACTATGCCCTGGCCAACCAGCTCCACTTCATCCACAAATGGCTATACACCACCCCCTCAGACAACACCTGGTTAGACCTAGAACAAACAATCTGTAAAGAAATTAAAATCTCAGATCTCCCTTTCTGCAGTCAGTCGGTCAAAAAACATCCATCCTTCAAAGCCCCAACAATTTCAGCTACTCTGACAGCCTGGTGGAGATTCTACCACATCACTGATTCACCTATAGCACCATCAATTCGCACCCCGATTTGGAATAACCCAGATTTCACCGTCAATAAAAAAACACTTAACTTTCACACATGGATGGGAAAGGGCATCACTCACCTTCAACACATTCTTCAAGACAATAATCTGGCCTCATTTTCCTGTTTGGTCCAGAAGCACGGCATCGAGAGTAAACACTTCTTACAATACCTGCAAATTAAATCATCTATCCTAGGAAAAATTAACATCCAGACAGCTAACCTTGACATTCCCCCACCAATCTCAGAGCTGCTTAATATTCCCTCTCCCAAATTTACAAAATTATATCTCGTTCAGAAAAAACAATTGGCCTGCCATATCACAAATGGGAATCAGACTTATCAATTACTCCCGGTGCCGACTTCTGGACCAAAATGTGCAAAAACATCTACCTCATGACAAAGAATAGTATTCTACAACTAATACAATACAAGGTTCTTCACAGATTCCACTTCACTGCACATAAATTGGCAAAAATGGGGTTTGGCTCGGATCTTTGCACTCACTGCACACAAAATAACCCAGATACATACATTCATGCGGTTTGGCATTGCACTCCAATCAACCACTTCTGGGTGAGTGTCACAAAATCTCTCTCTTCCATCTTTGGCTGTCACATCCCAGCATCCCCTTCCTTATGCATACTTGGTGATACATCCACAGTCAATTTAAGCAACTCCTGCAATAAAACACTGCTGGTAGCGCTGACTATCGCCAAGAAAACAATCCTCATGAACTGGAAATCTAAGAAAAAAGCTCACATCACTCATTGGAAAAACTTGTTAACAGACTATATATCATTAGAAAACCTATCAACTACAAACTTAATCAATACTCAGGATACAACCTCTCCTTGGTACCCCTTTATCACCTACTTACAGTCCTGACCCTCTTTGCCTGAGTTCCATCTCCACACGATCATAACACACTTCATCAACAGATACACATATCATCGAACACTAGGCAGGGGAGGGTAGCTGGAACTATTATTGTTGTTATTATTATTATTATTATTATTATTATTAGTAATATAAATAGCATCCCCTTCCTTCCCTCCCCCTTTTATTTACATTCTCTGATAACTTTACTAATTTCACTCTTTCTCTCTGCCTCTCCCATCGTTATTCTGCCGGGGCCCCATTGGATGGCTTGGGAGACTCGGTCCTGGCGGGTCGCTGTGTGGTTTTGGCATTGGTTGGGTCCTGTGGGTTATCTATTGGCCCTGGGCCCCCGGTGTGCACCCTCCTCATACGCTCATGCACACGCCTTGTCCTGGAAGCACACAGCACGCTTTACTCTCTTTTAATCGCACTACATGTTAGGTGACATACATAAACAAAAACTACAAAACAGGCTAGGGTAAGAGTGGAGTGCAGGTAGATGCCTCATCAGGTGTCTATCTGCATGCCTCACTTATTTTAATGCACACATTGTTGAGGCATACATCTTACACAGGGTAAGTGTGGTGTGCATGGGGAAATCCTGACAGATATTCACCATGCATGCCCACTTCTTTTAATGCTACACTCTAGATAGACCCCTCAACCTAGCCATTCACATACTGTACATATTTAGGTCAAGAGTGGCGTGTTGGGTGAAGGTCTGGGGGCGAGGTGTGGTTGGTCGTGGTAGTGGGGGATGTGTGCATATGCTGGGGGCCTGGGGCGATGGGTGGCACGCAGGTCCTCCCCTCTGTCAGCTCGTCGCAGTATAACTGCAGGGGCTGGGTGGAACTGTGGCCATTAATGGGTGCCCAGGTTGGCAATCAGTCAGGCAATCAACCAGGCAATCAGTTATTCCTATTATTATACTTATCATTAATAGAATAATTACAACTCCTCTCCTCTGAAACCCTCCCTCTCTATGTTCCAGCTTCTCTCCTCCTGGCCCAACAGCAAACCAGCCTTATACATATGCGCACACACACACACACACATACATCCTCACATACTCACTACCCCTCACCCCCCATCCCCACCCCCATCCCAACACCACCTCATTCACACTCTTAGAGCTACCATCCGCACCCCCCCCCATCCCCCCTTCTTTTCATTCCGGTCATCAATTTCATCCCTGATAATCATATCTGTAATCATCCTGGACGCAAATCATCCTTAGCCTTTCTGTTATTAATGTTATGTTGTGTTATGTTTGTGGAAGCCAAGTCAATGTGATGTCTTGTTAAGTTACAGTATGTGTTTATGTAATGTACGTCTGTTTGTCGTATGTAGTATTCATGTGCATGTCGTAGTGTTGCATTTTCTGTAATGTCAATGATGTTTGCAAATAAAAAAAAAAACTGAGTGATTATGGAAAAAAAAAAAAAAGAAAAAGTTGAGTCTGTGGTCCAAGCATGTTACCAGCGAAAGGTTTGACATGTTACCGAACACGTGTCATGAGGTCAAAAACCTGATGGATACAGACAGATCAGAGCTGAAAAAGGTCATGCGATCTCATTTGGAGAGACTGCAAACGCGCTTCTCTGATTATTTTCCAGAGGAGGAGAACGCGCTGGCTCACATTTGGATAAGGGACCCTTTTGGAACTGACATGGAAACGGTGACAATGTCATCCGAAGCCGAATCTCAATTGGTGGACCCATCATGTGATCGCGGCCTGCAGAAGAAGTTTTCAGAGTTGACTCTCCCTCATTTTTGGTGCAGCGTTGTGCACGAATATCCTGCTCTTGGTCACCATGCAATCAGAGTGCTTTTGCCTTTCAGTACCACCTATTTATGCAAAGCTGGCTTCTCTGCTCTCACGCAGCTAAAGAACAAGTACAGAAACAAACTGAATGTCGAACATGATCTTCGGATTGCACCCCACCTTTAAAGGAACACGCCAACATTTTGGGAAATTAGCTTATTCACTGTCTCCCCTAGAGTTGGATAAGATGATGCATACCCTTCTCGTTTCTGTGCATGCAGTTAGTCAGCCTGAAGCACCCACTGTTAGCATAGCTTAACATAGTTTATTGAGGTGGGCAGTTCCAACTAGCCTATAGCACCCAAAAGTGACTTAAGAACGCCAACATTTTCTCATTACAGTGGATGGAATCCACTATCTTGAAATCTCCTGGCTGCTTCTTCTTATTATTATTATAACCTTTTCTTTTTACCTTTTCAAGAATTAATGCGACTCTAACCACTTAACGTACAGACATGTTGAAATAACCGTTGTGAAGGTCTGGAGTGGGGCAAGAGAGTTATTTTTTCAGATTTTTCAAAGATGAAGTGAATTGATGTTGGAGGTCAAATGTCAAGGTGAAAAACACCTTGAGTGTTATATCTCAAGAACGCCTTGACACACAAGGTCTTTTGGTACGAGGGTTTGTATGAACTCAAAGATTAAGTGATTTAATGTTTTTTTTTTTTCAGGAATTTCCCCACCAACTTTAGCAGCTTTCCATCCACTATTGTAATTCCTTTGGCATTCTAGTTTACATGTTGTGACTTGTATAGTTACAACATGTAGGCTAGGGCTGTACGTTAACTTTTTTTGCAAGTAGCACTGGTGCTACAGAGGTTAAACGTTTTGTAGCACTAAGTTTTTAGATTAGAGTAGGCCTACATTCAACCTTATTGGCTAACTGACATGTCAAGCAGTGCACCCATAAAATGCATCCCTAGACTGTTCCATACACATACAGTAGGCTACAGTAGGTAGCCTACTGAATATAGCTGAAGGTCTGTGGCTAACGCAGTCGTAATTAAAGTGTCGTGAAGGTTTTTTTCTGAACCGATCATGTTCTTGCATATGTTATTAAGCACTACTCACTTTAAAACCCGACAAGTTAATTGAACTCAAAAAATTTGTGAAACCGATTACACAAAAAAATTTAAGTAATAGTAACTCGGTTTTGCTAAGTCAAAGAAACTTACCTTTTTTAATTAGTCTTCACTAGCAAATTTTGAGTGTGTTCAACAAGGTTTTTTTAAGTTAAAGAAACATCAACTACATGAGTTCACGGTAATTAATAAAATTAAGCTTAGATAGCTTAATTGGATTTATTGATGTCAGCCTGAAATATTTCATTTTGCTTCAACCAATTCTTTAAATTAAATTTAAAACTTAAGTTTTAATTTCCAGAAAGTTGAACAAACTTGTCCATTTTGATTAGTTTCAACTAAGGACTTGAAAGAAAATTATTAAAAAGGTTGACAAAGGCCAGTGAAATTCTTCTTAATCTTTTATTTTCATGTAAACCATGGAAACAAATACAGGTTGGAGTTCAGAACAGGGCTGTAGTGGAGGCTAAATTCAAATAAACACAGTTTAGATCAAGGGCATAAAGACTAGATAGATAGATAGATAGATAGATAGATAGATAGATAGATACTTTATGACAAATGCCTGACCAATGCTAGGAAATTCAACAATCATTTCAATCCAAAACAACAGGAGTCTTCTTTGGGCAGAGGGATGCATTTGCACTGTTCGTGCTGATCAGAATGAGTTCAACAGTAAGGTCCTCAATATCTGGGAACTCCGATTGAGAGACCTGAAGAAATGAACAAAGAACAATTGTGTGTTAATTGAATATCTAATAGTCATAGCATCACATGTCATATTAAGTTTAACATTTTATCTTCAAACCTTTCCAGGGCAGTTGCATTATTGAAATAATTACTTGAAATAATACTAAGTAACTTCCCTGGAGTTTCTTGGTGAAAAAACAAACAGAAAAACAAAAGCTTGAAATGTAACTCCAGCGTTATTCGACACATAGCCCTGTTGTGGTAGGTAGAAAGGAAGGCCACGGAGCGCCACAGCACGTCGGATTTTTACATCTGAGGATCCCTGCATGAGAAAACATGGAGTCAAGCCAGTTAATAACTACAAAATGCAATTCAATAGGATTACCTTTCTTTGATAGTACAGCTTCTGAAACCAAAGCATTCTTTTTATCTTAAGTCCATGGAGGAGTTGTAATCTACAAGACCTCTGCTTTCAAAGGGGGTCAAGCACTTGAATATAAGTCAAAGTATGTGGAAACAGGGCCATTGTTAGTAGGCGGTGTGCAATTTCGAGCAAAAACTCAAAATAGGGGGGTAAGTGTAAAAATTTAAAACACATTTGGTCAGAACCACACATGAAATGAATCTATTCCAAGTATTTGTACAAAAGAAATGCTTACCTGGGATTCCAACATGATTGCAGGCCACCACCGAACCAATAGGCTATGTCTGCGGGGAAGGACGTCTGATATGATCTCCTTCCTTCTCAATGCCAATGTTGTTTGCATCAACTTCTGAATCTGTGAATTGAAGGACGAATACACATTTGAACATACTGACAATCTCTATTAGGACAATCCACCATCTCATGATGTCGCTTTAAATGCCACTTTAAATGCATCCTTAAATGGCCGAGAACAGTTTGCACATTAAATGGTGGTTTTCACCTACACAGCTGACATGCGAATAATACACATTCTGACTGAGCATGAACTGTGTGTGACCGTGTCAAATGAATTTAGGCTACTGACTTAAATGTGCAGACAGTCAGTAACATGACAGTGGACTTGAGACTATGTTACGCATAAAGCATGAAGTGGGCTCATATTGACAGATATAAGCGAACATCCCGGTGGACTTTTTTCTTCGAAGTTTTAGATCTGAATGGTATTGTTTGGATACTAAGTTGTTCGTTTTAAACTGAACTAAAAGTGCAAAGCAACAAGGCGATTGCCACAAACTTCTACTTCTGCTTGCCTAATCTGAATTCAAGATACTTTCGCTTTAGGATTCGCGAGGACAATTTGCAAGGTATTGTTTGATTTGGAGTTGGATTGTTTGGATACTAGGCCTACAAACAAGTAGACATGCTTTTTAATCGTAGACTGCAACTACCAAGTTGAAATCAAAGTAGCCTACTGTACATCAATTCCCCTCTCACAGAAGCAGCCTATACATACGCACTTCAAACAAACAAACAAGTGTTTCACAGGGAGCCTCCCATACAAAAATGTGATATATGGCAATATATGTAAATCACATATATTATGTATATGTCAATGTATGCTTCACACATATAAGTCACATATATACACATACATGTCAAATATATTTCAAAATATAGCAAAACTGGCCGTTTTTATATATGTCACATATATTTTCCCAGATATACAAATATATTACAAATATATGTTAGTTGCATATATGTTAATATATGATAAGTTATGTATTTGTACGCATACTAGGGATACCAATATATTGCAAATATAAGGTAAATATATTGCAAAATGTATGTAATGTTCTGCTATGTCACATTTATAGAAATATGTCACAATATCTGTATCAGAAATATAACATTGTTGATGTTCCAAAGAAAACACACAAAATATTTGTTTAACCTTTTATTAAAGTTTAGTTTTTCCAACAGTGAGTACACTCTCCAGGTAGAAACTTTTTTCCCCTTTATGGAAGTGGCACACATTGATTTGGCATATGCAGAATGTACTCTGTGTTCTCAGGGCAGCAGTCCTCACAAATCACCACCTGCAAACAGGGAACAGAGAAGATTTAATATGCTGTAAAACACACATAACATGAAAAGACCATCACTGAAGCACTACTACCTTCACATGCATCTTTAATAAACACACACCTTGGCACAAGTAAGCTTAAATAAGGGCTATGAGATGAAGAACATGTAGCCTAATGATCCATACATCAGAATACTTTGACAAGATTTGGGAAAGATTCTTGAAAGATTGGAGTCTTTTAACTAATGCCCCCCATTCAAGCTTTACTCAAAAGACTATCTTTCAAGAATCTTTCCCAAATCTTCAAAGTCTTCTGTTGTAAGGATGGCTTAACACCACCCTTCACAAACTAAAGATCCATTTAGGCCTACTAACATTCACGTTAGCCTGCATGGTTTTTAGCAGCCACTTTAAATATAAGTTAGCTGCTATAGCTAGGTTAGCTAACTTACTCACACCTGATATTTAATTCAAACTAAAACTTATATTCATAACGACATCTCAGACAGGCTTGTTGTTGGATATGATGTTAACTACCATTTTAGATATTCCACATAATGGTAAAGTTAGTTAATGGAAAAGTTAACATTAACAGCTAACATCGCTAACGTTAGCAATATTAGCTCGCTAACATTATCGATAGCTAATTGATAACATTAACATTAGCTAATTCTAACATGATGGTTAGACTGTTAACAAACGGATTTGGTTAACATTACATTATAAAAACAATATTTTATAACTGATTCCCGTTTACTAAAGGCTTTCTTACCTTGGATATGATGACAGCAGAGTTTGTACAGCTTAGGCTACACAGTTGGATGCATGACAAAAAGTGACGGTTGAAGTCACCGTGGTTGGAGTTCAAATGTCAGTCCAGGGTGGGGGATGGGTATTGCTGTGTGCGCATGCGCATATCAAGATGCGATAAGCATCCGTTATATTTAAAGTAGCTTTGGCCTCACACATTTTTCATGCACATAGTGCAACCCAAAGCGCTCCACACAAAACATTGACACATAAGGCAGCATAGTTGACACCTTATCTGTTACGCCAAGACATAAACAAATATATTCACACTGTTCTCCATTTGGAAAATAAGTAATGTAATCTAGTGTATGATATGTATGCCACCATATATGGAGACTGCAAATATGTCTGCCACATATTCACACATAAAGTTCTCCATATATTTAGAAAATAAGTAGTGGAATCTAGTGTATGGATATGTACTGAATGCCACCATACATAGAGACTACATATAAGTCTGTCACATATTCACACATAAACTTCTCCATATATTTGGAAAACAAATAATTGGATCTAGTATATGAAGATATATAGCATCTTATATGGGAAATTAAAATATTTTGTATGCATGTATGGACATATAGCTTTGAATATATGTTTGACATAAATATTTGAATCACATATATGTCCATATAAGTAAAAGTCTCTGTTATTTGACATATATGTTCATATATTGCCATATCACATTTTTGTATGGGCTACACCGGACGCGTAGCCTAACTGAAGCGCTCCGTTCGCAACGCGCAAAAACAGAAGACGGGTCTTTTTTTTAACGTAGCCTATGCGCCGCTATCACATCTGGTGTAGCCAGCTGCACTGATCACAGTAGAAGTTAATTGCTGTAGCCTTCCTGTCAGTCTCACACACATGCATTGTATTGCCATCAGCAAAACTATCGCACCAGTGCTACGTTGGTAAATCATCCATCGCACAAACTATTTTTTTTAGCATGTGTGACATATATGTCGCACCATACAGCCCTGACTAGGCTACAAATAGGCGATTTCCTATACAAACTTCGAACTATGTTCTCACTCAGGAAAATTACTGCTTTTTGGGCTAAGTGATTTGCACAAAGCTCCAGTAGCAGTGCTTTACCAGAATGAGAATGTAGTTCCAAGCATGTGTGCTTAGAAAATCGTCTACATTATATATTGCAAGTGATCAGATCCAATCTGCCTGTCCAGATAGAGTACTGAAGTGTGACGTTACGTTTCCATGACTGCAGTTTCACTGGATCTAAACCAACTTTCGAAGTGGCATTAATAGCATTGCATGTAGACATGTTTTACCTTCTAGGCAGCAGCTTAGTCACATAAGACGGATTGCGTGCCAGGTGTAATAGTAAGAAATGAAATCCCAGTGGATATTTCACGTCTTCTCAAAGGCTGGTGGCTGTCGAGTGACATTTATTTGCCTCAAAAATAAAGTCAAGACACGTACGTCTCACGTCCGTATTCAAGAGACTGAGACATTCCGATTGAAACGGATCTGAAAAAATCTGATTAGAATCACATTCGAAACCTCTCATCTCATGTCGTTTTTCACCATCCTGACTGCCAAACAAAGCTAGATATAATCTGGATATGGTAAAAATGGTAATGTGAACAAGGCCTTATAGGCTACCAGAGATTGTTTTTGAGTCATATTGTTGCAAATTTCAGATGCATCATTCCACAAAATAATTTCCTTCTCTATCATCAAGTGTATTCAATAGGCTAAACATATAGCCTTAACTCAAAACAGCTGTTAGGCTTCTGTCATTTTGATTTGTAAATGTTACATGCAGCCATGCTTAAATTTTGCTCACTGCACATTTATTATATTGTATTATAATATAATACTCAGTATTCATTGTTGAATACTTAGCTGAATGATATTTTCCCCTATCATCCTATTTTTAAAGCAGGCCTACCTGCGGGCATGTAATTGGACTAGGGGTTTTCTACAGGAATAGCATGTTTGAACGGGCACTGCACGTGGGAGTGGTGTTGGTCAAAGATATCTGTAATTCGGCAATAGGCACGAAGCCATGGTAATGTCCTTTACCAAAACCATGACCATCAGTGTTATATTGGTTTTATACAACAGCTCCATTACCAACCAATTTTTTCGTTCATCCTCCGCCCACAAAAATATTTCCAATCTTTCCCATTGCCTCGCTTGTCTCGCCAACTATGTAAGCGTTTGTGTAATGAGGCTATGTATGGGGTTCTTGAAAGGTTGGCCTATTTCATAGAGGAACATCCCTTGTAACTTAATTTCAAGGGGGGAGGGGTAAAAAATAGAAATGAAATTACGCCTTAATGTATTTGACTTGTACTGACCTCATTAAAGCATGTTGATAGGTACATTTTTAAAATCATTTATCTGAATTACTCATTTGTTTTGGTAGGTGAGAGAGCTAATGGACCAAATTCAGAGGAGGGCTGAGGAAGACGACCCAGTCATGGCTGCAGTCAGTGCTAAAGTGGAGGAGTGGAAGGTGCTTTTTTCCATTTTACATACATTTTGATATTCATTGTACATTTAGGGCTTTAGTGGATGGTTTATATATGTGTTTTGGGTATAACATCCTTTAAACCAATGAGAGCGACATCAGTCATTACTTTTAAGAGGAAGCGTGTTGGTATTTTGACAGTTAGCGCATCTGAAGGAATCTGCTTGCACGCGAGACTGTGTATGTAACACCAGGATTCCACTAAACCTTGCTTTACTTACTTTACTGTGTGACTAGCAAAGTATAGCCTGCATGCGTCTGCACTTGCCTATTATTTGAACTCATAGGCAAAGTAAAAAGCAACGAAATAGCTTACTGTGAGGTGTAGGAAGAACACACAAACCACCCTTCTTCTCCACAAATGCCTTAACATTGTTTCCTGGTCTTTTGTAAAAGTTATTGCGCCGTCAATATCTCCTACAACACTCATTAGCGAAATCTAAGAGATACGTAGTAGGGTGGGCTATAAGGAAGGAACTGATAGCCTAATATCCCCTCTGTTTTTAAAAACAGCTGGGAAAGGCTGTCGCAAATCCCTCAAACAGGTGGTCAATCAGAGATTTCAAACGAACGAGGGAACAACATGTCACAATGCAACACGCCGTTTTCCCTTGATGAAAGTGAAACCATGAGTTTTCCCACATCTCAACTTTAGCCAAAGTTTAAATAATCGTTTTCAGTGATAAAACCTCATTGAAATAATATGCATTTTCCATACGGAGTCTTAGAAGTCATCTGTCTCCTTCTAGCCACAGCGTTTTTGTTGCAAACATAATCAACCTAAGCGTGCTCAGATGACGTGATAGACGAGGCACTGTTGCTCACCTGTCCATCATCGTAAAGCCCGATTTGTTTGGTCCGCCCAGCTCTGGTGCATAGTTGCTCGATAACGGAGCAATGCCAGACCAAACTTCCTGACCTCAAATGTTGTGGGCGGGACTAAGTTCGGCTGGCACCCAGGCTAATCTCATAGGCAACGATACACAGTTCTACAGTTATTTACTTTCACTATTGACTGACAAGGGGTTACAGTCGAAAGCATAGCCTGAAAAAAACCACTTACCCCAATAATGTTCGAATGACTGAATTAAAATCCATAGGATATTTATCCTGCAGATGAGATATTGCCTGGGACTCGTACCCCTTGTTGCTAAGGGCTTATTTTGTGAAAGTGACATTTTCTGATGTTATCCTACAATTGCTGAGTGATATTCAAACGAGTTGAATGAGTCATATCTAAAAAGAGACCACTGCACATTTGAATATGACCGTCAACTCATTCGAATGTCACTCTGTACTGCAACTGTAGGATGACATCAGATAAATGTGCAGTGGTCTCTTAATTATTATTATTATTTAATATTTTCGAGAGCTGTATATTGCAGTTTTGTTCACTTTACTTGACACCGTCGACATAAGAGTGACATGACACTGTTATAACTATGACATGATACTGACATAAAAGTGTCATAAACGTTAGAAAGATGTAATAAACAATTATGATCTCTGTCATTAAGTGTCATTCTGTTTTTGTTATGACAAGTTGACATTGCTTGGGTTGTCTTGTTTTTATGACAACTTGACATTAATCAATGTGACATTACCAAGCTGACATTAAATATGTTTGGGATATCTTTGGAATGACAACTTGGCATTAACCAGAATGACATTACCAGAGGTTGTCTTTGTCATGATAACTTGACATTAAATTTGTTAGTTTGGAATGTCCTTATTAAGACAACTTGGAATTAAACACAACATTACCAGAGGATGTCTTTGTCATGACAGCTTGACATAAACAAAAAATCCACCTCTTTTTGTATTCATGACATTTTGACATAACATTTATTATAATTAGATGTGCAAGGTTAGAGACCAATTCTAGCACTTGATCAGATAGATGTGTAACAGGATATTTCACAAAACTGACTGTCATGACACCATTATGACAGGGTAACGAATAAATTCTTTGACCTAAAGTAAAGTGGTACCATTTTGATTTGTCATTAAGGCGAGACACGGCAGGTGAAAACATAGTTTTTTTCATGCACTGGTCAATTTCGAGATTTTGGGCTAATTTGCTACCTTAGCATGTATTCTTTCACACTACTTACACAGAAACTTACACATACTTACACATAAACACACTTAGGTGTTTGTCATTACATTTTTTCTACCCGCGTCTTTATATTCTCTTAAATTCACCAAAAGTTAGCCTTCTAACGTTTCATGCTCTACCGCGACCGTGATACGAAACATATCATGTGTAGTACCGTTGGAAGGCTCTGTTTTTCCTATGGACACTTCCTTTGTATCCGCAATCAATCGCGAAAGTTCAAAGTCGAGTCTAGGCTGAGAACCGAATCTCATTGGCTGTGTTCCAAGGTTGTTTTCTCAAATTGAGTTTTTGTCATTTTCCAGTCCGGGGTTCGATTCCTGCTCACTGCAGCACTTTTTAAAGGTGCATTTCTCACAGCTAAACCAAGCTAGATACAGTATAGAGATAAAAGGTTGGGCTTGTGGAACTATAGGCTACATGGTCCTCGCTTTAGATTGGGGGGCTGCAAAATATACTACAAATAGGTAAGAAAAGTCTTATAAGCGTATTAGTTATCGTGCTTATTTAATGAGATAATGCCTAATTTGCATAATTAAACATTTTTTTCATAGGTGTGTAAGTAATCAACTGATGAAGTTTCATGGTGATGTCTATTATTTAAAAATTTTACCCTATTCACCTGTACTGTCTCACCTTAAGATATCATAAAGGATAACAATAGCTTTCATGACATCAATATGACAGTGTAATGAATACATTCTTAGACCTAAAGTAAAGTGATACCATCTTGCTTTGTCATTAAGATATAATGAAGGATAAGACTGGATGTCATGACACCATTATGAATTTAACAAATTACTTTAAGTAATAAGTAATTACGATTGTGAAGTAACTTGCCCAACACTGGTCATGAACACATGACACTGTCATGACACATGAACCCAAGAAAAAGGCAGGAAACCTCCTGCCCATCACTTATAAGCTAACTTTGATAAAAACAACCTTTTTGATTAGCATCTTTTCAGCACCTTTTTGAATTCATTACCTACTTAATTTCTAAACTGTTTCTGTTCAATGTTTTTTCAAGTGAAAGCCTTGGGAATAAAATGTTTAATTACTGAGTGTGAGTGTTGATCTTGGGTCATCGTGTTACAAAACAAGCCAACGATTTTTACATCCCATGATAATGTGTTAGGAAGGTAATTTGGCGTGCGATAGATAGATAGATAGATAGATAGATACTATTGATCCCCAGGGGAAATTCAAGGTCTCAGTAGCATACAGACAACACACACATTCACTAACAGCAGAAAAAGTAATTAAAAGTATATAATATAAAAACACAACTAAGCAATAAGGACAGTAGAAGATAAAGAATATACTAAGGGCCAATCTCAATTCTCTGTTTTACCCCTTCCCTTTCCCCTATCCCTTCATCTTACCCCTAGCCCTTGTCCCTCGAAACCGAGTGGCAAGACATAGGGGTGAAGAATATTCCCCTTGGAAATGAGATACCATTAGCCAACCATAAGGGAGAGCTGGATGATTGAAACACTTGAATTAACGTAATTTACAGAGATCGTACCACACTGAAAGCTAATATTTTGTCACTAGCAACCTGTCATCTGTCAAATAGGCTATAAATTGCATTTTCAGCTCGGAATAAAACCGTTCAGGAATTATAAGGTGAATAAAGACCAAAGACCTTAAGGATAACAGCTGAACGTGCCTATGTTCGTTCGCAGCCTACCTTGGTCCGGGTGAATGAAACGGGGATGGGGGACAAAATAAACATGCAGTTTGCTATGTAAACATCGTTACTTGACATCAGAAGCAATCGCTACCTGCCTATGCGAGGAGTCGGCAGCAGGCCTATGCAGCATTCATATCAGACGAGCGGTAAAAAAGTTCAGCGAATTTAGCTGCTGTTGGACTTTACATTTCTGACATGGTATGCTGCCAATTCGCGGGGTAGACATGGAAATATGTAAAATGCGAGACATTCGCGCAAATAATGATGTGCTGTTAACATTCACAAAACAGCGATTTTTTGAAAACTTCCTTGTGAAGAACAGGACCTTCAATATATGGTCACAAGATTGAATGCAACATAAAACAATTACCATTTTAATTTTATAATCATTATTAATGCCAACACTTCATGTCAGTGAATCTCTCGGTGTGCTATTTTTCCGGTGTGAGCGGTGTATGTTGGGTATTTCTCTTACCCCATCTTACTTGGTTTTAAGGGGTATCTACCCCTTGCCCTTATCCCTACCCCTCGATCGAAATGAGAATTGAGATAGCCCTTCGTCTCACGTGCACGCGCAAAACTAAGGGGAAGGGGGAAGGGGTAAAATAGAGAATTGAGATTGGCCCTAAATATAGTAAAATACAAATTATACTAACTAACACTTAATCTAAATCAATTCTAAAAACAGTATCCACATAGTGCTGATTAATCAATCAAGAGGCGCTTGCAATGACTGAGGCAGGGACTGAGCCTGTGATTCTCTGTGCATAGTAAGGTAAGGGTAAGGTGCTCTGTGTGAGTGAGTGTCATGCTGATAGTGCAAATGAGTAAGTCCAACAGTGCAACAGTGCAAGAATAAAGTCTATATATCTATATGAATAACTACTTTAAGAACAGGTATAAGTGTGGCCACAGTTCGGCTGTGGCATGGAGGGAGGGGTTATGCATATGTGCTAATGTGCTAATATAGCACGCAAACAGTGAGGCAGAAAGACAATGGTAAAAAGTGGCTAGTGGACAGACAGTATCCAAACATGGAGGGGGTGAAGAGGCAGACAGACTATGCAGAGAAGTCTATCTCTCCTCTTCCTTTAAGTGAAGCATTGAACAGTTCAATGGCCCTGGGGACAAATGACTTCCTCAGTCTGTCTGTTGTGCAAGGCAGTGAGCGAAGTCTCCAGCTGATCAGGCTCTTGTGCTTAACAATAGTGCTGTGGAGTGGGTAACACTCATTGTCCAAGATGTTGATCAGTTTGTTCAGGGTCCTTTTGTCAGATATTGAAGTAATGCACTCCAGTTCAGCTCCCACTACAGAGCCAGCTTTCCTTTCCAGCCTGTCAATTGGCCGCATCCTTCTTGTTTGTGCTTCCTCCCCAGCATACCGCTGCATAGAAGAGGCAACAGACTGGTAGAACATCCTGAGGAGCTTGCTGCACACATTAAAGGACCGCAGCCTCTTCAGGAAGTACAGCCTGCTCTGCCCTTTCTTGTAGAGTGCATCAGTGTTGGCTAACCAGTCCAGTTTATTGTCCAGGTGGAGACCCAGATACTTGTAGGTGCTTACCACCTCTACATTGGGGACTGGTAGCAGAGTGGGCTTAGACCTGCGGAAATCCACCACTATTGCACCATTGCACAAAGTCCTTCACCAGGCTCCTGTACTCCTCCTGCCCGTTCCTGATACACCCCACAATTGCAGTGTTGTAGCAGAAGTCAGATGTGTACAGGGTGAACAGGACTGGAAAGAGCACAGTTCCCTGTGACGCTCCGGTACTGCTGATCACAGTGTCAGAGAGACAGTTCTTCAGTCTGACGAACTGTGGTCGCTCGGTCAGGTAATTTGTAATCCAGGTTACCAGGTGAGCGTCCACACCCATCTGCAATAGCTTGTCTCCCAGTCTGAGGGGTTGGATGGTGTTAAAAGCACTTGAGAAATCAAAGAACATGATTCTCACAGCACTGTTCCCCTTGTCTAGGTGAGAATGTGTCCTGTGTAGAATATAAGTGATGGCATCGTCCACGCCCACTTTCTCCTGGAATGCAAACTGTAACGGGTCTAGTGCATGGCGTACCTGGGGTCTGAGCATACCTAAGACCAGTCGCTCCATTGTTTTCATCACATGTGATGTAAGAGCGACAGGTCTGTAATCATTAAGCTCACTAGGGTGTGGCTTCTTAGGGGCAGGGGTGAGACATGATGTCTTCCACAGTGTTGGAACTTGTCCAAGGCGTAGACTCAAATTGAAGATGTGCGTCAGTGGCTCCCCCAGTTCAGCAGCACAGGCCTTGAGTATCCTTGGACACAGTCTGTCAGGCCCCGCTGCCTTATTGATGTTCAGTTTGTTTAGTTGAGCTCTCACTTGATCTGTTGTGATGATGGGGGGTGTAAGGGGAGGGAAGGGGGAGGGGTGCATCTGGGATCTGTGTGTCTGATGGCTGTTGACTGAGGTCGTTGTCACCTCATTGTTCGTGATCGCCATGTGGGGGAGGGGTGCAATATCCTGTGATCGCAATATGGTGGGGGTACGATAGCCTGTGATGATGGAGGTGAGTGTTGCACTGGTATTGAGGGGGGGGGGGGGGTGGGGGCTGGGGGATAGAGCTGCTGCTCTTCTTCAGGCCAGTGATAATCTTCATGCCGTCCCATACCTCCTTCATTTTGTTTTCCTGCAACTTCTGTTCCACCTTCCTTCTGTAGTCCTCCTTAGCCTCCTTCAGCTTGACTTTGAGTTCCCCTTGCACACGCCTCAGCCATGTCCCCCTCTCTGAACGCCATCTTTTTCCTATTAAGAAGGGTCTTGACATTGCTGGTTATCCAAGGCTTGTTGTTGTGAAAGCAGCGTACAGTTCTGGTGGGAACAACAATGTCCATACAGAAGTTCAGGTAGTCAGTTGTGCATTGTGTGACCTCTAAATCCTCTCCATTCTGTAACACACTCAAGTCATTGCACTCGAAGCAGTCTCTCAGAGCCTCATCGATGGCATGTCTTATCCTTCATGGTATCTTAATGACATCAAAATGGTGTCCTGACATCCAGTCTTATCCTTCATGATGTCTTAATGACAAAGCAAAATGGTATCACTTTAGTTTAGGTCAAAGAATGTGTTCGTTACACTGTCATAATGGTGTCATGACAGTCAGTTTTGTGAAATATCCTGTCACACATTAGATTAGATTAGATTCAACTTTATTGTCATTTAGCAGAGTACAGGTACAGAGCCAATGAAATGCAGTTGACATCCAACCAGAAGTGCAAAGAAGCATTAAGTACCAAATGCAGTGGTCCCCAAACTACGGCCCGGCACTAGGGCTGGGAAGGTTACCGCAATACAGTGGTCACGTGACCCCTACCGTGGTTCTGAGCTCGTCACCGTCATAACCGAAAAAAAAAAATCTGTGAAAAATTTAGGGGATTCGACTTCGACGTTTTCAACCATGACATATGCACAATTCCGGGTTTAAAACGTAGCAGAGTCTCAGAGTAATCACGTTATGCAGTCAGCTTAGACGTCTGCAGGGGCTAGCCTACATGAAGTCGAATCCCCCTATAATTGGCCTGCACATGTGTGCATGTAGTAGGCCTATGTAATGTCATGATGTGTAATGTGATGAACCATCTTATGACATTGATACTCAGAAAACCACAGTTATATTAAGTAGGCTAACCCTCCATTTTCAAAACTTATCATCAAAAGATGAAGCAAACCCGACCTTTCGGGTTTGTGTTGGGGAGTGCAATGTTCTAACATTCCATTTGTTTACTATGTGAGAGTAGGGGAGAAGTGGCACAATCATAACACTTTTCTATTCTCTCCGTTCAAACTCGATTTACATAATGCTGTTAAACGTGAAAGCTGTGAAATTTGGCCAGAAAGGAGTCATACATGTTTAGTTCATGAAAGAATTAAAAAATATGTTCTAGTTTGTTAAGAATTTAACTTAACAGCGACACGTAGGTCTAGGCTAGCTTTGTTACAACCTGACGCAGCCATTAAAACGTGCGGTAGCCTACAGTTGTAACATTAGCATAAGCGTCATGAGTGTAACAGTTCTAAAATCGTGATATCCTTGTTGATAAACTTCTTTCATGTCTGAAGCGTTTGGTCCACTGGTCTTTGAAGTTGATGCGGCTGTCTAAAGTTTAATTGGCTGTGATGGCTGATGGCAGCACAAAATTCATAATCCATTTTTTATTATTTTATTTATTTATTTATTTATTTATTTTATTGGGGGGGTGGGTGGGTAAGCAAACATCCATACCATCCCAGCCCTACCCGCCACCTCATTTTGAGTGGCCCCCCAAAACATGTCCGTGGTCCGCGGTATATAGTATCTGGCCCGCACGGGAGTACGACATCGTCAAACTATAACCTCCGTAATTTCCCCCATTCATTCTCTATGGTGAGTCTTAACAGTACACATGTCATACTCTTTTTGTCCACTGGTGGTTGTTTTGCCGCTGTTTTGCGTTTGCCATCAAAAACGGAATGAAATGTAGGCCTACCTGCAAACAACGCAAGAGGCCTATGCTGACTGCATCAGTGCTCAAAGTATTTTAAAAGTTTATCAATTAATAACTAACTAACTTATATTCAAGTCATATTTCTGGGTCTTTCCGGGATAATTAGGGCCCGAGCACCGAAGGGCGCAAGGCCCTATTGTTTTTGTAAGGATTATTATTTTTCACTATTATTATTATTATTATTATTATTATTATTATTATTATTATTAGGGCCCGAGCACCGAAGGGCGCAAGGCCCTATTGTTTTTGTAAGGATTATTATTATTATTATTATTATTATTATTATTGAGTATTATTATTGTTATTCTACTTTTTTGCTTTCCTGTTTTTGAGGTGGTTAACATGGTCGAAAACTCTTGAAATTTGGCACACACGTCAGGTGTCACGCATCGCAGTTAGGTACAAGAGCTTGACCCCGGGCGTGGCCCAGGAACTCGCTAGCGCCCCCTTAGGTGACTGATCCCGTGGTTGGCAAATATTTTGAGGTGGTTAACATAATCGAAAAGTCTTGAAATTTGGCACACACATCAGGTGTCACACAAAGCAGCTAGGTAAAAAAGCTTGGCCCCGGGTATGGCCCAGAGACTCGCTAGCGCCCCCTTACGCCCCCTTAGATGACTGATCCCGTGGTGGGCATATACTTTCAGCTACACACACAAAATTTGGTAGGTGTCTGTATCTCCCCAAGATGAACGACTTTCGTATGTACAATGCATTAGCCACGCCCAACAGGAAGTGAGGTATTTGGGATTTTGTGCAGACTAATATGTGATGAATCATGATGCCAAAAGAGGTGCTTCCCATGGGTGAAAACGCATGACATTTGGCGCACACATCAAGTTATACAGTGAATAGACAAGGATAAAAGCTTGGCACCGGGCGTTGCCCAGGAACTCCATAGCGCCCCCTTATGTCACTGTGACTTGTGGTTGGCATATAGTTTTAGATACACACACCAAATTTGGTGGGTGTATGTAACTCCCAAAAACAAACAACTTTTGTATTAACATGCCATTAGCCACGCCCACAGGAAGTGAGGTAATTGAGATTTTGTGCGTTGTGGACATGATCCATTTTAACGTACTCCTCCTAGACGGTTGATCTGATTCATGTCAAAGTTGGTATACATGACGCCAAGATGTTCCTGATTATAAATTGTGAAGCCTTTTTTTGATATGTTGTAATTTGACGAAATGGCGAAATTATGAATTTTAATACCCTTCGACACAAACAGTAAATGTGTCATGATTCATCGTGCATGGCTTGAAATGTTTTAAATTTCACAGGTCATTGAAGACCATGTTAATGATAATATTCACATGCCCATAATGCATGTTTGGCATAGCGCCACCACCTGGCAACAGAAAGAATGGCAATTACACTGATTTCACATGATCAATTTTAACATACTCCTCCTAGACGGTTTGTCAGATTCATTTGAAATTTCGCAAATATGATGCCAAGATGTTGCTGATGTTAAATTGCGAAGGGATTTTTGATATGTTGTAATATGTCCTGATTTTAATATCTCACCACATAAACAGGAAATGTGTCATGAAGTCACAGTGCATTGAATGAATGGTCTGAAACTTCTCAGGTTACTAGATATTATGATTATGAGGATATCCAGACACCCAATGGGCCTGCCTGGCATAGCGCCACCACCTGGCCATGTAGGAAATGTGCCAGAAATGGACAATGCCTTAAGTGATTGATCTGAAACTTTATAAAATATTGGATATCATTATTGTGATGATATTCACACATATAATTCACATGTCTAGCATAGCGCCACCATCTGGCCAAACAGGAAATATGCCAGAAATGCTCTATGCTTTGAATGAATGTTCTGTAACTTCTCAGGTTAATAGATATTATAATTATGCTGATATCCAGAGACCCTATGGGCCTTCCTGGCATAGCGCCACCACCTGGCCAAGCAGGAAAATGTGCCAGAAATTGGTAATGACTTTATTGGTTGATCTGAAACTTTACAAAATATTGGATATCATTATTGTGATGATATTCACATGTGTAATTCACATGCCTAATATAGCACCACCAACTGGCCAAAAAGTGTATCAGAAATGTTCTTTGCTTAAAATGAAAATCTAAAATTTCTCAGGTTAATATATATTATGATTATGATGACACAACATGGGCCTGCCTTGCATTGCGCCCCCACCTGGCAAAGCAAGTAAATGTGCCAGAAAATAACATGCAAAAACAAATAGCACACACATCAAATATGTACATTTTACAAATGCACCACGTCGGTGCTTTGTTGGATTCTGAAATGTCACGGGTTGCGGCCCGCAGGTGCTCGGGCCCGCCATTGCCGCTTGCGGCTATATTTATTATTAGGGCCCGAGCACCGAAGGGCGCAAGGCCCTATTGCTTTTGTAAGGATTATTATTATTATTATTATTATCGAGTATTATTATTGTTATTCTACTTTTTTGCTTTCCTGTTTTTGAGGTGGTTAACATGGTCGAAAACTCTTGAAATTTGGCACACACGTCAGGTGTCACACATCGCAGTTAGGTACAAGTGCTTGACCCCGGGCGTTGCCCAGGGACTCGCTAGCGCCCCCTTAGGTGACTGATCCCGTTGATGGCAAATATTTTGAGGTGGTTAACATAATCGAAAAGTCTTGAAATTTGGCACACACATCAGGTGTCACACAAAGCAGCTAGGTAAAAAAGCTTGGCCCCCAATATGGCCCAGAGACTCGCTAGCGCCCCCTTACGCCCCCTTAGATGACTGATCCCGTGGTGGGCATATACTTTCAGCTACACACACCAAATTTGGTAGGTGTGTGTATCTCCCCAAGATGAACAACTTTCGTATGTACAATGCATTAGCCACGCCCAACAGGAAGTGATGTATTTGGGATTTTGTGCAGACTAATATGTGATGAAATATGTGCTGAATCGTTATCCCAAAAGAGGTTCTTCCCATGGGTGAAAACGCATGAAATTTGGCACACACATCAAGTGATACAGTGCATAGACAGGGACAAAAGCTTGGCACCGGGCGTTGCCCAGGAACTCCATAGCGCCCCCTTTTGTCACTGTGACTTGTGGTTGGCATATAGTTTTAGATACACACACCAAATTTTGTGGGTGTATGTAACTCAAAAACAAACAACTTTTGTATTAACATGCCATTAGCCACACCCACAGGAAGTGAGGTAATTGAGATTTTGTGCGTTGTGGACATGATCAATTTTAATCATGTGAAATCAGCATAATTGTCATTCTTTCTGTTGCCAGTTGGTGGCGCTATGCCAAACATGCATTATGGGCATGTGAATATTATCATTAACATGGCATTCAATGACCTGTGAAATTTAAAACATTTCAAGCCATGCACGATGAATTATGACACATTTACTGTTTGTGTGAAGGGTATTAAAATGCATAATTTCGCCATTTCGTCAAATTACAACACATCAAAAAAAGGCTTCACAATTTATAATCAGGAACATCTCGGCGTCATGTATACCAACTTTGACATGAATCGGATCAACCGTCTAGGAGGAGTGCGTTAAAATTGATCATGTCCACTACGCACAAAATCTCAATTACCTCACTTCCTGTGGGCGTGGCTAATGGCATGTTAATACAAAAGTTGTTTGGTTTTGGGAGTTACATACACCCACCAAATTTGGGCCATGTGGGGGCGCAATGCAAGGCAGGCCCATTGGGTGTCATCATAATCATAATATATGTTAACCTGAGAAATTGCAGACCATTCATTTTAAGCTAAGAACATTTCTGATACACTTTTTGGTTGGCCAGATGGTGGCGCTATGTTACAGTAGGCATGGAAATTACACATGTGAATATCATCACAATAATGATATCCCAAATGTTTGTAAAATTTCAGATCAATCGCTTAAGGCATTTTCCATTTCTGGCACATTTCCTGCTTGGCCAGGTGGTGGCGCTATGATAGGCAGGCCCATAGGGCCAAGCAGGAAATGTGCCAGAAATGGACAATGCCTTAACTGATTAATCTGAAACTTTATAAAATATTGGATATCATTATTGTGATGATATTCACACATATAATTCACATGCCTAGCATAGCGCCACCATCTGGCCAAACAGGAAATATGCCAGAAATGCTCTATGCTTTGAATGAATGGTCTGAAACTTCTCAGGTTAATAGATATTATAATTATGATGATATACAGAGACCCTATGGGCCTGCCTGGCATAGCGCCACCACCTGGCCAAGCAGGAAAATGTGCCAGAAATTGGTAATGCCTATATTGGTTAATCTGAAACTTTGCAAAATATTGGATATAATTATTGTGATGATATTCACATGTGTAATTCAAATGCCTAATATAGCGCCACCATCTGGCCAAAAAGTGTATCAGAAATGTTCTTTGCTTCAAATGAATAATCTGAAATTCTCAGGTTAATTTATATTATGATTATGATGACACACAATGGGCCTGCCTTGCATTGCGCCCCTACCTGGCCAATCAAGTAAATGTGCCAGAAAATAACATACAAAAACAAATAGCACACATCAAATATGTACATTTTACAAATGCACCACGTCGGTGCTTTGTTGGATTCTGAAATGTCACGGGTTGCGGCCCGCAGGTGCTCGGGCCCGCCATTGCCGCTTGCGGCTATATTTATTTCTAGTTTTTATTCACTCGTTCAAATGTTCATAGAGTTCACAAAGTTTTCTTCAGGTGAGTGAAAGTTAGAATGGTGGTCATTTCAGATGTTTTTGCCAGCACTTCATAAAACTCTCATAGTTTGATAACTTTAAATTATTTGTAGGATATTGCTTGTTCACAACTTGAGCTATGTATGCAAAGAAACAGAGTTCAGAGTCTTTTTATTAGTATTATTTCATGTGAGCTACATTTTACACTGATATGGCATGATGGCAACATAAACACAGCTAACAATGGTATTAAATTGCAGTAGCCTATGATTAAATGTAATGGAATATTCAACTAAGGTAGACTGCTGTTGTTCATAGCACTAAGCTATTTATGGTTGATATACTCCGAGTCTCTGGCCCTCTCTTAGAGCCAGGCATAGTGAGCTGGCCCTCGGAAGAAAATGATTGGGGACCAATGACCAAGTGCATCTATTTAACCAAGTGCTAGAAGGACACTCCAAACAAATTTAATGTCATGATGAGTTGTCTTGACAAAGACAACCTCTGGTAATGTCATCCTGGTTAATGTCAAGTTGTCATTACAAAGACATCCCAAACATATTTGACGATTGGTCCTGTCTCGACTTTTCTGACTTGTTTTGAATCGCCTTTGTCTGCTCAGGGTGGCTGCCAACAGCGTGTTTCATTTGGCATTTTGTAAAATCCCATTGATTTCTGTTGGAAGACTCATTGCACGTTGATATTACTGTGCCACCGTCTATGCTTCAGGTTCAAATATTGAACGGAAGTTTATACACGGTTGTGAGGTGTCTGAATAAATAGTTCCACAATAGGCCTAGCAAATAAGACGGCTGGAAATCATACATTGCACCGGTATATTTGCTTTTAATAGTCAACAAACTCCACTAACCACTCGGTGAGTTGCAAAGTTTTGAAAACGAACGTTAAGGGTTGTTTTAGGAAATGTTTGAGTAGCCTACAGTATGCCTGTTGGCAGCCACCCTGAGCAGTCAAAGGCCATTCAAAACGAGTCAGAAAAGTCAAGACAGGACCAATCGTCAAAATTTTGGTGTCCACCACTCTAGTTCATCCAAAACAAACCAGAAAAGGGCCTTAAAGTGCTAAAAACCGGAATTTTCCTTTAATGTCAACTTGTCATGACCAAGACAACTTCTGGTAATGTCACTTTGATTAATGTCAAGTTGTCATAATCAAGACAACCCAAGCAATGTCAACTTGTCATAACAAAAACCGAATGACACTTAATGACAGGTCATAAACGTATATGACATGTTTATAACGTTTATGACACTTTTATGACCGTGTCATGTTATAGTTATGACAGTGTCATGTCAATCTTATGTCGACGGTGTCAAGTAAAGTGTTACCGCAGTGTTACATTAGAAGTTATTCCAGTTTTTCTTATGCATGTGTTTTCTGTTTATCCACAGAGATTGTTATCTGAGAAGGATGACGAGGTCCTGGAATACCAACAGATGAATCGTGACCTGAGAGAGAAGCTTAAAGCATCACACATGGATTCTGATAAGAACAACATATTAGCTCTCCAGCAGGTCTGGCATCTGCAATACTTATTTCTTCCATCTTATCAGCAACATTATTAGGGGTTCAAGCAGCGAAGCTGCACAGGCACCAAACTTGGTAGGTAGATTCCTACCCATGCAGCAATCTCACAAAATTATAATTACCTCACCACGACTCCAGGGGGCGCTTAAATGTGCACATTTATGTTTTAGTTCATATCTCAAGCTCTGTATGGTATTTTTTAAAAATGTTATTTTCCTGTGAAAATGGCATCTTTATTGATAAAACTGAGTCGTCAAAACTGATCATTAAAGGACAATTCCAGCGCAAAATTATAGTTAATAACACATGTGTACCGAGTTCGACTGTTCCCTGGGATATTTTTTCATGCTAATCGAATGTGACCAGTTTTATTGCAAACCGCTAATTAGCTTATAATGCTAGTCTTAGGGCACAGGTGTCAAACATAAGGCCAGATCAAGCCCACCAGCAGGTTTCATACAGCCCCACAGATGTTTTTTGTAGGAAGTGAAAATTAGGAGAGAAAAAAAAAACATTCACATTCACAAGGCCCCCATAAGGTCTCATTCAGATCCGGCCCATTGTGTGTTTGACACTCCTGTCTTAGGGGCACAGAGTAAAGTAAAAAATTTTTTTTATTTCTATACCACTAACAAGGCTCAAATAGCACCACACTTCGACGGTAACGTAATGACAGTCCCTACATGTAAACCAAAGCATTGAGAACTTTGTAAGTATACATACAGTTTATTAAAAAATATATAGTTTAGAAAGACAGTACAGTTCACGTATACAGGCAATACAGGCGGGCGCCATCTTGAAAAAGTCATGTGACCGTTCAGCTCATGTTGCACAACGTTGGACTGGTTGAATGCCGTGCAACGTGTGCTGTAAGCTGTAAACTGTCACACTTATAAAGTACACTTACAAAGTTCTCAATGCTCCGTTTGTGGCTGCTTCACTGCTTGGACCCTGTTGCCAGAACTTGGAACTACAGTGGGTCCCAGTTAAGAATTGACACTTCATTCACCATCAAGGTGATTCACGCAGCTGGGTGAAATGTAAGTGCAACTGCCGCTTGGGGGTAGCATAGTCCGCTGTGGCGTTCTGCGGTCGAACCGGACCAGCAAGGGCTGTGATTGGCCGAGTTTTCAGTCTGTTTCTCTGTGTTTTTAGCAGCCCCTGCAACATGCGAGTCCACTGTAGCCTATAAGCTTTGTACATAATGTTAAACATAGTTTTGGATTCAGTGGCAAGATTTCTTGATTGTACAGTGCCTGCCTGTCTCTCAGTAATGTTTTAAAATGAGAGCTTCGTCAGCTGGCAGTAGGCTACTTTGTCGGCAGTCATGAGAAGTTCGCTTGCTAACAGAACATAAATATGCTGCCCAGAAACCTCGTGAATAGATTTTTTTACTACATTAACGAGGTTTAAATATAGCCTTTGCCTACAGCATCTCCTTAACAGTAATGTTAACAAAATGACAGCATTCATATGACAAAGGAAAACGAATTCGTTGAAGACTCAAAACTCAAGACTGTGCCATAGCAACCAGTGTAGGCTACAGTCCTACCCAATAGGCCTACTCAAAGCAGATAGCGTTGTCTGACGGTCGGGTGGGTTAATGCACGTATTTCCAGAACAGGTCTGCAACTTTCAGGCAGTTCTGAGTTCGAATCTAGGCAGGAGCAGAGCCATATAAAGGCCTAGGCCTATTGTTATCATTTTTTGCAAGGTGTTGCTCCTGGCAAGACTTGTTTATAAGACGTTTGGTGATTAATTGATAGCGGTTTTTGTGACGTTAAATGTTCTTTATAATGAGCGCATACAGGGAGTAAAACAAGCTACGTTAAGCTTTTTCATGTCAAGGTGGTATGTGTTGTTAGGCCTACAGCTTCAGAAAGCTGCAGAGGAGCGCGGGGCACAAAGTAACGCAGGGTTAAATGTAACATGGACTTTTTTCCTAGTTGCAGATGGTTGATCGAGACATATTGGTCAGTTAACCACATTACTATGAGACGGTGTTCCACAAATTTTCAGTCCGTATGGACGTGTTTTCACGTAGATCTACGGCAAAACATCTTTTGAAGGCATCAAAGTAGGCCTAAATAGGTGGTAGGCTACTTGTCTTTCGATTACTGAGTTGTGGGTGCAGCTCACTGACTAATAATTGTCTTGTAGGCTAAAAATGAACACCGCTTTGAAACATGTAGTCAACACATAGGAGCTATCTTATCTTAAAAGAAACGTGACCCAGCGGGGTTAGTTGTAACGCGCTGTTACAACTGTAGGCTGCAATGATTGCAATACAAAAATATGTGCGTGTTAGTTTAGTTAGTTTTGTGATGTTTTGCACTTTTGCCTCATGTGTTTTCAGGTTTGAGGGCTTTTTTTGCCAAGATTGACCTTGGTTAGACTCTGCATATGTTATTTCTCCGTATGGAAAATAAAGTCAAATTTCGACACACGTCTGTTATTAGTTCAATAACAAGTGTTGCTTGTTAAAACATGTGACTAGTGAAACTCAAATGATTTTAGAAATATTTAGCCAAAGCCAAAAAGTGTTACTTTGTGCCCCGCGCTCCCCCACTGCTTGTGAAAGAAAAGGGATGGGGGAGGGGGGCTTCACGTGAAAAAGCTTAATGTCCCAAAACGGCAACGAGTTAGTTGCCTTCATAATGGTAGGCTACAGGAAGTGGGGGGAGGGTATGGGATGACCAGAGCCGTCATCTATCGTCTTTCCAGGCACACACAGCTCGTTACCATATAGCCTATCGACTGCCTTAACAGATAGGCTCTGCTCTTGGGTTAGGACTCACAGCGAACTGAATCCTCTTGTTGCTTGCAGTTTGTTAAATAAAGCGATGCAGATTAGACTACATTATTTATTTCTGATTAATTGCGTCTTTTCATGTCTTTTGCAACATTTGCTTGTTAGGCTGGGCTACTGTCAATGTCCTGTACAGGTCAATGTTCAACAATTGCTGGTGTAGGCCTACAGGCTATTAATCAATTAGGGACGTGACCCTCCCTCGCCAGCAAGACATTTTTCTATGACCCTCCAAAGTGATTGAGAAAAAACGCATGACCCTCCCCAGTCCCAACAATTTATTGATGCCTTAGGCTACTGGGTCAATTTGGGAGCTTGCATGCTATGACTCCTTCCTTGAAATGCCTTGAAAAGGCTGTCGTTTGCACAATTTCACAAATAATCACCGGGACCGAAACAAACCTGTCAACTTTTCCCAGGTTTATCGCATATTTTAACTTTTTCCTCGCTGTCTTAGGAGGAGCTGCAGGGCCGTCGCAAGGGGGTGCGAGGCCCTGTGCGAACTTCACAGATGCATGAACTTGCGTGCATTAAATCATGCGATAGCTTACTTTACACATAGCCAAGGCTACCGTCGGTGCATTTTAGTAGCCTAGTCTAATAAACTACACCAGCTTGTCTTTAAGAGGGGAAATTGTATAGCCTATAACATTAGCTGAGTCACATATTTTGCCATATGGTGTTTATCATAGGCTACATCACGAAACCAAATAGTGTAACAAAGGCGAACACTTTAACAGGGGGAATTAATTGGGCATGAATCATTGTGCTGAACGGTATTTGTCAATGAGCAGAAACACACACGACATTCAAACTATTGATAAGATGTACTGGTCTGTATCTATAGGCTAACATTGGACAAACAAATTACACTGACTCGCCATATCCTGACTCAGGAAAAAAACATTTTCTTGCTTTGCCGCAAACTCATCAATGAAATCAGGTCAGTTTGCAGGTAGCCTAACGACTTTTTCATAGAAGGGAGAGCCAGTCTCTCCTGTTACATGGAGGTGCGCAAATAGTTTTTAATAGCCTGTTTAACTTCGAAAAGCTTCGTTCACCCGATGCCAGTCACTGATCGCAATTTCAAAGTTCGGGAAGCTTCATCTTTTTAAGTGCAGTAGGCCCCTATCTGCCCCCTTTGGAATTATATCTCGAGCCTATTATAAGGTCCAGTGCGTTATGTCCTGGGATTCGGACGTGCTCAAAAAGAAAAGAAAAACACTTTTTTACAGATGGTTATGAGGAGCAATATGAGAGAGAAATTTGATGATCATTGATCGTTGTTTTGGGACGTTGAGCCTTTTCCATAGGCGTCAGTGAAGGAGATTGAAGAATGACCATTTTTTTTATACGAAAATTTATCTGCGGATTTATTTTTTGCATTATTTTGAATATGACTCGCTCCAGTCTCAACAGCACATACTTTTTCCACACGCATCTAAGTTCTAACACGCATATCCCCTCTCGCTTTCTCTCTCTCCATCCCTGCGCGCACAGTGCTTTCTTAAAGGAGCTGCAACATTTTACAACAATTGCATCTACATTTTCATATTAGAATGTTAATTAGAATGAAAGTGTAAGCTTAAACTACCGTGATCAATTTAAGTTCCCGTGCCCCCGCTGCGTGGAAGCAGTAGGCTAAGTCAAGTCGCGTCAAAAATTGTAGTGGCCGAACTCCCAAGTGACACCTTGTGGTTGTTTGTGTCAACTGCAGTTTGTGCCATTTCTGCTGAGAAAATGGGGTGCGTGATTCATGAAGTAACCCGTCCAAACTTAACCGGGACCCACTATGTAGATTATGTAGCTATGTATGTATATGCATATTTATTTATTTATTTCTGTCTATGTTTAGATACTTTTTTTACCTTTGTCTAAACATACCTGTTACTGTAATTTCCAGCTGTCAGGCTATTCTCCATCTAGCTGAAATTATATTGCTATATCATTTAACAAAATCCATTGTCTGAGCAATACCAGCTTTGTTGTTGGCAGTGTTTGTAAGGCAAATTTGTTGGCTGTTATCTTGTTTGCTTTCTAGCTTTAGACAAAAAAAAAAAGAATGCTCAATGCTCCAAGTGGAGTATGTAAATTTAAACTAAATTTCTCATGGTTCCTGTCCCTCTGATCTTTTCTTTTTTTTCTGTCTGATTTCCATCCATACTTTGCTGCTTCAGCTTATTTATGAGCTGTGTGCTGTGAGTATTTGATAGTTAGTTCATATATTTGATAAAAGTTTTATAAAATGTCACTTCATTTGTCAGTTGATATAGCATACTGTTTATATATACAGTTAATAATTCATTCATACCTCTGGCAAATATTGATTTAATGTTGAATTTCTCTTGACCAATATGTTTGTTCTGACTGAAAATGACACGGCCACATACCTAGCTCACTCTGGCCTTGTGCTCACTTTTTTGACGGATTGAGGTCTGGACTCTGGCTAGGCCACTTTAAAATGTTGATATTGTTCTCTGTTAACCATTTCTTGCCTTGTTTGGCTTTATGTATGTTTTGGATCATTGTGTGGTTTAATGATCCAATGTCATCTATTGGGGTAGGTCTCTCGGCACACTGCCTGATCTTTCCTCCAGAGTCTTAATGTAGCCCCTTGTTTTAGTGTTACCGTTTACTTTGTTACATGTTTCCATTGATTATTTAAAAAGGGTATGAATCATTTTGGACACCATTTTTCATAAAAATGTTTAAAAATATGAAAAAGCTGATTCCATGTTTCTACCACATTGTCTTGCAACCTTTTGGCATGTGGCAGTGTCATTTTTAGTCAGAACAAACATATTGATAAAGATAAAATGAACATTAAATCAATATTTTTCAGGGGTATGAATAATGTATATCTTAAATTGTAAAAAAAAAAAACTGTAAATATATGTCCATGGTTTATTTATTTTGATTCACATTTTTGCCAAGTCTAAACCAATCATAATGTGGTGTAATTAGGCGGTTCAAGAAAGAGACAATCAAATCAAGATGCTTAGTGATCAAGTGGAACAATACACAAATGAAATGGAAAAAAACACAAAGTTAATTGAAGAAATGAAGAAGCCCTTGAGGAAAGAGAAAGGTAAACATAAAACATAATTCTCTTGTAAACATCCCTACATATCATGCAATATTTGGTTTACTGTATTTTTGAAATTCACAAGATGCAAAAATACCACTAGGTCCTCTAACAACTGTGCACCTGCGGAAGATAGAGGAACTACAGGCAAAGCTCCTTGTGGCTGAGAGAAGGGCATTCGAGGCTGAGGAACTAGCAGAATTAGCTGAGAAAGATGCCAGACTCAAGGACAAGGAGCTCAGTGACACTCTTACTCGCATAAGAGTCTATGAGTCTGTAAGTTATGGAAATTCATGAAGTAAATCTCCAGTGTCATAAAATGAAAACAAAGTGTCTTGTCTAAAATGTCTTGTTTTTAATTTGTTGACTTGCTTAATTTAAGGGCACAGATGGCTTAGAAGCTGCTATTGCTGAAATCAAACAATTTAAAGACCAGATACGAATAAGAGATGATGAGACGGAAGCAATGACCAAGGAAATCAACAAATTAGAGATGAGAATGAATGATCTATTGGACCAGAATGAGGCCTTGAGAGAGAGACTTGGTCAGTTCAAAGTATTTGCCATATCACTCTGGATTTGATTTAAGGAGCAGTAATTTGTGTTTTAGATTCCAATGTGTTGAAGAATTATTGAATTATTGTGTAAAAAGAATTATTGCAATGTCCTTTTATTTTTTTTTTTAAAAAGGTCTAAACCCGGAGGGAGAGGTGGATTTGACTGAATTCCGAAGGTCTAAGGCTTTAAAACAAAGGCAGTATAAAGCAGAAAATCAAGTATTGATGAGAGAGGTAATGCTAGTTTCATAATTTGTTGTGCTTTTTATCTGTGTAATGTAGAGGTCGACTGATGTGTTTTTTTATATGTTTTTATTGATTCATGTTTCATGTTTTAACGAGGCAAACACGCAACACCAAAGCTTTAAAAGTAATCAAAAACAAACAAAAAAAAAAATAACTATATATATATAAATATATATAAAAATACATACAACAAAGTCTAGAGTTTTACATCATACACATGGCTTAGATAGGTACCAAACCAACTATTTCATTAAGTCTTTAAAAAAAGCTAAAGCAGCTGACCAGTAACTGATTGTACGAGATGTAGCTTTATGAAATTTGGCTGTAGCATGCTCCAAAATGAAAATATCCAAAAGGTAGGAATGCCAGACTGATATGTTTTTTTATTTTTTATGGCCAATGCCGATTCTGATCTTTAGAAATCTGGATCGCCCTATATGCTGCTATTTCTTTAGCTGATATTTGACTGTTTTTCCTCTCTATTTGTATGATAGAAAATGAAAAGATGATAACAACTTAAGCCTTTCCATTTTCTACCAGGAACAACATTGTTGTACTCGTGCAAAAGTTCTGGCTGGACTCTGCTGGTAATTCAATTGACAAAGGGGCGTCACACATGTTCCACAGCAACAATAACACTGAGCACCTGCCTGTTGATCCACTTACAGTTTTTCTGATTGCTTTGACCTGCTTAAAGAAACTGGGATTCACTTGGTCTTCATTAACAGCTTCTTGCAAAGCAAAAGTCATCTCTCGCAAATGTGTTTACACGTTTTGATTGGGTTCACACATTTGTCACACCCTTTTGCAAAACAGTTAACACAGATGTCATTTAATAATCTTCAGTGGATGGTTACCCCCCCCCCCCCCCCTCCTCCACCACCCCCCAACATTCTAAATCATTTTTATACATCAGATTGTTATGTAGCGTAGACATCAGAGTTTCCGCTAGAAAAAAATGGTGCCGGTCAAAGTGACCGGCAGAGGTTTCGTTTTCCGGACATTTTGATGATATGCCGGTCAAATATCCTATTATTCCTTCTTAATTAGTCAAATTGAGGAAAAAAAAGGCTATGTAGCTTAAAGAATGACATAATCAGGCTGTATAGAATGCAACATGTTCATTAGCCTAACTTAAACATGCCTAACAAGATCTATCCAGTATATTTTCATGGACAGCAAGAGTCCACTTCGTTCATTGTTTTAAAAAGGCTACGTTGTTTGTTGCTGCTACCCACGTTATCTCCAGTGGTGACTATTTAACTTACACAGATGCGCACACACAAGAATGAGCGCTCACACCACTACCCCCTAATGCTATGCCTCTTTATTTGATGACAATAAATTAAGAAATGTTTCCTATTCTGGGAAATGTTTAGTTTCTTTTTCTTTCGGCCGCGGTTCAATGATGCCGTGTAATTGTGCCAGAAATTATCCGCGGACCAGTAATCGCCTCGTCGAGGAGGCCCTAACCCTGCAGATCATAGACAGAGAACGCATAGGCCTACTGTATGCTTTGGGTAAAGAACACTTTGCATGTCCAGTGTACACGGAGAATGACCGTGTCTTGGAGTGGCCGCACCCCCCGCAACTCCACTTCCAATGTGACTGATTCCGACAGATACGCCCGACACTTCTGCTTTTTATCTGGTGGTGGTGGAGTTGACCGGACATCTGAGGCTTCAGACGTTACCAATTTATCATCATCTATCGCGTCTGGCCTCTGAAAAAACTTGTAAGGCTAGTCTGCCTGGCCTGGCCATGTTTGAACCGCCTCACTCATTTGTTCGTTGTTTAACATGGACGTTTTAAGCCGCGCTTCCTATTTGAAATGCAGCATAGGCTATGCGTATTGTTTAATAGCTTACTTTTCAAACGGTAGAACCTGTTCATTTAAAAACATAGCCAGAGGACGTATAATATAGGCTTACATATTAAGGCTTATTCTCAAATTCAGATTGCGTTAGGGGACGGGATTATTAGCCAATTTCAATCGGACAATTTGACCGGAGAGATTTAATTTTGTCGGACATTTAATTTTTTTTCCGGCCAATGTCCGGTAATTACCGGAAAACGGAAACCCTGGTACACATATTATACATAATTTGAAAGCTTGGACTCTTGGGAATCAATACACGACAATTTTTTTCATGTAAAATATGTGTAGTGCTTTACATTGTCAGATTAATCTAACTATGTCTCACTTGAATTTAATCAAAAATGCCCTCCTCCCCCTCCCCCGCCTTTAGTGCTTCCCTACCTTCTAACTGCAGTGTATATCCTTAGTTAACTATGTTAACCATGTTACTTAGCTAACTCAGTTAATGTTTGCTAGCAGTTATACTAACAATCTTAACTATGCTAACAATGCTAACCATGTTACTCAGTTAACTTAGCTAATGTTTTTAGAAGTTATGTTAACAATGCTAACTATGTTAACCATGTCACTTAATTAACTCAGTTAATGTGTGCTAGCAGTTATGTTAACTATGCTAACAATGTTAACCATGCTAACCATGTTACTTAGCTAGGTTTCTAGGCTGTTGTTAGGGTACTTGAGGTGGTTGCTAGGGTAGTTATGGTGGTTGTTATGCTGGTTGCTAGGGTAATCATGTTGGTTGGTAGGTTGTCATTTTGGAAGTGGTTGATAGGTTGTTTTCTAGGGTACCTGAAATGGTTCCTAGGCTGTTGCTAGGGTATCCATGATGGCTACAATAGTTGCTATGTTGGTTGCTAGGTAGGTGGTGGTTTAATACAATTGGCTGGAGGCATAGTTGATTATAAGTGACAGTTGGAATGGCTGAAACGTTAAAGGTGTGATTTGTAGGATTGTTACCGAACGTTATGTAGGCCAAAATCAAAACACTGGTGAACATTCTCAAGACTACCAGACGCGAGGCTCTTCTGGGTTGCCAGATGTAATGAAGACTTAGCTAACGTTAGTTGACCTGCAGCTGCTTTAACGTTTCTCCAACTATGACCCAGCTACACATTACGGAAACAGTGAAAACAAAAAATACCTCTCTAACCAACGTAACATATTTAGCTGAAGTTAGCGATGCAGATGAAGTTTAGCCTAGGCTACCTGTTGTGGAGAAATATGGCCAGCTCTGCGTCAGACTTAATATTCTTCATTTGACGAAGACGTCACCATCTCAGGAAGCTCCTCCGATATCCACTTAATTTGTTTCTTGTTTTAATTTTGGAAATTTACCTGCCTCTCATAGGCGTTCATGACTACAACTGACAGCTGTTGACAGTTGGCCTTTGCTAATTTGGCAACCCAAATAGGAGGACGTGCTAGCCCATTATTAATACGCTATTCTAGAATTAATCGTTCAAAACATAAACTAAAATTCCAAAATTCCGCCCCGTAACTCATTTTTTTTTATGGGTTTTACGGGTTAGAGTAATGTTGTCAAATAAGCCATTACTTCAATTCATCGTGTTTCCTTACTCTCTGACAACATATGGTGATCATTTTTGGAATGGTTACAGTTTATTTTCCATTATTTCCTACATACTGGACCTTTAAATAGCTGAGTAGTTTAAATGGTTAAATTATTTAAAAGTGAATTATTGTAGTGAGGACTTTTATTTTGACACAGTTGTGGGCAGAGGAAGCAGTGGAAAAGGACCTGTAGTCTTAAGAGAATGAGATTGTATTCTTAAAGCCTGAGAAACTGACAGGTGGTGCAGGTGGCCTAGCCACCCGGCCCAGGATTCTAATTACAGTGCATGAAAATGCACTGTACTGTTATCCAAACTTTTCTTATTACAGTGCATGAAAATGCACTATTTTGTTCTTCCTATTATTATTTTTCTTCTAACGTGTTTAATGTAGCTTCAACCATTTAACGTAGAAACTTTATTCAAACTGCGTTGCGTAGGTCTTACTAAGGACATGTGTGCTTTGTACTTTACAACTTTGTAACTTTTATACTTTTTAAACTACTAAATATTAAACTATTGAAAATTTCCCCATAGACTTAACATTGGCGATTGTGACATCACAATACAGCCATTAAGGAATTAGAATCCTATGCCAGGTTTTCAACAAAGTTGAAAGCACACATGTCCTAAGTAAGACTTACGCAGCACAGTTTAAATGAAGTTTCTACATGAAGCGTTTTAGCTTTTTTATTTTTTTTTTCATTACAAACATAGACACTCTAACACACCTTATGTGCGATTTTGGGAACTCTATGATGAATAGAACTATTTATTATTCAGGACTATAGAACTATTTCACTATTGACTGACAATGGGTTACCATCGAAAACATAGCCTGGAAAAAGCAACAGTTACCCGAATAATGTTTGAATGACTGAATAAAAAAACCTAAATATTTATCCTGCAGAGGAGTTGCTGTTTACATCTCGTGGCAGTGTGTCTTCAGCTGTGCTTCATATGCGCCTAATCACTTTTATCCGTCATTACCAATTTGCAAATGATGGTAATTAACTACTCATTGTGAGATTGGATTTTGTAAAAGCTTTATTCTAATTATGTTTCCCCTTTGTAATCGTGTAATTTGTAACGTTTTGCGTGGATGTGCGCTGGTGCGCGTTCCTATGGATGAGAGAAGCAGGGTGTGCACCCGTCCATATCACTGTTGATAATGCAACAACACGTCAAGGATTTCTTACCAGGTTTCTCTTGGTCAGTGGCATAATGATTTTTAGAGGGTGTAAGATAGCAATTTTGGATCGTACGCCGGAACACACCTTCTGCCACACCCCTGGGCGCAAAGCTTAATAAAAGTAAAGCGCATGGCGAAAAATCCGAGACTAAGGAAGGAATAAACTTTGCGTTGGGATAATAATACGCTTTGCGCCAGGTTTTGTGTTGCGAAAATAGGGCCCTATATCATGCTACTATCCATAACTTTATTATGTAACGTTATTCAGCCTATAAAAAAACATTTCGACACCATGTTCATTTAATTGATTCTCTATATCATTCATACAAACAAGTAAGGTACTACAAACACTAACTTGACCTCTCATCCTTGTTATTGCAAACACTAAATGGAACAAATGTTTTCGTAGGAACTGAAGTTCATATAGGTTTTGCTCTCCTGATTTTTAATTGGTTGCCAGTTGTTGCCGCTGAACTCGGTCATTGCTCATTACCATAAAACAGCCTTCTGTTTAACACTCTGAACGCCCAAAATGCGACACAGGCGGCTTTGCAGCTTCTCGCTGCCAAGAGATGCTGGCTCTCATAGAAAATGAATGACGTCGATAAATGACAAATTTTGCAGCTGTAGTCACTCTTGGTGTGTTCGCAAAGTTAGGTTTTTGATTATCTGTCCCCTGTCACAGATAGAGAGACTCGAGGAGGAGAGACTTGATCTCAAAAAACAGTTAAGAGTCATGGTGAAAGGAAAAGGTAAACCACCTATATTCAATCTTGTATTTGAGGTCAGCATGCTCCTGTTGTAGTTATTCTAGATATTTATTGTCTAATGAAACAAACTAATGTATGATTTCATTTAGTTGTGTAATATACTTTCACTCAGGTATGACGGTGAGCAGTGAACTTATGGCTAACATCTACACACAAAGAGAGCCTGCTATTGCATCCACAGAAGATGACAAAGTTAAAAAAATGGTATATCTGCTTTCCTTATCAAGTCTTGCTTGCTTTTTAGAAGGCAAGTGCTTGAAGTACCATGAAATATTTTGATATTACTTATAATATATACAGCGTACGAGTGTGTGTGTGTGTGTGTGTGTGTGTGTGTGTGTGTGTGTGTGTGTGTGTGTGTGTGTGTGTGTGTGTGTTTCGGGGGGGTGGGGGGGGATTTCACAGAAATACTTCACATTTTCACATTTACAATATTTCACAGAATGAACATCTTCGGATGGAGCTTAAAAGCAAACAGATAGAACTGGAGCTAGCAGAAAAGGAATCATCTGAATTTAAGGCCAAACGTATGTTTTCTTCTCTATACTATGTTTTTAAAATTAATTTTAATGTGAATTTAATGTGAAAACGGATTATCAGTCAATGTGCATTATCTTTACAGTTAATGAACTCTTAAATGAAAATAAGCACCTGGAAGAAGGCATTAAAGAGATACTTGCAGCTTTACAGGACAGCCAGAAAAGGACACACACAGAATTGGGAATTAGTGTTCCCAGTTTGGAAAGACTTGTGACTGTGAGTTTGGTCTTGGAAGGTTCTCTCTTTGACATATGATTTTATATGGTTGAGAAGTTTCAGTAATTCACATTAAAACATTGCCTCAGCTTTTACCTGCTAGGAATGTGTTCATATGTGTGGCTTTTTGTGTACATTAAAGGCTTTAGAAATGAGAAATTCAGAAGGAACGCCTGAAACCAATCTGCAAATTAAGATGCAGATTGACTATTTAGCAGACCGAAACCATGAACTCAGACAGGAAATGAAAGGTGTAAGGGAGGATTCAGCGCTGACTTTGAGAGAACTGACAACGGCCAATGAAAAGGTATTCAATTTCGATACTTCTTAAATGCTGTAATAATAATTAAGCTCCATATATTCAAGTTGTCAAGTAACTAGCTGACTGAAATTGGAACAAATATTCAGTACTGAGCTGATTAAACATTTGACACTGACTCTGTAGCAATGCCAAATGAGTCAGTCATCCCTCCAGGCATTGTAGTTTATATTTTGGTTGTGGTAGTCTTTTTATGCTTTTTATAAGTCACATATGATTGGAAAAATACAGTCCTATATGAATAACCCAGGAATATGTGGTCCCTATGGTATGGGTTTATAAAGTTGTGCAGTGCAAGCATTGTCAATTTTACTCATTCCGTTGTTAAAGTTCATAGTTACCTGTGGCTTAATTTCACTCTTTCCATTTTCACCACTGTGTACAGTGTTTCCCCTACAATGTATTCATCAGCGGCGCAGCGCCGCTCCTGGAATTCAAGTGCCACTGCAAAAAAAGTTGCCTAATTAAAAAAAAAACTTCAGGAACAGCTTCCGTTCGTTTAGGTTTGATGTCAACAAATAATAGTAGGCTAACGTTGAAGGCGCAGTCAGCAGTTAGCAGACGCAATTTTGTGCAAAAAAAACGTACTGTAGCCTACATTATGTTAACCAAGGAACCAAATTAAACACGCCAGCGAGATAGCTTGTCCCTACCTTCAGTAGCCTATTCCCAGATAAATTCCACACATTGTTTCGTTTTTGTTTGTGATACAGGCAATGCTTTCAAGCCCTGTGATGCTAACATACCTAGGCTGTGAAACTAAGGTCTAGCTTGCCTATAGGTGGGTTTAATTGAATTTGAGTAATAGGATACGCAACCATTTACATCTGGAGATAGTTTGTAATTCCTGTAGAGCTCACCAACATTATAGAAATGATACAAGACACTTATCTCCTATAATCCAAGATAGATTTTCTTCGAGTTTTTGAGCATTTATTTGACCAAATGACAAGGAAAACATAATTCATTTCATCCACATATTCTTATGCACCATGCACAACAACGCTACTAAGTTATCTTAAAACGGTGAGAATCAAGCAAGCCTCACAGGCCGTCATGGCATTAAAGTGACAGGCACTCAATTCGACGTGCACGTTATGTCATAATTTGTAACTCAATCTGTCCATTTCTTTCACAAAATCCACCAGAAGTCACCATTTAAGGAGTAATTTCTTTTTTTTTGGGGGGGGGGCTTCCTACGATCAACAGCACCGCTGCTGGAAAAATTTCTGTACCGTTAATTTTGCACAGCAATCGCTGCATAATGTTGCACTCACTTTTGTTTGAATGTGTTTTGGCAGATTATGCATTTGGAGAGTGAGTTAGAAACACTGATGAAATCTAATGTGAACAAAGAGGGTTTTAAGGGCTTGTTCATTCCCGAGGAATTGACACCATCTAGTGTGGACACCATCAGCTCTCTAAATGATTACGCTGTTCGACTTCTGCTGGTTTGTTAAAAGCATATTTCATTCTTAAACAATGTATACATTTTTGAAAGAACATATTTATAATAGACTAGATATTTCAGCAGTTTGGTCTGATTTTGTGTGCCATGTAACTATTTTCTTTTAGGAGGCTAAAGATAAAGAAGATATATGCAAACGACTCCAGGTGGCTTTAAAGGAGTATAGAAGGAAACTAGCTGTGATTCGGCACCAGCAATGTCTTCTATATGAAGAATACCAAAGGTTTGGTTGACAAGAAAAAGTATCTCTTTATAATTGAAAAAAGATAGCAAACGATTTTATTTAAAATATTAACTCTAGCTGGTTTTGATTTCAGAGAGAGAGCGGCATGGCAGAAGGAGAGAGAGTTACTTAAGGAGGCAAATAATAAGTTGGAGGAACAGAAAAAGGTGGATGAGATGAAGGTCAAAGAGTTTACTGTGAGTATGATTGTAGGCCTCATTCTTAACACTTTTTCACCTTCACACCTTATCACAGGATCGTATATATGGCCACAAGATTGAATGTGACGTAAAACAATGATAGTTGTAATTACTGTCAAAATGTTCTCTTTATGAGTCTCGCACTCACTTGTGCTGCCATGTTGCCGGTGTGCCCGATGTATGCTTAAGCAATATGACATGAGTGGGAGGGGTGTTGGCAGTGTTTCCCATACATTGAACCTTTATTTTAACTATGTAGAAAATGTTATGAATTGCATCCACACATCAGCAGCCGTTTAACTGTGTTACAATTGCAAGGGTTCCCTCACAAACGTCTTAAAGTGACAGGCACTCAATTAGACCTATACACTACTAAGCCGATCTTAATACCCAATAAAAACATAATGTAATAATCTGCAAATCTCTTAAACTCATATTTACTTGCAAAAAGGACACAGACAACATATCAAATGTTGAAATATATGTCAATTTTCAATTTGATACCAGCAACATGTTTAAAAAAAAAGTTGGGACAGGGATAACAAAATGCTGGAAAAGTTGTGTAATGATAAGAAGAAAACAAAAGGAGCAATGTTTCTCAACTAATTAGGGTAACTGGCAACATGATTTGGGTATGAAAAAGAGCATCCCAGAGAGGCAGGGTCTCTTAGAAGTAAAGATACAGCGGTATTCATCACTCTGTTTCATTTGTGCACACAGGTTTACACAATGTAATTTCAATGCTTCTTAAGATGAAATTGTGAAGTATTTGGGGGGTTCATCATCTACAGGACAATATATTATTAAAACATTCAGAGAATCCAGTGAAATCTTTGCAAACAAGGGAAGGAGCTGAAAAACACACTGGATGGTCGTGGTCTTTTGGACCTCAGATGGCACTGCATCAACCAGACCTGTTTCCACACCTGTCATTGTATGGGCTCAGGACAACCTCTGATAACCATTGTCTATGTGCACAGTTTGATACTCAATTAAAAAACTGCAGCCAAAATTGTATTGAGACACAATACAGAAAATACCACCGTCTTATCTGGGCCTGAGCTTGTTTAAAATGGACTGAGGTAACATGGAAAAAGGTCTTGTGGTTAGACCAATCAAAATTTTCCATTCTTTTTGGAAATCATGGATTCATCTGGGCTAAAGAGGAGAGGGCCTGTCCAAGTATCCAACCTATCCAACTTGTTTTAGCGCTCAGTTCCATACCCATTATCTATGACGGCATCTTGCACATTTGGCAAAGCACAATCAATTCTGAAAGATATACAGCTTTTGAGCAACATATACTGCCATCAGGCAATATCTATTCCAGGGAAGACCTTGAATATTTCAGGAAAACAATGGCAAAATGAACATTTTCTGCACATATTTAAATAGTATTTATCCATAGAGGAAGAGTCCATGTGCTAAAATGGCCTGTCTGCAGTCCAAATTTGTCAAATTAGGGGCATAATGGAATGAAAAACATGATTAAGACTACCCCATACTGTTGAGCAACTGAAATCGTGCATTGGGGAGTAATGTGACAACATTTCATTCTCAAAACTCTAGCAAATAGTCTCCTCAGTTCCTAAACATTTACAGAATTTTGTTAAATGAAGAGGTGAAACAGTGCAGTGGTAAACATGCTCCCGTCCCAACTTTTTTGAAACATGTTGCTGGCATCAAAGTTTTCATTTTCAACATTAGATATGTTGTCTGTGTCCTTTTTGCTGCTAAATATGGGTTTACGAGACTTGTATATTATCACATTTTGTTTTTTATTTGCATTTTACACAACGTCCCAACTTGTGGGGGGGGGGGGGGGGGAAGTGCAGTAGTAGTAGTAGTAGTGCGGTTGTATAATGGAAAATGTCTCATACCCCTCGTATGTAATGAGACTGAAAAATCTTAATTTGAAGGGCTATGTGGCCCTAACCCCTAGCTGTACCCCCCCATCCAAAAGAGAAGCGGGATACCGCTACACAGGGGTGTTGCAAGCGGGGGGTTATGGGTGTTATAACATCCCCACTTTTGCTGAAACACGATTTTATATCCCTCCTACTTTTTGTCACGAAAATGTAGAAATGCAGGGAGTCAAAGACATTGAAATTGGGGGTGCACGCACCAAGCCACTTGTTGTTTCTGTGTAGACAGGCCCTTGGCAACACTTGACATGCAACTGCGTTCTGTTCTCACAAACTATGAGCCTCCTCGACAAGAGGATTATTGGTCCGCGGAACCGCAAAGTTTGGTATTATGGAACCACGGACTGAAAGAAAAATAAACTAAAAGTTTCCCCAATCAGGAAATACTTCTTAATACTTCTTTGGTGTTATCAACTATAGAGGCATAGCCTACAATTGGTATGAGCGCTCATGCAATGTGTGTGCGTCCCTGCGCAAGTGAAACTTAACGCAGGAGATAACGTGGGTTAGAAGCAACAATATTTAAAACAACAACAACGACGACATGGATTCCTGTAACCAGGGATGTAAACTTAGTGGAGGCTAAACGCAAGTAAACACAGTTAATCCTTTTATATTTATTTATATTCCCTTTGCATACGTTTGCAAACATGCTTTGGGTAGACTTAAAACATTTTTGAATTTGATCTTACAGTTCAGTCATTATTCTGTGTCTTTTACATTTACTTTACATTTAAAAATTATAGTTAGGCCTATGCATTAATAGCCCAGTGATGCCTCAGAATTAAGCTTTTGTCTGTTAGGCTACAATAGCATATATCGTAGCAAATATAGCCTGTTGCGGTGACGGCTTTAAAAACATTCACTTGTCATGCTGGAGTGAACGCAGACCATGAGCTTGCACAAATAAATGAATTAGTGAGATGATCTGCATCTTCATTCACCTAAAGCCACCATGTCACATGAGCTACACAGAAAAGGGGCGCTGCTTGCTCTGTTCTGTCCCTCCCAAACTGCATTGAAATGGTGTTTAGTAACAAGAATTTCTAAATTTTCCTGGGGGACAAAAGCCCCTGGACACCCGCCAATATTGTCCTCTGCCCCTGCCTCTGCCCCTACACCTAACATAAACGCACAAAACTGAGGGTAGAGCTAAGGGAAGCATTGGAATTGGCCTTAACCCTGCTATTGTTACCTGTGTCAAACTAGAGGAAAAATCCAGCAACATGACAAAAAGTGAAACAGAGGCCTTACCCAAGCTGGAATCTAGAAAGGACACTATTGTCATAATGAATCTGGCAGGGTACCCGCGGGGTCTTAAAACAGGGTGTCTGCAAGGTAGGGCTGGATATCATTCAAAATGTACGGTGCCAATTTTGATACCTTGATGTCGATGCCAGTTTCTAAATAATACTATTTTTTTATACCATTGTTTGTAAATCAATTTCAACAACAAAGATGCATTTTTCTTTAGTGGTGAAACAAATCAGTTATCAACATGAGCATATTAAAAATAAATACATTCTCCTTTAGTGGTGAAACAAATAACAAATCGGTTATCAAAATTAACATGAACATATTAAAATAAACAATATGTAAAAGATTATTTCTGTATAGGCCTACTTAACATATGGGTCATTCTCAGGGTACAATTCGCGTCTCAATGATAAAGATTTAGTTATTATCAAAAAGATAAATCTTTATGGAATCAATTTTGAACAATTATGCTAATAGAACAACCTTTCAGCAATAACAATGCTTTATATTTATTTTAGACCCAATTTATCCACAAAATATTAACTAAATTACTTTTTTTATTATTGACTGTCTCCGACTACAGATTCATGCATTCAACTTGACTAAACATAATGTTATTAAGTCTAACAATCTATTTTTTGGAGATTAATTTACTAACTGTTATAACATCAATTACATACAATGTCTTTTTTCTGTATATATACTCTTTTGATCCCGTGAGGGAAATTTGGTCTCTGCATATATCTCAATCCGTGAATTAGTGAAACACAGTCAGCACACAGAGAACTCACAGTGAGGTGAAGCACACACTAATCCCGGTGCAGTGAGCTGCCTGCAACAACAGCGGCGCTCGGGGAGCAGTGAGGGGTTAGGTGCCTTGCTCAAGGGCACTTCAGCCGTGCCTACTGGTCGGGGTTCGAACCGGCAACCCTCCGGTTAAAAGTCCGAAGCGCTAACCAGTAGGCCACGGCTGCCCCTTATTAAGTGAGATTTAAGTTAAAAAAATGATAGATTTTTCTGTTATTACATCATTTTTTTTAAATAAATACTTGAAGTCTTACAGGTTTAAGCTCAGCAAATACTTGTCATGTTAACTTTGAGGTGTGTTCTATGATTTGAGGTGTGTTCTTTCTGGTTTCTCTCCACTTGAAATATACCCCAAATTATAGAATGACCCATATTCAGTATTAAAGTGAAGAAATGTAAATGTAGCCTAACAGATTAGTGCAAGATTTTTTAATTGCAAACTGCGTTGCACATAAGCATCTCTTGCACATAAGTGACATTTTGCTTTATTGGCATCCACCTTAATGGAGTGGAGCCACACTTTGATTTCTTTGCCATTTTTATACTACGTGAAAAAACAATACACCTCTCAAGACAACGTGCCCCTTTGTATACAATGTGTCCATGCTTTTATTCCTATGGCAAAATAACGTGGATTTTGGATAATCACACCTGCCAAAAAACTGTCGATAATGTAGAGCTCTGACGTTTTGCCCTACACACATTTGTCATCTGACAAGTAGTGGTTTTTGTGTTTAGATTTTTGCTATGGGAGTTAACCAAAACGAACCCCTCAGCACCATAGATTTTCATAGGCTATCACATTTTTACCCACAATTAGCAACTTTAGCATAACAATTAGAGGTGTGAATCGTCACTGATCTCCCAATTCAATTCGATTACAATTATCATGTCAGAGATTTGATTCGATTCCTCGATGCATCACGATGTGTTGCTTTTTCTATTAAAGCCATATAGGATATTTGACTTGATGGAATGCATTAAGATACTGTATAGTTCAATATAATACAGTTTTCTATATTTCTTCATATGATTATGTTTTCATCCAAAAATAAAAGTAGTAAGATACAAACAATCTTTTTTATACAAAGGCTGAACACAGCAAACAATTGTCAACAAATTACAGCATTTCCTGAGTATGACAAACTTCACATGGAACATCCATTTTCATATCATCAAACAAATTGAACAGAAATGTTGTTAGGCCTACATTTAGCCAACACATCTTTACAATTTCATGTCGACACTAATTACCATATGTCTGTACAGAAATCAACTTTACATTTTTTACATAAAATTACATAGCCCTACAGTTACACTGCACAGCATATTATAGGCTACATATATTGCCTGATGAAAGTGGAAAGCTAAGAGACATAGGCTACCGAAGTTGTGTTCAAGATCTGCTCCAGTGAAATCCGCGTGAATGGACAGACAACCAATCTGAACACTGCGTGTGCACCAACCAGTGGAATATTCCACATTGCCAGCTTTCGCTGGGCCTAGCAAAACAGCTACTACTACGCCTTTTATAGTTATTGCACATCTGAAATCTCTCCATGATCTATGCACAGGTAATGCACAGTCCTATTGTATGGCATGCATACCACAAGATTTTCAGCGCTATTGCTACACGGAGGAGAAAAGGTCTGTGAGCTAAAGTTTTTCAGTCCTTGAACAATCATGCACGAATCGTATAGGACGAACACGGAATACCCACAGAACTTTCGCAACTATAAGCTTCTATTGGTTACACCAGACAAGCAAGCTTTTTTTCTTTTACTGTCTATGCATGCGAGCAGTGTGTATGCGCTCAGCTATCGTTGTTGTTTGATTGAATGGGAAAAGGATTCGGAGCCAGAGGCTACAATTATACCCAGCTACAATTTGTAAGGTAGCCTATCACCAGAACCAAGTTAATGCTACAGATGTATAGTCCAGTCATTTTATGAAAAAAGCTTGAACAAATTGCAACAGAAGAAAACTTAACTGATTTTGCATCCTCAATTGGTCCTGAGTAAGGGGAAAAAAGCCCCGAAGAATCCCAATAGGGGAAAGTTTAGAAAAAAAGACCTAAATATACCCTATTCATGCGCTATACAGTATTTTTCTCACGCAAATAGGGGAAAAAAATTACCCTTCACATATCACCATGAAAATTAGTTGATTGCATTATCATACCGGATATGTAATCATCCCACCTCTTGTAAATTTAACCTAAGGTGGCTTTAAATACCATGTCCTATTCTCTACACCCGACTAACATATGCATTTGTCATACAGACCTTACTGTCCTGTATCTGACCCTAGGCAGATGGTGTTATAATAACACCATCTAACATAACATTGGCGACGAAGATGGAGCTTGCACTCCCAGCACCTACACCTTTCCTGGCATTACCGGACGAGCCTCCGGTACCGTGGATCCGTTGGCTCCAACATGCCCTGCCAGAGGACAAGCATGCCAGCGCTGTGGGAAAGACAACCACAAGTCTGTCGTTCTGCACCGGCTGGGGTCGGCCCACGGTCAGGCCCACGACAGGCTGGGGCTAGCTCGTCGGCCCCAACACCAATACACTCAATCAGCTCTGCCCATGTGTCCTTCAAGACGTGCACGGTGGAATTAGATGGGGTCTGTGTACCGTTGCTGCTGGATACCGCAGCGGCTTTATCTCTTCTCAACTGGGCCACAGTCAAGCGCTTCCTGCCCCATGTCATGCTGCAGACACCTTCGGCCGTTCTCCATGGATATGGCAATGCACAGATCGACTTAGTGGGCTCCCTCAGCTGTTCAGTGCGACACGGCAACAAATCCATGGCTTCCTTCACCTTTTAGGTGGCGCGGCATGGAGCTAACCTCATGGGCTTGGACCTTATCACCAGCTTGGGCTTCACGTTCATGGACAGCTGTGGGGCTAAGATTGTCCAGGTCAGCACACCAAGGGAACAGCGATGGCCAGCACTCTTTTCCGGCCTTGGCTGTATCTCCGCTTTCACCCATCAGCCTCTACTTCACGTGGACATACACCCGGTCATACAGCCTCTCTGCCACATTCCCATGGCACTACGAGATGACGTCACAGCAGAGCTGACAAAGCTGTTGGACATAGGCATCATTGAGCAAGTCAACACCTCGCCCTGGATCTCTAACCTGGTCATTGCGAAGAAGAAGTCAGGGGGTTTGCGTGTGTGTGTGGACCTGAGGGCGGTGAACAAGGCCGTTGTACCCAACAAATACCCGCTGCCCACAGCAAAGGAGCTGACTTCTCAGTTTTACGGCTCCACAATGCTTTCAAAGCTTGACCTCCGCAAAGGCTACCTGCAGGTACCTCTGCAACCGGACAGCCATAACCTCACCGCTTTCGTCACACACGCAGGCGTCTTCCGCTACACCAGGCTCCCTTTTGGCCTATGCTCCACCCCTAGCTGTTTCCAGAAAATAATGTCCACCATCTTCGCTGGTATCCCAGGGGTGGTGACTTCAGTCGCGCATTACGAGGCGTGAAGCTGCGTGAAGCTACCACCATAGTACCACTTTCAGCCGCTCTGCCACTGTACATCACTCTGCCTGCCGGCCCTGCTGAAAAAGCTCGATTTACCTCGATTTAGGCTACTTGGGTATGGCTTAAGGCTTGACTACACGGTGGTAACGGAAATCGAAATTTGCTGTCTACATTATTGTCAGTGTTGGGTTAACGCAACTACGCAAATCAAAACAGTGCGTGATAATTGAGCCAGTAGAGAAATAACTGTTCAGAATTAATCTGTAGCCTTGGGTAGGCTTTTGCGACGTTTTTAACAGGCTACGCTATAGAGGCTTAGACAACTATGACCCACGTTTTGGTTTCGTAAAATTAATTTGCCCTACTTCTTGACTGCAATGTAGTCAATTGACTGCTTGACATGTAATTTTTTTTTCTGTACAATAAACAAATACATCTGCTTTATGCCGCAGAATTACATATTTGGAACTTACATAGTCCAATGCATCATTACACTACGTTAGTGTTTCCCAAAACCATAGTAGCAACGAACGTTCACAACCACTATCGTAAAGTTGTGTAGTTACAACTACACCTCTCGACCTGTGGTAGAATCATAGTTCCAGGGATCTTCATGTCAAAGACGTCACTGACGCCAGTTATTTGTTTGCAAATTAATAATTATGAATATATTTAGGTTTCTAATTTTTATTTACACTTCTAACCACCATACATCCATATTTTAAATTGCCCAAGGCAGAAAATACATAAATTAAAAGTCAATTTGCAGCCATGTGCACGTAAGTAAAAGTCACACACCTGCAGATAATAATAAGGTGGTGCGCACTTTTTGACGAGTCAGCTGAGAATATGTAGCCTTTGATTTTCATGGAGGGGGGGGTCCTTGTTAGTTTATGCAAACCAAGCCAAGAAGGCTGATTCTGATTTTGATAATATGATCTGCATAAAAGATAAACTTAGGTATACAACGATGTCAATATTGTTGTCAAAATCTTAACCCAGATTCCAACTCTTGGACAGGGGACTGGTAACTGCTGTGCAACGGCGGCTGTCATCTGCCGGCCTTAACGCAATGCGCCACAGAAGTATGTGCAGGTGCCCGTTCACGTGCTACTAAACGCCATTAACCACCTTAGTTTCCAAACTTCAGTAGTCTGGACTATCATGGTCCAAACTTACAGTACTATGTAAGTACGACAGTTTTGGGAAACTTACATGTTGGTTAGTTGAACGATGCATCCTATTAGTAAAAAGCTAAACTCCGTAGTTGTACGGGAAACGCACCCCAGATCAGCTTGTAGGCCATTAGCAATCTGTTTATTTTATTTTATGAAGCCTACACAGTAGATCACATGCCACATTCTCACTTTCAATAGACAGATGCAATAGCCATTGGTCAAGTATTGAGTATAAAACAATTAAGATAGTATGAAGTACTTTTTGTATAGGGTACTATCATAAAAATTCGTTAAAACGAATAGCATTTTGCAACTTGACAAAACACTGGATTAATGGTGCATTCAGAGCACCTCGGAATGACAAGGACCGCCCCCTTGGCTACTTTGTTTTTCCGACAGCAAGTGTTCATGTGCTTTGCCAACGGAATGTGTGACAAACACGGATGCCACAACAAAGGTTAAAACATACACTCACTAATCCTAAACAAACAACTGTATTTGCTTAAAATCTAGTGTAAGATGCTCGTGAAAGAAATATATGCAGCTTTCAAGTGATAAAAAGGGCAAATTCCCAGGTTCACATTAAAACTGTTGGACATGAAAGGCCACATGGACTACAAACGAACTACAATGTGACGACAAACGTGATGACGAGCCCCTATCTGGGCAACTCTGTTAGCAAAATCTAGCCCCAGTTTCCGACCTCTGACTCACACATTAAGTGACGTGAATGACGAGGAATGATGATGTTTTCACTCGGAGAAAGGTTTTTCCGAAGCCCATGAACGCTAGGTTAATATCGTAGGCACAGGAGAAAACTTGTACAACCATTGGCCCGTGGGGAGAGCACATGCCAGTTGCCTCTCCCTTCAGTGCTATGACTCATTCGGCTGTGAGCTTGTTTCACCAAAAAAAAACTAGCAGATATCAATGTGTCTTTGTTCATGGGTTTGGCCTCACAGCAGAGGCTTAGACAACTATGACCCACGTTTTGGTTTCGTAATTTGCCCTACTTATTTACTGCAATGTAGTCAATTGACTGCTTGACAGGTTATTTTTATTTTTCTGTACAATAAACAAATACATCTGCTTTATGCCGCAGAATTACGCACTTACGTACGGGGTTGGTATGAGGATTACTGTTAGCGCAGGATTTATATAAAATTCTTCAACAGAAGGCCTGCCCAAAAAAAGCCCTGTGGTTTGCGGAGCCTACAGTAAGTAGGTCTTAGTGAGTTAGGAGTCCTCTAGACTTCTTTTCAGCTGTCTCAGAGGTGGGAAGTTGCGTTCGTTGGGGGCAGGGCCGGATTAACAATTCATAGACCCTTGGGAACAAATGTCTGATGGCCCCCCCCTGCCCCCCAACCAACGTGAATCGGGCGGTCAGTTAATAGGCCTATCGTGAAGATTTGTATTGCCATTTAAGGCAGGAGCGCATCTGTGAGGCCAAGCCTCACTAAGTAGCCCGTTTGTTTACAACTAACATTACATTTAATTAAACTGCTTATAGGCTATGCCGAAATAGTTTCAACATCATCAGTGTCGTGTGAATTAGGAAATGCCTTATGGCTGAAAGCTGCTTGGGATACCCCCTGTCAAGCAATAACCATACAAAAAGTTAAAAACAGATGACATGATGCACGTCACTGACATAATGCGCAAATAATATAGCCTAGATATTCCAATATATTCGAATACATGTGTTTATTTTAGAGGGGATATTCGAACGTCATTTTTGAGCAATTTTGACAGCCCTAGTCCATTGTAGGCTACGCCAATCGTCTATTAACACCTTCCACCTAACCCCAGTGAGTGGGGGTCGCTATAATGCGTGTGAAATAGCACCATTGAGTAGCCTATGCGAAATAGCCTTAAAATCGTTCCGGTGTTATGTGCCTTCTGGTTTCTCCACCTACTGGTTTCCTTGCGCGTGCATGCGCTGCAGCAGTTGTCAGACATTCACAAACAAGTTGTTTTAGGCGGTTTGAAGTCGCTTTTCATACGCCATGAGCGCTCGGCTACATTACAGCCACTCGGACAAAAGACATGTAAAAAATATATGTTTTGAAAACTAGCATTAAACTGGATTCGATCCCGCAAAAGCAACACACGCGTGACTCTCTCCATCCTGATTCCCTACTCTTTGAGCCAACTAATATGTTACGCGAATCAATTAACTATTGTAGGCAACACCCAGGTAACATGTTGTCCGGGCTATCTGAAACAAGGGGTTGCCTCTCATCTACAACAACTGGTTACCTTGGGCTGCTACAGTCGTCAGTGCACTGTGCACAGTAGGCCTATGCTACTCTTTGTGGTTGATCAACTAAAAATAAAAGATATATTTGGTGATGACGTTATTGTAGGCCTAGTAGACCTAAATTCTGAGAAATTAAATGGTACGAGAAACGATCTACATAGCGCACCAGACCGCGATGTCTTCAAGGGTTGAATGAAGGGAGTTTGCAAAAATTAGTGTATTTTTCAAGTCAATAAACATTCTTAATTTTCGAATGTCTTTGTCAGGGAACATCTGACTTTTAAAAACCATAGGCCTGGTAGTCGCTCAGACAAGGAGTTATAAAATAAAGGCAATACCATTTGTGTCACCTAATGCAGTTCAGTGAATTAGCAAGATACCATCAGAAGGCAACAATCATAAAGCACAGTGCGCGCGCTCTCTCCCCTGCGCATATAGCTGTCTGCGTGTTGTAGGCTAGATTTGCGTGAGTTCTTTCTATCTGCTTTACTTTTGTGAGTTGCGACCACGTAGGAGGTACCAGTTGCGACCACGTAGGAGGTACCAGTGTTTAGCTGTGTCACAAAACAATAAGCTTTGTCAGACTACTTGATTCAGGGCTATATACATTTTAAACATTCGGGGCTGAAGACCCGACAAAGCCTTGCGGTAATTCTTCAGGTGGGAAGTGTCAGGAATTTTCATACGAGAGACGCTCTCATTGGTGGTTAGTATATGCAGTAGGGAATTGACAGCAACATATCCAATCACATTATGAGAGATGCTGAATTTAACATAAACTGCGATGTTTGATTTTAAATGAATGTAAATTTAGCCGGGACTGTAAGCTGGCACACGTGGGTGCTCAATGTTTTCAGTGGGTGCCCGAGAGACGGAGCACCCACGGTATCGGCGCCTATGACAAGCGTATCTCGCGGTTGCATCCATTACAAACAAACATGCAATGTGAACGTCTGGGATTGGGGAGAGCACTAAATGCTCTTCTGAATAAGCACAAAGTCAAGCCTTTAAATGAAAAACACTCTTTAATAATCAAAGAAATAAACGCTAATGAAGTAAACTTGTGACCATCAAAAATCGTTTATCGCCTGTAACAGGACGTAACAGGAAGGCATTTAGCTGAGCAACGGAGGTTAATATGCTCTATATTTTTTCCAAATGATGTCTGTCTATCATCGTTGCACTCGGAGAAAACCAGAATGTTTAATTTGTCCTGCGTTTCTTCTACGGCTACAAACGGGAAACCAAATATTGTTAACCAAATATTTCTTTATTAGGGCAGGGCAGGCATATTTCTGGCTATTAAATTATTTCTAAACCAGTCTGCTAAAGTCTGTAGTGAAGTCTGTGTAGGGTTTTCCAGCTCCATTTCTTTTTACGAGACACCCTGCTCACTTGAGACCTCTGCCGGTTGTTGCAGCGTCACTGGAAAAATACAAATTAAAGTCGTGTGATGCCGCGAGATGCCGCGCGCGGACAGCGAGGGAAGCTGGCCAAGTCGAAGCACTGCCCACTGTACGCAGTGGGGGCTGTGCTGTCTCAGCTCCACAACGGCACAGAGCGACCTATTACATTTGCCTCCAGAGCCCTCAATTCAGCAGAACAGAAGTATTCCGTCGGGGAGAGAGAGGCCCTGGCCTGTGTCTGGGCTTGTGAGTGGTGGCATATGTATGTGTATGGCCGTTCATTCACATTACGGACGGATCACCAAGCACTTACAGCCTTGCTCGCGACGTCTGGTTCTGGGCACAGGCCTCTGCGCATCCACCGATGGTACGAGAGACTTCACCAGTACAATTTCATGCTACAGTTCACACCGGGGCGAGAGAATGTGGTGGCGGACTTATGGCTACTACATACTCGCCGCAACCAACCAGTAGCGTGACAATGTGACGTCAAAATGACGTAGATCTCACTGGCGCGCCAGGATTTAGGCCGGGTAGCACATGGTAGCGCACCACTCTATTGAGCACGACAAACCAGAAACCGGAAGATGCAAGCGAGAGTTGCAGTGTTTTGATACAGTTGTGAATTTTTAATAGTTTGCTGGATAAGTTAACAAAGTTACCAGCGAGAGTTGCAACACATGGAATTAAGAGGAAAGAATAGAAACGATTTCTTTTCAAACACAAATTTTGAAACGAATAGAAACGATTTCTTTTCTTTCCACTTCAGGAAATTACACAAACTCAGCCAGCTGCTAGCTAGCTAGCCAGCTAACTAAACTGTTTAAATTATTAAAATTTCCCTCGGGATGACTAAAGTATCTATCTATATATCTCTCTATCTACCTGTGCACACACCTTGAAAACTAGATGATAATGATGATGGTAGTTGTGAATAGCAGCAACCAAAGTCTGAAAGTACCATCACAGAGGCTAGCTACTAGTGTTTCTTACTGCAGCTTCTTCTACTGTGTAACGTAGTTAGCGTTAGTCTTTTCACAACAGCGACACCTCTGTTCAGGAGAATATTGCAACTAGTGTCGCAACCACCACGCGCGAGTATAAATGGTTACAGCGCTCCTGTGACGTCACATTGTCGCGCTACCGGTCGGGAGTGGCGAGTCTGTTGGACGCTTTACTTTCACGCTCCACACCACCTTCAGCTGTGGACCTGAATCCAGACAACAGCGATCTGGACCTTATCCAGCTCCTCCACTCCCCTCTGGAGGCAACGGTGTCACTTCACAAGCTCCAACAGGCCTCTGAACAGGACCCAGTGCTCTCACAGCTCCGCACTTTCATCCACTCTGGGTGGCCTCCAGCCTACCAGAGAGTCTGGCGCCATTCCGCCGCTTTAAAGATGAACTTTTTTGCTGGAACGACTACTGCGTTGCAAGGGGCCATCGTACAGTCGTACCCTCCGCCTTAAGGGCACGTGTCCTGTCCATGGCTCACGAAGGCCACCTCGGCATTGTCAAGGTGAAGCAGCGCTGCTGAGAAGTGGTCTGGTGGCCAGGCATAGATGGTGATGTTGAGGCTATGGTGAGAGACTGCACAGCCTGCTTGGTGAGTGGAAAGACTGGCCCCCCACCAGCTCCTCCCCTTCAGCCACTGCAGTGGCCAGCTGGGCCTTGGGAGCACATCCAAATGGACATTTGCGGTGAGCTCCGTGGCATCCCACATCACCAACGGTTCCTCATCGTAGCCTATGACCTGTACTCCAAGTGGCCGGAGGCAGTCTCTACCGGGTCGGTCACCACACAGGCGGTCATTGACTTTCTGGAGGTGCTTTCTGGAGGCCCACACTGGGCCATAAGCTCCTGTCATTTTGGTCAGCGCCTCACTAGGTGACTGAGCAACTGGGCCCTGCCACCTTTCGCATTTCAGACGGAACACGGTGGCATGCACGCCGTCTCCGCAAAGTGGCCCCACCTACCGCAACAGACCTGGAGGTCAGCTAAGATCCTGATCCGGACTCTGGAGGCCCCAGCACGACTGGTCCGTGCCCGCACCAAACCGGGCTACCTAAACTCATTCCCACTTTTTTCGCAGACGCATCCAGAACAATAAATTATGTCAAGGTCATACTCTAATGTGAATTTAATGGTTTCCATCTTTGAGTTTAGGTATTTATGGAATTCTTTTAAATCATCCACACTGCCACTGCAAATACGTTTTTTTTTTTTAATGTTATCCACCCTGTCTGTTGGATTCTGATTAAATGTGGAAATCTGTTGCCAAAAAAGTTCCCTACTCACCTTGTTTATCTGTTTATACCCAGCATTGGCTTGATGTCTTAGAAAAGCACCCTACAGAAATCAAGAGATTGATCTCGGAGGCAGCGCGAAAGATGACTGTGCTTCGAGTGAATGAAAAGTCTCTAAGTAGGTATTGCACCACTTTGCTGGAATTGGAACAGCACCTTAGGAAGGAGAACAACAAGCTTAAAGATGATTTTGTTAAAATGGAAATTTCTGTAACTGAGAGGATATCTTACTTACAAAGATATAAGGTAAGTTTATTTTCTAAAGTATGTTAATAATTTGATTGTCAATTAATGTTTAAGTACATTTTATTTGCTGCTTGTACTAGATTGGATGGTTCTTACTTGTAATTTATATTTGAAGGACATGGCTGTTTTCAAAATGACTACATTACAGAAGACTTTGGATAAAAGTGTCCCTTCCTCAGAACTTGAGAAAGCCAATAAACAGTACATCAACCTCACTGTTAAATATAGAGACCTGCTGCAAAAAGACAACCATCTAATTCAGAGGACCACTGTGCTGGAACATTTAGAGGTAAAAAAGCACATTGTTTCATATTACTTTAGACTGCACCTTTTAAAAGATGTATAAAACATATCTTTATATATCCTCTTGTCTTTCCTCAGCAAGAGAATGTGTCTCTTCGTGAACACATCAGCTCCCTCAGCAAAGAACTGCAAATCAACAAGGAGAGAGTTCATATCCTAGAACAAGAATGGGATCACAGAAACTCTCAAGGTAGAAGTTGAAAGTTGAAATGATAGTAGGTGGTGCATAATTCACAGGGCAGGCTATTGACTCATTTGAAGCTTTTGCTGATTACTCTCAAAGCCCTACATGGTCTGGCACCAGATTATATATCAGAGATTGTATCATATATTAAACACCTATACTCTTAAAATGTGTGTTTCCCCAATCCCCATGTTTATTTTATTGGTCGCCCTGGTTACTTATAGGAGAAAAAAAACGTTAATTTTAAAAATAAGATTAAACTTTTGTACATACGTGTCCATAATATTTTGTATTATTTACTTTTTTTTGTTGTTGTTGTATTGTAATTAATTGTGCTATGATATTCTATAGTCATACACATTATTCCTAGTCAAAAAGGTGCTATATTAATACAGTTATAATATGAACATATCCATCTATATTATGAACATATCCATAGTGCTGTGGTCATAACAGCTTTTTTTTTTTACTCAACAGATACCAGCAGCGTTGAAAAGGCTGAGACAAACAGCCAAATAGTGTCTGTTTCTAAAATGATTGCTACTTTGGAGATGAAGGAGCTGAATGAGAGGCAGAGGGCTGAGCACGCCCAGAGAATGTATGAGCACCTTCGTAATTCTTTAAGACAAGTGGAACAACGTAATTTTGACCTTGAGAAGAAATTCCTGGAGGTAAATTTGTCTTTCAGGTTCAGGGTATTTGTGCATTTTTTTTCAAAGTCAAATGTTCAAAAATCAATAGCAAGACACTCGCGCCTAGTGAATCATGCGTCTTTTATTTATATTTCCCCCAGTGAAGCTTCAATGACCCAAATAACCACCAGGTGGCACTTGTGAGCAGGGTTAGGAACGCCGGCTTTTGCCACTTTGAGTCTATGCGCGCCTGTATGCTACAGTATGGACCATATGGGGCGTGCCATGACTAAATTAATCTTGTGTCCCGGAAATCCATTTCGAGATATAGCGATTTGAATGCAGCGAGGGTCAAAAATGACAAAATTATGCATTTTCTAATTTCACCACTAACACATTCCTTTATCTCTTACCTATCACTCATAGACGTATCTTACTGTAAAACGACCTAGAAATTTGATTTTGAAGGCCAAATGTGTAGGCTGCGCATGAAAACTTTGGATAAAAAGTTGACGTTTAAGCATTAGGCTATTTTTGTCCTTGTCGTCTTCAGAAGTTGATCGAACATTATAGGCTAGCCTACCTCACAAATTATACGAATGCCTCACAAGTTTTACCGCCTGCGTGAAGGGAGCATTTAGAAGCTGCGCTCTGTAGTTGGAACTTTAAAGCTGATTTTCTCAAAACTTGTTTTTTTGCTGAGATGAGGATAGCCTTCACATTTTGGCCAATATCTCTGGGTTAGCTAAACACATGACCTCTTGTTTTAAACCCTAAGGTCTGTGGATTATGAATATCTAATAAATCCATTTTTTTTATTGCGTCAAACTAGACTCATTTCGTCATGGCCCCATATACCCAACATTTTTTCAGTTGTTTCCACAATATTACCACCTGATGAGCTTTCATTTCGATGGCTGATAAACCTACAGTATGTCTCCTGCGACAGTCCCAACATTTAGCACTATAATCAAACAATCCAAAAGTGAGTTGAATCCCAAAGCAAACTGAAAATCTTCTGCTTTTAATATAGCCTACCGATACGCTGCTCCGAGCGACACGCAGTCTCACGATAAAACGTTTTATTGTTTATGAAGGTGTTTTTGTTATTTTATGAAGAGGCATCTGGCTGTTTTGTTTATGGCTGTTTTGCTTTCATTAATGGTTTAGCTCATGAGGTCACATGGCCAGTGGCTACCCCACTTTTTGGGAAAAAATTAACAATAAAATGTCTCATTTAACAACGCACCACAAAACATCTTCGTGTGGGGCTTTCTATAGGTTTCAGAGATACGGGCTGTATCGTGAGACAAACAGCAAGAACAAAATAGGTTGATCTATTTCACTTAACGCGCTTTCTAAACTCCCTGCGTGCAGATACTTACATCGGGCAGATACCTAACATTTCATTCGTTGCCTACATCTTTTTTGGTCTTATTTGAAACAATTCTTGTAGGTATCCATTACTCTGCTACAGTGGGCAGTGCTTCGACTTGGCCACCTTCCCTCACGGCAGAGGTCTCAAGTGAGCAGGGTGTCTCGTAAAAAGAAATGGAGCTGGAAAACCCTACACAGACTTCACTACAGACTTTAGCAGACTGGTTTAGAAATAATTTAATAGCCAGAAATATGCCTGCCCTGCCCTAATAAAGAAATATTTGGTTAACTGCGAACTTCCCACCTGAAGAATTAACGCAAGGCTTTGTCGGGTCTTCAGCCCCGAATGTTTAAAATGTATAGAGCCCTGAATATCATTTTAAAAGTAGTCTGACAAAGCTTATCGTTTTGTGACACAGCTAAACACTGGTACCTCATAGAACGTCTATAACATAGCCTAGGTGGTCGCAACTCACAAAAGTAAAGCAGATAGAAAGAACTCATGCAAATCTAGCCTACAACACGCAGACAGCTTCATGCGCAGGGGAGAGAGCGTGCGTGCGCACAGGTGCTTTATGATTGTTGGCTTCTGATGGTATCTTGCTAATTCACTGAACTGCATTAGGTGACACAAATGGTATTGCCTTTATTTTATAACTCCTTGTCTGAGCGACTACCAGGCCTATGGTTTTTAAAAGTCAGATGTTCCCTGACAAAGACATTCGAAAATTAAGAATGTTTATTGACTTATACACAAATTTTTGCGAACTCCCTTCATTCAACCCTTGAAGACATCGCGGTCTGGTGCGCTATGTAGATCGTTTCTCGTACCATTTAATTTCTCAGAATTTAGGTCTACTAGGCCTACAATAACGTCATCACCAAATATATCTTTTATTTTTAGTTGATCAACCACAAAGAGTAGCATAGGCCTACTGTGCACAGTGCACTGATGACTGTAGCAGCCCAAGGTAACCAGTTGTTGTAGATGAGAGGCAACCCCTTGTTTCAGATAGCCTGGACAACATGTTACCTGGGTGTTGCCTACGTTATTAATTAATGGTAGCCTACAATAGTTAATTGATTCGCGTAACATATTAGTTGGCTCAAAGAGTAGGGAATCAGGATGGAGAGAGTCACGCGTGTGTTGCTTTTGCGGGATCGAATCCAGTTTAATGCTAGTTTTCAAAACATATATTTTTTTACATGTCTTTTGTCCAAGTGGCTGTAATGTAGCCGAGCGCTCGTGGCGTATGAAAAGCGACTTCAAACCGCCTAAAACAACTTGTTTGTGAATGTCTGACAACTGCTGCAGCGCATGCACGCGCAAGGAAACCAGTAGGTGGAGAAACCAGAAGGCACACAACACCGGAACGATTTTAAGGCTATTTCGCATAGGCTACTCAATTTCACACGCATTATAGCGACCCCCACTCACCGGGGTTAGGTGGAAGGTGTTAATAGACGATTGGCGTAGCCTACAGTGTACTAGGGCTGTCAAAATTGCTCAAAAATGACGTACGAATATCCCCTCTAAAATAAACACATGTATTCGAATATATTAGAATATCTAGGCTATATTATTTGCGCATTATGTCAGTGACGCGCATCATGTCATCTGTTTTTAACTTTTTGTATGGTTATTGCTTGACAGGGGGGATCCCAAGCAGCTTTCAGCCATAAGGCATTTCCTAATTCACCCGACACTGATATTCAAAATGTTGAAACTATTTCGGCATAGCCTATACAGTGGGCAGTGCTTCGACTTGGCCAGCTTCACTCGCGGTCCGCGCGTGGGATCACGCGACTTTAATTTGTATTTTCCCAATGAGACGCTGCAACAACCCAAACAACCGGTAGATGGCTCAAGTGAGCAGGGTGTCTCGTAAAAACAAATGGAGCCTGGAAAACCCTACACAGACTTCACTACAGACTTTAACAGGCTGGTTTAGAAATAATTTAATAGCCAGAAATATGCCTGCCCTGCCCTAATAAAGAAATATTTGGTTAACTGCGAGTGAATCCCGTTTGCAGCCGTAGAAGAAATGCAGGACAAATTAAACATTCTGGTTTTCTCCGAGTGCAACGATGATAGACAGACATCATTTGGACAAAATATAGAGCATATTAACCTCTGTTGCTCAGCCAAATGCCTTCCTGTTACGTCCTGTTATCACGGAGTTACAGGCGATAAACGATTTTTGATGGTCACTTCAAGTTTACTTCATTAGCGTTTATTTCTTTGATTATTATAGAGTGTTTTTCATTTAAAGGTTTGACTTTGTGCTTATTCAGTAGAACATTTAGTGCTCTTCCCAATCCCAGACGTTCACATTGCATGTTTGTTTGTAATGGATGCAACCGCGAGATAGGCTACGCGTTTGACCAGTTGTTAACAGACATGAACCAAGACATATAGCAGCAGCAATCAAGGGACTGTTTGTTATTTATTGAAGGGGCCACCGGAGGAATTTTGAGTGCTTCAGTCAAAAGTTGCATGACCCTCCCTTGCCTGCTAGAAATTGTTCAATGACCCTCCGACAGAATTGTTAAAAAAGACATGACCCTCCCCTGCCAATTGTCGCTGTCTTCCGCCCGCGCTGCTTTGTGCCACAGCCACACACTGTGATAACGTTCTTAAATCAATCTTTCCCGTGAGCTTGCATGCTACCAGTCCTTCCTTTTCAAATGTGTTGCGCCTGTTTGCACAATTTCACAAATAATCATATGTGATTAATAATATGACAAATAATCCCTGTGCACGGGGACCGAAACAATGCATGCCAACTTTGTCCGTGTTTCTCACGTATTTTAACTTCCCCCCGCTGTCTTGCCGTTTTAATGTTTTCCTGTAGAATATCCCATATTGTAATACTCTCATAACAGCCCTGCCATCGGGCCTGTCTCCGTGTTGCCCTGTTGCTACCCCTTGCCCTTCCAATGAAACAGATGTCTTCAAATCATCGTTTTCCTTGCTTGAAGGCGAACTTAGAGTGATGTTAACCTATTTAAGTTTAACGGCGTGATTGTCGTGAGAGCACGATTCATTGGCGCTTGCATGTTTGGCTTTATGTCTACGTGCGCACCTGAGGCTACTCAGCTACTAGAGAAAGAATTTCCCTTGTTTGTATGTTCACTCCAAGTTGGCCTACCATAACTTACCAACTCTGCACTGTAGCCCCTAACTGGCTATTTATATTTTTCTGTGAAATAAGCAAATGTATTTGTTCAACTTTATGAAGCAGAATTACGCACTAGGCTACTTGGAACATAACACATTTGACAAAGGACAGCCACAGAAGTTTTTTTCCCCATGCATTTATTCTAGGCTACTGTCAGTGACTGCCGTGAGAGAAGCGGGTTCTGTGTTTCGTTCATGTCAGTGACTGACGCGAGAGAAGCAAGGTCTGTGTTGCGTTGCGTTAATTTATTTTCAATTGGGCATGCCGTGCCGTGTCGTCCACAGCTCAGTTCTGATAAAGCCGAATTTACTCCTTTTGAGTGCGCACGTTTGTATGGTTATATTGCTTGACGGGGGATCCCAAGCAGCTTTCAGCCATAAGGCTACTTTGAGAACATTTCCTAATTCACCCGACACTAATATTCAAAATGTTGAAAACTATTTCGGCATAGCCTATTAACTGACCACCCGATTCACGTTGACTGGGGGGCAGGGGGGGCCATCAGACATTTATGCCCAGTTAATCCGGCCCCAACAAATCACACCTTCCCACCAGCTGTGACAGCTTAAAAGAAGTCAAGAGGATTCCTAACTCACAGACCTATTCACAAACCAGTTTTGTGGCATTTTGAAATCCTATGCAGAGCTTCCAATCGTGAGGAAGCAATTTTGCATTGTAGGCATAACTAACATGCAATAACGCCACAAACAACAACCAAAACTAGGCTACTCATTGTCAACATGTAAATTAAATGTAACATTATTGTAAATCAAATTAAAATGTTCTCTTTTGCAAACGTAGGCATAGGCATAGTAACAGATTAATTTAATAATGTTACAAAGATACTACATCAATCCGTATGTTTCATTAGGCTACTAGACTATATAGGGACTATGCCTACTTGTTTATTTTTTACGTAGCCTACAATGGCCAGTTCAGACAAAGCCGAAATTACTCATTTTGAAACATTTGTATGGTTATATTGCTTAACTTAAATCCCAGAGAGTAGGCTAGGCTACCGCACCCCACAGTGATGGGCCTAGCGGTCTTACGCGTTCAGTGTGGGTTATAAACAAGCTGAGAATTAGAATAGCGGTGTCACGTCTGCCTGTCACAGACGTGGGGAGCTGAAGCTTGGGATACAGTTACTACAGTAACAGTATTTTATTTTACTTCTTATGGAATATATTTTTTTTCACTTTTATAAAGGCTTTGTTTGAATGCTGTTGGAACAAATAGTAGTTGATTATAAAGGCAACTTTCTGTTGCAATATTCTGTGTGTTCTGTGTTCTGATCCAGTGGTTCTCAAACTTTTTCTTTCATTCCCCAATGCCTCCTTGATCAAGGAGGCATTGACTGATGATAGTGGAGATAACGTGTTATCCCGAGGCCTTTGCAAGTCAGCATCTCCGACGGTAGTCTACCCTATTAAAAATATAAGTTTTCGATGTCCCAAACGGAGAGCCATACTTTATTGTTTTAACGATCTCTATGCTACTCACCAAAATGTAGGCATGGGAACATGATGAAGTATCCAACTGTCGTGTGTTAAATTATTGTGATTACGAGCCAGTGGGCCAACATTATGCGTAACTCGGACATCTATGCAACAGACTCATATTGTCCTCGCATTCGCAGAATGAGGACATACAGACTGCTCAGAGAACAGGTGTACCTCCAGTTATGCATGTCGATCGGGTTACGGCAAACGAAAATATGTTTAAGGATGGCCTGGCAGTGTTTTTTTGCGCGTCTGCAGAAGTCAGCTAAATATGAATGTAATTCTGCGGCATAAAGCAGATGTATTTGTTTATTGTACAGAAAAATAAAAATGACATGTCAAGCAGTCAATTGACTACATTGCAGTCAAGAAGTAGGGCAAATTAATTTACGAAACCAAAACGTGGGTCATAGTTGTCTAAGCCTCTATTGCGTAGCCTGTTAAAAACGTCGCCAGATAGTATTGAATCGGCAACAACATTGTTTTCTGCAGAAGCCTACCCAAGGCTACAGATTAATTCTGAACAGTTATTTCTCTACTGGCTCAATTATCACACCACTGTTTTGATTTGCGTAGCTGCGTTACCCCCAACACTGACAATAATGTAGACAGCAAATTTCGATTTCGATTTTCGTTACCACCGTGTAGTCAAGCCTTAAGACATAACCAAGTAGCCTAAATCGAGGTAATGTTTAATTATGCATGATTTATTTTGTTATTGAATTCGTAGGCTGGGATTACTCTCGGCAAGTCTCCTGCTTTTTCAGTATGGGCGGCAAGCAGAGCGATGTACAATGGCAGAGCGACGCACAGTGGCTGAAAGTGGTACTAAAGCTTCACGCAGCTTCACGCCTCGTAATGCGCGACTGAAGTGGTCATTTGCGCAGTAATCCAGTAACAGTAATCCTCCTACCCCAGCTACCACAGCTGTGGATAGTGTGGCATGCTCACGCTTGTCTCCTTCTTGCAAACTAGGCCTATAGCCCAACCATTTACGCCTTCAAAAAATAACAACTTGCCAGATATGCCTTCATATCTTTGGGCTTCATTCAGCATTCTGTTCTTCCACTGGAAATGACTCTTCTACATTTGCTGCCTGCTGCATCCTTTCTGTTTGTATTGTTTAGAAAATGTTTGACGTCTTGAGTTAAACATTGTTTGCTGGTAACCAGACACAAATAGCCTACAGATTCTTGCGTGCGTACATTCTCTATTCTCTCCAAAATGTGCCCGTTCTATAGGCTGGCCAAGTGCGTAATTCTGCGGCATAAAGCAGATGTATTTGTTTATTGTACAGAAAAATAACCTGTCAAGCAGTCAATTGACTACATTGCAGTCAATAAGTACAAGGATACAAGGATACAAGGAAGTTTATTGTCACATGCATATAGTTACTGGAAGTAAGAAATGCAGTGAAATTATGTCTGGTGTCAGCCTATTTGTGCATTAATGGGGGGGGGGGGGGGGGGGTAAAAAGTGCAGTAGAAGAGGGGTTTAGTAGATTAAGTGGCAAGGGCTGCATAAAAAAGGTGGGGGAGGATTGGGATTGGGTGGGGGGCACCAACAAGGAGCACCCAAGAGCAACAGGGGCAAGGAAAAACTCCCTTACCAAGGAAGAAACCTTGGGCAGATCCACGGCTCAAGGGGCTAACCCAACTGCCAGGGGTCTTGGTGTGTGTGTTGGGGGGATGACAGGGGAGATGGGATAGTGTGCTGTGTATGTGGGGAGAGGGCAGTGTGCAATATGTGTGTTGGAGAAGCTTCCTCATGAGACAATGTGCTGTGTATTGGGGGGGGGGGGGGGGGGGGGGGCAGTGTGCTGTAAGTATGTTGGGGATGTGTGTTGGAGAAGCTTCCTGATGAAATAATGTGCTGTGTATGTAGGGGGGGGGGGGGGCAGGGACTTACTATTGCAAGCAGAGTACTGTATGTAATGTATGTGAGTGATGACAGTGAAGATGTGTGTGTGGGCGGGAGGGGAGTGGAGCAGTGACTGTGTGTGTGTGTGTGTGTAGTGTGTAGTGTGTAGGTGGGTAGGTGGGGGCAGTGTGCTGTAAGTATGTAGAGGATGTGTGTTGGAGAAGATCCTGAAGACAATGTGCTGTGTATGTGGGGGGGGGGGCAGTGTGCAGCAAGTATGTAGAGGAGGCTTACTGTAGCAAGCAGTGTGCTGTATGTATGTGAAGTGATGACAGTGATGATGTAAGTGTGTGTGTTGGGGGGGGGGGGGGTCAGGGACTTACTATTGCAAGCAGAGTACTGTATGTAATGTATGTGAGTGGTGACAGTGAAGATGTGTGTGTGGGCGGGAGTGGAGCAGTGACTGTGTGTGTGTGTGTGTAGTGTGTGTGTGTGGGTAGGTGGGGGCAGTGTGCTGTAAGTATGTAGAGGATGTGTGTTGGAGAAGATCCTGAAGACAATGTGCTGTGTATGTGGGGGAAGTAGGGCAAATTACGAAACCAAAACGTGGGTCATAGTTGTCTAAGCCTCTGCTGTGAGGCCAAACCCATGAACAAAGACGCATTGATATCTGCAATAGATTTTTTTTTGGCGAAACAAGCTCACAGCCGAACGAGTCATAGCACTGATGGGAGAGGCAACTGGCATGTGATCTCCCCACGGGCCAATGGATGTACAAGTTTTCTCCTGTGCCTATGATATTTAATCCAGTGTTTTGTCAAGTTGCAAAATGCTATTAGTTTTAACGAATTTTTATGATAGTATGAAGTACTTTTTATATAGGGTACTATCTTAATTGCTTTATACTCAATACTTGACCAATGGCTATTGCATCTGTCTGTTGAAAGTGAAAATGTGGCATGTGATCTACTGTGTAGGCTTCATAAAATAAAATAAACAGATTGCTAATGGCCTACAAGCTGATCTGGGGGGCGTTTCCCGTACAACTACAGAGGATAGCTTTTTACTAACAGGATGCATCGTTCAACTAACCAACATGTAAGTTACGACTGTTTCCCAAAACTGTCGTACTTACATAGTACTGTAAGTTTGGACCATGATAGTTTCCAAACTTCAGTAGTCTGGACTAAGGTAGTTAATGACGTTTAGTAGCACGTGAACGGGCACCTGCACATACTTCTGTGGCGCACTGCATTGAGGCCGGCAGATGACAGCCACCGTTGCAGAGCAGTTACCAGTCCCCTGTCCAAGAGTTCGAATCTGGGTTAAGATTTTGACAAAAATATTGACATCGTTGTTTACCTAAGTTTATCTTTTGTGCAGATCATATTATCAAAATCAGAATCAGCCTTCTTGGCTTGGTTTGCGTAAACTAACAAGGACCCCTCCATGAAAATCAAAGGCTACATATTCTCAGCTGACTCGTCAAAAAGTGCGCACCACCTTATTATTATCTGCAGGTGTGTGACTTTTACTTACGCGCACATGGCTGCAAATTGACTTTTAATTTATGTATTTTCTGCCTTTGGCATTTTAAAATATGGATGTATGGTGGTTAGAAGTGTAAATATCAATTAGAAACTAAATATATTTATAATTATTAATTTGCAAACAAATAACTGGCATCAGTGACGTCTTTGACATGAAGATCCCTGGAACTATGCTTCTACTAGCATTCTACCACAGGTCGAGAGCTGTAGTTGTAACTACACAACTTTACGATAGTGGTTGCGAACGTTCGTTGCTACTATGGTTTTGGGAAACACTAGTGTAACGATGCATTGGACTATGTAAGTTCCAAATATGAATGTAATTCTGTGGCATAAAGCAGATGTATTTGTTTATTGTACAGAAAAATAAAAATGACATGTCAAACAGTCAATTGACTACATTGCAGTCAAGAAGTAGGGCAAATTAATTTACGATACCAAAACGTGGGTCATACTGTAGTTGTCTAAGCCTCTATAGCGTAGCCTGTTAAAAACGTTGCAGAAGCCTACCCAAGGCTACAGATTAATTCTGAACAGTTATTTCTCTACTGGCTCAATTATCACACTACTGTTTTGATTTGCGTAGTTGCGTTACCCCAACACTGACAATAATGTAGACAGCAAATTTCGATTTCGATTTTCGTTACCACCATGTAGTCAAGTCTTAAGCCATACCCAAGTAGCCTAAATCGAGGTAAATCGAGCTTTTTCAGAAGGGGCGGCAGGCAGAGCGATGTACAGTGGCAGAGCGACGCACAGTGGCTGAAAGTGGTACTAAAGCTTCACGCAGCTTCACGCCTCGTAATGCGCGACTGAAGTGGCCATTTGAAAGCGATACCCACTGTACCACCAGAAATAATCATCACTTATGTACAATGTAGGCCTACAATATGTAAAATTGGCCTACGCTATTGTATTTTAATGCCAGTAATAATGGTGGTACTCGGAGAGCCAATTGTTTTCTGTGGTGGTACTCATTGTGAAAAGTTTATGAAACACTGATCTAAGAGAGACCACATTTTGTACAGTGCTTAACCTGGTACCAGAGATGCTTACTGTAAAATCTAAGTCTTCTATCTGAAAAACTGGGGGCTCAACAACTCTTTAAATGTGCTATTTTATTTCGCCAAGCCAAATTTGGGAAGAAGTTTAAGTACCCACCATTCTAGGTTATACTTGAGCTACACCCCTGACATTCCATGTCTGGATGCTATAAATAACAGATATTGACTGTAGAAAATTTGAAGGCTACAGGTGAGTTTTCCAGATATTGCTGTTTAAAAATGGCTTTTCAGAGTATGATGCCAAAAAAATGCCCATAATGACCCTCCTGTCATGGCTCACATTATGTGTGGCTCAATTAGACGACAATTGTTTTTGAATCAGTAGATGTTCCTCTATCCAGCAACAGTAAAACCATCCACAAAAGCCACTGCGCATGTGAGATAATGCCTCATAAAAATTTAGATAGATGAAAATTCTGCTTTCAGTGGTTCTGATAACCCCCTAGTACACCCTCTTAATTTCACTTCATCTTCAACTTTTGGTCTGTAAAACTAGGGAACTCAGGCTCTATGGAAATATGAAAGTTATGTTCATATCTTTATCAGAATTATCAGGGTAGCCATTGCAATTTCAGTAATTTTCTTAAATTGCCTGATTTTCAAGGGTCTCCAAGGGGTGCCCCAGAACTCAGTAAAATAGCTGAAGGGTTTTAATCATATGGCTGTTCATAGTTCCACATACCTATCACACATACAAAGTATGAGCCGATTTGGCCTAACCCATCTTCCGACCTCTGCCTTTTTTCTCCTGCAGTGATTCTTAAAACTTAGAACCCTAGACTGTTTTAAGGGCATTTTCACTACCTTTAGTTAGAAGCATTTATCCTGGTCATTGTAAGCGCCATACACACAGCAGTCTAGGCTACCCAAATCTGCCACAATTTAATGTATTAATACTTGCATTGATTTAATTTTGATTTTAAATAATAAAAATACAAAAAGCGTATTATAAAAATTCTTATATTTTCTTTTTTTTGTGATTGGAAATTTTATTGGTTTTAAACATCAGTACAAGTTACCAGTCACAAATGAAGAGCATGAAAATATTCTTCACACAAATAAACAAACATACATACACAATATATTTATATACCTACAAAGAAACCAGACAAGACCACAACAAAGAAAATTAAGGTAAAAAACAACAACAACAGCAAAATACATAGGGAGGAGGCCTGCGCTAGAATGTGTAGAAAAGCTCTTGTATTGTGTGGAGAGGGGGCTGAGCCTGTAGTTCACCCCTGAGGGTCATTTATAAATTGAAGAAAGTTTTGCCATTTGAAGTAGTACCAATCTAACCTATCCAGCAGGGTAAATGATACTTGCTCATATGCAGCGACTGTAGTCAAAGCATTGTACCAATCTGTGATTGATGGGACATGGGCTGACTTCCACTGTTGGACCAGTAGTTTCCTACCAATCATAATAGCTGTCTGGACCCATTCTGCATGGACAGTCGCAATGTCAACTTTTAGTGTAGATGGGTCTCCTAATAGGTATAATCGAATGCAAAAGGGAACCTCTAGGCCCACGACTTTCTGAATGCACTCATGAATTGATGACCAGAAGTCTTGAACTTTTTGGGCAGTGCCACAACATATGGGTTAGTGTGCCATCATCTGAGCACTTCCAGCACCATGGGTTAGCAGTGAGCTTAAGCCTGTACAATATAGAGGAAGTCCAGTACATTCTATGTACTAGTGCAGTGCCTCTTCAAACATGCCATTCCTGAAGAAAACCCGTAGCCCAATTACATGCCCACAGGTATGCCTGCTTTAAAAATAGGATGATAGGGAAACATTCCAGCTAAGCATTCAATAATGAATACTGAATATTATAATATATTAGCCTATAATTAATGTGGCCTCTAATACATGTGTAGCAGCTAATAAATTTAGGCATGGCTGCATGTGACATTTCCACAGATCAGAATAACATAAGCCTAACAACTGTTTTGAGTTAAGGCTAAATGTGTATTAAGCTTCTGAATAACTTCCTAATACTGAAGACAAACCATTTTGTGGAATGATTCATCATTGTTTGAAATTTGCAACGATGTGACTCAAAAACAGTCTTTAGCATAAGTGACGTCACTCAGTCTGCCACTTGTTGTTGTCTAGCTATGTGGCATTAGCCTATCGCTCGTTTCAATTTGGGACCTTGCAGTCGGAATTGTCGTTTGTTTAGTCAAAGTCTCAAGTCCAAAGTAGCCTGGGCTATTCGAAGTTTATTGCACATACTTTTATTTTGTGTGCTCACTACATACCCGTGTTTGACGTGTTGTTGCAAAATCCGCGTAATCATTTTATGCAAGCAAACTACATACAGGGAGTCTTTATTGTTGAGGTCAGACATGATAATCATCTTGCATCTTAACCCACAATCGGTTCCCGTAATCCGTTTTATAAATTGCGACTGACTATCATCAAAGTGAGACCTGTCAGTACACGATCCATGGGGTGGAGCTCCCCTGAAACTGGTCCCTTTGGAAACAGTGCAGTGCAGCGATAAACGTCCTACGTAAATAAGCATATTTTGAAATATGCATTCAAAAATTTTCAAAATCGAGAGTGCACACCTTTGTGCCACGCGCGAGCCACATACGAAATCTTAGGTCAGTCTGACAAACGGTCAGCGAGATATGCATGCCACAGACACACAGACACACAGATGCTTCTTGCTTTATAGATAGATTATCTTGAACTGAATAAGCCTAGTGCGAAGATCACGTCTTTAAGTTGCGAATTATATTGGTCCATTCTTCCTCTGTTAGTGTAGTTTCAAGGTCTCTGTCCCATACTTTCTTTAATGAGGCCATGGTACCGTGTCTCTGCAGCAGCATTGAGTAATAAAGAGATGCCTCATGACCCTTTCCATATGTTTTTTTTATAATGAGGGAAGGAGTCTCTGGGAGGGAGCTGTGGGAGGTTGAAATTTATTCTTTAAAAGACTATGGGCCCTATCATGACATTCTAAAGTGCATCGTCACTCGTCAAAAGTCTATTCAAATTTAGTAGGATGTCCAGTTCACATTGGGAGGGGTTTCGCTATCAAAAGTGGAGCGCATGGCGTAACAAGGTGTTCCAAGGTCTTTTAATCAGTCATATGGGTGTGTTTGGGGCGTAACATCATTTTAAACCAATGAGAATGACATCTGTCATTCCCTTTAACGGCGCAACGCGCGATATGTCAAATAAATGCATCGGTATTTTGGCATTCAAAGGCGCATTTGAAGGAGGCTGCTTGTGAGACCGTATAGAATAGTCATTCTTAAACCATGCTTTACTAAAACCTAGCGTAGCCTTCACACATTTGCACTCGTCTATTTGAACTCATTGGCAAAGTGAAACTAACTTCACCAAGGAGTCAGTCAACGACAAGACAGTTATATGCAGTTACTTTCACTATTGACTGACAATGGGTTACCACCGAAAAAGCAACACTTACCCTAATATTGCTCAAATGACTGAATAAAACAACATTTATCCTGCAGAGAAGTTGCTTATATCTCGTGACAGTGCGTCTTCAGCTGTGCTCCATATGTGTCTCTCGCCTCTCCCCTAATCACTTTTAACCGTCATTACCAATTTGCAAATGATGGTGAATAACTACTCATTATGAGATGTACAGTATTTCGTAATATCTTTGTTCTAATTATGTTTCCCATTGTAATCGTGCAATTTGTAATGCTTTGCATGGACGTGCGCTGGTGTGCGTTCATGAATGATAGAAGGATGGTGCGTGCACCTGCCAATATGACTGGTGACATGTGCTCTTAAAATAGCATATGAACAACTCGCCATTGGCTTCTGACCAGGTTTAGGTGGTGTATGATAGCGATTTTTAGACAACGCGCTAGGCCCCTCCCTAGGTACGGTGTTCATTTTAGGACATCCTCAGACTCAGGTGTCAGACTCAGAAAAACATTGGTCATCTTCAGACAAAACTGCCTCAGCTTCAGAAAAACTTCTGTCATCTTCAGACAAGACAGTCAGATCTAAAAAACGATGTAATACCATATCTAAAAATGATGTAATACCATATAATACCATTATAAAACGTTAGCAGTTGTCATTGTCATTGCACAACAATAATAGACAGACATAAAGATAGACAGGTACTTGAAATGTAATCCCCAGGGGACAATAACTGCAGCGTTGTTGAATTAATTTGATATGAGATGTTATCTTAACTTGCCTTGTTGTTGGTGCCTGCTATTTCATGTAATGGTATTATCATAATGGTATTATATGGTATTACATCATGGCATAGCACATTTGTCTTTATGGGGGTTTGGGAATAATGATGTGATGATAAAGATGCAGGTTTCTTACTGGTAGGTAGTGTACAACTGGGAAACGGTTAGCAAAAGTAAGAAATAATGGTCCAGGTGTCGTTCTGGACTTTCGTGGTGGAAAAATGTTTAACCCACTTTTCCCTAGCTCATTGAATGTACCGTAGTCCTACGAAAAACAAATTATTTTGCTCTATGTAGTACGTAGCTTACTCCGGTATGTGCCTTACAGCAGCTGCTAATGTTACTAGCGAAGTGAGGTTAGCTAAGTTTGATACATGGATTTCCTACAATGTGTATACCATTGGATCACTTTCTACCTTTACTTATAATTTCTACATCTAACCAAGCACCAAATATAACATGCCAGTGACAGAATAAATGTATTAAGCATAATATTAAACTCACCGTTCTGTATCCGTCGTCTTCTTCTGTCCCCACAATAACTTTTCATTTGAGACTTTTTCGTCTGACTCTGTTTTTTCTGACAGTGTTTTTTCTGAGACCTGACTCCACTTTTTCTGACAGCGTTTTTTCTGATACCTGACTCCTTAGAGATGTTTTTCTGAGGCAGTTTGGTTTGAAGCAGTTTTATCTGAGGATGACCGATGTTTTTCTGAGTCTGACACCTGAGTCTGAGGATGTCCTAAAATGAACACCGTGCCTAGGTTGTTATTTGCCACACCCCTGGGCGCAATGCTTAAAAAATAACCGTGCAAAATACCGAATTCAACTTTGCGCGGGTGAATAACGAGTATTACGCCATGCGCTAGTGACCCAAAATACAGCCCTATGAATTTGTATGTATCGCCAGTAATTGTTGATTATTTTGCTGTCACTTCGTCTGTTTTATAACCCAGAAGGATGTACTTGGTATCAAATGATAGCTCTGTGTATCCTCATTCATCTGACATGCGTGGCATATCTATCCAATCATGGATCCGCAAGTAATTCAAACGAGAGTAATGGGTGTGCAGCGTTGGTTTTTGTACAAGACGTTATTATTTTGCAGTCACTTCGTCTTTTTTCGATTTTTAACTTCTATTTCTATTTTCAGAGTCCCGTTGCTTTTTTTTTTTTCATAAAATAATTTCACAATGAAGTTAAGTTAGTTACGCTTACCAAAGCATCAGGCAACAGGCTAGGTAACTAATTAATTTTCATCTGATGTCAGCATTTCTTCCCCATACATGGTGTGTACTGACAGTTAAAAAGTTCAGTTTTGCTCTCATCTGACCAGACTACATTCTCCCAGTATTCCATAGGCTTGTCTTTTGAGAATTAAAATAAAATTCTCTACTAAAGTATCACACAGAGGGTAGATAAGAACATGAGGTCTACAAATGCTGCGGCAGAGTCATTGGTAAGATTTTGACAGTTATTGGTCTTACTAGTTTTTCACATAGATCTCTGTTTCTTGAAGTCACCAAATATTGTTGATACAAAAAAGAAGAAACATCTGTGATCTGCGATCTGTGCTACCTAACTCGAGTTGCTGCAGCCACTGCTATAGCAGCCAGGCAGCTACAGTACTCGGTGACCGCAAGAAATAGAGATCTATGTGAAAAATCGGAGTTTGTATTATCTAACTTATGTTGTAGACTTTCTCTCAATATTTTGAAGGGTCAGCACCCGAGTGCCCTCCATTGATGAACCGCCACTGCACAGCAGTAGTGGAAAGTCACTAACATTACTAGATCAGACATTAGGATAAAAATAGTGCATTTTATGTTTAAGAAAGAATGTGTCAAAAAATGGTTTTGCATGGCTCTGGGCTATTTGGACATATTTGTTTTTTAATAGTTTTGGGAAATTATTATAAAAATATATAAATTCCATGATTAATTGCATTGTAACATTTTTCAAACATATTTTTAACAGTATATTTCAGCCATCTGGCTGGCTAAGATTTTCCTGAAATATTTAAAACAAATATCTTACAGTCAGTGGTCAATGTTCCTAAATTATGTGATAAATAAATATATAAATGTTATTGTAGTGCATTTAGACATATGTTTGTCAAGTTACTTGCTAAATTCTCATTAATTAACTTATCCTGCTCTGATTTATGTCTTACCAGGTGTCGAAGCAAAACTTGGATGCCCAGAGAGTAGAGCAGGAGCTGCGTGATGAGCTGGCTAACAGTGTTAGTAATGCTGTGAATGATAGCAACCAGAAGTATATTGCTGATCTTGAGAAGATACACACTGAAATGAAGATGGAGATATCCAAGTGAGGATGTGTTAAAAGTGCTAAATAATATAACTGAACCATCATAAAACTTTTAGAACTAGTTTGAAATTGTCTTTTCATTTTATATAGCTTGCAGGAGGTGGCCAATGTGGCAAAAATGCAGGTTTCTGCACTGGAGGCCAGACAGCAATCTAGAGAAAAGGAAATTGAGGCTCTAAGGAGACAGACCTTAGATTATCAGGTGAGAGTACTACCCCAACCTACAGACTGTGCAGACCAATGCAGTTTGGATACAAGAGTGTTAGCAAAGTTCTGAACCGGTTTTCATGTTGGACAGATTAAGAAAAATTCCAACAAACAGTTCAACCCATGAAACGGAAAATGGAGACAGACCTACATTTAAGAGATTAAAAATGTTGACCAAATGATTTCCATATGGTTTTCACTCCTTCTAGGGTTATGGATCTTGCGTTTTCACAAATCTCATGCTAATTCAAGGATTTTCCATAATTGCAATATCTCTTCACATAACCATAACCATGCAAAATATTTCAGCAAAAAATCATAGAATCTCTGCATTATTTGTGATTACTCGTAAAACTTCAAATAATAGCCAAGTCCCAAATAGACGCCTGTCTCTTCCAAACACCTGGCGTGGCTACAGGTTTGTGTTAAAGGCCGGTCACCAATAGAAGCCTGGTCTGTTATTTAGTTTCGGGTTGTATTTAATCTTCTAAAACCCGTCAGATCGTCTGTTTAAAGCCCAATTCACACCAAAGATTCACAACGACACGAAACCATTGCAGAAAGGAGTTGCAGCAGTGTGAATTAGATGTTGCATGCGTTGCAAGCTGTCGCAAAGCATTCACCATGTCTAGTCACAGTTGCAAGGTTTTAGAATGTTGCATCAAGTTGCTGGTTAATAGAATGTTGCAGCTCATCTCGTCGCAAATCTTTGGTGTGATTTGGGCTTAAGTATGATGCAGACTGCGCACGCTAACGTCATGATTAGATGGCATTAAAAGACTGTGGTGGGGAAAAGCTAGAGTTCCAAATTCTAGCCTATAACTTTTTTCAATATGAACTATGCCTGTATGTCCGACTTTGTCATCGTTCAATTCATCCCTTGTCTTTAAAATTTGCGGATAGGCCGATGGTAAGCTTGTTTTTATGCTGGCAACAAAACAAAAGGGTTCGCGAACGTTATTCTTTATTCTAAATGTGTACCGCCATGGCGATAAAGAGAAAGAAGTAGACTATGATTTGAAATGTAAGCTGACTGTTGTCAAATTTGCCAAATAAAATCCGGGAGAAACATAGTCTCGCACCAAGCCAGTACCAACCCTCACTCTCCCCAATGCAAAATGAGGCACCTCCTAAATAGGCAAAAGTATTACCAATCACCCAATCAGGGTTAATTTGACCATAACAACAGCTAGGGAAATTAATTTTAGCTTAAGGCCACAGATAAGGTATTAATCAACATAGAAAATAACATGGCATGAAAACAAAATATTATCATTGTACCCAAAACCAAGTTATATCATATTAACTAGATAGATAGATAGATAGATAGATAGATAGATAGATAGATACTTTATTGATCCCCAGGGGAAATTCAAGGTCTCAGTAGCATACAGACAACACACACACATTCACTAACAGCAGAAAAAGTAATTAAATTATATAATATAAAAACACAACTAAGCAATAAGGACAGTAGAAGATAAAGAATATACTAAATATACTAAAATACAAATTATACTAACTAACACTTAATCTAAATCAATTCTAAAAAACAGTATCCACATAGTGGTGATTAATCAATCAAGAGGCACTTGTAATGACTGAGGCAGGGACTGAGCCTGTGATTCTCTGTGCATAGTAAGGTAAGGTAAGGTGCTCTGTGTGAGTGAGTGTCATGGGGATAGTGCAAAAGTGATAGTGGTCATGGTGATAGTGCAAATGAGTAAGTCCAACAGTGCAACAATGCAGAAATAAAGTCTATATATCTATATAACTATTTTAAGAAAAGGTATAAGTGTGGCCACAGTTCGGCTGTGGCATGGAGGGAGGGGTTATGCATATGTGCTAATGTGCTAATATAGCACGCAAACAGTGAGGCAGAAAGACAGTGGTAAAAGTGGCTAGTGGTAAAAAGTGGCTAGTGGACAGACAGTATACAAACATGGGGGGGGGTGAAGAGGCAGACAGACTATGCAGAGAAGTCTATCTCTCCTCTTCCCTTAAGTGAAGCATTGAACAGTTCAATGGCCCTGGGGACAAATGACTTTCTCAGTCTGTCTGTTGTGCAAGGCAGTGAGCGAAGTCTCCAGCTGATCAGGCTCTTCTGCTTAACAATAGTGCTGTGGAGTGGGTGACACTCATTGTCCAAGATGTTGATCAGTTGACCACTTTCTTACGTGGTACAAAAAGAAGAACCGTGCCTTCCGTAGCAAAATCATCTTTATGCATGACAATGCACCATCTCATGCTGCAAAGAATACCTCTGGGTTATTGGCTGCTATGGGCATAAAAGGAGAGAAACTCATGGTGTGGCCCCCATCTTCCCCTGACCTCAACCCTATCGAGAACCTTTGGAGCATCATAAAGCAAAAGATCTATGAGAGTGGGAGGCAGTTCATATCCAAGCAGCAGCTCTGCATGGGAGGCTATTCTGACATTCTGGCAGCTCTGGGAGGCTATTCTGCAAAGACATTAAAGCAGAAAGTCCAAGAACTCACATGTTCAATGGATGCAAGAATTGTGAAGGTGATATCAATGAAGGGGTCCTATGTTAACATGTAACTTTTCCCTGTTATGATGTTTTTGATTGAAATTACTTGATTTCATTTATATCACCTCCTAATGCTGCAAATTCAACAAATGACCATTTTTAGTTCTTTACAACCTATAAAATGTCTTGAAACTCTCTTGTGCATAATAATTTGGAACAGTGCATTTTGAGTTTTTTTTATTTAAAAAAAGAAATACTGTTCTCAATGGGAGGTTTGTTCAATAAAATTTGAATTTTACTCTAACGGTTGATGACTTGAATATTATGCCGACTGTCATTTGCATCGACTATTTAGGAAAATCGGAAAAATTTAATTTGCATAATAATTTGGAATGCAGTGTAGTTGGCTAACATAAAATCATTCTTCTCTTTCCACCCAGGCCCAGTCGGATGAAAAGGCCCTCATTGCCAAGCTCTATCAGCACATTGTTGCCTTGCAGTTAAGTGAAACAACTGCTCTGTGTAAGCTGGAGACCACCACTAGCCAGCTCTGTAAAGTAGAGGCTCAGTTGTTGCGTGCTGAACAGCAGTTGGATGAAAAGGAAAAAACACTGTGGCACGTTCGACAGTATGCTCACGGTCAAGCCAAACACCTTAGACAGACAATACAGTCATTGCGGAGGCAATTTTCTGGTGCCCTGCCCCTGGCTCAGCAGGAGAAATTTTTCCAGATCATGGTGCACCTCAAGGAGGATCACAATCAGGTGCGACATGAGGCTCTTCAGGCGAGAGAGCAGAGAAGGAACTTCGAAAGCAAGGCAAAAGAACTGGACCTCAAAGTCAAAGGACTAGATGACCTCATGACCACTCTTAAGGATACCAAAGGGGCTCAGAAGGTTTGTGTCACTTATATATAGACTAGATGTACCACAGAGCGGTACAAAATATGACCGCTGCCCAGTCCAGCACATTTTTTCCACAAAAATAAATCACGCTGAAAGGCCTATATAATTCTAACTGTCTCACTAAATTGCATTATCCACACTCAATTCTCAGACAAACATTCTGCTAGACAACAAGTACCAAAACATGATTCGTTCATAGATTTCACATGTAAAATTCATTTTATACAACCCCACCCCCCATCTTGCCTGTAAATAATTCTGAGAAATTCTTGAATTTTGTGCATGTGTGCGTGTACACGTTTATGTTTATGTGTGTGGGTGTGTGTGTGTGTGTGGGTGTGTGTGTGTGTGTGTGCGTGCTTGTGTGTTTGCCTGCGTATGTGTCTTTGTGCATGTGCATGCATGCGTGCATATGTCTACTGTGTGAGTATGTCATACGTATAATTACTGTGAATGTATGTGTGCGTATGTATCTGTTTATGCACATGTGTGCACATGGAATGGGTTAACATGACCCCTGGAGGCAAACATACGGAAAAAAGTGGTCATCCTAGGCCCTACGGTTCTCAAGATATTCACAGAAAACTGTCTGCCCTACCCTCCTTTCGGGGGGTCCAGTACAGCGGGGGGGGGGGGGGGCTACAGATCAAAACCAAAAACGATGGTTCCATGCTATCCGTGTGGGGTTACATGCCCACCAAGTTTCGTGTACCCCAGTCTTTCAGTGTCCCGGGAATCCTTGTTGGTGTACGGTCACTAAATGTACACATAAATTATTTTATTGTAAGGCCCCCCATGAACGAAAGTTCACAAAACTTGGCATGCATTCGGAGGGTGTCATAATGATCCTACACTTTCAATTTCGTGCAGTTTTGACCATGTCAGCCAGAGATATTGTGATGAAAACACCACATTTTTTGCTTTTTAATTTTTAAGTAGGTGGCGCTATACATGAAATAAGTGGTAATGGGATGGGTTGACATGCCCCCTTAAGATCAACATACAAAAAAAAGGTGGACCTCCTAGGCCCTACGGTTCTCGAGATATTCACAGAAAACTGTCTCCGGCCACCTACAGGCCAGTTGGTGTATAGTAACATAAACTAGAAAACGCAATTCCAGGGAATTACTAGTGCATGAAAATGCAAAACACATGGTGTGAAATATATTGTTAAAACAGATGATGTGCTAATTGGCAACCAACATGATGAGGTTTAATATAGTTGGAATTACTGAACTAGGTAGATGAGGTTTAATATAGTTGGAATGACTGAACTAGGTAGATGAGGTTTAATATAGTTGGAATGACTGAACAGTTAAATAAGTGGATGGTTTAAAAGGTTAAATTATTTGCTAGGTAGATGAGGTTTAATGTAGTTGGAATGACTGAACTAGGTAGATGAGGTTTAATATAGTTGGAATGACTGAACAGTTAAATAAGTGGATGGTTTAAAAGGTTAAATTATTTGCTAGGTAGATGAGGTTTAATGTAGTTGGAATGACTGAACTAGGTAGATGAGGTTTAATATAGTTGGAATGACTGAACAGTTAAATAGGTGGATAGTTTAAAAGGTTAAATTATTTGCTAGGCAGATGAGGTTTAATATAGTTGGATTGACTGAACTAGGTAGCCTAGATGAGGTTTAATATAGTTGGAATGACTGAAAAGTTAAATAGGTGGATAGTTTAAAAGGTTAAGTTATTTTCTAGGTAGATGAGGTTTAATATAGTTGGAATGACTGGGCAGTTAAATAGGTGGATAGTTTAAATGGTTAAATTATTTGCTAGGTAGATGAGGTTTAATATAGTTGGAATGACTGAACAGTTTAATAGGTGGATAGTTTAAATGGTTAAATTATTTAATAGGGAATTATTGTAGCGAGGACTTTTATTTTGAAACAGTTGTGGAGAGAGGAAACAGTTGAACAGAATGTGTAGTCTTAATAGAATGATTATGAAACAGTTGAAGGCAGAGGATACAGTTGATGGGAGTCATAGTTGACTGACAGTTACAACAGTTGAACAGTTGATAACAGTTGAACAGTTTAAAAGTTGGATAGTTTAAAGGGACTTTTAATTTGAAACAGTTGTGGGCACAGGAAGCAGTTGAACAGGATCTGCAGTCTTAATACAGCCATATTGTATGCTTAACCCTTTCGTGCCCGTGCCGAACATTCCATTTTTGGTGCTGGATGACCTCCTTACACAAAAAACCTTATTTCTTGAGTATAATACATACCATCAATGGGATATACATACCATTGTAATCAGAAGGGTCAGTTCTATCAAATGATGTAAAATACATATGGTAATGTTGATATAGTAATGAACAGTCTTTGAAAATCCTCTCCAAATGTATACCGAAATTCGTTAAAATTTAATTTGCATAAAAATTAATTTTCATCATATTTCTGTACGAGATAGAGACAAATATAGAGTGTATGACATGTTCAGCAAGTTGTGGGCTATTTAACAAAAAAGACTGAATTGGAATATCACTAACCTTTCAAAAGTTATGATAAATTAAGTGATAAGTGTAAAAAAATGCAGGAAACGGGATTTAGAATGTTGACAGAATTCACATTCTCTTTCTCACCAAAAACATAAAAGTATGCATAAAAACTAATAATGAAGTCAGACACAATGGTTTAGATTTATTTGGTCCATAAGAATAAACCATTTATTTGTATATAAGCAAATGCTACAGTCAACAATAATGATATATAAAAGAAAAACATGTACCTTACCAGTAATATAGGATAAGTATACTGTATATTTATTGAAGATCAATTCTGAATAGAGACATAGAATACATTTGATTCAACAGATACAACTTCCTTATATAAATTAGTGTAATATGAAAATGATATACATCTATAAAATGTATTATTTATGAAAAGCTAGGAATACAATCAACTTCAACATCACTCAAAAATCAATGTGTCTAAACATTGATTGGAAATTTGAAAGTGGATTACATAGAACAAGCCTGTTGAGAATAAACACATACACACATATACACACAAACTCACACACACACAGAGGAGGATAGGGAAAGGTGGGGTGGGGAACCTGAAGGTTAAACACAGAAGACCTATGACTCATAACGAAACGCATCCCCTTCTGTAGAATGCCAAATCTGACAGCAATTTTGTTTACCAAAAAAGCAGTCACCTACCGCTAAACTCCAGGCCATACAAGCTACTTTAGTGTTATTATGTATTGTTTTTATAACAAAGCACAAGCACAAAAACAATTTTTCTTTGGCTCCTGCTGTACAGGAATATGTACTTGATGAAAAGACGACAGAGTAGTAGTTGGAGCAGCTGAAGGCGAGGCTGAAATTTTGACGGAAATGCCTGCCAGCTGTTGTGATAGATTTTCGCCAAAGTCTTTCTGGCTGTAGCTACCAAACCTAGGTTCAACACCAGATTCTGCATTGCCAAACTTGAAATAATAAGAAACTACTGAAACAGCAATGTCAATGGAGAAAAAGTGTACACAATATGTATTTCTCATTTGGTCAACGCTCCCTGATCCCTTCAGAGACTTGGTTCCCCAGTAGCAATGGATATTAGGGAGTGAAGTGAAGTCCCATGTCAATGATCAATCCCAGAAAACTGTGAAACTCTTCTGGGGTCTCTTCGTCTAACTCTTAAATGCAATAATGACATTTCTGACATAATATGTGATATGTGTTTTCTATAAAACTACATATTGAGAAGAGTAGAATATCAAGTCATGCCATCTTAGAAAATGTTGAGACAAGCACGTCTGATGTTTGTCATTTAGAAGTTAGCAAGGTAAAACAGTTCACTACAAACTGCCTGAGGTAACAACCCGAGGAGAGGCAATACGTTAATTAGCACTACATTTCTGACAGAATCCGTGATTTCACATCTTGTTTTCTACAACTACATATTGAGAGGAGTAAAAATATCGCTCAACTTATTTCATGTAAGAGAACACAACTTAGAAACGCGGCGCCCATTGATTTATTCAGCTTTGGTATGCTATACTGACTTGCCAATATAATGCTTACTTAACAAGCAAATTGGTACTAGAAAACAAACTTACTTACAGGTTATATACTAACAGGTTTTTAAATGAAATTGTCAAATGAAAATAACTGATATCAAAAGCAAACGAGAATACTGCAAGCAGTTCAGAGTAATGCAGCTAGCTAAAGTTACATGAAGACGCACTTAGCCCCCGCTATGCCATAATGTTGACGCTGATGAGAAAGCATATTACTGTCAAATAACATGATTTTATGACTACAAATTAAGATTAACCATAACTAGAAACAATGTAAAATATATATTACCTCAGTTTATCCAGCTGTGTGGTTTCCAGTCGAGGTAAACTCCAACGAAGTGCAGGTGGCATCTGGCGGTCCATGTTAAAATGTACGACTGAAGGGAAAAGTTTTTTTCACGACTCATCTTCAAGTATCCAAAACATTTCGCGCCATAAACCCCTTAACCAATCATATCAAATTGAAGCTTATGTTGTCAGCATTACGGGGAAGATTTCAGAAATAAAATCAGTCATTGGACAGCTGAGATATTAGATGATTGGTCATCGTTAAAATTTTAACGAAATTAGAATGGTCGGGCTTGTAAGGGTTAACAGTAAAATATTATAGTGAGGACTTTTATTTTGAAACAGTTTTTGGCAGAGGAAGCAGTTGAACAGGATGTGTAGTCTTAATAGGGCCAGTTTGTATGCTTAAAGCCTGAGACTGGCAGTTGGTCCAGGTGGCCCGAACACCTGCCATAGGATTCTAATTGCTTAACGGCTCTATTGTGATGTCATCAGCCCATGTTAAGTCTATGGGGAAATTTTGAGTAGTTTTTAATTAATAGTTTAAAAAGTATAAAAGTTACAAAGATGAAAAATACATAGCCCACATGTCCTAAGTAAGACCTACGTAACATAGTTTGAATGAAGTTTCTACGTTAAACGGTTGAAGCTGCATTAACTGCGTTAGAAGAAGAAGAATAAGAAGAAGAAGAAAATGCCTAGGAAGAACAGTACAGTGCATTTTCATGCACTGTAATAAGAAGAAGCCTAGGAAGAACAGTACAGTGCATTTTCATGCACTATAATAAGAAGAACTAGAAAAGCATTTCCTGAAGGAAATACAGTGCATGAAAATGCAAAAAATATGATGTCAAATATCATACAGAGTAAAAACAAACTATATTGGTTGCTAGGTAGATGAGGTTTAATATAGTTGGAATGACTCAACAGTTAAATAGGTGGATAGTTTATATAGGTAAATAATTTACTTGGTAGATAAGGTTTAATATAGTTGGAATGATTGAACGGTTAAATAAGTGGATAGTTTAAATGGTTAAATTATTTAGGTAGATAGTTGACGATAACTGACACTTGGAATGGCTCTAATGTTTGCTAGCAGTTATGCTAACTATATTAACAAAGATAATAATGTTAACCAAGTTACTATGCTAACTAGCATGCTAACAATGTTAAAATGCTAAGTATGTTAACCATGTTACTTAGCTGACTTAGCTCATCATTTTAAGCAGTTTTGCTAAAAATGCTAACTAGCATGCTAACATGCTAGCATGCTAACTATGCTAACCATGTGACTTAGCTAACTTAGCTAATCATTTTGAGCAGTTTTGCTAAAAATGTAAACTAGCATGCTAACTATGCTAACCATGTGACTTAGCTAACTTAGCTAATCATTTTAAGCAGTTTTGCTAAAATGCTAACTAGCATGCTAACATGCTAGCATGCTAACTATGCTAACCTTGTGACTTAGCTAACTTAGCTAATCATTTTTAATTAAAAAGTTAAAAAGTTCAGTAGTTTAAAGGGTTAAATTGTTTAACAGTAAAATATTATAGTGAGGACTTTTATTTTGAAACAGTTTTTGGCAGAGGAAGCAGTTGAACAGGATGTGTAGTCTTAATAGGGCCAGTTTGTATGCTTAAAGCCTGAGACTGGCAGTTGGTCCAGGTGGCCCGAACACCTGCCATAGGATTCTAATTGCTTAACGGCTCTATTGTGATGTCATCAGCCCATGTTAAGTCTATGGGGAAATTTTGACTAGTTTTTAATTAATAGTTTAAAAAGTATAAAAGTTACAAAGTTGAAAAATACAAAGCCCACATGTCCTAAGTAAGACCTACGTAACATAGTTTGAATGAAGTTTCTACGTTAAACGGTTTAAGCTGCATTAACTGCGTTAGAAGAAGAAGAATAAGAAGAAGAAGAAAAAGCCTTGGAATAACAGTACAGTGCATTTTCATGCACTGTAATAAGAAGCCTAGGAAGAACAGTACAGTGCATTTTCATGCACTGTAATAATAATAATTTTAACTAGAAAAGCATTTCCTGAAGGAAATACAGTGCATGAAAATGCAAAAATATGATGTAAAATATCATACAGAGTAAAAACAAACTATATTGGTTGCTAAGTAGATGAGGTTTAATATAGTTGGAATGACTAAACAGTTAAATAGGTGGATAGTTTAAATGGTTAAATTATTTAGGTAGATAGTTGACGATAACTGACAGTTGGAATGGCTCTAATGTTTGCTAGCAGTTATGATATGATAGTTAACTATGTTACTTAGCTAATCGTTTTTAGTAGTTTTGCTAAAAATGTTAACTAGCATGCTAACTATGCTAACCACGTTACTTAGCTGACTTAGCTAATCGTTTTTAGCGGTTTTGCTAAAAATGCTAACTAGCATGCTAACTATGCTAACCACATTACTTAGCTGACTTACCTAATCGTTTTTAGCAGTTTTGCTAAAAATGCTAACTAGCATGCTAACATGTTAGCATGCTAACTATGCTAACCACGTTACTTAGCTGACTTAGCTAATCGTTTTTAGCAGTTTTGCTAAAAATGCTAACTAGCATGCTAGCATGCTAACTATGCTAACCATGTTACTTAGCTAACTTTGCTAACTAGCTACAGTGGGTAGGAGTCATAGTTGATGACAAGTAACAGTTACAATGGCTGAACAGTTAAAAAGTTCAGTAGTTTAAAGGGTTACATTGTTTAACAGTGAAATATTGTAGTGAGGACTTTTATTTTTAAACAGTTTTGGGCAGAGGAAGCAGTTGAACAGGATGTGTAGTCTTAATAGGGCCAGTTTGTATGCTTAAAGCCTGAGACTGGCAGTTGATCCAGGTGGCCTGAACACCTGCCATAGGATTCTAATTGCTTAACGGCCGTATTATGATGTCATAATCATAATGTTAAGTCTATGGGGAAATTTTGAGTAGTTTTTAATTAATAGTTTAAAAAGTATAAAAGTTACAAAGATGAAAAATACAAAGCCCACATGTCCTAAGTAAGACCTACGCAACGCAGTTTGAATGAAAGTTTCTACGTTAAAACGGTTGAAGCTGCATTAAATGCGTTAGAAGAAGAAGAATAATAATAAGAAGAAAAAGCCTTGGAATAACAGTACAGTGCATTTTCATGCACTGTAATAATATTAAGAATAATTCGGATAACAATAGAGTGCATTTTCATGCACTGTAATTAATTATAGTGCATGAAAATATACTATACTGTTCTTCCAAAATGTCTTATTATAGTGCATGAAAATGCACTCTATTGTTATCCGAATTATTCTTAATTACAGTGCATGAAAATGCACTGTACTGTTCTTCCTAGGCTTCTTATTACAGTGCATGAAAATGCACTGTACTGTTATTCCAAGGCATTTTATTATAGTGCATGAAAATGCACTATACTGTTCTTCCAAAATTTCTTATTAGAGTGCATGAAAATGCACTCTATTGTTATCCGAATTATTCTTAATATTATTACAGTGCATGGAAATGCACTGTACTGTTCTTCCTAGGCTTCTTCTTATTACAGTGCATGAAAATGCACTGTACTGTTCTTCCTAGGCATTTTCTTCTTCTTCCTCTTATTCTTCTTCTTCTAACGCAGTTAATGCAGCTTCAACCGTTTAACGTAGAAACTTCATTCAAACTATGTTACGTAGGTCTTACTTAGGACATGTGGGCTATGTATTTTTCATCTTTGTAACTTTTATACTTTTTAAACTATTAATTAAAAACTACTCAATTTCCCCATAGACTTAACATGGGCTGATGACATCACAATAGAGCCGTTAAGCAATTAGAATCCTATGGCAGGTGTTCGGGCCACCTGCATCAACTGCCAGTCTCAGGCTTTAAGCATATAAACTGGCCTTATTAAGACTACACATCCTGTTCAACTGCTTCCTCTGCCAAAAACTGTTTCAAAATAAAAGTCCTCACTACAATATTTCACTGTTCAATTTAAGCCTTTAAACTACTGAGCTTTTTAACTGTTCAGCCATTGTAACTGTTACTTGTCATCAACTATGACTCCTACCCACTGTAGCTAGTTAGCAAAGTTAGCTAAGTAACATGGTTAGCATGTTAGCATTGCTAAGATTGTTAGCATTTTTAGCTAAACTGATTGAAAATGATTAGCTAAGTAAGCTAAGTAACATGGTTAGCATAGTTAGCATGCTATCATGTTAGCATGCTAGTTAGCATAACTGTTAAAAATCATTAGCTAAGTTAGCTAAGTAACATGGTTAGCATAGTTAGCATGCTAGTTAGCATAGTTAACATGCTAGTTAGCATAGTTAGCATAACTGCTAAAAATGATTAGCTAGGTTAGCTAAGTAACATGGTTAACATAGTTAGCATTTTAGCATTGTTAGCATGCGATTTGCACCTGTATCAACTTCCAGCTGCAAATCTAGGCCCCATCAAAGAATCAGTTCAACTGATTGCACCTGTATCAACTGCTTTCTGCTGAACTAGGCCAACTCTCTCTGTGTCTCTCCATTCTACAAGGATATAAGGCACATTTCAACCAACTTTCTATCCATTCATCCTCTTCAAACCATTCACTCATCCACCCATTAAACTATCCATCAACATCCATTAACCAATCTGCCTATCAACATCCATTACACTATCTACATTTTTAAAACTATATACTCTGTCTCAGGCTATTAAGACTGCCGTTAAGCAATTAGAATCCTAGGCCAGGTGGCCAGGCTATATTAAACCTCATCTACCTAGTTCAGTCATTCCAACTATTAAACCTCATCTACCTAGCAAATAATTTAACCTTTTACACTATCCACCTATTTAACTGTTCAGTCATTCCAACTATATTAAACCTCATCTACCTAGTTCAGTCATTCCAACTATATTAAATCTCATCTACCTAGCAGATAATTTAACCATTTAAACTATCCACCTATTTAACTGTCCAGTCATTCCAACTATATGAAACCTCGTCTACCTAGCAAATAATTTACCCTTTTAAACTATCCACCTATCTGTTCAGTCATTCCAACTATATTAAACCTCATCTACCTAGTTCAGTCATTCCAACTATATTAAACCTCATCTACCTAGTTCAGTCATTTCAACTGTGTTAAACCTCATCATGTTGGTTGCCAATTAGCACATCATCTGTTTTAACAATATATTTCACACCATATGTTTTGCATTTTCATGCACTGGTAATTCCCTGGAATTGCGTTTTCTAGTTATTATTCTTCTTCTAACGCACTTAATGCAGCTTCAACCGTTTAACGTAGAAACTTCATTCAAACTATGTTACGTAGGTCTTACTTATGACATGTGGGCTTTGTATTTTTCACCTTTGTAACTTTTATACTTTTTAAACTATTAATTAAAAACTATTCAAAATTTCCCCATTGACTTAACTTTGGGCCTTTATGACATCACAGCAATTAGAATCCTATGGCAGGTGTTCCGGCCACCTGTATCAACTGCCAGTCTCAGGCTTTAAGCATACAAACTGGCCCTATTAAGACTACACATCCTGTTCAACTGCTTCCTCTGCCAAAAACTGTTTCAAAATAAAAGTCCTCACTACAATATTTCACTGTTAAACAATTTAACCCTTTAAACTACTGAACTTTTTAACTGTTCAGCCATTGTAACTGTTACTTATCATCAACTATGACTCCTACCCACTGTAGCTAGTTAGCATGGTTAACATAGTTAGCATGTTAGCATTGTTAGCCTTTTTAGCAAAACTGCTAAAAATGGTTAGCTAAGTAACATGGTTAGCATAGTTAACATGTTAGTTAGCATAGTTAGCATAACTTTTAAAAATGATTAGCTAGGTTAGCTAAGTAACATGGTTTTACATAGTTAGCATATTAGCATGCTAGTTAGAATAGTTAGCATACCTACTAAAAAATATTAGCTAAGTCACATGGTAAGCATACTTAACATGTTAGCATGCTAGTTAGCATAGTTAGCATACCTACTAAAAATGATTAGCTAGGTTAGCTAAGTCACATGGTTAACATAGTGTTAGTTAGCATAACTACTAAAAATGAAAACATTAGCTAAGTTAACTAAGTTAAGTAACTTGGTTAACATTATTATCTTTGATAACATAGTTAGCATAACTGCTAGCAAACATTAGAGCCATTCCAACTGTCAGGTATCGTCAATTATCTACCTAAATAATTTAACCATTTAAATTATCCACCTATTTAACCGTTCAATCATTCCAACTATATTAAACCTTATCTACCAAGCAAATCATTTAACTATATAAACTATCCACCTATTTAACTGTTCAGTCATTCCAACTATATTAAACCTCATCTACTTAGCAACCAATATAGTTTGTTTTTACTCTGTATGATATTTAATATCATATTTTTGCATTTTCATGCACTGTATTTCCTTCAGGAAATGCTTTTCTAGTTTATTGTGTGGCCCCCCATGAACGGAATTCCACGAAACTTGGCGTGCATTCAGAGGGTGTCATAATGATGAATGTGTGGAGATACATTGAGCCTCGTAAATGGGTGTAAAACAGTGATTTATTTGCATGGCTAGCCCGATGCCGAAGCACCACTATTGAAAAAGCTGTTGGTAGCATCGGCTAACTAGCGCCAGATTTTGGAGTGCAGGGGACAAGCCGAGATGGGCTATGAGACATACGTTCACACTCGGTATCATGTTTCAATACACTTTAGGTCAATATCACACCGGAATTCTCCTTTAATCGTCAGGCTATAACTAGACTGCATTACGTAATTATTCACAACAGGTGCGTTCTCTGAAAATGGAATAACGTCCTGCAGTTTGAAAACAGAAGCGTTCTATCTATCTATCTAAGTGTTGTGGATGACTTTGCTACAAAGCCTGTTACAAAGCCTCCAACACCTATCTCCAATGATTTTGCGTATGTGCGTGCCAGCCACTACTAAAGTGAACAATGTGCTCACTTTGCTCTGAGACTGAGACCACTTTGCTCTCAGTCACAACAATGCAATGGGGAACTTGCAGTTGCCTTCCAATAACCGCAAGGAGTTCCCAGTACCATGTTTTGCCCCATCTTCCTGTATTGCTTGTATTTGCCCGATGGCCACTTTTCTGTATTTTGCTGTGGTCAGACAAATTCTCATCAGAATTTTAGTCTGGTAACACATTATGGGTTTGTGTTTCAACCTAGCTTGGAGACCACCCTGAATTTACATCACCAACAACATTTGAGAAAGTGAAATGTTTTCTGTTTGTCTGTTAAAGATATTGCGCTGTCAATATCTTGTATAACAGATGCAAAAGAGGAATCTAAATATCTTGCTTCTCCAGCAGCAGCGATTTTGTTGTAAACAAAATCACCTCAAGCACGCCCAGGTGACGTGGGTGACTTCTTCACTGATGCTCATTTGCCCATTATTGTATACAGCCAAACAATTTGATTAGCCCGAACACATCTTGATCAGGCATGTAAATTTGTCAATGGAGTGACTCCATACCGAATTTCCTGCCCTCTAATTTTGTGGATGGGGTAAATTCAGGCTAGCTTCCATGCTAATTTTTCTGTTCTCACACAAACAAAATTCTACTGTCCCTGTCATTCGCCAGCAAAGAGTTAGCCTCAACTCTCTTGTTCTCAAGCAAACCTGCCAGTGAAAGTAAAGAAACTGTATAATGTGAGTGTTTGACGTTGTCCCCATACAAAGTTGCCCCCAGTGTAGATGCTTAGCCAGCTAACTTGCTGAGTCAATAATGAACAGTCTAAGCTGGCTAAGCATCTACACTGGGGGCAACTTTGTATGGGGACAACGTCAAACACTGTTGTTTTTGTCCTTCAATAGGGCTCAAGTTGAAAAATGCCAGAATTCTCCTTTAATTCTTTATTTTTTCTGTTGCTGTTTGCTGTTTCAACTATTAACCTTTCCATACATATTGCTTGTATGTATGTAATGTCTTATCTTTAGGTTATTGAGTGGCACAGAAAATTGGAAGAGGCCCGACTGCTGGAGTTGAAAAGTAATAGAGAAGTTAGTATTCAGAGGGAGGAAATCAAATACTTGAAAACTGTGATAGAGGAACAAGAACGGTCCATCAGTGCTTTGGAGGATGATCACATTAAGGACAGCAAGGTAAACCTGTTCAAATACAATTGATTAAATATATAGGCCTAGTCCATGCTCAGTTAGATAGTGAGCATCTCCCAGGATAACTTTGTAAACATATCAGCAAACCATTAGTTCTTCCTCTACTTCTGCCAGATCTACACTTACAAACATGCACACACAACATTAAGAGCAAATTTATTGAGACTTGCTCCTGAATAAGTAAGCTCCAGAATTAACTTTTGGGACAAAAAAACAGCATAAATGCCGACTGGCAAAAACAGAATGTCATAACATAAAAATCTCATAAGCCCATATTTAGCTGCAAAAAGGACATAGACAATATATCAAATATTGAAAGTAAATTTGATGCTAGCAACGTGTCTCAAAAATGTTGGAATGGGGGAAACAAAAGGTGGAAGAAGTTTTGTAATGATAAAGACAACATAAGGAGGAATATTTCACAACAAATTAGATTCACTGGCACCATAATCATTTAAGAGATGCAGTCTTTCAGAAGTAAAGATGTAGCCTGACATTACACTCACATTCTAGTCAGGATTAGAGTCTGATACTGCTCTATTGGGATGTGATTATGGTGTGTGAACAGGGGTTTTTCTTCTCCACAAATGCCGCCTTCTTCTCCACAAATTCTTTAACATTGTTTTCTGGTCATTGCAGTGTCGATATCTTGTACAACAGACGTGATCGGGAAATCTAAATGACCTTTTAGCAACAGCGTTTTAGGAAGAACCGGGAAGAATGACACACTTTTTATTTAAATGTCACTTACAAAGACATCATACCATACTGAAAGCTAATATTTTGTCACTAGCAACCCACATCTGTCCTCTGTCAAACACAGCTGCATTTTCAGCTCTCAACAAAATCGTTCAGGAGTTCTGGTCCGAACCGTGGTTTGGGCATAGTTGCTCCACAACGTACAAGTCCAGACCTTGCCACAAATTTGCGGCAACCTGAAATTTCAAGGGCATTCACAAATGCTGGTTAAAACTCTATGCAAAACTCCATACTATGCAAAAAAAGAAACCATATTTACATATGATACAGAAATGTTGCCGACTTATCTTGGCCGAGCTCAATTAAGATTGACTGAGACAAAGAGGAAAACTATCCTGTGGTTAGACCAATCCAAAATATTCCAAAAGGCAGCCAAGCCTCAACGAACAGGAAGAGTTCAGAGAGTAAACGCATGTTGTATCATAGGAGATGTTTGCAGTGGGACAGTAAAGAAAGCCAAGAGTAAATAAACTGTATTCGCCAGCAGTATTATTTGATTATTTAAACCACCGGACAACTTTGAAAAGCCGGATGAATGGCCTGCGTGGAGACAGAGGTTCGCACGATTCAGGTCGGCGACAAAGTTAAGCTAAAAAAACAGTGATGTTCAGGTTAGCACACTCATTTACGCTATGGGCAACGAAGCCGAAAATATATTCAAAACATTCGTCTTTATGGAGGAGGACGTCAAGAACCATTATTAAAACGGTGCTCGCGAAATTTGACGAATACTTCGTACCGAAGAGAAACACAATAAGAGACAACAGAGACCAGGCGAAATGGCAGAGATGTTCATACTGCATGAATTAAATGAAAACTGTGACTGGTGAAAAGAAAAACAAACACATTAGAGACAGACTGATTGTGGGAATTTGTGACAAAGAACTGTCCAGACTACTGCAATTAATGTCTGACCTCACTCTAGAGAAAGCAGTGACAATGGTGAGACAAGCGGAAAAAGTAGCATAACAGATAACCCAACAAGAGCAGCAAGCACAGCTCACCGTACAAGAAGTGAAACACAGACGCCTAACACAGAAAGGATGGAAACCGCAGGCGAAAGAGGGGAACGATGGACAGCACTACTCAGGAGATTTCAAGTGCCGTCGATGCGGGAAAGAGAAACACAAAATTCCAACCAAATGCCCAGCATTAGAGTCGGAATGCAGAAAATGTGGGAAGAGTGGCCATTGGGAGATACATAGTTTTTTGAGTTAGTGAGGGAAGTTACTCAGAACAAAGAAGAAGAGGAAATCTTCTACCTAGGGGCAGTAAGTAAAACAAAGTAGTGTTGAACAGTGGACTGAACAGATTCACATAGGACACACTCCAGTCAGATTTAGAATCGATATAGGAGCAGATGTCACTGTAATGAACGTGAAAAACATTTAGAGCTCTTAGGCCTGAAAGAAAGCTTGAGGCGCCCAGCAGATCATTAGAAAACTCGGGCGGGACACTTGATATAATGGGCCAGTTCACTGCTAGTGCACTGCATAAAAACAAGAAATATATCTTCAACATATGCGTAACAAGAGGGCCTACAGTTAGCAACCTGGGAGACAGCGGTAGAGATGGGGATGGTGAAGAGAATACAGCAGGTTAGGACAGCAGTGGGACCCCAGGGGGTGCTCAAAACCGACTCAGTGAAGAGACACCTAAGAGAGGGAGCTGTCCCATATGCTGGACACACCGCCATTAGAGTCCCTCTGCCGCTTCTTCCCAAAGTCCAAGCAGAGCTACAGCGAATGGAGGAACAGGGTGTGATCATAAGTGACCCAACCAACAGACTGGTGTGGCCGCCTACCAATTTGGCGGCCATGTTGTCTTATTCCTGCTAATAGAGCTCAATGGACTCAACGACATCTACATATCTATGATATTGACTCTTTGATGAACCGTTTCTTGTCCTCAAACTGCCGCAGACACTTCCTAGCAAAGATTCTAGAGCGCTCTAAGCTTCCTAGTAGGCATCTGTCTAGTTCTCCTGTAGTCATAGAGATAATAAACACTAACACAGTTCTGAACTCCCAGTCGGCTGAATGGCGTTTTAAAGGGATGTGGACACCGGCGTCATTGTGAGTGCGGTGCACTCTGCTTTCAACATTCAATTACTTTACATTAGATTCCATTGTTCTCAATACAACTCCGCACTACAGCATCACACTTTGCCTCCGCCGCCGTGTAAATCACGATTCCGTTCTATTTTGTTGGCGCAGCTCCATAAAATGAATTGTTCATACGGACACTGGTGCCGACTCATGTGTACGTAGTCCTTCAGTCGACATAGAATTAAAATATCACCGAAGCATTTCAAGTTTAAGTTTTAATCTAGCCTACGACATAAACATTGTTTACACTTCTACACTGTTACACGCAAACTGAACATAGTTAATGGAGATAAGGACTAGGCTATTTCTGTTTGTTATGCACTTCATTGAAATGTGCTGTAGGCCTAGCCTACATTTTGCACACTTCCTTTTGCACACCTCCATGTTCCTTATTGTCAATCCTTATTTAGTTTGTTATGCCTTTTATAATGTGTATACATTTTGTGCATGTATCTCTGCTGTAGCATTTATGTAAGGGATAATGTATTGTCCGTCGGTAATTATCGGAAAATAAGTCCCAACAGGGCGAACAGAACCCCGACGCACATTGGAGGTGTTTTGCTTCGACCTGAAGGAACTGATTTTCTGATAATTACCAGCGGACAATACATTATCCCGCTTATTATATGGTTACTTGCCAAAACAAGAAAAGGAACTTAACACCAGGGGTCTTTAAAAATGATTTTGCTACCGTTTAGTGGCTTCCACTGACAAAATAAATAGTTCGCCACACAGATAGGACTTCACAGTTTCAGGTGTTGCGTGGCAACATCTTACTAGCTGACTTTCACTTTCAATGAAATTTCATTGCAATAAGCGAACAAACTTCTTGTGTAATGATATGAAAGACGTGAATCAAAAGCACAAACCCGTTGCCATTGACAGCGGTCATTATATACTTTGCAGCGGTAATTATATAGATTAACATGCATCCGAACGTTGGGAAGGCCCATTCATGTGAAAGGAACTTTCTGCAGCACTCTGAAGAGCCATGTAATAAGTTGGTGTATCAGCTATATTTCTGAATAATACATTGTGTTGCCTCAGGCCTGCTGCACATCTTTTGAATTTTTATTTGAAATAATCAAATACGTCTTAAAGTTAAGTTCATTAAGTAGCTTTCTTTACTTTCGTTTGATTCCCAATCAAGACACTGGTAAGAATTGCTTTACATTATTTATAGGGACTTCTGGAAAGTTCAGAAATGCAAATCATGTGATAATACATGCATATGATAATGTTATAATAAATATGCATATGAATATTTCAAAAGCAGGCTCTCCAAGGCTTCTTGGGTTGTTACAGTATTTGTATGACTAGGGCAAAAACCCAGTCTTTTAAGGTTTAATGTAGGAGACATATAGGACTATAGGAACCAAGAGCTTTGTAATACTGAGCTTAAAGTCCAATCACCTTTGTAGCCTTTGGTTTCATTCCTTGATTAATTCACCTCTGTGCTGTCAATTAAAGTCTGTTGAATTCTGCGTTCTTTGAAATCAGTGTTAAGACACATTTAGACACGTATTCCACAGGAGTTCTATGATCTTGATGACAATTCACAGATTCATGAGGAGCATCAGTTGCTTTGGGAAGAAAGGGAGGTGGAATTGGAGCGCCAGCTGGAGCACTATGAGAAACAACAGAATCAAGTTGACAATGCTACTCAAAAGGTATCATACAAAAGTTATCAAAATAATCAAATTATAATTGTAATATGTAATGATTCATTGTTGTTCACTCCGACTGTGGTTTTCAGATAAGTGGTGTTCTCCCGGATCCAACTCTGACTGTCTTTCAGCAGCTGAATCATTCCCTGAGGAAAATTAAAGAGCTCATTCACACTGTTGCAGAGAAGCAAGCGACTTGCAATTTGCTGGAACAGGTGTATATTTTTGGTGACCCTAGAGCTCCCCCTAGAATCGCGAAATATTTATATTTTACCTTGTCGTCGTAAATACTTCTCACGGCTCTAACCAGGGGCGTAGATTTGCGTGGGGACCGAAGGACGTGTCCACACCAATGTCAAATTACGACTGAAATGTCCCCACCAATATTCAGGTTGAAATGGGGGGGAAAGTGGTCACATGCGCTACACAAAGAGTTAAAACATTTCTCACTTCAGTGCTGCAGATCATCTCGTACAGATCTTGTAATGTGCAGTAGCCTATAAGGGTAAATCGCGCTGATTTGAAGTTACCTATAATAACTACCAGTGAGCCGCAGTCTCCTGCGCAGCATGGCGCAGCGCTTCAGCTTCACTTCATTACAAGGCATATGAAGTACGTCCAAATTCACCCATTCTTCTCTGTTGAACTCCTCGAGAAGTAGGCTACTCATCACACATGTCACATGAAAGAGCCTTTTCTCAGCTTTTAAACGGTGCTAGCTAGCCACTATTTGCTGTGATAAACAGTTTGCGAGAAAAATAACTTAAAGAGATTTAATAATTATTCTCTGCGCCCATCTCCACATCCATTCGTCTCGGTGGAATATTGTAGGCCTACACACTCTTCACGCAACACATGACAAACCATACATCAGAATAAACAGCAGACCTTACCGAACACAAAGGTGTAATGCATTCCCGTGTAGCCTATAGTTAGCTGTTCCAGAGTAATCCGATTTTGAAATAAATTGTAGCAAAATTCAACATGGTCTTTCAGCTTTAAGCATTTCTTAAAACTGAGCTGTGCTTACATCGCCTAGATATCTGTAAATATTAGAATCAGAGAATATACAGGCAGCTCACGGTTAAGAGTTTGTCAATGTAGCCTTAATGATTTATTTTCACAAAATGCTAAGCATGCCTGCATTTACGTTTTAAACATGCATTTAAATTTAACTGAGCTGTGCCTAAATGGGTCAATGCGTTGATTTCATAACAGACCAAATAGAAAATGAATGCTAAATGTTAAATATAGCCTACATATCTGTACATATTAAAATCAGATTATGTTGGCTACACAGTATAGTTGGTAGCACATTGGTTGCACATTTTCTACTTTTTCTATTTTATAGTGGCTGGTGAAAGAGTTGAGTGTTTTTTTTTCTTTGGGGGGGGGGGGGTGGTTAGTAGGTAGTGTCCCCACCAAAGCTCAGACCAAACCTACGCCCTTGGCTCTAACCAGCTATGCTCTATAGCTATGCTAGGTGAATGATTCCCCTATTACACATTTTTTTCCCATTAAATTGGCTTTGAAGCTATTATATTACTCCGACCGTTATCAACAACATAGCGGCCTGTTGTTTGAGGTCACAGATACATAGCTTGAGTTATTCTGCTGGTGGCTAGCTCAGGCAGGTAGCTACATAGCTACATAGTTATGCTATCGGGGCAGATTTTAGACTATGTTTGTGCTTCTTAAAAGGAACCCCGACTAGTACGACATGTTGACCTTACAAGAATAACGTTGTCAGCTATAAGAAGGTGGTATAAAAACACTCCAAATGTTATAGTGTTTATTTTTTAAAAATTTAGAAAACCTGTTCCTCGTAGGCCGCCATGGTTATGTACGTCTCAATGCTTTCTGGGTAGTGATGTGACTTGGTTGAACCGGCTAGGTCTTGACAGTAAGCCTAGGCTACAGCGAGATGAGCACGTCTGCCGTTCAGCCTTTTCATTTTGAACCCGAGCTCACCATAAATGCAAAAAATAAAATCTAACCAAGTGTTATTGATCCTATCAAGATCAAAAAATATATTTAGTATTGTTTTTAGTATGAATAGACTTACCTAGCGTTCTCTATTGGGGTAAGTGTTCCTTTTTCCAGGCTATGTTTTCGATGGTAACCAATTTGTCAGTCAATAGTGAAAGTAATTAACTGTGTATAACTGTTTTGTCATTGACTGACACCACGGTGAAGTTAGTTTCACTTTGCCAATGAGTTCAAATAATAGACAAGTGCAGATGCGTGTAGGCTATACTCTATCTAGATGGATGGATGGATGGATGGATGGATGGATGGATGGATGGATGGATGGATGGATGGATGGATGGATGGATGGATGGATAGATAGATAGATAGATAGATAGATAGATAGATAGATAGATAGATAGATAGATAGATAGATGGATGTAATGTAGCCTAGTTGTAGGCCTAATGTTTATTGTGAAATAAAATAAGTAGCCTAGAAGGGAAAATTCGAAATGAGGAGAAATAAGGCAAGATAAGAGTAATTGGGAAGAAAAACAGAGTAGCCTTAGCTATTTTAAGATCTTAAAGTGAACTTAGATAATAGACCGCACCTTTTTAGCAGCAATCTGGGTTTTGTAAGGCAGGAATGATTATTTGCCATCACTTTGGCCTTGTGCTCACTTTTTTGACTGATTGAGGTCTGGACTATGGCTGGGCCACTCTAAAATGTTGATATGGTTCTCTGTTAGCCATTTCTTTTGGCATGTGACAGTGTCATTTTCAGTCAGAACAAACATATTGATAAAGAGAAAATCAGCATTAATTCAATATTTGCCAGGGGTATGAATTTTGTTCTTAACTGTGTGTGTGTATATATATATATACAGTTATATATATAGCCTATACAGGCATGTTAAACATTTTGATGCTCTGAAATTTTCAGTATGTGGACCTCGCTGAAGTTTAATTGAATACCCCTTATTTAGTGGAATAACTGTTCCATACGGTCTCGCGTGCAAGCAGATTCCTTCAAATGCACCACTGACTATCAAAATACTGATGCACTGTTTGAAGTTACGCTGCTTGCTGTTAAAAGGAATGACCGATGTCATTATCATTGGTTTAAATGATGTTACGCCCAAAACACACCCATGACTGATTAAGAAACTTAGGAACGCCTTGTTGCGCCATCCTCCCGACGTTTGATAACGAAAACACTCCCAATGTGGACTCGACATCCCACTAAATTTAAATAAGCTTTTTGCCAGTGACCATGCATTTTAAACTTCGATAATAGGGCCCTTTGACTGATTTTAAGGAGTCTTATCAAGACAAGTTTACTCAACACACTGGCAAGACAAATTTGCTTGTTTATAGGACAAATTTGCTTCATGCATTGGCAGCCAAATTTTCTTGTTTTCAGGAAGAGATGTCTTAAAATAAGTCAAACTCTTCTGAAATTATTTTAAGAGAAAAAGCTAGGTAAGTCTCTTTATACTGAAAAGAATACCAACTAGATTGTTTGATCTTGATATAAGATCAATAACATTTGGTTAGATTTTATTAGATAAGCAGTTTTTGGAATGCGTCAGTGCTAACTATGCCTTTCCCTATACAGAAACTGAAAGAGAAGGAAGAAGCATTATGGAAAGCAGAGCAAAATGTTCTCACTCGAGACAAGGTCATTAATGAGTTGCGCCTTTGCTTGCCAAACATTGCTGAGAAGGAGAAGATCTTAGCAACCCTCAGCAGACAGGACAATCTTGAGAGCCAACCTGCTTTCAGAGTGGCTCAACAAACTATAAATAGCCTTCAGGGACGCCTGAACCAGAAAGAAGAAGTCTTGAAGAAGTACCAACATCTTCTGGCTAGAACAAGACAAGTACAGTACAGTCGCTGGTGTTCTATGACATTAGATTTCATCTATATTCTTAAGTCTCAATACATCACAAATACTTTAAAATATAGTTACAGTCTTCTCATTAACAGGAACAAGAAGACATTACAAAAAAACACAAAGAAGATATGCAAACTCTTCAACAGAAGCTTGAACTACTTACAGAAGCTTCATTAGGTCACCTGAAACAGACAGCTCTGGTAAGAACACTACAATATAATGAATGTAGCCAGTAGTACAAGGACAGTGGTATACAGTGAAAGATTGTACGATTATCATTGATATTTTTCAGGACTTAATGAAGAAACCCTTTATTACCATACCAACCACAAAACACCTAGCTCGTTTAGCTGAATTGGAGCAAACTGTGGCTGAGCAAGAAAACTCCCTCACCACCCTGATGGATAAGATCAAAGAGAAGACCGCAGAGTTGGACAAACAGAGACATATCATGGACATCCAGGCCAGAAAACATGTCATGGATAAAGACAAGTACATAATATTTTTAGTCACTACACCATCTTGGCTTTTTTAGATTCAACTTTATTGTCCTTGTGCAGATTACAAGTACAGAGACAACAAAATGCAGTTTGTGTCTAACCAAAAAATCTGAAAAATGCAATGTGATATACAAAGTAGGTGGTGCATAGACAGAACAACAGATATAGTGCAGTGTAGACAGTAGTATACAGTTGTTTTCAGAAGGTGGTTTAGAGTAGTATAAATTAAATAAATATAAGTATGTGCAGTGTATTAGCAGTAACCTTATAAGAGCAGAATAAATATGGCTATGTATGAACAACATGTACAGATATGTGCAATGTTGTGGCAGTACCATTATAGTAGTAGTAAGAACAATATAGATATATGCAGTGTATTAACAGAATATATTACAGAAAAACTGAATAAAAATGGATATTTAGTATGAACCATACATATGTACAGTATACATACAGCTATGTGCAGTGTGGTAACAGTACCATGGTAGTGCAGAAACTTAAAGGGAAACTTGGCAAGATTTCCCCGTGGATTTGTTTACAAGCTAGCAAAACGGTTAGCATAAGTTCGGCAGACAATGTGGATGTTACAAGGTAAGAAACACGATTTATGTAATTATATATATGTAATTACAGTATGTACATTTGTAAATAGATAGACACTATTGATGGAATAGGGTAGTACAGTTGTGGGGGGGCTGGGGGATGTCTGCCTCCTTGTTGTCCCTGTCAAGGCTGCCATGGTTGTGGACACCTCAACAGGCACAGGCAAGGAGGCATCAGGCGGGGATAGGGGGGTGATGAGTTTTTTGGATGTCACCAGAATGCAGAGCTAGAGTTTAGTAGGGTGACAGCCGCAGGAAAGAAGCTTCCTCTGAACCTGCTGTTTCGGGTGTGGAGGGACCAGTGGCCGGTTGCACAAAGCACCTTAAGTTTTTTCCCTTAAGTATGACCCTTAACACTTAATTTCTCCTCAGGTAAGGGATTTACTTAAGGGTGTTGCACAGAATACCTTCAAATGTTTCCTTAGTTAAGGAGAAACGTCAAGGGATTTACTGCACTGAAAGGGATTTTCCGGCATGAAAATTCTATAGTTTCCACGGAGATTGTTCAACAGCTGTAGCCTAGCTAACTGCCTTTGCCGCGATGCTGTTAGTTAACCCACCGAACACAGTGCTTATATCTTATCATTCATCTTACCTTAATAATATTAGCGGAAATTATCCAGGTAGCAAGTAAAACATGTTATATACATGAACTGAACAATACTAGTTGGCAAGTTAGAAATGATCCTGACTGTCATCAGTGCACCAACGTTTTGCCTAGCGAACCGAACCGAAGCTCATAGGCTAACAAGACATCCACATGAATTGTTAACGTTAGCCTACGTAAACCAAACAATAACAATACGGCATGTTTCTGATAGGCCTATCTATTTGACAGAGGAAGCATATTTTTATATTGTTTTGAATGGTCAAAAGTAGTTAATAAACTTCATTTATCAGCATCAATTCAGTTAATAATATGGTTAAGGTAAAGTCAGATGTCCCTTAGGATTTTCCCCTTAGTTAGACTACTAAGGTCTTTTGTGCAACAGTTTAAGGGATTTCTTACAAGATAAGGACAAACCCTTAAATACTAAGGGAAAATGTTAAGGAAGGAGAAAACTTAAGGGTGTTAAGTTTTATTTTAAGGGACCCTTAAATCAGATTTTAAGGGAAAAACTTAACTTAAGGTGCTTTGTGCAACCGGCCACTGTCCTCTCCCCTGAGGGGAGTGGGGTGATCAGTCTGTGGTTGGGGTGAGAACAGTCTTTGATGATGATGTGCGCCTTACGCAAGCATCGCTTGCCCTGGATGGAGTGAGGAACCGGAGATGCATTGGGCAGTTTTCACCACCCTCTGCAGTGCTTTCCAGTCATGGGTAGGGCAGTTGCCATACCAAACTGTGACACAGTTGGTGGGGATGCTCTCGATGGTGCAGCAGTAGAAGTTAACCAGGATCTGAGGAGACAGATGGACCTTCTTTAGTCCACGCTGAAAGAAGACGCTGGTGAGCCTTTTTGATCAGGTAGAGGTGTTGAGGTCAGAGATGTGGACACCCAGAAACTTGAAGCTGGTGACACGCTCCACCTCAGTCCCGTTGATGAGAATGGGTGTGTGTGTGCCATCTTTAGACTTCCTGAAGTCCACGATGAGCTCTTTGGTCTTCTTGGTGTTGAGAGCCAGGTTGTTATCAGTGCACCACGATGTTAGGTGCTGGACCTCCTCCCTGTAGGCCGTCTCGTTGTTGCTGATGAGACCAATCACCGTAGTGTCATCTGCAAACTTGACAATGATATTAGAGCCATGTACAGGTGTGCAGTAGATGAAGATGGAGTAGAGGAGAGGGCTCAGCACACATCCCTGTGGAACGCCAGTGTAACCCTAACCCTAACCCTAACAGACTGAGGTTGGTTGGTTAGGAAGTCCAGACTCCAGTTACAGAGGGAGGTATTGATGCCCAGTTTGGTGATCAGTTTGGAGGGGATGATGGTGTTGAATGCTGAGCTGAAGTCAATGAACAGCATTCTTACATAGGTGTTGCTATTGTCAAGGTGGGATAGGGCAGAGTGAGGTGCCGTAGAGATGGCATCCTCTGTTCTCCTGTTCTGACGGTAGGCGAATTGGAAGGGGTCCAGTGAGGCTGGTAAACAGGTCTTGAGGTGGGCCAGGACCAGCCTCTCAAAGCACTTTATGATGATGGGGGTGAGTGCGAATGGACGGAAGTCATTAAGGCTTGTTGCAGTGGAGTGTTTTGGCACCGGCACGATGGAGGTGGTTTTAAAGCACGCGGGGACAGCTGCCTGGGCTAGTGACAGATTAAATATGTCAGTCCAAACCTCAGTCACCTGCACTGCACAGGCCCTGAGTACGGGTCCGGGGATACCTTCAGGACCAGCAGTGGTGGAGAGTGTGAGGGGCTGGTGATCTGCAGATACCACAGCCTTGATGGCCACCTCCTTGTTGTCCCTATAAAAGCGGCTATTGAAGTGGTTCAGCTCATCAGGCAGGGAGGTGTCGGTGACAGGGGGTTGGAGTTAGTAGTTTTGTAATCTGTGATGGCCTGGATGCCTTGCCACATGCGTCGGGAGTCAGAGTTATGAAATTATCCTCAATCTTTAGCTTGTGGATGTGCTTGGCCTTTTTGAGGCCCCTTTTCAGATCAGCCCTGGATGAGCTATAGGCTTGAGCATCACCAGATCTGAATGCGATGTCTCGTGCCTTCAGCAGGAGTCTGACCTCACTGTTCATCCTTGATACAGTTCAAAACGGAGGAGGCATATGAATCAATGTCCGTGTGGAGGTCATGGGTGGCCTGAGTTGCAAACAGCTCTTCAGTCAGTGTTTTCAAAACGCCAGTTCAGTGTTTTGAACACAATAAGGGTAATATACAATACACAATAAGTGTATAATAGCCTTATACACCAATATCTTCCTAAGATTTTCTTAAATCTAAAGTGCGTTCAAATTTGCAAGTGTTTGTTTTTGGCGAACGTTTGCAAACACTCGCAAACTATGAAGATAAACTATGGGGCACCTAACCCCTTCACTGTGTGCTAAGTGTGTTTCACTAATTCACGGATTGGGATAAAAAGGATCAAAAGAGTATATAGTTAGACATACTGTAAAAGGTGCAAAAGTCGCGGGCACATTTAACTGCAGATTTTGCATGCGCACACTAAGTCACAAATCTGTAACAGTAAATTTGAAGTCTATGGAATCAAAACAACGCCATAAACTACATGGGGGCTACGGGTTCACAAATCCTTGTAAGTATGTATAAGTATATATACTCTTTTGATCCCGTGAGGGAAATTTGGTCTCTGCATTTATCCCAATCTGTGAATTAGTGAAACACACACAGCACACAGTGTACACACAGTGAGGTGAAGCACACACTAACCCGGTGCAGTGAGCTGCCTGCTACAGCGGCTCTCGGGGAGCAGTGAGGGGTTAGGTGCCTTGCTCCCTACACATAAAACGAAGCACCAACAACGTAGTTAGCGAACCCAGAGTTTATTACAGAAGACTAAAAGAAAGCTTACCAACTGTCCCCCCTACCACCTGCTCCTCTCGAAGGAAAGTCCGTATAAGGCATTATCTTCCGGCAATAAACGTCATGCTCTGTGTGAGATCTCAGTCTTCTGTGAGATTAACAGTCTTCTGTAATAAACTCCGGGTTCGTTAACTACGTTGTTGGTGCTTCATTTTATGTGTAGGGACCTTGAGCAAGCTACTGACGAGGTTTGATGCTGTTTTGAATGCCGGCTGATTTGACAATACCAGACCAAGAAGCCATGGAATTTTCTTCGTACAGGTACAGGTCTTGTAAAACAGTCTTTTTAATAAACTCCCAGTACACTTATACTACTGCAGAAGTATGGTGCTATTTTGAGCATGATAAGTGGTTAAAAAAATGTTCCTTTTGGATATGTTTGGCAGCCTGCCCTAGGACTTCCACTGTTGATTGGAGGTTGACTGGAGGTTGATTTTGCTTACAGCAAAAAACTTGTTGCTAGAGTAGCTTAACGTTTAGATGTCGCTATCGCGTCTGTTGACAACAGAAATACAGAAAATAGCGATTAATGCATTCATCAAGTAGAAGGATGTTTTGGCCGTTATCCCTACAGGATTCACGGTAGGCTATCCAATTGTGTTCAGAATCTTTTTTTCCCTTGTATCGGTTGAAATATGCCCCATAATCATGTCTCAATGCTCCAGTTCCAGACTCAATTCTGATTAAAATTGAGTTGGCTACGTCAGGCTTGTGTACATGGGTTTTAAGAGCAAATTTCTTTGTAAGAACGATCGAAGAATGATACTCAATGACTTTTTCTGATGGAAAACTACCAGTCAGAGAAACACAGTTCCAATTGGAACTATCCAATTTAACTACCAGGGACTGAAAACAGAATGATTTTCATTTCGGTTCGTTCTAAAAAAACTTTATTTTTTCGTTCCCGTTCCAGTGTTCCAAGGCCACTCCTCTAAATGGTAACCAATTAGAACGTTATAGAAGAATGGTTGATAATGTTCCTTTAAAAATGACATTGCCTTGTGATTTAGGCTGCATAATTGGAAAAGGCAGTAAGATGGTGTTGGATATGAAAATCCTTTTTTGATCAACTCATAATAGGCCTAGCATATTATACAGGGGAGATACTGATTCATAAAATCTGACTAAATTCATCCTTTGAGGGGTCTGGGGAACACTGTGTGGGCAGGTGACTTTCCAAGCCTATGACTTTTGAATAATATTTAAAGAAAATTAATCTGAACGATACGTACCGTTATTAACCGGTTATCTAAAATTGAAAATAGTGTTTTCACTCCGGAACAAGTGAAGTTTGTTTTGTTCCCGTTTTTGGTTACGTTCATCCAAAAATTTAGTTTGATTCCGGTTTTCGTTCTTTGAACTGTTTCTAATCCCTGTTACAGTACAATTCACTTGGTTTGATACGGTTTTGTTGGTCAGGGCATTCTTTTGCTGTTATCAAAATGATTATTTGAAAATCAAATTTATGCATGTGTCTTTTTAGCATACTAGTACAATATTCTAATGAAATTCGCATTACAGGCTGGAAGAGAGCTACAAAGCTCAGAAAAAAGTTGTACAACAGGAAGCTGAGGAACTCGGAACACAGGTTGCTCAGATGGAGAAACAACTGCATTGCCTTCAGACAGAGTTGGATTCTCAGAAAGAGGCTAATCTTCGCTCACCAAGCCAAACCATGAAGAATCTTGTGGAGAGCCTTAAAGCTCAGCTTTGCCTTAAGGAAAAGCAACAGAGGGTTGTCAATGTTACAGTAATTGATTAATGAAACAAATCAGATACTTAAAACTTAAAAACTCAGAATTATCTGTACGTAACATTTGTTTTATTTCTACCAGTTGAGTATATTTTGCAATGAAAACTATGTTTCTGACAGGCATTGAGCAAGGCACTACTAGAACTGCGTGCTGAGATGACCTCCCATGCAGAGCATCAAACAATTATCAGTGTCACACAGAGAGAAGAGGAGTTAAATATTCAGCAGATTGTTGACAAACACACCAAGGAGTTGCAGGTTAATTTACATGCCTTAAGTTGGATGTAGAGGTCCATTTGTTTCTCTCTGAGCTGAGCTGAATTTTTCTTTATGAAACAGGGCCGTATACAGGAGTTAAATGAGGAACTCTTAAATGCAAAAGAAAGTGTAAGTGTGGCCCAGAGCAAGGAGAGTTCCATGAGGGAGTCCCATGAGGGCCTGGTTGTAGAACTTCAGAAGAGTCGCAGAGCTCAGAGTAAACTGCAGGCTGAGAAGACTGGCTTGGAAGACAAAGTTACTAATCTGAAACTGAGAGTAAAAGGGCTCACCAGCAATTTGCAGGTCAGTATCTCAGATTCCATGCTGCCAAGTAAATTTGCCGATGTAAACCATTGTTTGCATTAGCGAACATTAATTTGCATTAATGTGAACCAATTCTTATCAGTGCATCTTCATCGGTAATCAAATAATTGCAAAGCAAATCACTCGGTACCGAACACTGTACCTTTACCGGTACCGACCGAATTAGGAAGAACAGTACAGTGCATTTTCATGCACTGTAACTAGAAAACGGAATTCCAGGGAATTACCAGTGCATGAAAATGACGCTAGGACAGACATGGTGGTTGCATAGATTAATAAAAGTTGATAGTTTAAAAGTAGACAGTTTAAAAGTTGAATGTAGATAGTTTAAAAGTTGTTAATAGACAGAGTTTAATGGATGTTGATACACATATTTTAATGAATGTTGAAAGTTTAAAAGTTATTGATAGACTGATAGTTTAATGCGTGTTGATAGACAAATAGTTTAAAGGCTCTATATAGGAAGATAGTTGACAATAACTGACAGTTGGAATGGCCCTAATGTTTTTACTATTTTAACAAAGCTAATAATTAGCTTTACTAATTTACTATTTTAACAAAGCTAATAATGTTAACCAAGTTACTTAGCTAACTTAGCTAATGTTTTCTAGCAGTTTTTTTTTTTAAATGTTAATAATGGTAATGCTGTTAACTATGCTAACAATGCTAACCATGTGACTCAGCTAACTTAGCTAATCATTTTTAGCAGTTATGCTAAGTTGCTAATTATGTTAATGATGTTAACCATGCTAATGATGCTAACTAGCTAGTGAGGACTTATTTTGAAACAGTTGAAGGCAGAGGATACAGTTGATGGGAGTCATAGTTGACTGACAGTTACAACAGTTGAACAGTTGACAATAGTTGAACAGTTGAAAAGTTGGATAAAGGGACTTTTATTTTGAAACAGTTGTGGACAGAGGAAGCAGTTGAACAGGATCTGTAGTCTTAATAGAGCCATATTGTATGCTTAAAGCCTGAGACAGAGTATATAGTTTAAAAGTTAAATGTAGATAGTGTAATGGATGTTGATAGACAGAAAGTTGAATGGATGTTGATAGGCAGGTTGTTTAACTCATTGAGTGCCAAAACTATTAAGAGAATGAGACTGCATGCTTAAAGCCTGAGAAACTGACAGTTGATGCAGGTGGCCAGAACACCTGGCCTAGGATTCTAATTGCTTAAGTGCTCTATTATGATGTCATCAGCCCATGTTAAGTCTATGGGGAAATTTTGAATAGTTTTTAATTAATAGTTTAAAAAGTATAACAGTTACAAAGATGAAAAATACAAAGCCCCCATGTCCTAAGTAAGACCTACGTAACATAGTTTGAATGAAGTTTCTACGTTAAACGGTTGAAGTTGCATTAATTGCGTTAGCGGAAGAATAAGAACTAGAAAAGCATTTCCTGAAGGAAATACAGTGCATGAAAATGCAAAAAAATATGATGTAAAATATCATACAGAGTAAAAACAAACTATATTGGTTGCTAGGTAGATGAGGTTTAATATAGTTGGAATGACTGAACAGTTAAATAGGTGGATAGTTTATATAGTTAAATGATTTGCTTGGTAGATAAGGTTTAATATAGTTGGAATGACTGAACAGTTAAATAGGTGGATAATTTAAATGGTTAAATTATTTAGGTCGATAATTGACGATAACTGACAGTTGGAATGGCTCTAATGTTTGCTAGCAGTTATGCTAACTATGGTATCAAAGATAATATTGTTAACTAAGTTACTTAACTTAGTTAACTTAGCTAATGTTTTCATTTTTAGCAGTTTTGCTTAAAATGCTAACTAGCATGCTAACATGCTAGCATGCTAACTATGCTAACCATGTTACTTAGCTAATCATTTTTAACAGTTATGCTAACTATGTTAGCTAGCATGCTAACTATGCTAACCATGTTACTTAGCTAACTTAGCTAATAATTTTTAGCAGTTTTGCTAAAAAATGCTAACTAACATGTTAGCATGCTAACTATGCTAACCATGTTACTTAGCTAACTTAGCTAACTAGCTACAGTGGGTAGGAGTCATAGTTGATGACAAGCAGACAAACAGTTACAATGGCTGAACAGTTGAAAAGTTCAGTAGTTTAAAGGGTTAAATTGTTTAACAGTGAAATATTGTAGTGAGGACTTTTATTTTGAAACAGTTTTTGGCAGAGGAAGCAGTTGAATAGGGTGTGTAGTCTTAATAGGGCCAGTTTGTATGCTTAAAGCCTGAGACTGGCAGTTGATGCAGGTGGCCCGAACACCTGCCATAGGATTCTAATTGCTTAACGGCTCTATTGTGATGTCATCAGCCCATGTTAAGTCTATGGGGAAATTTTGACTAGTTTTTAATTAATAGTTTAAAAAGTATAAAGTTACAAAGTTGAAAAATACAAAGCCCACATGTCCTAAGTAAGACCTACGTAACATAGTTTGAATGAAGTTTCTACGTTAAACGGTTTAAGCTGCATTAACTGCGTTAGAAGAAGAAGAATAAGAAGAAAAAGCCTTGGAATAACAGTACAGTGCATTTTCATACACTGTAATAAGAAGCCTAGGAAGAACAGTACAGTCCATTTTCATGCACTGTAAAAAGCCTTGGAAGAACAGTACAGTGCATTTTCATGCACTGTAACTAGAAATGCAATTCCGAGGAATTACACGAGGGGATGCAGTCTGCTGGTTAGGGTGTTGGTGGGGCTGTTGAGCTTGCTGCTAGCTGGTTGGTAGGGTAATTGTGATACCAGCAAAGGTGCTTTTGGAGTAACCAAATTTGAATCTTGTGTGACATGTCATTCTTAAGATATCATACTCAAGGTGTTTTTGACCTTGACATTTGACCTTCAACCTCCAACCTTCAACTCACTTCATCTTTGAGTCCATAAAAACACTCGTACCAAATTTGAAGCATGTACGTCAAGCCGTTCTGGAGATATAATGCTGAATGCATGAGATATGGCTGGGACTTTTATTTTGACACACAGGAAACACTTTAACAGGATGTGTAGTTCAGGTAGAGGTAGAGATTGTATGCTTAGAAGCTGAGACAGTTGAATTCCTCACAGGTGACACCTGTGCCAGTGTTCTGATTAGCCTGGGAACTGCTCTGAGAACTACTTAACGAGCGCAGCTGGCTCTATTATGACATCACAGCCCCCATTCAAGTCTATGGGGGAAAAATACACTTTTAATTACAAATATCTCAAAAAGTATAAACTTCTCAAAAATGAAAAACGGACAGGACAGTAAAGCCTTGGAAGATCTACGGAACGGTGCTTCAACCAAATTTGTACGTTAAGCGGTTTGGGCTGAATAGCACGCACAAAAAGGTAAAAAGAAAAATAATAAGAAGAAGAAGAAGAAGAAGTCTCCGGATTTCAATAGAGGGGATGCATGTTAAAATGCTAATTATGCTAATTGGCTAACTAGTTAGTGAGCACTTTTATTTTGAAATAGTTGAAGGCAGAGGATACAGTTGATGGGAGTCATAGTTGACTGACAGTTACAACAGTTGAACAGTTGACAGTAGTTGAACAGTTAAAAAGTTGGATAGTTTAAAGGGACTTTTATTTTGAAACAGTTGTGGGCACAGGAAGCAGTTGAACAGGATCTGTAGTCTTAATACAGCCATATTGTATGCTTAAAGACTGAGACAGCCTGAGACAGTGGCTGCAGGTGGCATAGGATTCTAATTGCTATTGTGATGTCATAATCCAATGTTAAGTCTATGGGGAAATTTTAGTAGTTTTTAATTAATAGTTTAGTTACAAAGTTGAAAAATACATAGCTGAAGTCACATAAGTAAGATCTACGCAACACAGTTTGAATGAAGTTTCTATGTTAAACAGTTGAAGCTGTATTAAACGCACAAAAAGCGTTAGAAGAAGAATAAGAAGAAGAAATCGGATAACAATAGAGTGCATTTTCATGCACTCTAATAATATTAATATTAAGAATAATTCGGATAACAGTAGAGTGCATTTTCATGCACTCTAATAATTCGGATAACAGTAGAGTGCATTTTCATGCACTCTAAAAAGCCTTAGAAGAACAGTACAGTGCATTTTCATGCACTGTAATAATAATAATAATTTATTATTAATAATATTATTATTATTATTGTTGCTGTTATTATTAATATTATATAAATTAATATAACTTAATAGTATACTCATGTCCATAAAATAAGGAATGCGTCCATTGAACAATATGTCAATTGAAAAAGGTTCGTGTCATTGCCGCACTTGAATGTGCCTTATTTTTCTGTTACCCGAACACTGTGTCTTCCATTGTCCCTTAGGATATCCTACATAATATACTCTTAAGATCAATATAACAGATGGAATTCCATTATATCATTGATTTATTACTTTTGTGGGAAGTTAATGTAATACATTTTTTTAACCTTCTCACCAACATGATAACTTCCTGCAACATATTAATTACATTGTTGGGAAATTATTACGTAGGCGGGAGTTACAGGCGCCCATAGGCATGACTCTACAGGTTAGTAGAGTCAAAAAAGTGGACTGAAGTGGGTAACCTAAATTATGATGATCTGAATTATTAGTTTAGTGTGTTACAATGTGCCTCTTTGGCCATTATGTCCTTTTATTTTGCAGTATCAGAATGAAAGCGAAAAGAAAGGGTCTTCAGTAGAAGGGTTACAGCAAAGCAAATTAGAGACATCAGAGCCTTCAGATGTTATGGTTGGAAGAAAGGATAAAGACAAGGTAAGTCACCATCCACTATGTCCTCATCTAAGAACTCAGACCATGACTTTCACCATTACATTCTATGTTGTAATTACTTTCAGTTGACTTTTGTTACATTACATTCTTAACATGACCATCAAATTGGCCTTTTTACATTACTTCTTTCTAGGGCTGTCATACGATTATTTTTTTTTTATTGTGATTAATCATAGAATTTCTCTAGTTAATCGCAATTAAATCACATATTTTATTACATGATTAAAATTCTATTACTCATCTGCAGATTTGCATTTCTGAACTTTCCAGAAGTTCATATTAACAATGTAAAGCAATTCTCACCAGTATATCTTGATTGGGAATCTAATGAAGGCAAAGAAAATTACTTTATGAACTTAAAGACGTATTTGATTATTTCAAATCAAATTTCAAACGATGTGCAGCGGGCCTGTGGAGTTGTATTGAGAATAATGAAATCTAATGTAACTGAATGTCGAAAGTGGAGTGCACTGCACTCATGTCGGCACCGGTGTCCGCAGTGCTTTAAGCACCATTCAGCCGATTGGGAGTTCAGAACTGCCTTGGTGTTTATTATCTACATGACTACTGATTAGGCAGAAGCCTACTAGGAAGTGTCTGTGGCAGTTTGAGGACAAGAAACAATGCATCAAAGGGTCAAAATAGTAGCAGTCAAAGAGGATCGTTGATAACAGAAGAAGCGATTGATAACAGCAGATCGCACGCGATTAATGCGATTAAAAAAAATGAAAGTGTTATGCTTGGTCCTTAAAGGAATTATCCGGAGTAAAATGCTACAAAACACTCCAGAGCGTGTTACTCCACACTCGCCAATCGACTCCTACGGACTTTCCCCTAAAGCTGCCAGCTGCAGCAGCAACATTTCCGGAAAGGTACTGGCTTGATGAAATTCATTCTGGACCCTCTATCCGACCACATAAAGACCTCGGGATACTTCGGTTTGGCTTTAGGGACCCTCTACTCACTACCACGTAAGTGTAATGTTGTTTGGAACTGTAGAAGAGGTATAAAAATAGTGTTTTGTAGCGGCGAAATGACATGCCCTGGTCACTTCCAGGCTAACGAGTTTTGACTAAAAACGGTAAAATCGAACTTTCTCAAAACACATCCGAATGACATGATTTTGATGTCAACTCAACGTATGTACTCCCAATCATCCGAAAATTGATCTAAAGTGCATTTTACTCCGGATAATTCCTTTAATCGCATTGCAATTAACGGGTTAATGCTGATATCCCTACTTTTTAATTAATGCAGTTATTTTGTAAGGTGCAAATGCCCATCAAACCCTGTTATGTGAACCCTGTCACCTACTTGCAGACTGACCAATGAATCTGCCACGGTCTCTGACCCTAGTAGCCACTGCCATGCTTTGCCACTGCTGTTTTTTTGTTTTGTTATTAATTACAGATGATAAAGACGTAAGATTATTGTCATTTCGTCAGATAAGAGCACTTCTACCACGCATTCGCTGGAAATAAACTTTTTTTAATTTGATCATTTCAATTATTCAGTATTGGAGCAGGTTTGAGTACAGATGGATCCACAAATGAGTTTTCATTCTTATTAATATTGCGGGATAGGCCATTTTGTCTTTGTGGATGTCTGCACTCTCGAGTGGCCTTCTAGTTAGCATATTAAAATGAGTATGATTGAGGGAGGGTGGAGTGTAATGCTTGTGCATGTGCGCTTAATTACACGTTAATTGGGATGTAGTTAGTATTAGTTTTGGGTCGTTTAAGAGGGGTCTAAAGACATTCCTATTCAACATATACTTAGTTGTTTAAGCGCTTATGTGTTATGGTTTGTATAATGTTGTTTTATTTCAATTGGGCTGTTAATTAATTTGACATTATTGTTTATTATTGATATTCTCCTTAATGTAGTCTTAGCATGTCATTGTTTTTATATTATTGATTGAATGGACATTATTGTTATATTGCCTTTCCCCTTTTTTTCCATTGTTTTTTATTAGGCTATTGATTTAATTGATATTATTGTGTATTATAACTATTCTCCTTATTATATGTGACCTACATTCTAATCTGTTCCCTGTTCAATTTTAAATATTATTATGTTGTTTGTATTTATGTGTCGCTTTGGACAAAGGCGTCTGCTAAATCCATAACCATAACCATAACCATGTACAAGGAAAAGCTGCGTGGAATGCTGTGTACGCACAGTTTCATGCATCAGATTTTTTTTGTGCGTACGCTACTTTCCAGGTTTGCATGTACGCAAGTATGCAGAGTTGTATTGAGAACAATGGAATCTAATGTAACTTAATGTCGACAGTGGAGTGCGCTGCACTCATGTCGGCGCCGTTGTCTGCAGCGCTTTAAGCGCCATTCAGCCGATCATGAGTTCAGAAGTGCGTTGGTGTTTATTATCTCCATGATTAGTATGAATTCCAAGCAAGTTTTTGTACATAAGGCCCCTGTTCAATGCCACAAAAGTGTAATGATGAAATATCATGCTTGAAATCAATGAAGTGTACAGCTACGGGATATTATGGTCATTTCTATGTATAGTGCTTTTGTGTTCACTGATCCATTGTTTAACTGCCTTGTAGTTATAGCATATTTATGGAAAATTTGTTAGAGTAGACAAAAACTGTGTTGGAAAACATTAGTAGTTACATTTTACAACCTTGTCAGTTACTTGGTTTGTTGCATATCTGACCTATTTTCTCTGCTAAATAAGTTCAACCAGGTCAGCCATATTTCTGAACTCGTGTTTGACGGAAACTTGGAATATATTTTTAAATACCAGCTACAGAATGTTCTAGTGTGGTCCAGTTTTGTGAACATCATGTGTTGAAGTGGCACCAAATGTGTTTTTTTTTTTTTTTTGCAATGCAGTCTAGTCATTAACATACAGTTATCCAACACAATTGCATATTTTGCAGTACACATGTATGACATGCATATGAAACTACCCTTATCTAGATGTATAATGTTTTTAAAAATGTTTAATGTCATGAACTGTTTTACAGATGTCAAAAGAAGAGATTACAAGGTGGGAGGAAGCTAAAAAGTGGCAAGCCAAAGTGGAAAAAATACGAAAAATACTGAAAGAGAAGGAAAGAGAGGTGGAAACTTTGTCAAAACAGTTGAATACAACCAAAGATCTCTACACCAGGTTTGATACATTTGTTCATTTTCCTTTGACGGTACTCATCGTAGCATAGTTTGTTAATTGGCATTGACACTTAAAACATACTGCCAGCTCTTCATGTGAGTAGGAGCACAACACAAGTTACCATAAAGGTAATCGCCACGTGGTTTACATGGCTCTTGGTCATTACAAAAATATGTTGAGCCAGTCAAGCAAATTGCCAGTTTAATCAGTTAGAGATGAAGCGCCCAAAGCGGTGACATCACATGCAATTGTAATTCATTATCACCATATTACAAAAAAACTCTGGTCCTAAAATAAAGTATGACCACTAGAAGCAATAGAGGTGACCCCAATGCATATCAGATGGAAGCCATTCATTTAAAGGAGAATTCCGGTGTGATATTGACCTAAAGTGTATTGAAACATGATACCGAGTGTGAACGTATGTCTCATAGCCCATCTCGGCTTGTCCCCTGCACTCCAAAATCTGGCGCTAGTTAGCCGATGCTACCAACAGCTTTTTCAATAGTGGTGCTTCGGCATCGGGCTAGCCATGCAAATAAATCACTGTTTTACACCCATTTACGAGGCTCAATGTATCTCCACACTTCATTGGTAGACTTCCGAGGGCCCTGACATTTAAAACGAGACATTGAGAACTTTGAAAAAGCACTGGTAGTTTACTTACAAGACGATTTATACAGACAGTACCTTCACGAAGTTTAGCGTTTGCAGCCATCTTGAATTTAGTCACGATAAGTCGAGCAACGAGTAAGAATGAACAGGTATGATAAGGGATCAGATTCCAAAAATAATTCAGTGGAAATGCATGGATTCCAGTTTCTTCCAGTAGCAGCAACTGGAATCCATGCATTTCCACTGAATTATTTTTGGAAACAGTGATTTATTTGCATGGCTAGCCCGATGCCGAAGCACCACTATTGAAAAAGCTGTTGGTAGCATCGGCTAACTAGCGCCAGATTTTGGAGTGCAGGGGACAAGCCGAGATGGGCTATGAGACATACGTTCACACTCGGTATCATGTTTCAATACACTTTAGGTCAATATCACACCGGAATTCTCCTTTAATTTCCCGATGTGGACCGAGATATAATTTTTCTCTTAAAATGAGCTATGTAGAATCCCATCAACTCCGCTAAGCTCTAGGAACGCAACCAGTAAGGGGCAATGAGATTACTTTCCCTCCCTATAGTTAATTTTTCTTTTAGTTTTTTTAGACACTGGTTGTCTTCAGAGGCGGTCCTACCTTGTATGATGCCCTGGGCGACCACCCCCTCAGCCCCCAAATGTTGTTGTTCGACACCCCCCTCCTATACACCGCAAATTCTGGTGGATTTAAAACTACTGTTGTCCTATGTAATCGCACAGCTAGAAACATAGCAAGAGGCTAACAACCATTTAATTAACGTTATCCTATTTCATGACATGTTTACTTAGGTTAGCATACAAAGTTAGCTAGCATGCTAGTGGGTTTCCCATTTACTGCCTATGGGTTAATAGCACACTAAGTTAACTGTTAGCGCTGTCTATTGTTCTCAAGCAGTTGGCAGACACTGGAAAAAAATACCAATGTGATGGTTACTTACTCTCACTTATTGACTGCATTTTTCATGTTTTTCAATTACTAAGTCTACAGGCTTTCAGTGGTCTAAGCTAGCAAATAAAAACATAGACATAGGAAGGCAGGACTTCCGGTAGCTGAGCTGCATGGGCTGGTGTATGTGAATTTTGGGGGCGAAACAAGAGTGCAGTCCCCACGTTTTAGGTAACAATGGGGCTTTGTTGAGATTGGTCTGCTTTAACAGTGGCCATTTCAAGTTGTGGGATTTGCATACGAAGAAGGTGACAATAGGCTTTGAGGTTCATTGTATGTCTATTTTACTAACCTACACCAAGGCAAACACAGTTTTACATCATATAACCCCTTTAATGGTGATTAGTACTCTGCAGGCTTTAAAAAGATTCATCATTGCATGTTCTTTTGGATCACACAGCTTCTGTCTGCCTCTGTTTCTGGAGAAAAAAAACATACTAGCATACTAGATGAGGACTTTTTCCAGACTTCAACAATCCGATTTGTTAACTTCTCGTGGTTTCTTACCTTTGCAATATCATTGTGAAAGGTTGGAGGAGGAGAAAATTAATCTACAAAAGAAACTATCACGGAATCGTGGAGTGACTACAAATCAGGTCATGGAAGCACGGAGTCTGGCATCTGAAAAGGAGAATGAGGAATTAAGGAGGAGAAATGCTGAGCTGGAGCAACAGATACAAACTATAAAGTAAGTTAATATTGTGTTAGGTGTTTAAGGCTTAACAATTGGTTAGCAATTGGTTAGCATCTGAATCATTGTGTCAACACTCCACTTTGTGACCTTGAACAGACAACAACAGGCTTTGCCAAGAGATGTTGCAATAGAGGACCTGCACCTTAGGAACCGATATCTCGAAGACAAGATACTGTGTCTGGAGAGTGAACTTTCTAGGGAACCATCTGTAAGTCCCATTTATATATATATATATATATATATATATATATATTACAACTAATATTGATGAAAAAAGTAGGTGTTTCCTGAAGAAAGGAAATGGACGAAGCATAAAAAACGAGAGAGATTGAAGAATGTCTATTCTTCAATCTCTCTCGTTTTTTATGCTTCGTCCATTTCCTTTCTTCAGGAAACACCTACTTTTTTCATCAATGTTAGTTGTAATCTAGTCTAGTTATAATTCATATTCCTATTGCTATTATCAGGACATGGTAATTGCCAGTTATCCCAAACTCATCATTTTAAAGTCACTTTATAGTATTACTATTAATGCATTTTTTTTTTTATGTTGTCTACTTTTCCTGCCTTATTTCCAGTTATTTTTTGGGGGGGCTTTTATTTTTAATTCATTTCTACAGCGAGCTACTAAAGGGAATGGTCCGTGTATGATTCATTCATTCGTTTTTCCATTTAAAACCGACAATCAAAAAATGAAAATGCACTTGTTTTTTGTATATCTAAAACCAAAATGAAAAACGTGTATAACAAGTTTTTTTTTTTTTACATTTTCTGATTTTGTACTCAAAACAAGAATGGACAAATCAGATAAGTCACCGTTGTCCTCAAATAGAAAGCATAGCCTACAACGTTAATTTAACCAATTCTTCCGGAAGTCAGTTAATTGTTAAACAACATTTGGATTAGTAAACTATGTCTACAGGTACGGGGGTTTAAAAACTGAGATTGTTCCTTTGTATTGCAATTCTATCCACACGGATAGGCTAACCAAAAACAGCTGTTGAAGGCTGAATACGTCAAAGATATGACAATATTGCCCAATCAGAGGGCTGACAACATGTTAAATAAAAGGGAAAACGTCACAATCTAAAAACTCTGCAACAGTTTTCGAAAATCTCCACTTTGGCCAGAGTTTATATATATATAGTGCCCGAAAACTGAGTTTTCGTGTGAATGAAAGGCCTAAACGCATTTAAAAATACTCGGCTACCTATAGACATGGCCCAGGTTATTATGTCAGAGACTTTTCTGGCCATAGACATATATAATATGAACTTTGATTATGTAAACTGAAGGGTTTCACGTTTCAAGTGGTTTTCCACTTTTTATTTCCACTCCGTTGATTTCAGAGAAGCAGGAGGAGGTTTGAGTTAGGTTGATGTGTTTTTTTAGTGTCTGCAGCTTCAAGTTTGAGTAGATAATATTAATGCACAGCACTTCAACACGCGTGTGCACGTATTTTAATAAATAATAATAATACATTTTAGTTCTTACATAGTGCCTTACAAAGAACTCAAGGTCGCTTTTCAGAGTAAATACAGTGAAAATAACAGAGATAATAATAAACACAAATATTAAAAACAAATAAAAAAAACAATAATAATTAGGGATGCACGATATATCGGAGGCCGATATATTATTGGCCGATGAAAAATGTAAAATTTCATCGTTCCGATAACAGAATTCCGGCCAATAATCTGTACCGATATTTTTTAAATCCCTAATTTCCTAAGGCCCGCCTGGCTACACTGAGCTACTTGAGCTTGGTTGGCTATACTTCCTCCTCAAAATAATGTCAGAGGTGTGGATATATTTCACCATTCTAACAAGATATGTGGATCTGCGCTGAATCTGAGCAGCCCAAAATCCTCTTGTGAATGATCCTCCGTTTAATCTAAGCAGAGCGGAGCTCAGCCTTCGTAGAGCCTTCTTGTGCTGGTGTGTTTGCATTTTACTGTGCTAGTCGGGGAAACAAATAAACAAACTCGATGGGACAAGAAGATAGTTGTATTTTGTGTTATATTTGCATTTTGTTTGCTTGGGTTTTGTATTATTACCGAGGTTAACCATTCCTGCCTTAGTTACAGACAGGTCATCATTATAAGTGATTAAAATCTTAAAAACCCCTTTCATTTCGGTTGCAGGAGGTTGTGCGCAACAGAGTAAACGGACACAAGAGACAGTCCGAGAAGTTGCAGCTTTATTCAGTTACCCGCAGTTGAAACTAAACATAACTTTCCTTCACAAACTCTGATTTGGTTGCTATAGCTTTTCCCCAGCTTATAGCAGTTCATCTGCATTGAGCGTTTACTCCATTGATATGAAAATGATTCACTGTTGCTGGCCACTCACTCGTTATGGTTATGGAGGGCTTTGAATGTCATCAACAGGATTTCAAAGTTGACCAATTGAGAGACAGGCTGTCAGTGTAGCTCTGGGCAACTAGACAGGCTAGTAAGGAAAGCTGGCTCTGTCGTGGGAGCCGAACTGGAGTGCATCACTTCAATATCAGATAAAAGGACCCTGAGCAAACTGATCAACATTTTGGACAATGAATGTCATCCACTCCACAGCACTATTATAAAGTAAAAGAGCTTGATCAGCTGGAGACTTCGCTCACTGCCATGCACAACTGAAAGGCTGAGGAAGTAATTTGTCCCCAGGGCCATTGAACTGTTCAATGCTTCACTAAAGGGAAGAGGAGAGATAGACTTCTCTGCATGTCTGTCTGCCTCTCCACCCTCTCCATGTTTGTGTACTGCCTGCCCACTACTGTTTTACTACTGTCCACAGCCTAATGTTTTACTACTGTTTTACTGCTACACTGTTTTTCATGATATATTAGCACACATGACCAATGGCTTCTGCTACAATACTGAATGGCACCCTAATTGTAGGGTGCCATTCACTATTACCTCAACCTATTCTTGCACTGACATAGTTTTTTATATTACCTTGTCTACATTATACATTACTCTCTTATTTGTCCATATTATTTATGCTGGTCTCTAGACCTTATTCTTGCACTGTTGGACTACTTTTTGACACTCACTCTCTTGAGCACCTTACCATGCACACAGAATTACAGGCCCAGTCCCAGCCCTGTCACTGCAAGCGTCTCATGCTTGATCATCCTCAAGCACACTGTGGATTTTAATTTAATTTATATAGTATATTTAGTATTTAGTTTTTCTTATCTTCTACTGTCTCTATTGTACATTGGAGTTTTGTTATATGTATATACTTATATTTACTCTTTCTGTTGTAAGTGCATGTTGTGTGTGATGTCTGTATGCTACTGAGACCTTGAATTTCCCCTTGGGGATCAATAAAGTATCTATCTATCTATCAGGAGAGGTGTAACATGTTGGGAGGACTTAATGCGGGTGATGATCCGTGCTGTAGAGTTTTGGATGAGTTGGAGGCGACGGATGAGTTTGTTTGGGATGCCTGCCAAGATTGCATTGCAGTAGTCGATGCAAGATGTTATAAGGGTGTTGACAAGCACTTTAGCGGAGCGTTGCGTGAGTGCAGGGTGCAATCTGGAGATGTTTCTGAGGTGAAAAAACACAGTCCGACAGACATTATTGATGTGTTTGGAAAATGAAAGGGTACTGTCAAGGATAACGCCAAGGCTCGTCACCTGTTTGGAGACAGGTATCGTGGTCTCACCAAAGGAGATTGAGGAGATACTGTTTTTTGCTAGCGTAGATATGGTGCCAATGAGTAACAGCTCAGTTTACCTACTTTAATTTCAGATTATTTCTTGTCATCCATGTCTGTATGTCATGGAGACAAGCAATGAGAGTACTGGGAGGGAGAGTGGTAGTGGGTTTGGTGGACACATAGAGTTGTGTGTCATCAGCATAGGAGTGAAAGTGGATGCCATAGTGTCTGAAGATGTTACTGAGGGGAAGGAGGTAGATGATGAAAAGAAGTAGATCCAGTACCTGTGGGTAGATGAACCCTGTGGGACTTTGTGGTGGAGGATGGAGCTTTCTGACCGGTGGTCCTGAATTTGGATATAATATGTTCATAGTTTGTGTTTTTTACCCTCTTGGGTTGCATGCTGGATGAGACATTGGGGATGTGATAGGGCTGCACGATTATGGCCAAAATGATAGTCACAATTATTTTGATCAATATTGAGATCACAATTATTCATTCATTTTAGTGACAAAAATATACATTTCCGGAAAGGTACTGGCTTGATGAAATTCATTCTGGACTCTCTATCCGACCACACAAAGACCTCGGGATACTTCGGTTTGGCTTTAGGGACCCTCTACTCACTACCACGTAAGTGTAATGTTGTTTGGAACTGTAGAAGAGGTATAAAAATAGCGTTTTGTAGTGGCGAAATGACAGGCCTGCGTCACTTCCAGGCTAACGAGTTTTGACTAAAAACGGTAACATCGAACTTTCTCAAAACACATCCGAATGACATGATTTGGATGTCAATTCAACGTACAGTGGGCAGTGCTTCGAATTGGCCAGCTTCACTCGCGGTCCGCGCGTGGGATCACGCGGTATCACGCGACTTTAATTTGTATTTTTCCAGTGAGACGCTGCAACAACCCAAACAACCGGTAGATGGCTCAAGTGAGCAGGGTGTCTCGTAAAAAGAAATGGAGCCTGGAAAACCCTACACAGACTTCACTACAGACTTTAGCAGACTGGTTTAGAAATAATGTAATAGCCAGAAATATGCCTGCCCTAATAAAGAAATATTTGGTTAACTGCGAGTGAATCCCGTTTGCAGCCGTAGAGACGCAGGACAAATTAAACATTCTGGTTTTCTCCGAGTGCAACGATGATAGACAGACATCATTTGGACAAAATATAGAGTATTAACCTCCGTTGCTCAGCCAAATGCCTTCCTGTTACGTCCTGTTATCACGGAGTTAGGCCTACAGGCGATAAACGATTTTTGATGGTCACAAGTTTACTTCATTAGGGACTGTTCGTTATTTATTTAAGGGGCTACCGGAGGAGTTTGGGGAGCATTAGTCCAAAAAGACGTGACCCTCCCTCGCCAGCAATACATTTTTCTATGAACCTCCAAAGTGATTATGAAAAAATCACTGTCAACTTTTTCCGGGTTTATCGCCTACTGTATTTTAACGTTTTCACATATTTGGCCATAAGCCGTTTATCATAGGCTATCACGAAACCAAACTACAAAGGCGAACACTTTAACAGGGGGAATTAATTGGGCATGAATCATGCTGAACGCTATTTCGCTACCTTAGAATAATAAGGTTCTATCTGCGTTTTGAGTAGGTACAACCGGGACGATTGAAACGGGGACGAATGAAACATTCGTTTTCTCCGAGTGCAACGATGATAGACAGTCATCATTTGGACAAAATATGGAGCATATTAACCTCCGTTGCTCAGCCAAATGCCTTCCTGTTACGTCCTGGTATCACGGAGTTACGAGCGATAAACGATTTTTGATGGTCACAAGTTTACTTCATTAGCGGTTTATTTTTTTGGATTATTAAAGAGTGTTTTTCATTTAAAGGTTTGACTTCGTGCTTATTCAGAAGAGCATTTAGTGCTCTCCCCAATCCCAGACGTTCACATTGCATGTTTGTTTGTAATGGATGCAACCGCGAGATAGGCTATGCGTTTGACAATAAGTTGTTAACAGAACCAAGACATATAGCCCAGCAGCAATCTAGGGACTGATCGTTATTTATTGAAGGGGCCACCGGAGGAATTTTGAGTGCTTCAGTTGGAAGTTGCATGACCCTCTCTTGCCTGCTAGAAATTGTTCAATGACCCTCCGACAGAATTGTTAAAAAAAGACATGACCCTCCCCTGCCAATTGTCTTCCGCCCGCGCCAACTTTTTCCGTGTTTATCACGTATTTTAACTTTCCCCGCTGTCTTGCCGTTTTAATGTTTTCCCGTAGAATATCCTATATTTTAATACTCTCATAACAGCCCTGCCATCGGGCCTGTCTCTGTGTTGCCCTGTTGCTACCCATTGCCCTTCCAACGAAACAGATGTCTTCAAATCATCGTTTTCCTTGCTTGAAGGCGAACTTAGAGTGATGTTAACCTATTTAAGTTTAACGGCGCGATTGCCGTGAGAGCACGATTCATTGGCGCTTGCATGTTCGGCCTTATGTCTACGTGCGCACCTGAGGCTACTCAGCTGCAAGAGAAATAATTTCCCCTCTTTGTATGTTCACTGCAAGTTGGCCTACCATAACTTACCATTTCTGCACTGTAGACTGGCTATTTATATTTTTCTGTAAAATAAGCAAATGTATTTGTTCAACTTTATGAAGCAGAATTACGCATAGGGTACTTGGAACATAATACATTTGACAAAGGACAGATGAATGTTGCTAGTGACAAAATATTAACTTTCAGTGTTTTACGATGTCTTTGTCATGGGGAAGTGTTTTTCCCCATGCATTTATTCTAGGTTACTGTCAGTGACTGCCGTGAGAGAAGCGGGTTCTGTGTTTCGTTCATGTCAGTGACTGACGCGAGAGAAGCGGGGTCTGTGTTGTGTTGTGTTGCGTTGCGTTAATTTATTTTCATTGGGCATACCGTGCCGTGCAGTCCACAGCTCTTCAGTTCTGACAAAGCCATAATTACTCCTTTTGAAACAATGAGTGCAGGAAGGGGGGGGGGGTGTCCCAAGCAGCTTTCAGCCATAAGGCTACTTTGAGAACATTTCAATTCACCCGACACTAATATTCAAAATGTTGAAAACTATTTCGGCATAGCCTATAAAGCAGTTTAATTAAATGGAATGTTAGTTGTAAACAAACGAGCTACTTGGTGAGGCTTGGCCTCACAGATGCGCTCGTGCCTTAGATGGCAGGAAAAATCTTCACGATAGGCCTATTAACTAACCACCCGATTCACGTTGGCTGGGGGGAAGGGGGGCCATCAGACAATTGTGCCCAGTTAATCCGGCCCTTCCCCCAAAAAATCACACCTTCCCACCTCTGACAGCTTAAAAGAAGTCAAGAGGACTCCTACTCACAGACCTATTCACAAACCTGCGGTTTTGAAATCCTATGCAGCTACAGGAGCTTCCAATCGCGAGGAAGCAATTTTGCATTGTAGGCATAACTAACATGCAATAACGCCGCCAACAACAACCAAAACTAGGCTAGTCATTGTCAACATGTAAATTAAATGTAACATTATTGTGAATCAAATTAAAATGTTCTCTTTTGCAAACGTAGGCATAGTAACAGAATAATTTAATAATGTTACAAGATACTACATCAATCCGTATGTTTCATTGGGCTACTAGGCTATTTGTTTTGCCTTGATTCATTTAGGCTAGGCCTTTTTATTCAGGGGCCATATTCACAAAGAATTTTAAGACTAAAAGTAGCTCCTAACTGGCGAATTTAGGAGCAACTCCTAAAAATAATGGGCGTGTCACTCCTAACTTTAGGACTCCTAATTTTTTCACAAAAAGCAATTCACGAAGCATTTTAGACCTAAAAGTAGCACCTAAGTCTGGGACAGCTTAAGTCGAGAGGACTCCTAACTCACTAAGACCTAGTCATAAACAGCTTTTTTGTGGCATTTTACGTTGCGATGTTTTGAAATAGCCTATGCGCAACAGGAGCTTCCAATTGCGAGGGAACAATTTTGCATTCATAAAGGGATGCAATAACGCCACCAACAACAACACAAACTACTCATTGTTAACATGGAAATGAAATGTAACGTTTCATTGTGAATCAAATTAAAATGTTCTCCTCTTTGCAAACGTAGCCTAGGGATATGGTGACAGATTAATTTAATAAATGTTGCAAAGGTAGGCTACTGTATCAATCCATAGGCCTATGTTTCATTAGGCTACTAAGCTATTTGTTTTGCCTTACTCTTTATTCATTTAGGCTAGGCCTTTTTATTCAGTTATTAATCATCTTCCGTCCTTTACACTACTTGTGTAGCGCACGCATTCTCCGACCTGTCACCTGTCAGTCATCATCGGAAGGGAGGTGTTTGGAATTCCCGCGTTACAATCGTCAGCCAATCAAGGTGGTCACTTCAGTCAAGCTCGTGCATGAGTAATGACGTCATCCATAGCCACGAAGACTCACTCCTAGTTTAGGAGTTGTCTGAAAGGCTTTGTGAATAACTTTTAAGAGAAAACTCCAAGCTAAAATCTTTAAGTGCGATTTAGGAGTGGCCTACTCCTAGTAGTAAGATAAAAGCCTTTGTGAATAGCCTACGGCCCCAGTTATTCATCATCTTCCGTCCTTGTGTAGCGCACGCATTCTGAGACCTGTCACTCATCATTGTAAGGGAGGTGTTTGGAATCATGCCCGCGTTACAATCATCAGCCAATCAGCCAATCAAGGTGGTCACGCTTGCCCATTTACCCAAATTAATGGTCGAATATTACTGATGATCATTGTTATTTAAGAACATGCAGTGTGCGTAGGGTACCAAAAACATCTTGCTCGTAAAAAACCATCATAACGCACATTCTGGCGGGTCTGTTATTTACTGTAGGCTGCGCAAACCACATGCCTTTATTTTGGGCAAGCCTGCATTAATTCATTCATTCAACCTTTATTTATTCTTGGACGGTCATTGAGGGAAGCCCTCATTTTCAATGAAGCCGAAATTACAGAAGCGAAGCAAAGCGCTCCACAAACAAGACAACATTCGAGGCCTTCTGTTGAAGAATTTTATATAAAGCCTGCGCTGACAGTAATCCTCCTGCCCCTGATAGGCCTACCACAGCTGTGGATAGTGTGGAATGTTCAAGTAATAACACAATCCAATGTGTGTCTCAATTGTCCCCCGCTGACCACCTCACACATTTCTCTAGATTTTGCAACGAACTTACATGACACAATGCCATAAAATATGCCAGTTTTAGGACACAGAATAATGTTTGTAATGATACCAGGTAGGCCAGTTATTGTCGAAGGTGCATGGTGAAGTGAAATTCTTACTTTGGAAAACAAACATTTGCCGATATCATCGCCGATCATCAGAATATTGCAATAGATTCTGTGTTCTGGACTGCAGGTAACTTGTTAAGCCAGTGGTTCTCAAACTTTTATTTCATTCCCCACTTTGATCAAGGGGCATGACTGATGATAGTGGAGATAACGTGTTATCCCGAGGCTTTTGCAAGTCAGCATCTTCGACGGTAGTCTATTAAAAATTAAAAAAAGTTTTCGATGTCCCAAACGGAGAGCCATACTTTATTGTTTTTAACGATCTCTATGCTACTCACAAAAATGTAGGCATGGGGACATGATGAAGTAGGTTATCCAACTGTCGTGTGTTAAATTATTGTGATTACGAGCCAGTGGTTTTCAAACATTATGTGTGACTCGGACATCTAACTAAATGCAACAGGCTCATATCGTCCTCGCATTCGCAAAATGAGGACCAGTGTTTTGTCAAATTGCAAATAGCTATTCGTTTTAACTATTTTTTTTTATGATAGTAGCCTATACAAAAAGCACTTTATACTATCTTAATATTGGAATATGGGGAGGGAAGTGGCGCGTCTGCAGTCAGCCAAATATGCATGTAATTCTGCGGCATAAAGCAGATGTAATTGTTTACAGAAAAATAAAAATGACATGTCAAGCAGTCAATTGACTACATTGCAGTCAAGAAGTAGGGCAAATTAATTTACGAAACCAAAACGTGGGTCATAGTTGTCTAAGCCTCTATTGCGTAGCCTGTTAAAAACGTCGCCAGATAGTATTAAATCGGCAACAACATTGTTTTCTGCAGAAGCCTACCCAAGGCTACGGATTAATTCTGAACAGTTATTTCTCTACTGGCTCAATTATCACACCACTGTTTTGATTTGCATAGTTGCGTTAACCCCAACACTGACAATAATGTAGACGGCAAATTTCGATTTCGATTTTCGTGTAGTCAAGCCTTAAGCCATACCCAAGTAGCCTAAATCGAGGTAATGTTTAATTATGCATGATTTATTTTGTTATTGAATTCGTAGGCTGGGATTACTCTCGGCAACAATTATGTAAGGGACGGCAGGCAGAGCGATGTACAGTGGCAGAGCGACGCACAGTGGCTGAAAGTGGTACTAAAGCTTCTCGCAGCTTCACGCCGCGTAATGCGCGAATGAAGTGGTCATTTGAAAGCGATGCCCACTGTATGTACTCCCAATCATCCGTAAATTGATATAAGTGCATTTTACTCCGGATAATTCCTTTAAGGCGACACCTTTACTTGCTTTGTCAGTGCTGTCAGCCCCTCGTGCCCTTCCTACGCCCAGGAGCTCCCACTGTTCATCTCAAGCTGCAGACCATCCAGGGCCAAGAGTCTGATCTATAAGCATGCTCAGCATAAATGCAGCGCGCTCCGGTGACTCCGCTGTGGTCAGACTCTAGCACTGTCAATGTGTGCCTACCGTTGCCAATGAGGCACTGTGGAAGATGTGTTCCCAATGGTTAACGTCAAGTGAACTTCACTGAAAGTGAATGCATGTTCATGCATGTTCTCTGTATCTCTTCATCAAGCATCATCGCTTCAGAAGAATAAGTGAGGATAACTTTCTTGCGACGTGCACTTATAGGCACGGAACTACGAAAAATACGGGTTGTTGGTTCAGATCACTGATGTCACCTTAAAATGACTTCCTGGGGGGGCGCTGTGGCGCAACAGGCTACAGCGTCCATACCCTGTATGGGTCCAAGTGCTTACAGGGACCCAAGTTCGAATCCGACCTGCGGTCATTTCCCAATACCACCCCATCTCTCTCCCACTCACTTCCTGTCACTCTTCACTGTCCTGGTGGAATAAACTTAATTTACCTTCACAATTACTGAATAGCCTATGAAACCATTTGTGAAAAATGATAACTGATAAAGACATAGACTAGCATATTGTCTTAATCTAAACAATGCCAAATGAATTAATTTTATGACTGTCAGGATAATGCCATTGGTTTCCCAAGTAAGTAAGCCTCTGTCACTGACAACATTCAAGCTTGCCAAAATTGCAAGAACTAGAACATAGACCTCCACAATGAATGTGGAACTCGACAATAAACTTTTTTTTTTTACGGTCAGTAATCCATCTTGCGCAAAACCACTTTTTGGTCATGACACAATCATAAAAATAAACTTTGTTTTTGCAGTCACTGGTACAGCGTGCTGGGTCTCCATCACAGAAAAAGCACAAACTACAGGCAGAAAACCTCCGGCTCTCTGCAAAAAACCTGGAGCTCTGTCTCCAACTAGAGCAAGCAACCAAAGACGTCCCCAGATTAAAGGTATACTGTATAACCTAAAAGAGCATCTATTTACAGGTCACCAATCTACTCTTTGTTTCTCATATTTGACATATTCCTAACAGGATCAAGTGTCTGATCTCAAAGACATGTGCAATGTTCTCATAAAAGAGAAGGCTACATTGGAAACTAAATTTGAGCACATTGGCCAGGTAAATCACATATTGCTCTATGTTAATACACTTTGCCTTGTACATTATACAGCAATACAGTGACACAATTATACAGTGATTTTCTCCTTTTGTAGGCAGGTGGTAGTGGTAAAACAGTTCCTGAGCTGGAGAAGACCATTGGCCTGATGAAGAAGGTAGTGGAGAGAGTCCAGAGAGAAAATGAGGCTTTGAAGAAGGTCTCAGCTACAGGCATGCAGGAGCAGCTACGTACAATTGAGCAAGAGCATGAAAAACTAAAGGTGTGTAATATTTCCCTGTAACTAAATTAAAGGAAAACTGGTCTAACAACAACCTAGGGTCTATTTTTGTTTTGGACCAAAACGATGTCAACAACGTCTGTGCAGTTTTGAATAACACCAGAATATGGATGTAAAACAGAATAGCATATAGGATAGCTTTTGGGGGCAACTTTGTTTGTTTACTTTGTCAAAGTAAATCACTCCCTGTAGGAAAGCTGAGAGAACATGGAGAAACACTAAGTTACAGGTTCACCGTGCCATTCTAAAAGAAAAATAGCAAATTATAATAGACCTGTTCTGAGTGAGAGAAGGATCCACTTAGGTAATTGCTGAAAACAGTGGAAACTCTAGGATGTTGTTCTCCACCATTGACATGTTAGTACATCAACCATCCTTTGACACACTCAGTCAGGCATCTTCTCTAAGATGCAAAGAATTTGCAGACTTCTTCAAAAACAATGTAACTTCTATAAGGGATGCTATTGGTAACATTCAGTAGGTAATACGTTTGATAGTACACCCAAAAACATTTTTAGCACTACACTGCAAAAACTGCTTATCTAATAAAATCTAACCAATTGTTATTAATCTTATATTAAGGTCAAACAATCTAGTTAATATTGTTTTCAGTATAAAGAGACTTGCCTGGCTCTTTCTTAGTTAGAAGAGGAGTTAGTGACTCCTTTTAAGACGTCTCATCCTGAAAACAAGCACATTTGTCTGCCAGTGCATTAAGTAAATTTGTCTTGATAAGACTCCTTGAAATAAGTCAAAATCTTCCTAAATTAAGTCAAAATTATCTTTCGAGAGTGCAAGGTAAGTCTCTTCATACTAAAAACAATCCCAAATAGATTGTTTGATCTTAATATAAGATTAATAACACTTGGTTAGATTTTATTTTTTGCAGTGTACTCAATCCTTATTCTTCTAGATTTGAGTGCAGCATTCAACACCATTGATCATAACATTCTAATTCACCGCCTTGTGAAGTGGGTTGGTCTCTCTGATAATGTTCTAAACTGGCAGAGATTTTTATGTTAGTCTAGGAGGTCATGTGTCTGTAAAACATGACTTGCTTTTCGGTGTGGCCCAGGGGAGCTGTCTTGGTCCTCTGCTCTTTTCCCTATATATGCTTCCTTTAGGAAACATTATAAGTCAGCATAATGTAAACTTCTACAGCTATGCAGATGATACCCAATTATATATTTCTGTAGAGCCAACTAACCCAAATGCCCTTTGCTCCCTTATCACATAAAGCTAGATGATGACAAAACAGAGGTACTTTTGGTTGGAGCAAAATCAAGCTTTTAGTGTTGCGTGGTCTGCCCGAAATTTAGCGGTCGCCCGCGGTTGTGAGTCATAATTTTTTTTTTTTTTATGAAATTCGGGTCATTTGTGGGCGGGTCAGTTAAAATTACATTTTTTTTTTTTTTTAAATACTTCAAGTATCACGAAAAGGCTAGCATCAATATTTAACTCATAATTGCTTTTCAAAGATATCTGTTGAAGCATACAGTGGGCAGTGCTTCGACTTGGCCAGCTTCCCTCGCGGTCCGCGCGCGGGATCACGCGGCATCACGCGACTTTAATTTGTATTTTTCCAGTGACGCTGCAACGGCGCTGCAACAGCCGGCAGAGGTCTCAAGTGAGCAGGGTGTATCGTAAAAAGAAATGGAGCTGGAAAACCCTACACAGACTTCACTACAGACTTTAGCAGACTGGTTTAGAAATAATTTAATAGCCAGAAATATGCCTGCCCTGCCCTAATAAAGAAATATTTGGTTAACGGCGAATCCCGTTTGCAGCCGTAGAAGAAACGCAGGACAAATTAAACATTCTGTTTTTCTCCGAGTGCAACGATGATAGACAGACATCATTTGGACAAAATATAGAGCATATTAACCTCCGTTGCTCAGCCAAATGCCTTCCTGTTACGTCCTGTTATCATGGATATCACGGATCACTTCATTAGCGTTTATTTCTTTGATTATTAAAGAGTGTTTTTCATTTAAAGGCTTGACTTCGTGCTTATTCAGAAGAGCATTTAGTGCTCTCCCCAATCCCAGACGTTCACATTGCATGTTTGTTTGTAATGGATGCAACCGCGAGATACGCTTGTCATAGGCGCCGATACCGTGGGTGCTCCGTCTCTCGGGCACCCACTGAAAACATCGAGCACAATTGTTGCTGTCAATTCCCTACTTCATATACTAACCACCAATGAGAGCGTCTCTCGTATGAAAATTCCTGACACTTCCCACCTGAAGAATTAACGCAAGGCTGTCGAGTCTTCAGCCCCGAATGTTTAAAATGTATATAGCCCTGAATATCATTTTAAAAGTAGTCTGACAAAGCTTATTGTTTTGTGACACAGCTAAACACTGGTACCTCATAGAATGTCTATAACATAGCCTAGGTGGTCGCAACTCACAAAAGTAAAGCAGATAGAAAGAACTCATGCAAATCTAGCCTACAACACGCAGACAGCTTTATGCGTAGGGGAGAGAGAGCGCACGCGCGCACTGTGCTTTATGATTGTTGCCTTCTGATGGTATCTTGCTAATTCACTGAACTGCATTAGGTGACACAAATGGTATTGCCTTTATCTTATAACTCCTTGTCTGAGCGCCTACCAGGCCTATGGTTTTTAAAAGTCAGATGTTCCCTGACAAAGACATTTGAAAATTAAGAATGTTTATTGACTTGAAATATACACTAATTTTTGCAAACTCCCTTCATTCAACCCTTGAAGACATCGCGGTCTGGTGCGCTATGTAGATCGTTTCTCGTACCATTTAATTTCTCAGAATTTAGGCCTACAATAACGTCAACACCAAATACATCTTTTATTTTTAGTTGATCAACCACAAAGAGTAGCATAGGCCTACTGTGCACAGTGCACTGACGACTGTAGCAGCCCAAGGTAACCAGTTGTTGTAGATGAGAGGCAACCCCTTTCAGATAGCCTGGACAACATGTTACCTGTTATTAATTAATGGTAGCCTACAATAGTTAATTGATTCGCGTAACATATTAGTTGGCTCAAAGAGTAGGGAATCAGGATGGAGAGAGTCACGCGTGTGTTGCTTTTGCGGGATCGAACCCAGTTTAATGCTAGTTTTCAAAACATATATTTTTTACATGTCTTTTGTCCGAGTGGCTGTAATGTAGCCGAGCGCTCATGGTGTATGAAAAGCGACTTCAAACCGCCTAAAACAACTTGTTTGTGAATGTCTGACAACTGCTGCAACGCATGCATGCAAGAAAACCAGTAGGTGGAGAAACCAGAAGGCACACAACACCGGAACGATTTTAAGGCTATTTCGCATAGGCTACTCAATGGTGCTATTTCACACGCATTATAGCGACCCCCACTCACCGGGGTTAGGTGGAAGGTGTTAATAGACGATTGGCGTAGCCAATGGGCTGTCAAAATTGCTCAAAAATGACGTTCGAATATCCCCTCTAAAATAAACACATGTATTCGAATATATTGGAATATCTAGGCTATATTATTTGCGCATTATGTCAGTGACGTGCATCATGTCATCTGTTTTTAACTTTTTGTATGGTTATTGCTTCACAGGGGGGATCCCAAGCATCTTTCAGCCATAAGGCATTTCCTAATTCACCCGACACTGATATTCAAAATGTTGAAACTATTTCGACATAGCCTATAAGCAGTTTAATTAAATGTAATGTTAGTTGTAAACAAACGGGCATCAGACATTTGTTCCCAAGGGTCTATGAATAGTTAATCCGGCCCTGCCCCCAACGAACGCGACTTTCCACCTCTGAGACAGCTGAAAAGAAGTCTAGAGGACTCCTTTAGCAAACCACAGGCCTTTTTTTGGGCAAGCCTGCATTCGAGGCAGGCCTTCTGTTGAAGAATTTTATATAAATCCTGCGCTAACAGTAATCCTCCTACCCCCCGCTACCACAGCTGTGGATAGTGTGGAATGCTCACGTTTTATGTCTCCTTCTTGCAAACTAGGCCTATAGCCCAACCATTTACGTCTTCAAAAAATAACAACTTGCCAGATATTCCTTCATATCTTTGGGCTTTTTTCAGCATTTTGTTCTTCCACTGGAAATGACTCTTCTACATTTTCTGCCTGCTGCATCCTTTCTGTTTGTATTGTTTAGAAAATGTTTGACGTCTTGAGTTAATGCATTAAGCATTGTTTGCTGGTAACCAGCCACAAATAGCCTACAGATTCTTGCGTGCGTACATTCTCTATTCTCTCCAAAATGTGCCCGTTCTATAGGCTGGCCAAGTGTGAAATTCTGCGGCATAAAGCAGATGTATTTGTTTATTGTACAGAAAAATAAAAATAACCTGTCAAGCAGTCAATTGACTACATTGCAGTCAATAAGTAGGGCAAATTACGAAACCAAAACGTGGGTCATAGTTGTCTAAGCCTCTGCTGTGAGGCCAAACCCATGAACAAAGACGCATTGATATCTGCAATAGTTTTTTTTTTGGCGAAACAAGCTCACAGCCGAACGAGTCATAGCACTGAAGGGAGAGGCAACTGGCATGTGATCTCCCCACGGCCCAATGGATGTACAAGTTTTCTCCTGTGCCTACGATATTTAATCCAGTGTTTTGTCAAGTTGCAAAATGCTATTCGTTTTAACAAATTTTTATGATAGTACCCTATACAAAAAGTACTTCATACTATCTTAATTGCTTTATACTCAATACTTGACCAATGGCTATTGCATCTGTCTATTGAAAGTGAGAATGTGGCATGTGATCTACTGTATAGGCTTCATAAAATAAAATAAACAGATTGCTAATGGCCTACAAGTTGATCTGGGGTGCGTTTCCCGTACAACTACGGAGGTTAGCTTTTTACTAACAGGATGCATCGTTCAATCAACCAACATGTAAGTTACGACTGTTTCCCAAAACTGTCATACTTACATAGTACTGTAAGTTTGGACCATGATAGCTTCCAAACTTAAGTAGTCTAGACTAAGGTGGTTAATGATGTTTAGTAGCACGTGAACGGGCACCTCACCTGCACATACTTCTGTGGCGCATTGCGTTAAGGCCGGCAGATGACAGCCGCCGTTGCACAGCAGTTACCAGTCCCCTGTCCAAGAGTTCGAATCTGGGTTAAGATTTTGACAACAATATTGACATCGTTGCTTACCTAAGTTTATCTTTTGTGTAGATCATATTATCAAAATCAGAATCAGCCTTATTGGCTTGGTTTGCGTAAACTAACAAGGACCCCGCCTTATTATTATCTGCAGGTGTGTGACTTTTACTTACGTGCACATGGCTGCAAATTGACTTTTAATTTATGTATTTTCTACCTTGGGCATTTTAAAATATGAATGTATGGTGGTTAGAAGTGTAAATATCAATTAGAAACCTAAATATATTTAAAATTATTAATTTGCAAACAAATAACTGGCGTCAGTGACGTCTTTGACATGAAGATCCCTGGAACTATGCTTCTACTAGCATTCTACCACAGGTCGAGAGGTGTAGTTGTAACTACACAACTTTACGATAGTGGTTGCGAACGTTCGTTGCTACTATGGTTTTGGGAAACACTAACGTAGTGTAACGATGCATTGGACTATGTAAGTTCCAAATATGAATGTAATTCTGCGGCATAAAGCAGATGTATTTGTTTATTGTACAGAAAAATAAAAATGACATGTCAAGCAGTCAATTGACTACATTGCAGTCAAGAAGTAGGGCAAATTAATTTACGAAACCAAAACGTGGGTCATAGTTGTCTAAGCCTCTATAGCGTAGCCTGTTAAAAACGTCGCAGAAGCCTACCCAAGGCTACAGATTAATTCTGAACAGTTATTTCTTTACTGGCTCAATTATCACACCACTGTTTTGATTTGCGTAGTTCCGTTAACCCAACACTGACAATAATGTAGACAGCAAATTTCGATTTCCGTTACCACCGTGTAGTCAAGCCTTAAGCCATACCCAAGTAACCTAAATCGAGGTAAATCAAGCTTTTTCAGAAGGGGCAGCAGGCAGAGCGATGTACAGTGGCAGAGCGACGCACAGTGGCTGAAAGTGGTACTAAAGCTTCACGCAGCTTCACGCCTCGTAATGCGCGACTGTGGCCATTTGAAAGCGATGCCCACTGTACTTGCCACAGGGTGGAGACGGGAGAGATGGAGACAGTAAAGAAGCTGAAGACGCGAGAAGTTAAAATAATAAAGACACCCCTCCAGGAAAAGCAATATGGGAAATATTTGGAAAGATGACAGTAGTACACTTCTTGCGAAGCCATTTAAAAGTATAACAGCCACAAAACAGGCACGACCAACATACAGTAACTCGTCACAAACAGAGCACCGGTAGATTAAACCCTCCCAGCCAAACCGAGTAAGTGCAATTCCCAGACCTTAAGCAAGCAATAGATAGCCTTATATACTGACCTGGAACAGCTTTTTTAGACTAGGCACAAGACCTAATGACAAGTCGTTCAGTAAAATAATATTGATACTTTGCCACCTGCCCATGTTAAACTTTTAGCCTACAGCCGTGAGCAGGCGCTCCTAACTAGCTCCTATTTAGCTAACTTGATCCCCATCAACGAACTTGGGCTACTATGGCCAATATCTTTGAAATTTAATGGTCTTGGTTTTATTAGGAATACATGAATTCTTGGTGGATTTGGGCCGCCTCAGACTCGTGGTGTGAGCGGTATCGGAGCGGAACAGTCTGACAGCCTGCATGAAGATAAGCATTAATGGTCCAATAGTAAAAGAGTGCAATTACCAAAGGGCCCTTGAAATGTTCTTTTTAAAGCCAAGGAGGATGGCTTGTAGCGATGCTAGTTGTCAGCTCTGCCATAAGTAGTGACTGATCACATTTGCACATTTTGTTGTTTTGCACTTGTTCTATAGTTTGTAAATAGTCTTTGTTAAAATTGTGCAAATTACACATATTTTTTTAAATATTTGTATACTGTTGTAAAGTGTGTTATTACTTTATTAACTGTTATTTTGAGAAGCTGGTTATTTAGTTAATATGTAGTGTTTAATAACTAATTGTTAAATGTACAGAGTCTGTAGTGTATCGCACAAACAAGATGCCAGCACCCACACCCCCCCACCCCCGTCGGACGGCAACCGATACCATTGATTCAACTTAATTTAGACATAGTAAGATTAATCTGACAATGTAAAGCACTATACAGATATGTACATGAAAAAGGTCGTCATATATAGATTCCCAAGAGTCCAAGCTTTAAAATGGTGTATAATATTACTATGCTACATACTGTAGCAATATGGTGCATACAATTGATGTAGAATGTTGGGGGGAGGTGGGGGGGGGGGGGGGGTAGGTGTGCCATGGAAGGCACACTGTTTCATACCAGGCCCCCCCACACACACACACACACCAAACCCCCCCACCCCCATACACACACCATTTCATCACCCCCCCCCCCCCCCCCCCACACACACACACACACACACACACACACACCCCAACAACCCCTCCACCCCCACACACACACACACCATTTCATCATCGCCCTTTTTATCATCCTATACTGAAGTTCAAGACGACACCCAATTCATTACAACCTCATTTTCTTTTTCTTTTATTTTGGGGGGGGGTATATATATATTTTTCACAACAGTTATAGTCTACTGGTTGGGAGTGTTTGGAAGTTACGCTTTGTGCCTAGGCTGAAGTGCCAGAAGAGAAAACATGCAAAAGAACAATACAGACTGTCAGAAACATTTACTTCCAATCTTTTAGGGACTGATTCCTTCTCTAATTCTGGCTCAATCATGCACGACCCCATTCCTTTTTTTTTTTTTTATATATATATTTTTTTTTTGGCCTTTTTATGGCTTTTTTAAAGAAAGGACAGTGGAGAATGACAGGAAGCGAGCGGGAGAGAGAGTTGGGGGTGGGATCCGGAAAGGACCACAGGGCGGGGATCGAACCCGGGTCACCGGCGTATGGTGCAGGTGCCCCAGCCAGTCGCGCCACGGCTGGGGCCACAAGACTCCATTTCTATTGAGCTATTGCTACAGTAGGCTAAACTGGCTTTGGATCATAGCGTAAGCAGATCTTAAAGTGAAAGATCAGATTGCGTCGTTCATTTGTAGAGTGTTGCAAAGTGAGTAGTCATTGACTGCAAGGTAATTCATTTGTCATGTGGATGTCCAGAAAACCATGAGTGGGCGCTAAATCTGCCAAAACGAACTGTTTTTTTCTCCAGCCTATTTATAGGGTTGGAACAGGGCTTGTGAAATAACATTGGAGCATTTTTTGAACTGACCTAAGTTGCATACCTTCTGTGTTAAAATCACACAACAAGGTAAAATGCTCCATTCCATTCTATCACCCCTTTAACTAAGTTCAAAAAAACATTACACATTGCTACTATGGAAAGGCGCTCTGCAGATAAGCTGAAGAATTTTTTACTTTTTGTAAGTCTAAAGAAAGGTTATTTAAAAGACTGTTTATGCAGTCAGGGCACTACCTTCCTCTGCACAGTAGCATAGAAGATTAATTATTTTTTTACCACTAATAAGTGTCCTGATATACTATAGTATTTCTTTTCTCTAGGGGATAATCAGTTGTAAATGCAATTCTGGTTTTACTCAAACTGCACCGATTAATGTTTTAGCCTGAAACAAAAATGTACACTAATTATTATACAAAAATAGATGTTTCCATATAAGTGGTATAAAAAAAGGAAAGAATACTCTTTTTTTAATATTATTTCTCATTATTTATATCCTAGTTTGTGTGTAGAGCGATGTCATGATATCTGTGGCTCAAGTAACAGCTTTACAGCTAATGAATTTACAATGTCACATTTTACAAATGCATTACACATGGGAGCCATGGATATCATACCATCATAAACAGGGTAAATAATAAATGATGGGGAAAAAAGAAACATTTTGGATAGGCTTTCCCATTTTGTAAATGTTTTGAAACTGCATTATCTTTTATGTAATTGTATCATTGCCATCTCCCTCTCATAGTCGGAGTATGATAAACTCAAAGGAAAAATGCAAATGGAGTCAAGAAAAATGGGGCTGGAGAAAATTGTGATGGAAAATGACCAGTTAAGGAGAGACATTAAAAAGGTAAGGATTGTGCATCTTAACTTATAAGATTTAGCTAAACTAATTTACCTATTTGCAATAGGTAAACTGCTTTCATACCAAGCATACAGCTTAATTATAATTTCTAATTACAGGAGGCAGAGGCAGCAGAGAAACTGAAACTGGAAAAGGCCTGTTTAGAAGTGACCAGTCAGAAGCTTCAGTTAGATCTGGATGAAGCTAATCAAAGGCTTTCTCTAGCAGAGTCTACTTCAGTAGGCGCTTTACAATCTAAGATTGTAACGAGAAACATTAAGTAATTTATAATTCACACTGAGACTTGTTTGTGAGTGTTTGATACTCAAATAACATACTATCCTTGCCAACACTAAATGCATATTAAGATTTGTCTTCATGGTATTAATAAAAGAGACCTCAGATTCAGTGTCATTTGCCGTCTTTAAACAGCCATGACACAACCATCTCCAATATATTAGAATGGCAGGCCAGTGTTAACTTCAATGGTCTGCCATAGAGACAGAGCATATTTACACTGCACAAATTTGAATTTCCCCTTATTGTTTAGTTGCGGATCCCCATTAGTTGACGCAGAAGCGGCAGACTAGTCTTCCTGGGGTCCAATTAAAAATCAGAACATACAAATAATAAATTATCAATCACATATTGTACATTCAAATACAGTAAGAGACTTTGCCTACAGCATTTCCTTAACAGTAATGTTAACAAAATGATAGCATTCATATGACAAAGGAAAACGAATTCGGTCACTCAAGGCTGTGCCACAGCAACCAGTGTACAGTCCTACCCAATACTCGATGCAGCTAGCGTTGTCTGACGGTCGAGTGGGTTAATGCACGTATTTCCAGAACAGGTCTGCAACTTTCGGGCAGTCCTGAGTTCAAATCCACGCAGGAGTAATGATGCAACGTTTTTCTTTAGAAATCTTTTTATTGAATCTAAGTTGTAGCTTACTACAGACAGTCGATGAGGTGTTCTGAAGTAGGCTTAGGCTGGGTGTAGGCTACTTTGAAACTTTTGCGGGGTAATGGGAGCATTTGGGACATAAGCTATGTTAAGCATAAGCTACATTAAGCTTTTTCATGTTAAGGATTTTATGTCCTTAATTTATTTATATATTTAGGCTACTTGCGCAAACCCTGTATACTTTTATTGCCATACAACAATATTGGTGGTATTTGTTGTTACATTAGCTTCAAAAGGCACCGCTTCAGAAAGCTGCACTGCTTGTAAAAGAAGGGAGTGGGGGAGGGGGGCTTGCAGCCAAGTGTCGGGAAAATGCATGCGAGCACAAACCGAGAGAACAGTGAAGGAGTGGCCGATCCCGGAGCTCCGTACAGAAAAAAGAGAGCACAAATCTGGCACAAACCGACAAAACAGCGAAGGAATTGTCAATCCAATCCAATTGCCAATCGTTTTTTGCCTTTTTTTATTCATGCCCATTACAACTATAGACTATATTACTACGAGATAGCCTATAATATAATAGAGAAATGTAAAGTCAGGAAAGTGCTTCAGAGAATTTTGCCATGTTATCCATTGGAAAAAAAAAAAGGCTACACAGTTCAAAGAGGGCTTCAACTACTAAGTTTTTCGTTTAACTATTGCTGTTACACCGTTGGAAACAGTTCAACTTAGTCAAATCAGTTCAGCATTTCATTAAAACAGAAGAGAAATTATCAGCCATCAACAACAAGCGGGACTTCATATGGATCAGATGCCAACTCAGTCAATAAGAAGGACAAAAATAAATTAATGTAATGTAAATGTAAACTAAGTGGAGGTTAGGGGAGAAGATAATGGGTTTTTTTTTTTTTTGCTACAGCACATGGAAAAGAGGGCTGCTCCTCCCTATCTCACTGTCACTTTTACACCTCAGTGGCCTAGTAGCATAACAGGCAAGTACGACGCAGGCGACCAAAGTTCGATTCTTGATTGAAGCGTGAATGCATTCTGCTGATAACGTTATTTTTCGTGCAAAAGGCACATTAGGAGAATGTCGCAAAAATTAAATTAAAAAAATGTCAATGTAAAATAGAAGCAGGAGCAGGGAGAGTTTGTACCTCCAAAATGACTCTATTGCAGAGATCAGTTTGTCTCTGCTCTTGGGTTTGGCCTTGCAGCGAATGTAACGTTTCATCGAAGCCCAGACTAGAGGAACAATATAAAGCCTGGAGCAAAACCACCAACTGGGATGGATCGAAGGGAAAGCGAGCACAGCCGCAGAATGTGAAAAACGTTATGGTCTCAACACTGCAACGAAAGTTTCCTGCTATGGGAAGGACTGCATCAATAAGATCAACGAATTCCTCCACACAACACAAAGATCTTCCCAGGGATTCAACGTGCTTTAAATGAAGAATGTAGAATGTAGAATGTTCATTATTTCAATAAACACGTTTTCTCTGAAGCACTTTCCCGACTTCACCTTTCTATAAGCATATTATGGACATAGGGGTAGAAAATGGGATTTAACTAAACAAATATAACTAAGTAAACTGATTGTGTACTCTACAGTAGGCTATGTTCTCCCTCTCAGGCTGTACAGTAGGCCTATTGAAAGTAGGCTAATGAGCTTAGACACAGAATAGACACATTAGCGCTTTCAGCCTAATGACTTTCACACATGATTTGAATGATTTACAGTAGACACATTAGCACTCCACATGTAGAGACTGCAGAATACAATGTGTAAATGGTGTTCAATGATTTGCCAATATAATAGTCTTCTGCTGGGTTGCATGTAGCCTACTGTACATGTTTTCAGCCTTTATTGGTTAAATGACCATTTTCATTACGAAAATATTTTTAAAACTCAGTGTCATTCAGACTCAACCTTCTTGTTGCTTGCTTGGTGCTTTGATATCTTTTTCGTTGTCGTTTGAATGTCGGCAAGCAGGCATATTGCGGTTGCAATTTAAGTGAAATTTCTACAATATCCCAACCTATCCCACTCTGATATTTATAGAGTTAAGATAAATTCTTATTTCAATTTTGGGTTCGGCAAAGGACGTTTTTTGGCTTTTTTATTCATGCCCATTACAACTATGCTTATCCGCTTTGACTTAAAGCATCCGTCTCTGGTGTCCAGTCTCCAAGTGTCTCATGCACTATCGTTACACTATCAAATCTATAAGTAACTGTGGTGTACTTCCATTAACGAGACGGCTGCACACGTTCAAAAGGCTTTACTAATAAATGACGGTCACAGCACATACAGTACATGTATGTTCCATACAACGTGTGATCTTGAGCTTGCACAGTACACAACAACTCAAACTACGGTAAGCCTATTAGATCAAACTAATGTGTCAATACACCGCATTACCTCCCTTTTTAGTTTGAAGGTAACTTAAAATATTGCAGTATAAAGAGGAAAAAACGCACGCACATTCCAATCTAATCCTGGGTGCTGGACAAAACACTTACGATGAGAAAGAGGGAAAAAAGTCCGCAACACCAGTATGCTCCTGTTACGGCCCAGGCCGCTGTGTCCTAACTCCGCCCATTGGCACTGACGTGCCTGGGTGCTTGTTTCCCCTGTGTGCCCAGGTGTGCCTGATTGGGAGTGATATTTAAGATCGGCTCAGTCTGCACTCCAGGCGGTTCTCCTCCTCCCGGCTTGGCATTCATTTTGTTGCGTTACCTTCTTCTCTGTACTGACTTACACTTCACTTTTGCGTAACTAACACTACCCTGATTTGCACCTCACCCTTATCGTTATTCTGAAATATTAGTTTATGTTTAACTTTCTTTAATAAATTCATTTATTATTATTTCAACACTGCGTTGGTCTCCCCTGAATGTACATACTCCGAGCCAGTGTGTTACATGTGGGGGCTCGAGCCGTGAGTGTTCCGGAATTGGTACGTAATATTTTTTAGCTAACTCGTCTGGTGGTTACAAAATAAGTTAATTTGTTGGTCAAGTTAAATATTGCCTCTGGTAGCCTATTTGTGCTCACGGGTGTAAGTTACCTGTTGTAGCAAAAACGTGTTTTCGAAATTGGGGAGTACCACGCAGTAATTGTTTGTTTAGCTAAGTGGTTAGTTTGGATTAGTGACTTAAATTGATTGCTTGGTAATTTCTTGGTTGGTTTGTGTTTTGCTTTGTTTTGGGTTGCCGTGGAGGAGGGGAGCCATTGGAGCCTGGCAGCCTGTGCGTTTCTTTGGCTGCAAGGTTGACGCGCAGTTTACAGGTCGATTGGGTACAGGTGCCTTTTGTTAAGTGGGTGGAAGGTAGGTTAGACCTACCGAGCTAACGTGAACCCCCGTTGCAGGTACAAGCGCTTACCGCTGTTTATTTCTTTGCCTTTTTTATTTTAACTTATTGTTTTTGGTGTGTCGAACGCGCTGGGGTTGCGGGAGCAACTCAATTGTATGGGGGCAAACTGAAGACTAGAGGTGGAAATATTTAGGGAAATGTTTGGGAGATAGATACGGGGCAGCTCTTGTATCGGGGAAATGGGGTGGCTGTAATACCTGTACCTGATTGTTTGCCTGTTTATAGCGTCTATCTTTGTAAAATTGTTTTTGATTAGTGAGTCGCATTCAGTTACATCAACGTTAACGTTAACGCACTTAGTTACATCAACGTTAACGAAAAGGAGATGCCTACAGTGAAGGTTGAAGAATTTTTTGAGTCTCCATCGGAGGTTTTGTTGGAAAGTTTAACGAAGGATCAATTATGTCAAGTGATTGATCATTATGGATTCGAACATATTCCAAAAGATCTTAAAAAGCAAGAACTGAAAGAACGTATAAAATCCAAACTAGTTGAATTGATGATTATGTCGATAAATCCAGCACCCGGTGGTTATGGCCCAGCAGCGACCTCCACTCCTAATGGTGAACAGGTTTTCAGTTTTGAGCAACAGGCTGAACTTTTAAAATTACAAATGGAACAGAAACGGTTCGAGGCAGCGGAACGAGAGAAAGAGAGAGCGGAACGTGAGCAGGAGCGTGCATTAGAACTAAAACGCCTAGAGGCAGAGGAAAGAAGACGCGAAAAGGAGAATGTGGCACATGTGAAAGAACGTGAATTAAAACATGCACTGGAACTCCGACGCTTAGAGGCCGACGAAAAGAGACGCGAAAAAGAAAATGAATTAGAACTTAAGCGTATAGAAGCAGAAATAAAGAAACAAGAATATGAAAAACAGTGTGACTTAGAACAAAGACGAATTGAACATGATTTAGAATTGGAAAAACTTAAACAACGTCAAGTAGAGACTGAGCGAGACAGCGATCTTCAGAGAGAGAGGTTAAAATTAATTGCTGAAGGGAAAATGCGGGGTGACGGGGATTCCTCTGGGTTGTCAATGGGCACGGAGAAAAACCTGTCCCATATGATTAGGTTTTTGCCGAAGTTTAATGACCGTGAGCCTGATATTTTTTTCTCTCTTTTTGAAGGTATTGCTGACGAACATGAGTGGAGTGACTCAGACCGTACACTGCTGCTTCAGACCACTTTTACTGGGCGTGCTCAAGATGCGTTTGTGGCGCTGTCGGGGTCCGAGCGTAAAAATTATCAGAGCGTAAAAGAAGCGGTATTAAGAGCGTATGAACAAGTTCCAGAGTACTATAGACAACGGTTTAGGAACTGGAGGAAAGGTGACCGTCAAACGTATGCTGAGGTCGCTAGAGACCTAGTTGGGTTTTTTAACCGTTGGTGTTCCTCAGTTAACATTAACACACGTGAGGAGTTAGTAGATTTAATGATATTGGAACAGTTTAAGAATATCGTTCCCGACCGCTTAGCTACATTCATTAATGAGCACAAAATAAAGACGGTTACTGAAGCAGCAGTGCTGGCCGATGAGTATGTTTTAACGCATAAAGCTAAATCTAGAGATCACTTTAATACTCATTTCTCTGCTCGAGAAGAACATGGGCCGCCTCGTTTTTATGACAATTGGAATTCGAAATCAGAAGTTAAAGATTCGTCTGAGCGCAATAAGTCTGATCCTGATCGCTGTAATTACTGCTGGGAGGTTGGGCATTGGAAAGCGGACTGTGAAGTGTTGAAATCAAAAAATAAGAACAAAGTGAAACCGGCCAAGTGGAGTTTGTGCGCAGTTCCTGTCCGACCGTATAAACTTAAAAATGTAATAGAGGGAAAGGCATTTTGTCCAGCAGGTGATGCTATCCCGGCAGGTGCTTCGGGGTCGGCAGCACCTGTAGCGGAGCCGTCTAGAGCTGAGGTCACTGTTGCTGATGAGTCTGTGGGTGAGAGCTACGGCCCATTCATCACGGATGGTTTCGTCTCATTAGGGGGTTCATCTGAGCGAAAACCCGTAAAAATCTTGCGTGACACCGGTGCTACGGAAACGTTCGTATCTGAATCGGTTCTACCCTTTTCTGGTGAATCAAGCACGGGGAAAAGTGTTCTAATTCGGGGCATTGGGATGACATCCATGTCCGTTCCCCTTCACAGGATTGTATTGAGTTCCGATCTGGTGGAGGGGGAGGTGATTGTTGCGGTTCGGCCAGCATTACCAGTGCCTGGCGTTGACGTGATTTTGGGAAACTTACTTGCTAAAGACAAAGTGTGGGCTAGTGGGCCAGCATCTCTGGTAGTGACCACTGAGCCTGTCCAGGCTTTAAGATCAGATGAGTGTGGCGTAGCATTTCCCGAGGTTTTCACTGCTTGCGCGGTGACTCGCGCAAAGAGTCGCGCGCAGGTAGTGAATGGCTCGACGGAGTCTCAAGGTAAACGTTCTCTTCCTCAGTTGCCTGTTTTACCTATATCCTTTGATCGTGACGATTTTATTCAGGCTCAGAAACGTGATGAGGGCTTGGCTGAGTTGATTGCTTCGGCCTTGCCTGAAGAGGAGCTACCGAACGTAGATAAGGGGTATTTTATTATTGACGGCTTACTTGTGCGAAAATTTATTCTTGTTAACAATGGTATGTGTGACACATTGGTTCAGTGCGTCGTACCGAGTAAATATAGAGAACTGGTTTTACAAACAGCACATGGGGAGGGAGCGGGGCATTTCGGGGTGAAGAAGACTTACGATCGGTTGTTACAGCACTTTTTCTGGCCGAGGTTGAAACGTGAGGTGGCAGCTTACATTAAGACTTGCCATATTTGTCAACTTGCTGGCAAACCGAACCAAGCGATTAAACCTGCGCCTCTGCGTCCCATCCCAGCAGTGGGCCAGCCTTTTGAGCGGTTGTTGATTGACTGTGTTGGCCCATTGCCTCCTTCAAAGTCCGGTTCTCTTTATTTGTTAACGGTTATGTGTCAAGCAACGCGTTACCCAGCGGCATTTCCTTTGAGAAGTATCAATACGAAGTCTATCGTAAAGGCGCTCTCGCAGTTCATTTCAGTGTTCGGGATACCCAGGGTTGTTCAATCCGATAGGGGCAGTAACTTTACATCTAAAATGTTTGCTGAAGTTTTGAAACATCTTCGAATAAAACATAATCTGAGTAGTGCCTATCATCCGCAGAGCCAAGGCGCTCTTGAGCGATTTCATCTTACACTCAAGTCCTTGCTGCGCGCGTACTGTTCGGAACTCCAGCGCGACTGGGAGGAGGGTCTTCCGTGGTTGATGCTGGCTGCTCGCGGGGTATCGCAGGATAGTTTGGGTTTTAGTCCAAACGATTTAGTTTTCGCACATAAAGTCCGTGGTCCTCTGTCTGTGCTAAAAGATGGCCTACAAGAGTCAGAGCCGCCAGTCAACCTTATTGATTTCATTGATGGTTTTAGGCGTAGGTTGTTTTTGGCGTGGCAATGTGCTGCAAAAAATCTCTGCAAGTCGCAGGCACGTATGAAAAAGGTGTTTGATTGCAAGGCCGAGTCTAGAGTGTTTAGTGCAGGGGATCAGGTATTGGCGCTGTTGCCAATGCCTGGTTTTCCCTTTCTCCGGTCCATTTACAGTGGTCCGTCAGGTAAATGAGCTGGATTATTTGATTGCGACACCAAATAGGAAAAAGTCCTCTCAACTTTGTCACGTGAATTTATTAAAACCCTACTATTCTCAGTCACCCAGGACGGAGGAGCCTGGTGATCCGGTTAGTTCGGTTGCGCTGGCTGTAGGGGGTGCGACCTCTTCTCTTCAGAGGGTGGCAGCTGAGGGGGAGGATGAGGTCGGCCCAGACGACTGCATCCTGTTGCCGCGGTTAAGAAATTCAGAGATGTTGGAAAATCTTGATGGCCTGTTAGGTCATATGCCTGCTGATCAGAGGGGTGATCTTAAGTCTTTAATTTTGGCTTTTCCTAGTTTGTTCTCCGATGTACCGTCATGCACAAACTTAATGGAACATGATATAGAGGTTGGTGAGGCTAATCCAATTAGACAGCGGTTTTACCGTGTGCCGGCAGTTAAACAGAAGGTTTTAGATGACGAAGTCCAGTATTTGCTTAGTAATGGGTTGGCTAAGCCATCATACTCCAGTTGGGCGTCGCCCTGTCTATTGGTCGCTAAACCGGATTCTACTTTTCGCTTCTGTACAGACTACCGAAAGGTAAACCTGGTCACTAAACCGGACTCCTTTCCCCTTCCTCGTATGGAGGACTGTATAGACCGTGTGGGCGCAGCGAGGTATGTAACCAAATGCGATCTTTTGAAGGGTTACTATCAAATTCCTTTAACTGCAAGAGCTCAGGAGATCTCTGCGTTCGTCACCCAGTCTGGACTGTTTTCTTACAACGTCATGTCTTTTGGATTGCGTAACGCCCCCTGCAGTTTTCAACGCCTTATGAATCGCGTGATTTCGGGTCTTGAGGGATGCGCAGTTTACTTAGACGATCTGGTGACATGTAGTGGTGATTGGCAGGAACATCTCTCCAGGCTTAAAGCTTTGTTTGAGCGGCTTGTCGAGGCTAATTTGACTATCAATTTAGCAAAATGTGAATTTGCGCAGGCGACCGTAGTCTATCTGGGGAAGGTAGTGGGTCAGGGGGAAGTGCGGCCTGTGCGCGCTAAGGTGACGGCCATTGATAATTTTCCACCTCCTACAACGAAAAAGGAGTTAATGCGGTTTTTAGGCATGATCGGTTACTACCGGAGTTTTTGTTTTAATTTTTCTACTGCCGTTGCACCCCTCACCAATTTGCTCAAGGGTAAGGCAAAGTTTGCCTGGACCCCGGAATGCCAGCAGGCATTTGAGAATGCTAAGTTGCTGCTCAGTACTGCCCCCGTCTTGGCTGCCCCCATGCTAGACAAGCCATTTAAGATCCAGGTTGATGCCAGCCAGGTGGGGGCCGGTGCTGTTCTTTTACAATCGGATGAGACGGAGATTGACCGCCCTGTTTGTTATTTTTCTAGAAAGTTTAACAAATATCAGCTTAACTACTCAACGATTGAAAAAGAAGCTCTCGCCTTGGTATGGGCTCTACAGCACTTTAATGTGTATGTAGGCGGTGGAGTCCATCCCATTGTTGTGTATTCAGATCATAATCCATTGACATTTTTACACTCTCTGCAAAACCCTAATCAACGCCTCATGCGGTGGGTGTTATTCTTACAGCCGTACGATTTGCAGATACGGCATATTCGTGGCATAGAAAATGTTATGGCGGATGCACTGTCACGTGCCCCGATTGTGTGAGGCTTGCCTGTTTCACTTTTCTTATGTCCTGTCTGTCTACCCCTGTCCCTCTTAGAGTACTTTTTCAGGCTCCAGAACAATCGAGGGCCAGGTGGCCGAGGGGCTAGAGAGTGAGACGTGGTGATGGGTGTGAGTGTGGGGTCTCCATCTGACCCCTGGGAGAGTGTATGGTGGAAGGTAGAGTGTATGTTGGTGGTGGATGCTGATGTGTTGGGCGATAAATGGGATGAGTCAGAAATGTTATTGCATATACTCATTTATGTATATTTTATCGTCACAGGGGGATTTTGGGTTTGATTAGTGACAGAGGCCCACAGTTGTGGGCCTCTGTTTTAAGGGGGGGGATATGTTACGGCCCAGGCCGCTGTGTCCTAACTCCGCCCACTGGCACTGACGTGCCTGGGTGCTTGTTTCCCCTGTGTGCCCAGGTGTGCCTGATTGGGAGTGATATTTAAGATCGGCTCAGTCTGCACTCCAGGCGGTTCTCCTCCTCCCGGCTTGGCATTCATTTTGTTGCGTTACCTTCTTCTCTGTACTGACTTACACTTCACTTTTGCGTAACTAACACTACCCTGATTTGCACCTCACCCTTATCGTTATTCCGAAATATTAGTTTATGTTTAACTTTCTTTAATAAATTCATTTATTATTATTTCAACACTGCGTTGGTCTCCCCTGAATGTACATACTCCGAGCCAGTGTGTTACAGCTCCCAAGTTATAATTTATTTACCATGACGTTTCGGGCCAACTCAAGCCCTTCATCAGACGAGACACAGGTTAACTAAGGTGCGTGTGTGTGTGTATCCAACCCCAGTTATTCTCACCGTTGTTTGCTGTGTATCTTGGGCACTCTGAATAGAAGTGGCAGCTGCATTCATTTTCATTTGTAGCCTACATTAGGTGTTTTGTTTGATTTTGTTTAGTGTTTGCTGTGAAACATCTTTGCTGTGTGGTGTGTCTTATTGGTTGGTACCATCACTACATCTATGAGCCTCAGTATTAGCTGTTGAGTACTGGTTATATTGAGCTGAAGCCCTGGACTATTGCAAATTTGCACAGTGTATTGTCTGACTGTTGGATGTCATTTATAATCCTTTAATAGTAACTTATTTCAGTGACTATAGTTATTGTTCCTATTTACTACTGTTTGCATAATAATATATGTGCCATATTTATTACTTAATGCCACTTTGCACAATATCTGCAATACTACTTACTGCCATTTTGTACAATATTGAGATTGCCTTTTGCACACTGCCTACGGTTATCCTTACTGGTGGCGATTTATAGCCCATTGTCTTCCTTGTATTTATAAACAACTTTGTGAAATAAATAAGAATTTGAATACATGACAGCTGTACCCTGATTAGTTTATTCTCTTACTGAACTTGATGGGGAGTTGACCTAGGTGTATGGTATAGGGCTCTCCCACACTTCTAACCGGGAGTGGCGTAGTCACTGTTTAGAATATTATGCTACAGGCCACATTTGAAAGCCATGGCTTTCTTGGGGCATACAAAGGTCCCATACTTGCAATTTTCAGTGTAGCAGGATACATTAGACGGAAGCTCACCTCTCGGTCATGTAGCTTTTTCTTGCAATCTTTGACGATGATGAAGCATGACAAATTCAATCTCGAAAAGTCCGGGAAGAGCATAATGTTGTTATCCTCCCAGCTCAACTTGGTCTTGTTCCTCGCCGCACGAAGCACTAAATCCCTGTCGGAAGATCTCAGAAACTTCGCCAGTATTGGTCGCGGTTTACCTCCTGACTTTTGGTTTTGGCTAGTGAGTCTGTGTGCACGTTCTCTCGGGCTTCCCCTCGATGCCGAGTAACACAGGGATCAAGTCCTCCAAAAACGTAACGCATCCCCATCTTCTTTCCCTTCAGGAAATCCAATAAACCGGACATTGTTACGCCTTGCACGATTTTCCATGTCCTCCAATTTATCCCAGATCATATCTACCTCTTTCTTGCTAGTGGGAGGGTTAGCTTGCCAGTCTTTCTCAGCTGTTTCAAGGTATTCCTTTCCAAATCGTCAATTTGTGTGATTAAAGTGGAGAGTTTGGCTTCCGTTGAAGCGGTGGTACGGCAAATTTCTGCCAATCCCTCTATTTCGCTAACCTGACTCTCGCCAGATGAATTTCGTTTCGCTTAGCTCCGCCTAGCTTCACTCACATCCATCTGGGACCTCTTCCATTGAGAGTGATTTCTGCAGCAGATTTTATGGTAAAGCCAATCAGGACGCAGGGCGAGAGTTTCATAGATGTGACATAGCGTAGAAGCGACTGTGAGACTGTTATCAGCGTCACGGGTTGGCTTTGATGTAAGTGGTTGAAGTAGCACGTCAATAGATGACGAACAAGTGGCTTATTGAATCATATGCAAGCATTTTTTGATTAGGCCCAGCCTTCTGAAGCAACACTCCAATGGATTGCTTCCAGATGGATGAGTGGAGCTAGGCGGAACGAAATTCATCTGGCGAGAGTAAGGTTACTATTTCACTGGATATCTTCATCAATGTTGCATAAATATTATTGATGCCCTGGCTTATGCACTGGGTCGGTTGATTAGCAATAGCTCTCATGTGAGCGCAAATGCTTTTTAATGTCGCCACTGCTCGGTGTCTTGGGACTTTTCAACATATTTTAGCCCTTCACTAGTTTAACTCTCAACAAATATCTGGTTAAAAATGAAATTTAAAGAATAAGTACAGCAGAACCTAGCGGAGCTCACTTTCAGGTAGCCTCCTCTCGCATTGAATCACGTGACTCTCCAATATTGCTCCAACTTTAAAGTACACTTCTACAGTTAACATTATGACTATGAATATCAACATTACACACATGATTCAATTAACTTTACTGAATGCTGTTAACTCCTTTAGTTACTTAAACTGTGAACCTGTAATAAACTAAAATCAGCAAACAGTCTGCAGTTGAGTTGCTTCCTCATTAGACCCTTGATCTGGAGTTTCTGGAGAGTAGCGAGGTCTCAGCTGGTCTCGGTGGCGTCGGTACACTTGGTCTTGGCCCCTGTATGACACCGGCCCAGTCTGCTGTTTTACTACTCCTGGAATCCACCTTGGAGTTTCTCCTGCCGTTTGTCATGTTCTTCCTTCTGCCGATACTGCTTTCTCCTCACTGTTTCTTTGATGCTTGGTTTCAGGAAGTCCAATCTAGTTCGCACATGTCTCTTCAATAAAAAGTCGGCAGGTGACTCTCCAGTTGTGCTGTTGGGAGTTGTGCGATAGCGCAGCAGAAAGTGAGAAACTTTGTCCTATATGCTTAGATCTTCTCTTGACAGCTTTTTCATGCCAGTTTTAAATGTTGAGACATATCTTTCTGCTAAGCCATATGTGGCTGGGTGTCTTGGAGCACCTGTTGTGTGGATAATTCCATTTCTCCTTACAAACTGCTGGAATTCCATACGATGCAAACAATCTCTTCAATCTTGTGATGGTTGCTGTGGAAGTTATTTGGGTAATTTTGTACACTTCCAACCATTTTGAATATGCGTCAACTATGATCATGAACATGTTGCCCATGAACGGCCCTGCAAAGTCAATGTGAAGTCTTTTCCACACATCCCCAGGGGTGTAGCGGGGTGTAACATGGCGTGGCATGCGTTGCTCTAGCTGGCACGTCTCACACTCTTTGCAGACATTTTCTATGCTCATGTCGATTTTAGGCCACCAAACATATTGCCGTGCAATTGCCTTCATCTTTACAATGCCAGGGTGCCCACTGTGGATCTCTTTTAGCACTGATGTTCTCAGCTTTGCCGGTGTAATTACTCTTGAGCTCATCTCTTTTTCTGTTATACACTTTCAGTTCATCAGGAATTTCTTTTGGCCATCCTTCCATGATGTACCTGTACAGCTTTCAAAGCTCTTTGTCGGTCCTTGTGGCCTTGGCAATCTGTCTTGCTCTCAGTGGCACACCCTCTAGGTGCTCACATATAAGCGCATCAATGTCAGTAGCACACGTGACAGCCCGTCAGCGTTGCCATGCTTTTCTGACTGGCAGTAAACAATGTTGTAATCATACGCAGACAGTATGATTGTGTGGTAATCATACGCAGTAATCATACGCAGACAGTATGATTGGCCCACCTCTGGATATGCGCTGCTGCCATTGTGGGGAGCCCTTTGTGCTCTCCAAACAATGTCAATAGAGGCCTATGATCTATGATCAAATTTAACTGTCGTCCCCACAGATATTGATAAAACTTTTTCAAGCCATACACTAGGCTCAATGCCTCTTTCTCTATCTGTGAATACTTTTTCTCTGCTGGGGACAGCGTTCTAGAAGCATAAGCTATCAGATGCCCCATTTGGTGTTGTGTGCTGAATTACTGCTCCAATTCCATAAGCAGACGCGTCACATGCAAGGGTAAGTGGCAGGTTTGGATCATAGTGCACTAACACTTTGTCACTTGTCAATAGTTCTTTACATTTATTAAATGAATCCTGCTCAGCTTTGCTCCATCTCAAGGTGGTTTGGTCTTTTAAGAGTCTGTAGAGTGGTGCCAGCACTGTGCTCTGCTGTGGCACAAAACGGCCATAGTAGTTCACCAACCCTAGGAAGGTTTGTAGCTCTTTGACATTTGTGGGAGCTGGTGCATCATGTATAGCTCTCACCTTATCTTTAGATGGATACACTCCCTTGCCATCTAGCACATGGCCCAGATATTCAATTTGGGTCCTGCCAAACTCACACTCTGTCTAGGTTCCTTAGATGTTCCTAGGCTAATTTTTTTCATGGGTTTTACGGGTTAGAGTAGTGTTGTCAAATAAGCCATTACTTCAATTCATCGTGTTTCCTTACTCTCTGACAACATGGTGATCATTTTTGGAATGGTTACAGTTTATTTTCCATTATTTCCTACATACTGGACCTTTAACTCATTGAATGCCAAGCTGTTTTCGGGAGCTTTGTCCTAGTGCCAGCAATCTAGACCATTGTTGATGATTTTTGTACAGCCACAGCATATTCTGTGTTATAGCTATGAACACATACAATGGCTCGTTTAAAAGGTGAGACTTTAAGCTCTCGGTGGGTGCAAACCGTGTATTTCTACACGCATCTGTTCCTGAGAAATCCCAAGCTAAACAGTGGCTAGTTTTCATCAAAATCGCTGTTTTTTTTCTAGAAATGGAGATATAACGTCTTTCATGAAATATGAAGTGTTGCCTGTTACTTACTTGTGTAAACTTTCCGGGGAAGTGATTAGCGAGACCTGGCGAGACTGCCACCTAGTGATAGACCCACGAAAATGGCCTGGTTTTGACCTGACGTGCATGTGTCACTGATTCGACCCAAAGCGGCAACCGAGTTATGATAAAATGTCCAGATTGTGCGTTTTCATGAGTTTTCGATCGTCATATATTTCATTTCCATTAATCACAGAGTTCCCAAAATCACATATAAGGTGTGTTAGAGTGTCTAGTTTCGTAATTACAAAAAAAGCTAAAAACGTAATATTACGTTTTTGGCACTCAATGAGTTAAAAACGAACTATATAGCCTATAGCCACCTAGCAGAGTGGAGTTTTAAATAACAAGATGCATGGGTTCGTTAAGCTTAAGGAGAACGAGTCATTGAAAACTCAAATTCGATTCTACAAAGGCAAAGTAAGTAAACTCCAAACTGTAGGCTATTGAGTGCAGGGCAGACCTAAAACATAGCGAGAACTCCAGGAACCAAGGGAAGTGTTCACTTACAGTCTGATGCCTCTCCAAATGCAGAAACGAAGCGCAATCATGCCATTACGTTAAGACGTGTAAAGAAAAAAATATTCATATTTTGCTGTAATCCAATGACATGAAAAAAGAGTAATCCACAGCAAACAGTAGGCCTAGATGCACAAAAAGGGTCATGGTGTATCTAGCCAGACCTACGCACGTCACATTCACCAGCCAGTTCCAAACAGGTGAACGAGGCCTCTCCACTGCTGTTTAAACAAAGTGGAATAAAAAGTCCAAATCTACACACAACGCAAATTCAATTAGTAAACTGACAGGACATTTATATAGCCTACATGGCATTTAGGCAACCTTTATTGCAACGTTGGCACGGCAAGATGTCCAGACTAGTGCAACTGTAATTTTCGCTTGATTACAGGGACTACTGGAGCGGCCCACTCGCTATGCTTTTTCTGGGGAAATGATATTCTCCTTCTCCAGCCTTCTTAGCTCGTCCTCCACTCGAACTTTCATTGCAAAAGGCATGGGGCGGGCTTTATGGAATCTTGGAGTGGCATTGTTTTTTACCGAAATTGTTGCCTTGATTTCCTTTAATGTTCCCAGTTCATCTTTGCCTCAATTGTTGTGCATCTCGATGAGCCGTTTCCATGTTGAGTGCGATCTCAAGGGCTCTCGCAAAAGTCAGTCCATCCATTAAGAGTAATTTGCGCTGACTGGCTTCATTGTAGATTCCACTGACAAAGCCATCACGCAGAGCCTCATCCAACTTCTCCCCGAAATCACACTGCACAGCTAACTGCTTCAGCTCGGCAGCAAAATGAGTCACTGTTTCGTCACTTTTCTGAACACATTTCCGAAACCTGAAGTGTTCGGCTATGACCAACGGTTTGGGCTCATCGTATCCTGTGAGTATTCCCACGATCTCATCAAAGGTTTTGTCTTTCGGCTTCTGGGGATGAACCAAGTTACGCAAAAGACTGTATGTCGAAGCACCCACAGCACTTAATAAAGTTGCTACCTGCTTGTCGTCTCCAACGTCATGCGCTATGAAAAAGAGCTCCATGCGCTTCACGTAGGCCGACCACTGTTCATGTTCAGGCTTGAACTCGTCAGGTCTAGCAAAGTTAGCCATCTTCACTCACTTCACTGCTCACTACAGTAAAATCCACTTTGCCTCGTCGCCAATTATGTGGTGTACTTCCATTAACGAGACGGCTGCACACATTCAAAAGGCTTTACTAATAAATGACGGGTCACAGCACATACATGTATGTTCCATACAACGTGTGATCTTGAGCTTGCACAGTACCCATTAACTCAAACTACGGTAAGCCTATTAGATCAAACTAATGTGTCAATACACCACAGTAACCGTGACAAACAGGGTAAAAGATATATAAACTCATGCTATTGTATTATCATATATGTTTGGTAATGGCTCAACTGCCTCAGATTGTTCTACTGACTTGGAAACTGGATGCGTCATGGAAGCAGTAAGTCAAGTCTCATCAAAAATTGTAGTGGCAGAACTCCCAAGTGCCACCTGGTGGTTGTTTGGGTCAACTGCAGTTTGTGCCATATCTGCCGAGAATATTGTGCACCATTCTTGCGTGATTCATGCAGGAAACCGTCCAAACTTAACTGATACCCACTGTAGCAGTGACATCAGATTACAGATAAAAACACAAAATACAATACAGTGAGTGCCAAGTCAGATTCCAGAGTTCATAATTAACATGTGTAGCAGGGACAAGAAATTTAGCATAATTTAGTGACGACTACGCCACCTCTAGGTTCCTAGCACCCCTAGGAAATAGTTTAAGCCAATGCTAACCCTTTAAGTTCAATTTAGGCCACACAGGTTCATAACACGTGGGAAGATAGAGACATAGATTCCAAAAATATAAATGTTATTGACCGATCTTAGTTACAATCATAAAAACACAACTCTGAGGAAATGTCACAGCAATTCACACACACACACAATACTGTACATACGGTGACCAGCGAGGCTGCACGTCAGCTGGCACACAAGGTCTATGGGCACTCTTAAAAGAAAATTCCGGTATTTAGCACTTTGAGTCCCTTTTCTGGTTTGTTTTGGATGAACTAGAGTGGTGGACACCGAAATTTTGACGATTGGTCCTGTCTCGACCGTTCTGACTCATTTTGAATCGCCTTTGACTAGTCAGAGTGGCTGCCAGCAGGCATACTGTAGGCTACTCAAACATGTCCTAAATCAACCCTTAACATTCGTTTTCCAAACTGTGCAACTCACCGAGTGGTTAGTGGTGTTCATTGATTATTAAAAGCAAATATATCGGCGCAATGTATGATTTCCAGCCGTCTTATTTGCTATTGTGGAACTATTCACAACTGCTCAATATTTGAACCTGAAGCATAGACGGTGGCGCAGTAATATCAACGCGCAATGAGTCTTCCAACAGAAATCAATGGGATTTTACAAAATGCCAAATAAAACACGACATAAACTGTATTTCGCTACGCTACTTGTTTTGGAACACCAACGAACACCACTAACCACCGGAATTTTCCTTTAAGAAAAGGGAAAACCGAGCAGGGCGATGGCTTAACACGACCGGCAGGACTACAGGAGGGGAAAGCGGTCCAGAAGACTCACACACATCACACGTGAGAATCACACTGCAATCACTGCACTCGCACTGCAATCACACTGTACTCCAAAGATAAGGACTGACACCCGAGGTGTGCTACAGGAAACGTGAAGGGACCCCACCACCTGAGGGTTAGCCTGCCGCTCGCTTGGACCACACCGCACCTGTCCAAAGGAGAACAAGGGAGAGAGGGGGAGAGACTATGGTTAGAATTATGGGTAGCACAATCACAGTAACTTAGCCATGTCGGTATGATTATTATACTCAGGGGTGAAAGTAAGCCGGTACTGGCCGGTACGGAGTACCACTAAAATATTTGGAGAGGGTACGCCGTACCGGAAAGAAAACTATACTGTCTCTGAAAAATATTGCACTTTCAGCATGACAACACAACTGCTAATGTCAAATTACCAGAAGCAACACGTTTCCCCCAAAATATATTTCATATACATCGTTCTGAACTGTATCTGAATTGTGTCTAAACCTCCCGTGCAGCTGGACAGACAACGAGCAAGCTATAGCGCGCGTACAGTAGCCTACAGTAATTGCGCCAACGTGCACTGGTAAAGTGTTTTAGCAGACGGACGTTTCTTGGAAAGTCTCCCAAATAAAAAAAACATACAGGCTAAAGAAAAATATGCTGATGTTTCAATAGCCTATTCTGGTTTTATGTAGTGTTTTGCTGGAGAGACAAGAGACAGACAGCACGTGTACGGCTTAACCAGATCTTGCGCAGCAATAATGAAAGTGTTTTAGCGGACAGAAGTATGTTGCAGTCTCCCAAATAAAAAGGCATGACTCAAAGAAACGTGTTTCATGATGTATACAGTAGCCTATATAAAAAAAAAAAATTGGAAGTGGGAGCGAGCAGAGTAACTAGGCTAAATATTTCATATTTAAAATTTTCAGCTAACATGGGTTTACTAAATATAGGTGCACTTACTACCAAAACCTTTGCAATCAATGATTTTATTAGTGAAAAAAAATTGGATTTTCTGTTTCTTGTTGAAACCTGGCTGACTTCAGACAGCGAAGCTGTTCTTGTTGAGACTTGTCCCCCAAATTATAATTTCTTCCACTCAATTAGACAAGGCAAACGAGGTGGTGGAATTGCCTCCATTCTCTCAAACAAATATAGTTGCGCACGAGTCAACTTTGGCGAATTCGCTTCCTTTGAGTATATTGCCCTCACTCTGAAGGCTGACCCAGCTGTACTTCTATTAACCTTATACCGCCCTCCTAAACTATGGACTGGCTTTCTCGACCAGTTTTCTGAACTTATGTCGCTCATCATCACTAGCTATGATCGGATAATTGTAAATGGCGACTTCAATATTCATGTCAATAAGATAACTGATGCTAAAGCCAGTAAGTTCCTTAATGTGTTGGACAGTTTAGAGCTAAAGCAGCATGTTACAGGACCCACCCACAACCTTGGCAACACCCTCGATCTAGTCATTTCCAGAGGGATAGAAGTCACAGACTTATCAGTAAATGATATAAATATGTCTGATCATCATTGTGTATCTTTTAATATTGTACTACATACTCCAAAAATTCATCCCGAAATTGCAATCAAATCGCGACTCTTGGACATTAGAGCAGAACAGCAGTTCATAGCTCTTATAGACTCCATAAATTTAGATATTTTACATCATCCCATTGATCAAATGGTAGAGGCTCTCAATCGTGAATTAGGCGCTCTGCTTGACAGAGTGGCACCCTTAAAGACTAAAAAAAGGCCCTGTAGCAAACTGACACCTTGGATGAACGAAAATATCCATGATCTAAAAAGATCATGTAGGAAAGCTGAGAGAACATGGAGAAAAACTAAGTTACAGGTTCACCGTGCCATTCTAAAAGAAAAAATTGCAAATTATAATAGAGCTATTCGGAATGAGAGGAGGAACCACTTCTCTAAGGTAATTGCTGAAAACAGTGGAAACTCTAGGGTGTTGTTCTCTACCATTGATAGGCTATTGCATCAAACACCTTTTGATACACTCAGTCAGGCATCCTCTCTAAGATGCGCAGAATTTGCAGACTTCTTCAAAAACAAAGTCATTTCTATAAGGGAGGCTATTGGTAACACAAGTAATATGTTTGATAGTACACCCAAAAACAGCCCCCCAAAATTAAGGTCCTTTAGCACTATTACTCAATCTGAGCTTGGTAAAATTATAACTCAAACCGGCTCCTCAACATGTGTTTTAGATCCAATCCCTACTACATTCCTCAAAAAAGTATATGATGGCTTAGCTCCCTTTTTTCTCAAGGTAATAAATACCTCATTAGAAACAGGTATATTTCCAACTGCTTTTAAAACCGCTGTTGTGAAACCTTTACTTAAAAAGTCAAATCTTGACCATACCAATCTGAGCAACTACAGGCCTATATCAAATCTATCGTTTTTGAGCAAAGTACTTGAAAAAGTTGTTTGTAATCAGTTAAATACCTTCCTCAACGAAAACAGTATCCTTGAAAAATTCCAATCAGGTTTTAGATCAAATCATAGCACAGAAACGGCTCTAGTAAAAATAGTCAATGATCTCAGACTGGCTACTGACTCAAACAAAGTCTCAATCCTTATTCTTCTGGATTTGAGTGCGGCATTTGACACCATTGATCATAGCATCCTAATTCACCGCCTTGCGAAGTGGGTGGGTCTCTCTGATAATGCTCTAAACTGGTTTCAAACCTACATTACTGGCAGAGATTTTTATATCAGTCTAGGAGATCATGTATCTGAAAAACAAGACTTGCCTTTTGGTGTGGCCCAGGGGAGCTGCCTTGGTCCCCTGCTATTTTCTCTATATATGCTTCCATTGGGAAACGTCATAAGTCAACATAATGTAAACTTCCACAGCTACGCAGATGATACCCAATTGTATCTTTCTGTGGAGCCAACTAACCCAGATGGCCTGTGCTCCCTCACTGCATGCCTAACCTCCATTAATCAGTGGATGAGCAAAAACTTTTTGAAACTAAATGATGACAAAACAGAGGTACTTCTGGTTGGACCAAAACTAAAGCGAGATATTATTCTTAGTAATCTGGGGAACTTGGCACACCAGGTCAAACCAAAAGTAACAAGCCTCGGTGTCATCTTAGATGCAGAGTTAAGTTTTAAGCCCCATATCAGTAAAGTTACTCAGACAGCCTATTTCCACTTGAGAAACATTGCCAAAGTGCGGCCCTTTTTAACTCAACAAGATGCAGAAAAACTAATTCACGCCTTTATCACTAGCAGGTTAGACTACTGCAATGCACTTTTCACTGGTCTTCCCAAAAAACATCTAAAGAAATTGGCACTCATACAGAACTCTGCGGCTAGACTTTTAACTAAGACTAAGAAGAGAGAACACATCACCCCTGTGTTGGCTGAACTGCACTGGCTCCCTATTTCCTATAGAATTGATTTTAAGGTTATGTTAATTACTTACAAAGCTCTGAATGGCATAGCACCTAGATTCTAATCTTTTAATCGTACCCAAAGTGCTCCACAAACAAAGTGGAGAAGCTGCGTTTATCCATTATGCCCCCAAACTATGGAACACCCTGCCTCTGTACATCAAGCAGGCGAGTTCAGTAAATATTTTTAAAAAAGATCTGAAAACATACCTGTACAGGAAAGCTTTTAGTTAACTCATCTTATCCTGTAGACTACATTTTCAGATTATTCTACATCTGCTACTATTGGAGGGCGCAGCCAGCCAAAAGCAGATGGGCTCCCCCTATTAAGTCAGGTTCTGCTCAAGGTTTCTTCCTGGAATATGGGAGTTTTTCCTTGCCACAGTTGCCATATGGCGTGCTTGTGGGGGGTAAGAGGGTTAAGGCTGCCAGTCTTATGACGTCATTTTCTATATTTTTGATATGTTGCTGAGTATATCATAAACAGCAAAGAAAAGTGATTGATAATGACTGACTATTATTGTGTTACATGCTTCAAATGTAAAGCACTTTGAGCTGCATTCTGTGTATGAAAGGTGCTATACAAATAAAGCTTTATTATTATTATTATTATTATAAATAAATAAATAAATGTTGAAATTAAGTGTTTCCAATTTATTCATAATCAAAAACAGATACAGGTGGGTTAAAGAGTGATACTAGAGTGATAAGAAGTCCTAGTGAATGCTTGATAAGTAGACTATAATACAGTAAATAAATAAATAATTAGGCTAAGTGAAATTTTCGGCGCGCGCATTAGAACTCTATCATAGTACCACCAAGAAATAAAAACTACTTTCACCCCTGATCAGGGCTTGAAAACGAAATTATTTTTCAAACGTTCCGTTCTGAACGGTTCAGGTAGGCCTATGTTTAACGTTTTCGTACATATCGGTCCTGAACCGGTTCGGAACGCAAAATATCGTTCGTTCTTAAAGTTCCGGCAGTGTTTGGCGGGCCTATCAAGTCTATTTTTGTGGACTTTACCTTAGAATAGACATACTCATTATTTCCTCTTGATTTAGCCTATACCGTAGCTATGCCCAAAAATAATAAATCACAGGCGGCATCCAAAAACATTCAGATGGGCTATCCATCCCATAGCCTACAGACTTACTATAGGCCTAACCTATGCCTATAAATAATTTCTTATCAAAAATATTTCTGGATACGTGCTAAACTCCTTACCTGGTTGTAGCCTAAGTTTTATCCATATTGAGATCTTCAAAGGCTTGCGCTATAATTCCAACCCTGTTTATAAACGAACCTGTCTGTTGCTGACAAGGCCTATCTCAAATTTCCCAAATTTAACTCTTCTACATAGAATAGGCTATAATTGCGCAAACATTTCAAATCCCGACTTTAAAACGACAAGGCGTGGACAGGCAAAATAGGCTATTACGCATAGGCTACAAACAATTTCCAAATCAGTTTCAGTAGCCTACGCTACGAGCTGGCCTAAGATCCGAAGTGGCAGACGGATAGGTTACATTACAACAGCAAGACAAAATCTACACATTTGGACCAAAGGTCCATTTATTCGTTTTTTTTTTTTCAAACTGCAGAAATCAAATTATTAGGCTGTTTGCCTACAGTAGTTGGCTACATAGCGGCTTGTTATTTCACATTAATGCAGTGTAGATGCGGGCTTGTTTTTCGCACAACCGGAAATAGTCTCCCTGACATAGGATATGCTTTTGCGAAATTTTATAAAATATATAGAGAACGAATAAAAAAACGTTATTAACCGGTTTTGTGGATTTCAGAATAACGTTTCTGTTCCGGAACAGTTGAAGACCATTTTGTTTTCGTTTCCGTTCCTCATAAAATTCCGTAAAATTCCGTTCGTTTTCGGTTTTCGTTTTCGTTCCTTGAACCGGTTCGGAGCCCTGCCCCTGATTATACTTAGCTTTTGAGCAGTGGGGCTAGAGGCTGGGATGGTCGTCCCACAGACGTTGAAGGCCCCAGAGGCCAAGCCGGAGCAGTGCAACCACCCTGGTCACGGCGATGGAGGGAATAACGTCACTGCACACAAATGCACGCACACACACCACTAACACACATGCACAGCAGCCGTTCTCACAATGATTTAACCCAGCAAATATGCAAATGTGCATGCAGCACAAAGCCATGCAGCTCTAAACATTCATTAAAACAAGGAACAAAAAGGAAAGGCACAGGATTAACTAAGAAAAGAACACAATAAACTACATGCGAATAAACATAGAAAAGCAAGCACTCAATTAGATGTAGCTGACTACTGCTGACTGCAAGCTGACTACGCCACCCCTTGAACCTGGGTACAATTTATCTGAGCAAGGGGAACTCAAATGTTGTTGTCACAGATGGTGAAAGTGAAAAATATAATGTTTATTAATAAATAGGCTCACAGGGCAGTTGGTTAGTCACCAGATAAAAGAAGAAAAAAAAGAAAAGAAAGTGAATCACATGGACAAGGGTAGGGACTGGGGAACCTCAGCGTGGGCCAATAGGAAGACTAAGATTAGGCCAGATCTTTCTAACACACGTGGTCTGGCGCACACTGAATAACACACGTTTAGCTGCTGGGAAAATACACTCGGGTGGTACGTGAAAAGCCAATTAAGAGTTCATCCTACACACACACACACACACACACACACAAATGTGACACAGCAATTAAGAGTTCATCCTACACACACTGCCGTTGCTATTGGGCTACTGGAGTGGGAACACTAGAGACCGGCTACCCAAAGCTAAGTCGCTAATGGGCCTGCTAAACACTGAGGCTTTCAGCTAGGATGAGGGAGGGGAGACACTGGACTTAAAGTAAAGAGAGAAAAACAAATAATAATAAAAAGAATAAACAAAATAAGTCCACTCTAGCCTACGGCTCACCCGTTTATACAGACACTACGGCAGGTATGCCAGAGGAAGATGGGTAACCAAAACAAACAAATAAACTATGGGTGGCACCAAAAATATAAGTAAAAAGAGAACAGCAATTAGCAACGTTGTGTAGTTGCAGGGATCTTTGACACTGCAAGCATAAACACAAACACGGTAAGAATGGTTGCACTGTCGAGCAAAAGTAGCAATTACAAACAGCCCACATGATCAATTAAATACATGGTAAAATATTAGCCAGTCAGCATTGCAGTGTTCTACATTATTAGAGCCAACATGAATGGCCGCTATGGCCTGGCAAAATGCAATGCAATGTACAGATCAGGTTTAGTACATACCTGTCCAAGAAGGCTATGGCTTCTGGAGAACCAGTCCCCCCCCGCTACAGTAACCGCACTGGCGGACACTGGTGAATGGTACATAAAATGCTACATTGAGTCCGGTCTCATACTACAGACAGAAGAATGCAAACACCACAGCTCCGTTCTATAACGTACCTTGTAGCTGACGTTACTGAGAACACGGCCGCATTCGCACACATACACACACAAGCCTGCCACGGTCCTGCCTGCGTCTGCTCTCCTATACACAGTTAAACAAATGCCCACTTAGCAAACTAGTTATCGTGACAAAAGAATGTGAAAGAAATTCAGACATACCTGTGGACTCCACCAACCCGGAACCAGCTGTGTTTACTACAAGCTACCGACTTAAGGACCCCAGGTGCCTATAAATAAGCCTGTCGGTAACGCGGCAGGTAGCTTGATCAATCAACACCCCATTCCCCACTTAATGACGTAGAGCATATGTTTAGAGAGAGAGAGAGAGGTCATGAGACTAGCTGTGCAGAACGGGAGAGATAGAGAAAACAGCAAACTATTACTGGCCCACAGGCTACAATTCACCCCCTCCAAATGAATCGGCAGCCCGATGATGGCGGCTGGGAGCCTGCCACCTTGCCCTCACATCTCCAGCTTCCCCGCCCTCTGCCGGACATGTTCCTGGGTTATCCTTAGGCTCTGCTGATGTTCGTGAACCCAGTCGTCCAGCGTACTCTCCCCCCAGTTTTTCAGAATGCTATGTTATAGACGTTCTATGAGGTACCAGTGTTTAGCTGTGTCACAAAACAATAAGCTTTGTCAGACTACTTTTAAAATGATATTCAGGGCTATATACATTTTAAACATTCGGGGCTGAAGACCCGACAAAGCCTTGCGTTCATTCTTCAGGTGGGAAGTGTCAGGAATTTTCATACGAGACGTTCTCATTGGTGGTTAGTATATGAAGTAGGGAATTGACAGCAACATATCCAATCACATTATGAGAGATGCTGAATTTAACATAAACTGCGATGTTTGATTTTAAATGAATGTAAATTTAGCCGGGACTGTAAGCTGGCACACGTGGGTGCTCGATGTTTTCAGTGGGTGCCCGAGAGACGGAGCACCCACGGTATCGGCGCCTATGACAAGCGTATCTCGCGGTTGCATCCATTACAAACAAACATGCAATGTGAACATCTGGGATTGGGGAGAGCACTAAATGCTCTTTTGAATAAGCACGAAGTCAAGCCTTTAAATGAAAAACACTCTTTAATAATCAAAGAAATAAACACTAATGAAGTAAACTTGTGACCATCAAAAATAGTTTATCGCCTGTAACTCCGTGATAACAGGACGTAACAGGAAGGCATTTGGCTGAGCAACGGAGGTTAATATGCTCTATATTTTGTCCAAATGATGTCTGTCTATCATCGTTGCACTCGGTGAAAACCAGAATGTTTAATTTGTCCTGCGTTTCTTCTACGGCTGCAAACGGGATTCACTCGCTGTTAACCAAATATTTCTTTATTAGGGCAGGGCAGGCATATTTCTGGCTATTAAATTATTTCTAAACCAGTCTGCTAAAGTCTGTGTAGGGTTTTCCAGCTCCATTTCTTTTTACGAGACACCCTGCTCACTTGAGACCTCTGCCGGCTGTTGCAGCATCGTTGCAGCGTCAAAATTACAGCAATTTGACTGGAAAAATACAAATTAAAGTTGCGTGATGCTGCGTGATCCCGCGCGCGGACCGCGAGGGAAGCTGGCCAAGTTGAAGCACTGCCCACTGTAAGGGGTAGTCCTGGACTTCTAGATTCCATACAACTGACACAACTGCTGGACCAACAGACTCTCAAAGTTCCTCCCTTGGTCCGAATGTAAACGTCTTGGAGGGCCAAAACGGTGGAACCACTGCTGGACCAACAGTCGGGCCACTGTAGAAGCCCTCTGGTCCATGGTGGGGATTGCTTGGGAATACTCTGTCAAAACGAGGACATTTTCCCTTCCATCACTCGCTGGCTCTAATGTGGTGAAGTCCATGGCCAGAATTTCATTTGGCTGAGTAGCCTGGAGCGTTCCTCAGTAGGTGCGGACCTTTGGCTGGACGGCCTTTCCCAGCACACACCTCTGACACTGTTGGCACCAGCTTTCAACATCCTGTGCCATATTTGGCCAGAAACAGCGGGCCCTCAGTAGTTGGACGGTTCTTTCGGTACCCTTGTGTCCCTGCTAATCGTGGACACTTCGAAGAACGTCCTCCTTTAGGCACTAAAGAGTCAGCATATGGTGTATTTCTGGGCCTCCCCCCTGAGCATGGATGAGGCGGTAGAGCACCCCTTCCTCCTCGATCAGGCAGGATCTTGCTGGAAGTGGACAATGCTGCTCGGTCCTCCCTCCTTAGCCTGCTCCCTTGTCGACGGTACCTGTACACTGGCCCAATCACAGGATCTGCCTCTTGTAGCAGCCGCAGGTCTTGGGGCGTGTGGCCTGGCAGTGCCACCACCTCTTGGCACTGGCACCTTGTGTTAGCTTGCAGGACGATGCCTGACAATGCTCCCAGCAGTGGGACTTCTGTGCCAATGGCAAAGCGCTCCAAGTATTACCCAGTGTGCCCAGTGTAAAGTTTAAATGCTGATCCTGTCATTAATAGCAACAGCATAGACATATGCCTATTATAAAGTGAAAATCCGTTGCACACGGGTGGTGCCATAGGTCTATGTTTGCTTACATGAAACATAATACATAATATGTTTACATATTGATAGTAAATAATCCACGGACCCCGACCACCAATGATGTGTCTTTTGACTGTTTAATTGAATCAACTTAGAATTACTCAACAACTTACATTGTTTCACAATCACATGGGCTATAGCCTATAAGGCTGTACACAGAGCCAAACACACGCGATAAGAGCAGCCAGCGGCACCAACCATAAACAATAACATTATGGCATAAGCTAACATATTATGGCAATAGCCTATTATTTACAATAGGCTAGCTAGGACTATAGCACAACACAACCCTCTCACTGCTTGGAGAGACGCAACAGCACATACTGAACACAACACAACGATGCACATAGCCCTTCTTATAAGTAGACGGCCTATCACATAACAGCAATCCTTAGGCCTACAACAACAGCAAATTTTAAGTAAAAGCAGTGACCTAACACAGAAGTGACCACAGCAGCCTGGGTTCAGCTGATTTTGCTCGAGGTCCGGTAAGCCATGATGTGGACAGGCGATGACCTGATTTAAGCCAAGATGTGATGAAAGGCGTTGAATCGAATCTCTCCAATGGAGGTCCATTTAGGTCCACAAAAAGTAGTGGTGAGATGCTGGCTTCACGTAGTCTATTGTGAGTCTTACAGTCAGTGTCATTCACAGCTGAAAAGCCCCTCACGCACTCCGATGAAGTGGGCAGGTATGTTCTGCTTGCTATGGACAGCTTCTCCAGCGTTTTTCCTGTTGGAGCATGATCATCTTGTAACTTCCACTCGCGAAGCTCCTGCACTGCTTCACAGGCAGATTCACCGAGTGTTTTCGCAAGGGCCCGTATTTCTTTTTCTCCATAAAGTATAAGTGTGTTGCGGTCCTGTGGCCAAAAGCGCTTTTTGAGGGGTTTGAGCATATTCACGAGATCTGACTCTGGCATTCGCTTTTTAACATTGTCGATCACAGACTGATAGAACTGACCCCTTTTAATCTCACCGCTGCTCTCAATTAGCTCCAAACTTTTAAACAGTCCTTGTGCTATGTGTTCCTCGGCCTTCTGTGCAGATTTGTGTCGTGGAAAAACCGGTCCACTTCCGAATCCACTGAACAATTTATCACTTAACTACTTACTAATTAGCACTCTGGAACAAAGCGTCCGAAGGAGACAATGCAGACAGGAGATCTCTGAAGACTGCTGATCTTTATTCACCGTATTGCAGTGATAGTCCAGCCTAAACGATGTCCAGACCAGGTGTCAAGCAATAGGGTGATGTGAGATGTCATCAGCTGGCGCCCCCGATGAGATCTGACTAACAGGTGGCTGCGACCTATCTTTTATACTCCTTAACCTTGGGGTTGGGCCCTCTCGCCACCCTCGAAAGACACCTGTTGGCCTATCAGCATCCACCAAGGTTACGACTATTGGTGGAACCCATTGTCTCATCATGCATAAATTATATGCAAAACTGTCTCCTTCTGGGTTTTTTTCCCAGATTCTGTTTTTTTCCAGTTGTAACAGGGCTTCTTATCTTGCCACCTGTTACTTGGCCTTGCTGTTACCACCATTACATCATCCAATTACATCATCCTCTCGCTCTCGACCATCTAGTTCACTGTGAACTCCTTCACCCCCTCGACCATCCAGCCAGGTGTCACTGTGAACTCCCTCACCCCACTCCTTAACTGCTGGTCTGGTCTGTTTAAGATGTGTACAGGCCTTGAAGTCTCATAATAATTGCAGTAATATCAAAGTTTATAAAAACCATACATGCATCCGTTAAGTCATAGAAATCCACCACATTTGCCTCCACACTCTTTCATAGCGGAAAGTACATCGATGCACTGTTGAATATGACAATTAGCGCTCACTATATCCATGTCCCTTGGCTGCAACCTTAGTGACAGGGCCTGCAACTCACGAAGTATGTCTTTCATGCAAGCCAGATCGGCTACAAATCCAGTGTTTGAAAGTTGTTTATGGAGGCCAAGGAATTTCGAGATGGATCCTCAGTGTCATTACGAGATGGATCCTCACTTGCGACTTTAAAGTGGCTTGCTAAAGCAGGGTAGTTGTTCCAGACTCCTTTTACAGTTCTAAAACTGCTCGACACCCACCTAATAGTAAAAATCTGCCCGATTTTTAAAAGCTGCACGTTCAACTCCGCGAGGAGTCTGACCAGAGACGGTTGATAAAGCGAGACGATTCATAAGAGGGTAAATTCTGGCACGTTGTGACGTGGGGTTCGAAGCTGTCACGCCCATTTAGGAGTCTGGCGGGAGGTCCAGTGTCTATGTATTCCTATGGGAGAAATGAACATTTTCACAGAATTTGACCAATCCCTTAGCCCTACATTCAGCGATGTAAGTTTTGAACCCATTTTCTAGAAGCCACATGTCTCCCTAACATTCCGACATTGAAATTGTATTTTCCAACTAAACAAATAAAGACAAAAATAGCTTTGTTCGTGATCTGTCACTGTCTCCTCAAAGCTCTGGTGCACAGCCACCTGTTCTCAGAGGCTCTAGTCTAGACTCAGAGATGGTTGATAAACTAACCTAACATATTTTTGCTAGAACTAGACTACCACAAAGTTGCTGAACGTATGTTATTTCAGGTTTGTTTGCAACAATATATAAGTTTAACCAAAGTTCTTAGCTGCTAGCTAGCTAGCGAACATTCCCATTCACTTTCCGTTTACTGTGCTAACGTTAGCTAGCTAGCTAGCTAGCTCGGTTAACGGAGCAAAATTAAATTATTCATTCCGTGTCCGAAAGAGTGTTTCATTGGCATCACACACAAACAATGACTGTAAAATAGTATACAAAATGATATGTATATGTTATTATCGCTTATTCAGAGAAAAGTTTATGTTTTGACACGCCTATTTAGGAGTCCGGAACTAGTGCCATTTCGTTCCATTGGTGAATCGTCTTATGATTCATCTTAGTTAACTATAGAATCTTTGGTCTGACATTCTTTGCTGACTGGTTGTATAAAGTGTACAACTTTGAAAACGAAAATCTCGAAATGGTTACATCCAGCAACGAGGACGGCACGATGGACTGCCAGCTCTAAGGTGGCAAAGGCAGTGTATTGGCTGAATTCTTGGGAAGTCCTGTTTTAGGCGAGTAATGACCCCACTGCGTTTGCCAGTGAGGACAGAAGCGCCGTCAGTGGCTATACTGATTAGATTTTTAATCAAAAACTCCTCATCAAACCCTGTCACATAGAGTCTCTCTCAGGCTGTTGTAGATGGACTCGGCGTCTGTGCCCTGCGCTAACTCCTTGAGGTCTAAAAAGACATTATCCACATCTCCCTTTCCTGTCACGTCACATCTCACATACATAATCATATACAAGGATACAAGGAAGTTTATTGTCACATGCATATAGTTACTGGAAGTAAGAAATGCAGTGAAATTATGTCTGGTGTCAGCCTATTTGTGCATTAATGGGGGGGGGGGGGGGGTAAAAAGTGCAGTAGAAGAGGGGTTTAGTAGATTAAAGGAGAATTCCGGTGTGATATTGACCTAAAGTGTATCGAAACATGATACCGAGTCCCCTGCACTCCAAAATCTGGCGCTAGTTAGCCGATGCTACCAACATCTTTTTCAATAGTGGTGCTTCGGCATCGGGCTAGCCATGCAAATAAATCACTGTTTTACACCCATTTACGAGGCTCAATGTATCTCCACACTTCATTGGTAGACTTCCGAGGGCCCTGACATTTAAAACGAGACATTGAGAACTTTGAAAAAGCACTGGTAGTTTACTTACAAGACGATTTATACAGACAGTATCTTCACGAAGTTTAGCGTTTGCAGCCATCTTGAATTTAGTCACGATAAGTCGAGCAACGAGTAAGAATGAACAGCTATGATAAGGGATCAGATTCAAAAAATAATTCAGTGGAAATGCATGGATTCCAGTTGCTGCTACTGGAAGAAACTGGAATCCATGCATTTCCACTGAATTATTTTTGGAATCTGATCCCTTATCATAGCTGTTCATTCTTACTCTTGCTCGACTTATCGTGACTAAATTCAAGATGGCTGCAAACGTTAAACTTCGTGAAGATACTGTCTGTATAAATCGTCTTGTAAGTAAACTACCAGTGCTTTTTCAAAGTTCTCAATGTCTCGTTTTAAATGTCAGGGCCCTAGGAAGTCTACCAATGAAGTGTGGAGATACATTGAGCCTCGTAAATGGGTGTAAAACAGTGATTTATTTGCATGGCTAGCCCGATGCCGAAGCACCACTACTGAAAAAGTTGTTGGTAGCATCGGCTAACTAGCGCCAGATTTTGGAGTGCAGGGGACAAGTCGAGATGGACTATGAGACATACGTTCACACTCGGTATCATGTTTCAATACACTTTAGGTCAATATCACACCGGAATTCTCCTTTAAGTGGCAAGGGCTGCATAAGAAAGGTGGGGGAGGATTGGGATTGGGGGGGGGGGGGGGGGGGGGGCACCAACAAATAGCACCCAAGAGCAACAGGGGCAAGGAAAAACTCCCTTACCAAGGAAGAAACCTTGGGCAGATCCACGGCTCAAGGGGCTAACCCAACTGCCAGGGGTCTTGGTGTGTGTGTTGGGGGGATGACAGGGGAGATGGGATAGTGTGCTGTGTATGTGGGGAGAGGGCAGTGTGCAATATGTGTGTTGGAGAAGCTTCCTCATGAGACAATGTGCTGTGTATTCGGGGGGGGGGGGGCAGTGTGCTGTAAGTATGTTGGGGATGTGTGTTGGAGAAGCTTCCTGATGAAATAATGTGCTGTGTATGTAGGGGAGAGGGGGGGGGCAGTGTACTGCAAGTATGGTAAAGGGACTTACTATATTGCAAGCAGAGTACTGTATGTATGATGTATGTGAGTGATGACAGTGAAGATGTGTGTGTGGGCGGGAGGGGAGTGGAGCAGTGACTGTGTGTGTGTGTGTGTGTGGGTAGGTGGGGGCAGTGTGCTGTAAGTATGTAGAAGATGTGTGTTGGAGAAGATCCTGAAGACAATGTGCTGTGTATGTAGGGAGGGGGGGAGCAGTGTGCAGCAAGTATGTAGAGGAGGCTTACTGTAGCAAGCAGTGTGCTGTATGTATGTGAGGTGATGACAGTGATGATGTAAGTGTGTGTGTTTTTTGTGTGTGAGTTGGGGATGGGGGGGGGGGTGGGGGGGTCAGAAAGGCTAGGCAATCAAGGACATGGGTAGATGGAGGAGAAATCAAAAATAATAAATAAAAAGTTCTATGGAGATGTGCAAAAGTTGGAGAAAGTCAGATATGTGTGTGTGTGTGTGTTTTGACGTGTGATGAAATAAGAAAATAAATAAAAGGTCTGTAGCATAGGGAGAGGGATGTAAAAGTGCTAAAAGTCTTGTAGGTGTGTGTGGGGGGGGGGGGGTCATGAGTGCTGGGGAGTGAATGAGTGCAAAGTCAGTATAGTGTGAGTTCGGATGGCCTGGGGATAAAAACTTCTCCTGAGTCTCTCAGTTCTGGCTTTGTGACTACATAGGCGTCTTCTTGATTTCAGCGGTAGGAATAATCCATTGTTAGGATGAGAAGAGTCCTTCAGAATCTTTTGGGCTCTTAGGAGTACTCTTCTGGAATAGATATCTTGTAGAGCAGGGAGTTGAGTTCTTATAGTACGTTCAGCTGAGCGCACTACTCTCTGCAGAGTACTACAATCTCTAACTATGGAGTTCCCATACCAGGTGATGATGCTACCAGTTAGAACACTCTCAACCGCTGAAGTGTAGAAGGCCTTCATGATGGATGTAGAAACTTTGAATTTCCTTAGCTAACGAAGGAAGTAGAGTCGTTGTCTGGACTTTTTCAGAACATATTGAGTGTTAACAGTCCATGTTAAGTCTTCAGTAATGTGGACACCAAGGTATTTAAAACTTGTGACTCTCTCTACAGGTTGCCCGCTGATCATTAGTGTGGTGTAACTGTAGTTCTGCTGCTGCCTTCTGTAATCCACTACCATTTCCTTGGTTTTATTGATATTCAGTGTCAAGCTGTTAGATTGACACCACTGTGCCACCTCATCAACCTGATCCAAGTACAGCTGTTCATTGTTGTTACTAATCAGGCCCAAGATCACTGTGTCATCTGCAAACTTGATGGAGGTATGACTACTGTTGGCTTTGCAGTCATGTGTGTATATGTTGTACAGCAGTGGACTCAAAACACAGCCTTGGGGAGCACCAGTGCTGATGGTTAATGAGTCAGATGTCAGACCCCCCACTCTAACCACTTGTGAACGGTTGGTGAGGAAGTCAAATATCCAGTGACACAGGGTGGTGTTCAGTCCTAAGGCCTTCATCTTTGTGACCAAGGTGAGAGGTACTATCGTGTTGAATGCTGAACTAAAGTCAATGAACAGCATCCTCACATAATTCCCATTCCCCTCCTCCAGGTGAGTTAAGGTGGTGTGCATAAGGTTTGAGATGGCATCCTCTGTAGACCTGTTGGCTCTGTAAGCAAATTGGAGGGGGTCGAAGGAGGCAGGGAGGGATGAGCAGATAATGTTTTTCACAAGCTTCTCAAAACGCTTCATCACTGTAGACGTCAGGGCTACTGGGCGGTAGTCATTCAGACATGATGGACTTTTGTTTTTCGGTACTGGAACAATAACAGACTGCTTGAGGCAAGTAGGAACTGTCTCTTGAGCCAATGATGTGTTAAAGATATAAGTGAACACAGGAGCTAACTGAGCAGCGCAGGATTTCAAAACCCTGTTAGAATGATAGGACAGATTTGGCGTAAAGTCTCCTTTTTCGACTAAGCCTACACACTGAGCTTTCTTTCTTCTCATTGAAATGACAACTTCCTTATCATGACGTTTATCGCGTGTTATGATCTCTTTATTTACACCGTCTGCATTTATACCCAGATCTCGATGGCAAAGAATGGTCCAATAATGTCCATGTGTTGGTGTTCCCCTGTGATATATTATTGATTTAAGATCATAGGTCACATCAGTTGACTGATATTGCATTATGGATGTATGACACGGATTTCCTAATTACTGTTTTCTTACCTGCCCTGGGGAGGATTACAATTAAAATGTCAGGAATGTGTGTAAAACGTATGGTGTCTTTACTTGCAACCACATTGAAATGCATGTTTAACCTACACAAATACACAAATCTCTCTACCTAAACCATACATTTATGGGGTAGGCCTACACGAGATCTGCCGGATCATTGTGGTTGCCTAGATCGATAGATGGGAACAAATGGGAACAGCCTGCCCGGGCGATTCAGTCGACATAAATTGTACATTTTCAGAAAGCTGATGATGTGGGGATGTCATTTCACCCCCATGTTGAGGGGGCACAAGACTTAGTTTTCTTAGCTCAACAACTTGACAACAATGTCTAATTAATTAACAGCCTAATAAACAATACTATACAAATCATAACACATAAGAAGCTTCATAAACTAAACGTATTTTTTAACATTTAACCAGTTTTTTCCTAATAAATTATTTATTTCACATAGGTTTATGTTATAGGGTTAGTCAAATCAAAAGTTTGTTTCATTATTCTGAACGATCTCCATTAAACCCAATGTGGTTAGCGGGACTTTTATTTTGAAAAAATGGCTAACTCTTAGCCGCCTTTGCTAGCAATAGATACATCCGGCACGAACATTCTATTTTCGCTAGGTTTACGCTGCTCCTGCCCCCTTGGTAACCATAGACATAATATACATAGACGCCGCATTGGCTGCTGGAAACAAGAAATGCGGCCGCCATCTTGGACCTGTCATACTCCTCATTGCGTTGCAGCAGAAAACACAAGATGACAGCACTGTGCAGCATGTTCCTGCTCAAATCGGCGGACCATACTCGGGGGGTTTTACTTTTCACAAGTAAGATTTAACATTACCGTACTATTGGTTGTATTTTGTATTTTCGAACAATGTGGCCTGTATCATAGCTACATGTATGACCTTTGCAGCAAAAAAAACCGCGTGAAAATCTGTTCGGTATTCAGTGAGATATGATTAATTAAGTGTGCTGACAGCTCATTGCACCGGCCAAACAGATTACACTGAGTGGAGTGGATGACCGGTCCAAGATGGCGGCTCCAAATCTCGTCAGCGCTAGTAGGGAGCAGCGGTCGATGCGGCGTCTATGTATATTATGTCTATGTTGGTACCGACAGAGACAAATCATTCAGACCCATACTCCATTTCAGAAGGTGGCGGTAATGCACCAAACGTTGTTTGCCAACCGCCATAAAACTAGAAGAAGAATCTTGCTGCCTGTGCAGTTATGGGAGGTAGCAGCAACATTTTCACCGACGGAGGGAATTTTCAGTCTTTGAGCTGTCTGCTACAAATATCTGAACACTGTAAACTGTAGTTTTGCAAACAGGTTAGTTTTTCGCTGAACTTGGACACCTCTCGCTCGCTTAACGCTAAAGTTTGCTAAACGCAACGTATCTGGCTAACGTTAACGTTAGCGTAGTTGGCTAACCTCACCTTGTAAACAATGTTCAACATTAATGTGATGAATTATTCAGGTGTGATCTCTCATCCAGTCAAATGTAGGATACAATTTGACAAGCACAGTTGGCTGACACAGTGGCTATCTGGAAATAAGTATATTGATTGACGTTTATCTTATGGTCTAACTGTTTGACGTTGAATGCACACACTGCGATGACTAACATTACTTTGCTGTCCCTTTGTGTTACCCGGCCCGGACAAAAAAAAAAAAGGTGGTTAAGTCTAGTCTTATGTCTTATGATTTTTCTAATCCTCCATCATGTGTATGGGGCATATTCTGATGGGATAACCTAGCTGCAAAGTGGTGGCTAAGTTGTATTTATCATGGCTAGTCTACCCACATTAGGCCATGTTGGACTATGCGTAATGGTGCATCAAAGTAGAGAGACGTGTCTTAATTAATGTGTTTCAGAAACTATTTACTTTAGGTGGTCGAATTGGATGCCCCTTAATGGTACACATGCATAGTTCAAACAGTCAATTACAAACATGTTTTCAAAGTACTGATCACAACCAGTAGACTACAAATCTAGTAGCATAAGTTCACATGGACTGTTCTTGAATGTTATTGTCAACATTCTAAATTGCATCAGTTTGACAAGATTGCCCATCTTCACTAGTGAACACCAGCCGACTGAGATTTTCATTCATCTTGAATGAAGTACCCTTTCCATCAAAAGTGTTATTGTTTTTTGTTTTTGAGAATTAATTAAATTAAAATTTTAAATAAAAAAAGAAGCATAGATTTATATATTTTCTCATGAGGTCGATGTCCCATTTAAAATAATATTAAAGCAATTTATACTCAATATCAATTTCAGCTTTCCTGTGAGAAATAACTGATGGATACACCTCACCAGAATTGTAGTCTATTTGTTAACATTGAGAGAAAATTGTAGGCCACTGTTACTGGTTCCTACACTGGATTTTGTTATTGCGTCAATGAGTGTGTATTGATATAATAGCTGTGATGGTATACTATATCCATTGCATGTTAAAGATGTCATATCAGGTGAATGTTTAATTGTTTTGACAGACTGTTCTGTATCTAACATTGCAGTTCCCTTTAATTTGTGGCCTTGAGGTCCTCCATCATGGGTGCTGAACAAAGTGGTGATTCAGAGCATAAGCACTCCGACTGTGGTACGTCAGGTGATGAACATCAAACATTTTCTGGTCTCATTTTAATGTCAGGGAATTGTCATTCCATTCCAAATCAACTTATTTTAAATAATTTTCCTGACTCACCAGTAAGTCAGAGTCTGAGTAAGTTTAGTATCTTTAGTTTCTGGTGTAAATCAGTAATAAATGAGTGTTGCTAAAAGTGACACCGTTCAATAATTTCTGTTCAACTTCTAAATTTGTTGGCAATCGTATGTTTGTTGACAATGTACAATTTATCCTGCAGCCCTTGTGCATGCTATCTGACTGCATTAGGAGTGGGCAACATTTTCTGACTGGTAGGCCTGCAACCCCTGGCAAAAATTATGGAATCATCACTCAAGGATGTACATTCAGCTGTTTTATTTTTTAGAAAAAAGACAAATCACAGATGTGCCTCAAAACATTTTTGTTCTGTAACAGATGAACATTCTGGCTTTGTGAAATATAGCTAAAAAATTTAACAATTTAAGGCAATAAAGTACATACTTGACATACGTGTTGTCAAGGCAGCAATTCCACTGGATCTTAAAGGAGAATTCCAGTGTGATATTGACCTAAAGTGTATCGAAACATGATACCGAGTGTGAACGTATGTCTCATAGCCCATCTCGGCTTGTCCCCTGCACTCCAAAATCTGGCGCTAGTTAGCCGATGCTACCAACATCTTTTTCAATAGTGGTGCTTCGGCATCGGGCTAGCCATGCAAATAAATCACTGTTTTACACCCATTTACGAGGCTCAATGTATCTCCACACTTCATTGGTAGACTTCCGAGGGCCCTGACATTTAAAACGAGACATTGAGAACTTTGAAAAAGCACTGGTAGTTTACTTACAAGACGATTTATACAGACAGTATCTTCACGAAGTTTAGCGTTTGCAGCCATCTTGAATTTAGTCACGATAAGTCGAGCAACGAGTAAGAATGAACAGGTATGATAAGGGATCAGATTCCAAAAATAATTCAGTGGAAATGCATGGATTCCAGTTGCTGCTACTGGAAGAAACTGGAATCCATGCATTTCCACTGAATTATTTTGGTGGCGTTATTGCATCCCTTTTATGAATGCAAAATTGTTCGCGCTCCTGTTGCGCATAGGATTTCAAAACACGGCAAAATGCCGCAGGTTTGTGAATAGGTCTGTGAGTTAGGAGTCCTCTCTGTCAGAGGTGGGAAGGTGTGATTTGTTGGGGGAAGGGCCGGATTAACTGGGCACAATTGTCTGATGGCCCCCCTTCCCCCCAGCCAACGTGAATCGGGTGGTTAGTTAATAGGCCTATCGTGAAGATTTTTCCTGCCATCTAAGGCACGAGCGCATCTGTGAGGCCAAGCCTCACCAAGTAGCTCGTTTGTTTACAACTAACATTCCATTTAATTAAACTGCTTTATAGGCTATGCCGAAATCGTTTTTTTGAATATTTTGTCGGGTGAATTGAAATGTTCTCAAAGTAGCCTTATGGCTGAAAGCTGCTTGGGATCCCCCCCGTCAAGCAATATAACCATACAAACGCGCTTCCTGCACTCATTGTTTCAAAAGGAGTAATTTTGGCTTTGTCAGAACTGAAGAGCTGTGGACGGCACGGCACGGTATGCCCAATGAAAACAAATTAACGCAACGCAACACAACACAGACCCCGCTTCTCTCGCGTCAGTCACTGACATGAACGAAACACAGAACCCGCTTCTCTCACGGCAGTCACTGACAGTAACCTAGAATAAATGCATGGGGAAAAACACTTCTCCATGACAAAGACATCGTAAAACACTGAAAGTTAATATTTTGTCACTAGCAACATACATTTGTCCTTTGTCAAATGTATTATGTTTCAAGTAGCCTATGTGTAATTCTGCTTCACAAAGTTGAACAAATACATTTGCTTATTTCACAGAAAAATATAAATAGCCAGTTAGGGTCTACAGTGCAGAGTTGATAAGTTATGGTAGGCCAACTTGCAGTGAAACTACATACAAACAGGGGAAATTCTTTCTCTTGTAGCTGAGTAGCCTCAGGTGCGCACGTAGACATAAGGCCGAACATGCAAGCGCCAATGAATCGTGCTCTCACGACAATCACGCCGTTAAACTTAAATAGGTTAACATCACTCTAAGTTCGCCTTCAAGCAAGGAAAACGATGATTTGAAGACATCTTTCGTTGGAAGGGCAAGGGGTAGCAACAGGGCAACACAGAGACAGGCCCTATGGCAGGGCTGTTATGAGAGTATTAAAATATGGGATATTCTACGGGAAAACATTAAAACGACAAGACAGCGGGGGAAAGTTAAAATACGTGATAAACACGAAAAAGTTGGCATGCATTGTTTCGGTCCCCGTGCACAGGGATTAGCATATTATTAATCACATATGATTATTTGTAAAATTGTGCAAACAGGCGCAACACATTTGAAAAGGAGGGACTGGTAGCATGCAAGCTCACGGGAAAGATTGATTTAAGAACATTATCACAGTGTGTGGCTGTGGCGCGGGCGGAAGACAGCGACAATTGGCAGGGGAGGGTCATGTCTTTTTTAACAATTCTGTCGGAGGGTCATTGAACAATTTCTAGCAGGCAAGAGAGGGTCATGCAACTTGCAACTGAAGCACTCAAAATTCCTCCGGTGGCCCCTTCAATAAATAACGAAGATTGCTGCTGGGCTATATGTCTTGGTTCATGTCTGTTAACAACTCATTGCCGTCAAACGCATAGCCTATATCTCACGGTTGCATCCATTACAAACAAACATGCAATGTGAACGTCTGGGATTGGGGAGAGCACTAAATGCTCTACTGAATAAGCACGAAGTCAAACCTTTAAATGAAAAACACTCTTTAATAATATAAAAAAAATAAACCGAAGTTAACCGAAGCTAATGAAGTAAACTTGTGACCATCAAAAATCGTTTATCGCCTGTAACTCTGTGATAACAGGACATAATAGGAAGGCATTTGGCTGAGCAACGGAGGTTAATATGCTCTATATTTTGTCCAAATGATGTCTGTCTATCATCGTTGCACTCGGAGAAAACCAGAATGTTTAATTTGTCCTGCGTTTCTTCTACTGCTGCAAACGGGATTCACTCGCAGTTAACCAAATATTTCTTTATTAGAGCAGGGCAGGCATATTTCTGGCTATTAAATTATTTCTAAACCAGTCTGCTAAAGTCTGTAGTGAAGTCTGTGTAGGGTTTTCCAGGCTCCATTTCTTTTTACGAGACACCCTGCTCACTTGAGCCATCTACCGGTTGTTTGGGTTGTTGCAGCGTCTCACTGGAAAAATAAAAATTAAAGTTGCGTGATCCCACGCACGGACCGCGAGTGAAGCTGGCCAAGTCGAAGCACTGCCCACTGTACACACAAGTAAAAGGCTATGAAACAACATCAACAGTATACTTTACACAATAATCTTGCTAATGTGCTAACTGGCATTTATTTGAAATATTATCAGCAAAGTTGTAATGTGAAAACTTTATTTCACGGTGTGTTCCGAACAACATAATGACATGACATTAATCTTTCATGTGCATGAGGATCACATATAGCATCACAATGAATATGAAGATCATGCTAAAAGTTAGCTCGCAAAAACACAAATACCGTGGCTTTAATTTATGGGCTTTTCCCAAATCACGGAAGTAACGTCGACGCAGCGGTATAGTAGCAGATAGTAGTATCCATCAGGCAAGTCTTATTTAAATAAACTGGTGTATTTACAAACTTTTCAATGCCTCGTTTTATGAGTAAAGAACATACTGTAAAAGTTTCGTACCATTCAGGGCATTATTAGTGGGGTAATTTACGAGATAAAAGTTGGTACCATTACGACTGCAGAAACTCATTAGTTTCTGACAGCGCTACTCGACCAGGGTTCGACCAAGGGAAAACAGGTTCTGGGAGGGTGTTTGGCTCGGGGTCATGGTGCAAAGGACCCTAGGGTGAAATTACTCCGAACCATCGCTTTAACCCTTAGAACTCGATTGATGCAAAGTGCGTCAAAAAACACACCCTTTCTTCTCTGTTACATTGCTCCGCAACTGTTCATTGCAGCGAGATGAAACCTTTATTGCGTGACAGAGCAGAAGTGGGGCTTTCCAGCGAGACCACGCACCTGTCTGTACGTTAAAGTATGAAAAAAAAGAAAAAAAAATGAAATTAAATCAAATTGCATCATATTTACAGTCTATACTTCTCTGCGTTCACCTGCGCACCCATTACTCTCGTTTGAATTACTCGCGAACCCATGATCGCATAGATATGGCAAGCATATCAGATGAAAGAGGAGACACAGGGCTATCCATTGGTATCATGTATATCGATCCTTCTGGCTTATAAAAACAGACGAAGTGACTGCAAAATAATGTCATGTACACAAACCAACGCTACACACCCATTACTCTCGTTTGAATTACTTGCGGACCTGTGATCGGATAGATATGCCACGCATGTCAGATGAAAGAGGAGACACAGAGCTATCATTTGATACCAAGTACATCCTTCTGTGTTATAAAACAGACGAAGTGACAGCAAAATAATAACTTCATATAGCTGGACTTACCCCACGTTTTTGTCTGTTTTTGTGGCAAAGCATGTTTATAATCCAACGCTATCATGTGTTTCTCTATGGCAAAGCATGTTCATAATCCGGTTTTGAAATCCTAACAAATTCCTGCATGGCATCCAATTCAAGGCTCACATTGCATCCCAATTTGTTCAACAAAGAAACACCTTTTTTGCCTTTACTTTGTTCATGGCAATGCAGTAAAAAGTTGAGAATCATTATGAGTGCATAGTTGCATGTTGGCGCATAGTTACTGTTATGATCTGGGTGGCCTAGACTCTGCTGAAAAAAACAATATATAATATGTGTGTGTGGCACTTACAATGACCAGAATAAATCCTTATGAATAAAGATAGTGAAAATGCCCTAAAAACAGCTTAGGGGTTAAGCTGCTCTGACGGGGTAGCCTGTTAGCGCATAGTTGCTGTTAAAATGCCTAGCGCTGGGAATCTAAACACTTCAACACCGGCATATTATGTAACATGTTTAAAATTATTGCGTGTTATGGGGGAAAACATCATTAAATGTCTTGAAAAATTTGGGAACACACTGAATGAACTTGAAAGTCCCTTGACGTTAGATTAGGTTGCTTGCAAATGCCGTTGTCCATGACCGGGCAGTTCCATGGCAAGTGGTTTTAACATACCTTATGGCAAGTCGCCTAAACTGTATAAACTTGAAAGCAGAGCTTACCATTGTGTGTGCATCCATGGCAAGCTGCTTTAACTTAATGAGCTTCTAACAAAAGTAGTCTGATATTTTATGTTTTGGCCCTTCAGTTGAGTTCAAAATAAAATGGACACAATGAAATAACAAACACTTGATTTAAAAAAAAATGAAAATAGTCATGACGAGTACGAATGAACAGGTTTGATAAGGGATCAGATTCCAAAAATAATTCCGTGGAAATGCATGGATTCCAGTTGCTGCTACTGGAACAGTAAACTTCCTGAAGGTACTGTCTGTATAAATCGTCTTGTAAATAAACTATCAGTGCTTTTTCAAAGTTCTCAATGTCTCATTTTAAATGTCAGGGCCCTCGGAAGTCTACCAATGTGTGGAGCTACTTTGAGCCTCGTAAATGGTATAAAACAGTGATTTATTTGATGGCTAACTAGTGCCAGATTTCGGAGTGCAGGGGACAAGCTGAGATGAGCTATGAGCCTGAAGTTCACACTTGGTATTATGTTTCAACACACTTTAGGTCAATATCACACCGAAATTCTCCTTTAAGAAGCTAAGGAAAAAAATGAAACATGAAATTGATATGGTCCCGGGCCGGGAGTTGGAGACTACTGATGAAGAACATGCTCCTCTACTATCCCTCATAGCATCTTGAATTATTTGTCTAACTATCCCTTCTAACATAGAACCTCAGTACAGATCTATAGACTACTAAAACATACTAAAGATAATTATTTGCACTAACCAGAGGTGCATGCAACGCTAGATGAGCATGATTTATGTTGCCATGTACTATATGCATGATTCGGATATAAGTGTATCACAATAAAGTCTGCTTGATGTAGATGTTGATTTCTGTTTTTATTTTCAGTGGTGGCCTCTCCTGCAAAACAAAGAGCCAAAATGGATGACATTGTAGTAGTTGCCCAAGGAACACAAACATTACGCAATATTCACAATGATCCGGATGTTATCAAGCTCCAAGAAATCCCAACTTTCCAGCCACTTCTGAAAGGTCAGGATACACTTTTCATGCATTTCATAAGAAATGCATACATGCTATAGTGTATGTTACACAATATGTTGTTGAACATATGCTAGAGTACACATATTCCACTCTGTATTGATTTTGGCAGGGTTTTCCCTGCCTTAGACAAGCGTAGGCTTAGAGTCTAAGCATTTCTGGGGAGTGTTCAAAGCCAAATGAACATAAAAACATTTACAGTGCATCCGAACCAACTTAAGAAATATTTGCATAATTTGGGGCAGAAGGGGAACCAATAGCAGTAGTTTCTGGGTCATTCTATATCAAAACAAGCTTAACAATGTAACATGAATAAAGTATGCTCACGATTTGTGCCTGTCTGCAAAAGAATGTTTAAAACCTTTGTGTCTCTTTAAATGGAGCTCTATTTTCAGGTGTTTTGAGTGGCCAAACCTCTCCCAGTAGTGTCTGTTTAGAGAAACTGGACACTGTAAATGTGCTGCAGCTTTGTCTTCGCTACCAGGACCACCTCCATCAGTGTGCTGAAGCTGTGGCATTTGACCAGAATGCCCTTGTTAAAAGAATCAAAGAGGTATAACCTTGCCTTTAATTGTGTAATTTCTCCAAAAATCAATTAAGAATAAATTTTTTAAGTGGGTATAGTCAAACGATTTTACAGCTTCTTTTGTCCAGATAAATTTTCACCTTTATATCACAGCTTAATGTACGGCATACACAATCAGTTCGTTGGTAAACCAATGATTGTGTATACATAAGTCTGTAAAACCTCAGGAGCTTACACTTGGTCTTAAAGGAACACGCCACCCAATGTCAGTAGTAATATATGTTCTTACCTTAACTTTCACGAGTTGAGTCATACCTCTCCCGTGTCGGTACGTGCACTCAAACGCTCTGGTGCGCGGTGCAAATGTGTTAGCATGTTGCTATGCTAGCGGGCTCAGACGTAGCCATAGAGGGATGAAGATAGCAGTAATCAAAAACATTCACGTTTTCCCTACTTAAATACAGTTGCACGTTGATAAAAATGTTTAAGGTCACACAACATGAAACGTGGCGATTTTCCAAGCGAATAAACAGGAAAACTTCAATGTGTGGTGCAATAGCACTTGGGAGTACTTCGACGTTAGCGTAGTAATATTAATTAACACCTAATTATAGATCCTGAGGTATGACTCAACTCGTGAAAGTTAAAGGAACCGTATGTAAGAAACATATTTCAATTAATCATAAAATGGCCCTGATATGTCACTAGACATTAAGAAATCATGTTAATTTCAAATACTTATATCACTGACAACAGTAGTCCGGTCAGGATATTGTCATTGTTGTCAAGTTGCAGCCCTCAACTGATGTTGATGTTGTGTTTTGTCATGTCATGTTGTGTTTTGGCCTGATGCGCCACCCTCGACCTATCTACTAATCACAAAGTCAGTAGTGTTTCGCCATCAGGGTTGGCAACCTCGAGTCAGGGGGGAGGGGATACACCGCTCTTCAGTATTTTGAAAGTGATTGCAGTACCAGTTTTGGCCACAATCTTACATATGGTTCCTTTAAGGTAAGAACATACAGCGGGGAAAATAAACATTGAACACGTCAACATTTTTTTCAGTAAGTATACTTCCAGTGAGGCTATTTGCATGACATTTTCACCAGATATTAGTATTAACTTAGGTAATCCACACATATAAAAAAATCCAAACATTAATGTTCATAAGTAGAGTTATGAGTAAAAAAGTGGAATGCCACAGGAAAAAGGTATTGAACACGCCTACTGAAATTTCTTAAATACTTTGTGGAAAACCCTTTATTTGTAATGAGAGCTTCAAGTCATTTCCTCTATGACGAAACTAATCAGTCGCAGTATTCAGGTGTGATTTTGGCCCATTCTTTTAAACAGATTGTCTTTTAATATTGAGGATTCCAGGGGTCCCTCTTGTAAATCCTGATCTTTAGGTAACTTCCAAAACTGTTCAATTGGATTTAAGTCAGGGCCTGCATTTCCTTTCTCTGAAACCAATTGAGAGTTTCCTTTGCTGAATGCTTTGGATCATTGTCCTGCTGGAAGGTCTAGCCATGTCTCATCCTCATTGTTCTGGTGGATGGCAAGATTCTCCCAGAAAAAATGGCTCCATTCATCATTTCTTCAACTGTATGAAGTCTGCCAGTACCATGAGATGAAAAACAGCCCCACACTGTGATGCCTCCACCTCCAAACTTCACTGTTGGTATGGTATTTTTAGGGTGATGCACAGTGCCATTTCTCCTCCAAATATGGTGTGTAGTATGACATCCAAAGAGTTAAATTTTGCTCTCACTTGACCAGAATACATTCTCTTAGTATTTCATAGGCTTGTCCAAATGTTGTGTAGCAAACTTTCAATGAGCTTCGACATGTTTTTCTTCAGTAATAGAGTCATGTGGGGTGAGCGTGCATAGAGGCCATGGCAGTGGAGTGCATTACCTATGATTTTCTCTGTAACAATTTAACCTGCTGCCTTCAAGTCTTTCTGGAGTGGTCCTTGGCTCTTAGGCTATACTTCTGACTATCCTTCTGACTTCCTGGTCAGAAATCTTGTGAGGAGATCCTTTGCATGGCCGATTGGTGATGCAGTGATGTTCCTTCCACTTGCAGATAATGGCTCCAATACTGCTTACTGGATGATTCTGAAGTTTTGAAATGCATCTGTAACCAGATTTTTATTTTGTGTGGATTAATATAAGAAAATTTTACGCGAATAGCCTCTGGAAGTATACTTACTGAAAAAAATGTTCAATACTTATTTCCTCCGCTGTATATTACTACTGACATTGGGTGGCGTGTTCCTTTAAGCTACGCCGGTCTTTACTCAGAGTTCTAAGTTCAACCTGATAGATACACTAGTTTCACCATCTAGGCTTAAGCCTTCCTGTCGCTAAGACCGGTTGTAAATCTTAGGCCTAATCGGTAGCAGGCGTAAGGTCAAAATTTAAGCACTTCTCACAATCGTTTATAGTACAAACTACACTGCTAACATTCTCATGCTTGGTTTTTAGCAAGATGGCGCTCAATTTAGCTAGACACTTGACTATCCCAGCTAGGCAATAATTAAATGGCTTTGTCGGTATCATTCACGGATAAAAAAAACCTTTATTAACATCTTATTAACATCCTAAAAGGATAATCATAGATTTGGAAACTTCAAAGAACATCTATGCATCTAGCCCATCCTGTTATACTTTCGTGTGCCTAAAAGTAACTGTAACCAAACATTACATTATGTTAGCTAGAAAAAATTGCCTATCAGCTGGTACTGCATTCGTATGATTAACATGGTTGGTTGATTAACGTTATTTATTGGGATTGTATTTCGTATTCCAATGGGGTCTTAGGTCTCTCAGTCTGTATATCATAGACTACTGTACAGACATATGTAAACTTTTTACCTATAACTGTAATAAAGTGTAGATTACATAGCCTCCTACCAGTCATTATGTTCTGCCAACTTGCATGTTGTTTCCATTGAGGTCTTCCCTCTCAAAAGATAAAGCTACACATCTTGCGTTTCCTTTGCTTATTCCATATCAAGACGATACCTGGAAGGAATGAATATATGTGAACTTTATTTATTTATGGAGTAAAACATGGCACAACTTTTAAGCATTATGGTTATGATTATAATTATATGATTTAGCAGACGCTTTTGTCCAAAGCGAGCAATAATAAACAATAATGTCAATGCAATATCAATGATCAATAGCTTAATAAAAAAAATATATCATAATATACAAACCATAATAAATTATAACAGCATCTCTTACACGTGTTGCCTCTCACACCAGTTACCACTGTTTCCTCTGAAGTGTGTGTGTGTGGAGGGGGGGTGCTCTAAAAGATGGCAAATAATCTTTGCTACTGGCAGTTAATGGTTGTGGTCATTGTTCCGTAGGCATTCACATGATTGCGCATCGTTAAGTCCTGTTCGTGCAATCGACGTAAAATCCATTCTAAAGACTGGTCTTAACAGTTAAGACTAGGCGTAGCAAAGACCAGGTGTTCATACATCTGTAAATGGGAAGCCAATTGATTCAGACCAAACCATACACTATTCCATTTAATCAGCACATTACTTCCAGAGCATTGAGGAGAGAGGTGTGAGTGGAGTGTCTGTTCAACTCCAATATCACCATTTGTCAGGGGTGCAGGCTGTACTATTAAAGTTCTTGTTAAAACTTTGTTGAGGTTTTAGTCTATAAATAACAACACCACCTTGCTGTAGCTCACAGTAGAGGAAACACCATGCAACACCATGTGTCTGGTTGATATTGGTCATTTCTTCTGAACTAACAGCCTGAATGTACTTTTTTATAATTGTTAGATGGATCTCTCTGTAGAGGCCTTATTTAGCATCATGCAGGACCGGCAGAAGCGCTATGCGAAGTACGCAGAACAAATCCAGAAGGTAAATGAAATGTCCATGATTCTCCGGCGCATCCAGATGGGCATTGATCAGACTGTACCTTTGATGGAGCGTCTCAACAATTTACTCCCTGAGAGTGAACAACTTGAGCCTTTCAGCATGAAGCAAGACAGTGGGACCAAATAGCAACACTCCTGATGTTGTGATGCCTCGACCTTGGATGGAGCAAATTTAAAGTCCCTTGCTCATTGACACGCTTCAGACAAATCTTGGAAGCAAACAGAATTACACCACTGAACTGGTGAAATGTAGTTTTTTTTTTTTTTTTTTTTTTTTTTAAGTATATTTTTTTGGCCTTTTATGCCTTCGATTTACAGGACAGTAGAGAATGGCAATCGAACCCAGGTCGCCGGCGTATGGTGCAGGTGCCCCAGCCAGCCGCGCCACGGCTGGGGCCAATGAAATGTAGTTTTAAAAGGCCTAAAAGCTTTACAGCTATTTCCTGTGAAGAGGTTGACTGAGGAGAATGCCTAATGTTGTTAATAGAATAATAAGATTTGTATATTTGTTTTGATCTAATATCAATACTGTGCTATAAAGTTATCACTCAGTAATGTCTTTTAATGCTTTTGTGTCAATCTTATCCCAGAAAATGAAGGAAGTGTTATGTTATACAGGTTTTATGCACTCACCTAGCAGATTTTATTTATGCCAAGCTAAGTTCATGCCATGAAGCTAAAATTAGTTGACAATGGCTGTCATGTCATGGACGAAACCTACTAGCTGTTAGCCAATCAGAGTCAAGCAGCTTAGCTCGTTGAATATTAATGAGAACTGGCGCAAATCGAGCTGAGTCTTCCTGCAGGCTTTCAATACCACGCTAGAATGGCTTGAAACAAGGTAACCAAGGCATGTTTTCAACAAAAAATGTTACAGAGTCCATGATAGAATTTCAGACATTACCACAAAGTAATGAAATACGTGTGGCAGGGCATCTTTAATGTTTATTACTAGGGACATCACTAGGATTGAAAGACAGGCTTAGCCCCCAGGGTTGTAGGTAATGTGTTCACAAAGCACGCCAAATATTTTCATCACACCTTAAAAGGGCTTCAATGAAATTAAATAGCATGACTTATTCATGTTTTCAAAAATGGATTTAGTGTTTTGGAAAAGAGCTGTTCATATGCTAGCTATGCTTTATCGTTTTCAAGACAGTATACCCATATTTGGGAAAGTATGATGTGATCATGCTTGCATATTTCTTATGCCAGCCTTTATATCAAGGAAAAATATGTTGTGTCTCATGATTGTTCTGCATTCATGTCACCTGAAGCTATTCAAATCTATTTGATCAGTTGATCTGTGCATGCCATGACTTTTGATTCTTTAATATGGAAACCAAGGTCATTATTTTCGGCTGCTATTACTTGGTCGAACTTTACCAATCACATTGATCAGAGATTCCTAACGTTACTTCCAACTTCGCCTAAACTTTACAAACTGACAATAAACAGCACCAACAGTCAGGAAACAATGTATGTGGGTCTACCTTTGCTGTAAATAAATTTCTGCATTTTTTGACGTTTGTAGGTGTTGCTGCTTCTGTTTATCACAATAAGTTTCGGTTTCATCTTTCCCTCTCGATGCTGATTGGCCTGACATTTTTCTTATCTGAGGGAAACGGTTATGAACTATGGTCATCCAGACTAGATCTCCCCGAAAGAAGATCTAGGTGGGCGATGCCAGGCTAAGGGGACATAGGGCCCTGGGAACATACAGTGCCCTCCAGAAGTATTGACACAAATTGAAGCAAATGGGTCATTCCACGTCAATTCAACCAGGGCCCACGCACTTAGGTCTCAAAAAATTCTGAAAAAATTACCAGGTGTACCTATGTTACCCAGGAGACACACTGTAAAATTACTCTTATGTAAGATCAATACTTTCCAAGATACAGCCAGTTTTACAGGGGGAGGGGGGTGTCGATTTTGTTCGGCCTCTTTTTTTTGTCAAAGTTCACAAGCCCACTGCGCAAGAACTAAACCATGTAGAAGGCTCAAATTTTGCATGCTGGTACATAAATAGGAATAGTATGTAGCAAAATCGTCACGTTTGGTCTGGATAATCCTGCATGGTCATAGCTGTCCCTCAAAGTTGATACAAATTTTATTGGAGTTTTTGGCTGGGCTCTGTTTAAGCCTTCAGAAGACATATTTGTACTTCAAAACATAGGCTCTTGATTTATTTTCCTTACTGAGATAAGTAGAAACACTCTCACAAAAAACAATGAACAGAAAATAAATTCCTTCAGGGTCTGAACAGCAGACTTTACAAGTCTAAAAAATAATTTTGGTTCTCATTTTCAGAGCACCCAAACACCTTGTGGGAATATACAAAGATTTTTTAAATATTTTTTTCTTTATTCTCCATGATCTTTTCTTTTCAAAAACACCAATTTGACTTGTCTTATGCAAATCTTTCTTTTTCACTTTCCACCCTGAACATGGGCAAAATGCACCATTGACATCAATATGTTTTGTATAGAGCTACCACAGGTTACTCTATACAACCACAGGTGGCAGTGTGGTGACTATATATATGCCTAATGAGAATTCTGGTGGAGGGGCTATGATATTATGGGGCTGTTTTTATTCCCAAAGGCCTTGGGAACCTTATTAAGGTGCATGGTATGATGAACCCCAAGAAAAATCTGAAAATTTTCAATGGAAATCTGTCACTGGAAGTCTGTCTCTGCCACTAAGGGCCTGTCCACACGGAGACGCTTTTTAGGTTAAACGCAGAGGTTTTGCTTCGTCTTGGCCGAGCGTCCAAACGAATCCTGTAAACGCATTGCCCGAAACCGCACTTTTCTGAAACCTGGTCCCAGAGTGGAGAAATCTGAAACCGTAGCCCGTTTGAGTTCGTTTAGACAGCGAAACCGCACATCCTGCTTGCGTATCGATGATGTCATCGCCACACCTCAGCTGCCCTGGACTTGCACTTATAGTATTGCCTAACAATACTTCATACATGACATTACCTACGATTACACTCCGTTAAGATAAATATCACAACTGATGCTGCGCAGTGCCGATAGCTTATGACTTGGTGGACTGAACACTGTTTTTCCCGGTGTTTTTTTTTTATGCATTCTAGCTACTGTCAGTGACGCGAGAGAACTTAAGTTATTAGGAAAGTGCGGTGTAAGTTTAGGCTACATTAATTTGTGCGTAGTGCCAGTGTCATTCATTTATTTTACATGTCTTACAACATATATACATGCATTCACAGTCGAGTGAAATCAAATATAAGCATACAAAGACGCTTAGAACTCACGTTAAGCCGATGGTAGCACACTGAATGCGAATGCACGATTTGATGCAGGCAAAAGTATTGACTGTTACTAACAAAGGTTTTATAGCAATATTATAAATGTGGCGACAGAATAGCCTAGAACTTGGGTAAGCCTTGCGTTTAGTAGCCTAATTGCAGTGATAGCCAAAACTAATGTGAATCACGGACTATCCTACAACCAAAGAAAGTAAAGGTGATTAGTAGGCCTACCTGCGTTAGCCAAATAAAGGACAGGAATGCACCCTTCACAAACCGTAAAATAAAGTTTATTAGTTTTACAGTTGGCTACAGTTGACAGTTCACCATCAGTCCACACAAACAATTCTGGTTTCCTTGCACTAGCCATTTCGCCGTAGCCTATTCTGTCTGTTTTTAAAGCGCAAGTTTTGGTGAATTTCTGTAAAGACACAGTGCCACCTATAGGCCTGGGGTATGAAGTAACGTGTTGAGTCGTGTTGAGATGGATCCGTTTGGACGCAAATATTCTTGATACGGTTCCAGGGAAGACGGAGGAAAAAAAGATCGGTTTGGTACGTGTGGACTAGGCCTAAAAGTGGGTCATGATTGGATCATTTATCAGGTCATTGACCCAAAACAAAAATGGTTTACTGAACATAAAATCCAGCTTCTGCCAATGCCATCTCAGTCCCCTGATCTAAAATCCATAGAAAAACAGCGGGGTGAGTCAAAGAGGAGAATGCAGTGTGGACCTAGGAATCTGGGCGATTTTGGGAGATTTTCTAAAGACAAATGGTCTTAAATCCCTTGTTTTGCATTCTCCAACGTTATGGGGTGTCATAGGAGAATATTACAAGCTGTTTTATTGGCAAAAGGTATTACCAAAGTCCTTTTAGGCAAGTCCCTCCACTCGGCAGCCATATTGCAAGCTTTTTGGGCACTCATCGGGCATCCGTTTTGGCAGAAATGCGTGTGCGCAAGGCTTCACGACACCAATCTTGCTCCAGCGGCGAGATCACAACACATGATTGGCACATGTCTTCAACACACCATATTATTGGCTCAATGTATTCACAACATAGCACATGATTGGCTCAATCTATTCACATGTCGACGTTTTGCCGCAGAAGGGGTGTGATATGCCTAGACAACTGCCATATTGGTGTTACAAACTATCCCCATGCATTTTTATGGAGGATGTTTTGAGTGCTGTGTATCCTCATTAGAAAGTCTCTGGTATTACAAACAGGGTAGCCAATAGGAGACGCCGTTGTTAAAAATATTTTTTCCTTTTTCTCAGAATACATTTGCCTCTCTTCAAGGTTGGATTTTCTATCATTGTTTTCATTGTGAGATTACATTAATCATCAAAAGAAAAAAAATATATTTTTTAATAATTCTGGAGGGTACTGTAGAATGAGTGCCTGTTCAAACATGTTAGTCCTGTAGAAAACCCCTAGCCTAATTACATGCCCACAGTTAGGTCTGCTTTAAAAATAGGATGATAGGGAAAAACATCATTCCAGCTAATCATTCAATAATGAATACTGAATATTTTATTATAATACATTATAATAAATGTGCAGTGAGCTGAATTTAAGCATGTCTGCTTGTGGCATTTTTTACAGATCAAAATTACAAGCCTAACAGCTGTTTTGAGTTAAGGCTATATGTTTAGTAAGGGATAACGGCCGCCGAGGTGTCCTGTTATACGGAATTAATGGACGAGGGGCAAAGAACTCCCCGACGCGCAGCCTCCGCCCGAGTCCATTAATTCCGTATAACTGGACAAACCTCGAAGGCTGTTATCCCGCTTACCACCCGGTTGCCACTGTAAAGCCAAGTTGTTAGTGCCATTTATCCCGGAGTAAGGAGAAAAATTCAACATCTGAGGTAAGAAAGTAACTTTTTTTTTTTAGATTTATTTTTTTCTAGTGCTTTTACCATTGTAGATACAGTTGTATGAGTTACATCAGGTCAAACTATAGTTTCTCTAGTAAAGAATGGTGTAGCTCTCTCTTGCTAATGTCAAAGCACCATGCTAATACAGCTAGCTAAACAATGGATGACAGTGGTGGGGTAGGTTGTAACACAATTTTTGAATATGTTAAAACCTGTGGAATGGGGCTAGTAGACCCATTTAATGTCTGTTTAATTTCATCTTTGTGTGTGTGACTGTTCAGCCCTCTCTCTCTTTCCATGAGAGACACAAATACATACACACACAAAAGTATAAACACTGTGGTTTTTATATTTAGTTTAAAACGTTAATATGATCTTCATTCTCTATGTGAAGAACGGATTGTATGGTATACAATATGTTGGTGAATCTATTTTCACACCCCGTGTACCCTGTTTATGCAATAAATCAGTATATCAAATGGAATTCCATTGTTTTTCTGCATTTATTTTTACCTGTTACAATCTACCCCAATAGGTGTTACAATCTACCCCAGTAGTGGGGTAGGTTGTAACAAAGGTACACACTGTATTTGTCATAATCTCACAAATTCTGTAATATAGTTGAAGAGATTTAAATGGTTGCCACTTGTAGTAGACAAATGTGGGTACTTTGCCAAAAAGTTCCAGAACTGTAGCTTTAAAAGAAATGGTAGTTTTAGGTGCTGAAGAAAAATGTGTTACAACCATACCCGGTCTCCCCTACTTAAGTAAATTTTCCACGTATTTGTACTTTACTTAAGTAGAATTTATAGTGCATACTTTTGACTTTTACTTCGTTACATTTTACAGCAATTATCTGTACTTTTACTCCGCTACATTTCTACAACACCATCGTTCCTTTTTACGATACATTTTATGATCAGATTTTTTTCTCTCTCTGACAAACATGTTTGTTTTACCAGGGTGCGGGGTTGCTACCAAAGATTCTGGAGCGCTACGTGCCCAGCTTCTAAATCTTTAAAACATAAGCTTCTAATCTAGACCAGGCAAAGCGTGAGCTTGTAGCCATCTGCATTCGGTAGGCTATATTCACTAGACCCATATGGCTACAATGGACATGCAACTGTGTCCTGTGCCTTTCTCTGTCTGTTATCTGAAGCGTTAGGGCCTCCTCTGCGATGAGATTGCTATCCGCGGATCAGCGAAGTTACAGGCTATGTCCATGCTTCTGTCACACGTCTGATCATTTGCGGCACAAATGAATGGTAGACTATTATAGAACCGCTGGCCGAAAAAAACGTACCATTTTCCAGATTAGGAAATATTTCTTAATTGTGTGTGATCAAATAAAGAGGCATAGCCTACAATTGGGGGGTAGAAATGTGAGCGCTCATTCAATGTCTATGTGCGTCATGCGCAAGTGAAACTGAACCTAATCATAACACCTTTCTCAGCAACTTTTCTGTTCAATCAGCAGAATTGGCATTACGATCCACCCGACGTTTCCCTTGTCTACCCCGTTAAACTTCAGGCTCTCGTGTTTTGCTGAATGATATTTTACTCAGCAGATCACCCTAGTAGATAACCAGAATTACAGTCCCTAATTTTCAGAGAATGTCAGAATGTAAACTGGGCCACAGATGGTAAGCACAATTGCATTAGCTTAAATCTAGTCGAGTAGGCTATAACCTAAAACTAGCTTAATTAAAATGCCACAGCCCATACTAATCTTTCTTTTAGAATATAGATATTAAGAGAATAAATCATTATGCAAATACCTTTACTTTTAATACTTAAAGTACATTTAAAAGCAGGTACTTTTTACTTTTACTTAAGTAGGGTTGTCATTGTGGTACTTTTACTTTTACTAAAGTAAATATTTCTCTGTGTATTTGTACTTTTACTTAAGTACTGAGATTCAGTACTTCCTCCACCACTGTTTACAGTTGATTCCATTGTTGCGAAGCCTGCCAGGCCCAACCGTTGTCCTACTATGGTTGTTACCATTCATAAGCATTGATATGGAACGGCGATTAAACTTTTTTTACCAGATCTACTTCATAGGTGTCTCGTTATTCAGAATTAAAAGCCAAATTAAAACCCTGCCGGCCAATCAGAAAAGAGTATTTCTTCTCTCCGGGTGATAAGCCTATTTAATAACTTGATGATAGAGAAGACAAACCATTTTGTGGAGTGATGCATCACCTGAAATTTGCAACAATGAGACTAAAACAATCTCTGGTAGCGTATAAGTGACATCGTGCTGTCTGCCACTTGTTGGCTGTTGCCTGTCTTTCTTTGCATGTGTCGCATTCTGAAACATTGGGACCATTATCGCTTGTTTCAATTTGGGATATTGCAGACGGAATTGTCATTTGTTAATTCAAAGTCTAAAGACAGTCCAAAGTACAGTAGCTTGGGCTATTCGAAGTGTCCGTTTGTTGCACACCGTTTTTATGTCATTTTGAATAACCACTGCATACCCATGTTTGTTGGTATGTTGCAAAATCCGCAAAATCATTTTATGCAAGCAAACCACATACAGAAGCATTCTTTACTGTTCAATTTAAATTTAATTGTACTTATAGAGCGCCAAAACATTACACATGTCTCATGGCGCTTTACAGAGTGTTAGATAATCAGAGAAAAGAAAAGAAAAGAAGGCCCATGGGTAACAGGGGCGAGGAAAAACTCCCTAGAATTGGAGATACATATAGGAAGAAACCTCGAGCAGATCCACGACGGATCCACGATGGGCCTGACCCATCTGCCTAGGGTCAGATACAGGACAGTAAATACATGACAAATGCATATGTTAGTCAGGTGTAGAGAATAGGACATGGTGTTTAAAGCCACCTGAGGTGAAAGTTACAAGAGGTGGGATGATTACATATCCGGTATGATAATGCATTAATCATTAATTTAGTGTCAGAAAGTTGAAATAGTCCAGCGTAGGAAATGGAATTGTCCAGGGTATTAGGAGTTGTCAAAGGGCATGTGCTGGGCATGGGCATAGGCTGTACAGGCCAGGAATCCAGGTAGGGGGACAGTAATTGGTGATGATAGGGCAGTCATAGGGATGGGACTTCAGGTGAGAAGAGGGCCAAGCACACGGATGGCTGATGACTGGTGATGGTATACCTCACAAGTGAGGTAAGGGGGAAGAAAGGGAGATGTAGAGTGGGTTAATATTACTTAAAATCAAAATGATTAATGTCAATAAGTAATCAGTGGTACTATATATTGTTACAGTGTACCATGATGAGAATAGGCAAGAGAGGGAGAGTTGAGAGAGAGAAGGGGGGGGGGGGGGTTGTACGGCGTGGCACATGAAAAGTCCATGACAGCACTATGCTATAGCAGCATAACTAAGGCATGGTGAGGGGTAGTCAACACCAGCGCAGGTATGGTCAGTAACCACCATTGCACGCATGACTGGAGTGCCAGTCACACGAGGACTCAGCAGGGTGGTCCATTCCAAAAATCCCTAAGGTGGGTGAAGTTCCACACCGCACCATACCTAACTATGGGAGGCAGTAAAGAGGTATATTTTAAGTCTAGACTTAAAAATAGGGAGGGTGTCTGCTAGTCAGATTGAGGAAGGGAGATTATTCCAGAGGGGTGTGCGATAGCTGAAAGCTCTGCCTCCTACTGTAGTTTTTGAGATTCTTGGAATTACAAGAAAGCCAATGTTCTGTGATCATAGCGGCTTGGGTGGGTTATATGGGACTAGGAGATCTTTAATATATTCTGGTTCCTGGCCATTAATGGCTTTGTATGTTAGAAGTAATATTTTTAAGTCAATGCGACTTTTAACAGGCAGCTAGTGTAGGAATGCCAGAATAAGGGAAATATGTTGCGATATTGCGAGTATGTGTGCGAGCAGGCAGCTGCATTTTGTATGAGCTGTAAGCTCTTTAGACAGGTGTTATTGCAGCCAGCATATACAACATTGCCATAATCAATCCTTGAGGTGACAAAAGCACGGATTAATTTCTCAGCGTCTGGTAAGGATAAGGACTTCCTTATCTTTAAAATGTTCCTTAAATGGTAAAATTAAGTTTTGGTAATCTGTTTGTGTGATTATTTAGTAATCTGTTATGTGATTATTTAGTGATAGGTCTTGGTCAATTGTAACTCCTAGATTTTTAACACTTGTCGATGAGGATAGTCGAAGATCAGTATATGTAGCCTGTGATGAGGATAGGATATCCCTTATCTTTTTAGGACCTAAAACCATGACTTCTGTTTTATCGGAGTTCAAAAGCAGGAAATTATTTGTCGTCCATGTCTTTATGTCTCTTATACATGTGTCAAGTTTGGCTAACAGAGTTAATTCGTCAGGTTTTATAGAAAGGTATAGTGTATCGTCTGCATAAGAATGAAATTTAAAGCCTGTGAAGTAGTATGTCATGGTCTATGGTGTCAAAGGAAGCACTGAGGTCCAGGAGGATCAATATTGATATATGTCCATTATCGGCAGCAATGAGGTCATTAAAGACTTTAACTAAGGCTGATTCAGTACTGTGGTAAGGTTGTTAGGGTCAAGGGTAGGTTTTTTGAGGGATGGCTTAATAACAGGTAACTTAAACAACTGTGGTACATGCCCTGATAGCAGTGAATTATTTATAATCTGGAGAAAGCATTATCCAAGAAAGGGAGAGCAGTCTTCAGAAGATGGGTAGGAATAGGATCTAGTAGACTAGTTGTAAATTTTGATGAGGAAATTGTGGAAGTGAGGTCTAATATGTCGATAGGTGTAAATTAATTCAATGTTACATTACATTACATTTGGCTGACACATTTTTAACCAAAGCGACTAACAACATGGTAAACAGTTTAAGTTTTAAAGCAATTCTCTCAACAATTTTAGGACAATTTAAAAACGGTAGAGTACAGTATGAATAAGTGCATCAGTGAGTGCTGTTTTTAAACAGTTGAGTGTCAGTTCAAGATGGGTGGTAAGTGCTAGGATCAGCAAGACTTGTAAGTGGTGCTATGAGAGGAGATGTTCTCTAAAGAGCTGGGTCTTCAGGAGTTTTTGAAAATGGAGAGGGATGTCCCTGCCCTTGTAGGAACTGGCAGTGTGTTCCACCAACGAGGAACAACAGATGAGAAAAGTTTGAATTGGCCTGAGCGTACCATAGACAGTAAACGATATGGACAGAGTCATCATATAGACATCAGTCGAGGCAGGTGAAGCAAATTTCAACCGTTTCGTGTTGGTCGACGAGGCTTTCTGCGCAGGCTCAGGGGACGTAGATGTAACGTAGGCATGTAGTCTGACTCGTGTAACTCTTGTGATAGCTGCACCGAGAGATTGGGTATGTAGCCCCTTACTTCGTTACCACCACGTCTACATTACTGTTCTAAATGTCCAAGTTGTTCGTAGATAAATGTGATTTCATATAAACAGCACTCGCCACATTCATAGCCTACTGTCAATCCATCAAAACTTCGCTGAAATGTTGTGCTCCGATGCTTTCGTTCTTATCCAGAGAATACGGTTATTTTGCTCCTGTGCGATGCTTTCACCCGCTCTGCCCGCATGCTCATTACTTAAATTACGTCACGTTAGCATTGATTTCGGAAAAAAAAATTATTACTCAGCCGGTAAGTCAGTTACGAGGTTATGACGCCAATCACACAATGTTGTATTACTCCGAAAACAGAAAATGTTCATATAAAGGCTTAAAACGCTTCAGCTATAACGTTATTTGATGTCAAAGTGGCGCCAAATTGAATGGGGTTCAATGGGATGGCTAGGTGGAACTGGTCTACTATTTAGCCTCAGATCCGCCATAGTGTCTACGCTCTCCGAACGTTCGCCTGCCCCCTTGGAGCGTACCGGTGGTAGAGCTAGACATCGTTCGTCTGACGAGCGCAACGGTCTGGAGGTAGCGTATGTCTGTATGAGGGCATTCAAGTAGGTGAGAGCAGAACCGGAGACTACTTTGTAGGCAAGCGTTAGAGCCTTGAATTTGATGCGGGCCGCCAAAGCCAGTGTAGCTGGACGAGCAGTGGGGTAACATGTGCCCTTTTGGGTTAGTTGTAGACCAGGCGCGCCGCCGCGTTCTGAATCATCTGAAGAGGTTTCACTGTGCAGGCTGGGAGACCTGTCAGGAGGGCGTTGCAGTAGTCAAGTCGTGAGATGACTATTGCCTGAACCAGGAGTTGGGTAGCATCTTGAGCAGGGATGGATTACTGCACGGGCCTACCGGGCCCAGGCCCAGGGGCCCAAGGGGTCAGGGAGCCCTGAAGCCCAAGCCTTTGCATGAAATATCATTGCCTCAATATCAACAAATCAGGATGTAGGCTATGAATCTGATTGAATTTAGTATTGGCCATCCCCAAAATGCACCAGAATACAGGGAATCACATCAAACAAATTAAAAATGTTCTGGGGGAGGACCCCCAAACCCCCCCTCCCACATGACAATAAGTGGGGGGCCCTTAATACATCTGGGCCCAGGGGCCCGAAAGTTCATAATCCGCCCATGATCTTGAGTCAAGTAAGTAGGGTTGCCACATTTGATTTGTGAAAATCCGGGACATTCCCAATTCCTAATTCCCAATCCGGGAATTGTTGGACACTTTTTTTTCTTGGTTCCCAGGAGGATATAAAGGTAGAGTTGTGACAACTCCATTGACGCTAATGTTCCATTTTTTTCCAACAATGGCGGCTCATAGAAGCCTCAAAGTTGGGAGACGGCAGCCTATTTAAGCCTAAATAAGCAAAATTATGTTTCCGGTTTACTTCCGGCTTTTGGCAATGGCGGCCAAAAAGTAGTACAAAGCTTATCAAAATAATAGTCTGCTTGTGATTTCGCTGTTTTGACTGGCGTGTTGAAAAATAAACAATTAAATATTCGACCGTATGTCTCCACTGTGTTATGTGTAGCATGTGGCTTTATGGCAGAGCACCTTGTTGTTCTGTTGCCCCCCCCCCCCTTTCTCTTTTGTTTCATAGCGTACTACTGTGACGCCATTAGCTGGGGTTGTAATTGGACGGCAGGTAGGAACGGGCACCTGGGGTCCTTAGCCAGGTAGCTTTCCCTGCTGCTAGCTCAGTCAGAGACTTTCTAATGTGGAGACACAGCACTCAAAAAATACTCCATAGAAATGCATGGGGCTAGTTTGTCACGCCAATATGGCCGTTGTCTACACATATCCCACCCCTTCCTCGGCAAAACGTCGACATGTGAATACATTGTGCCAATCATGTGGTGTGATGTGAATACATTGAGCCAATCATATGTTGTGTTGTGACGACATCGTGCCAATCATGTGTTGTGATCTCGCCGCTGGAGCAAGATTGGTGTCGTGAAGCCTTGTGCACGCGCAGTTCGACCCAAAGATTGTGCCCGATGAGTGCCCATAAAACATTGGTATATGGCCGCCGAGTGGAGGGACTTGCCTAAAAGGACTTTGGCTCAGTAGAGTGTGTGTGTGTGTGGTGGCGTTTTTGGGTGCTGTTCCCGTGTTAAGGTATGTCGGCAAATATTTTCCTTTGTTGGGGTAGCTTATGAGGGAAATTGCAACGGCACTAAATAGGCTTTGTTTGTTAGCAGTGAGACCTTCTTGAGCGCTTTCCCCTGCCGGCATGTTATCCAAACATTTCATTGAGTGAGTCCTTGTGGACGGAGGTACGCTAGCATTGCATTCCACAGTACATGTTTTAAATGTGTATGTGTTCTGTTTTTAATGCCCAGTCTCTCTATTCTTAACCAGCGTCTTGCTGGATAGTGTGGCTGCTGAACGGGGGTGTTAGGATACGTATCCTACGATTATGGTCGCTTAACATCGCTACAGGTATGTGGTAAACTGTAGAGACCATGCTCTGTTTATTTATAATAATGCAGTGAGACGTTGCTCGCTTAGTGTCACCAAGCAACTGGGGGGAGGCTTACGGGTAATTATCTTATTTGGGGCCTGAGTATCTTTCAAGGGGAATTGGGTGTTCTATGGTGGTCAAGTAATATGGCCGACGGCCCTGTATTTTAAATTAATGTTGCCTTAGGTTACACATATGCACTTAAATGTATTTGAATGTTTGTTTTCTTTGTTTGTGTTGTTGCGTAGGCCCACATGCTACGCCGTGCAAGCTGCTGTTCTCTTTTAGCCATTACTTTGCGTGATTGTATGTGTGTGTGTGAGTAGGCTACAGCTCCCGCTGTATGTTGATTGTAGTTTTTCTTTTGTTCTTTTCCCCTCTGACCTGGTGGCTTAGCGTTAGGGATTTAGCGTGGTCTGTCTGTATAGCGAGCCACGGGGTGGAGGGGGTTATTTTTTCCTTTTTATTATTTGTTTTGTCCTTGTAGCTTGTTTATCTCCCCTTACTTTAGCTCGCCCCGTACTGGCCAACCCAGGTAGCCGAGTTAGCTTATGCAGAAGCAGTCGGTCTCCTTCTGTTTGAAGTCACCCGAGTGTTATGGTGTGAGTGTGAGCTCAATAGTGACTTTAGACCTTACCCGAATTGCCTTGGATGTAAGATTGCAGTGTATTAGTAGTTTGAACTCTTATTGTGTGCTACCGTAAAGGTTTTGTTCCCATTTCACGTGTGTAGAGACTGGCCTGTTAGTGTGGCGCCTCTCGGTGGCTTGGCTGGCGGTAGTCTCCCCCCCCCCCATGTGTTTACTGATGACTAACCTGTGCAACACTTTTTAAAGGAAATAGTAAAAGCTCTTTAATAAAATTCTATTTTTGTATTTTCATAAAACACGTGTATGTGTGGATCTTTTGGACAGAGTTCTCCTTGCTCTAGAGTATCAAGTCAAGGGGTGGCGTAGTCAATCACTAGAGGGCGCTACAATCTGGCGTAGTCGGCAGGACGATTCTCTGCAAAGTGTTGCATAAGGTTTGGTTTTGTGAGCAGCAGTGTGTGTGAGTGTTTGTGTGTATTTGTATGTAGAGAACAGCAGCTGGCAAGAAGATGGCAGAACTCCAGGAGCTACGAGACCGCCTGGAGCAGCTTCAAGCTGAGAATGAAAGACTTTCAAATGCTAGAGGTGATGGTGTTCAGCCTGGGCGACATGAACAAACTGTGTACATACCTAGAGAGAGGAGATGCCCAACATTTTCTGGTTCTTCTGTAGCGGGGTCCTTGTCAATTGAAGAGTGGGCCGAGGAGGCAGAAACTTGTATTAGATCAAGGCATGTGTCCGATCACGAAAAAGCTATATTTTTGTATGATCACCTTGAGGGCGAAGCCCGAAACGAGATCAAATATCGACCCGCAGCAATCAGAGAAGACCCTAAAGAAATTGTTAAAGTCTTATGTATTTTGGCAGCAGCGTTTTTTTGATCGTAAACAAAAAGATAATGAATCTTTGTTTGAATTTTCACATGCATTAATGGAACTCATAGAAAAAGTTAAATTGTCAAAACAAGACTGTATCTCTAATCCTGATCTAGTGTTGAGGGATCAGTTCTGCGAAAACGTTCGTGACCATACATTGCGAAGGGAGCTCAAGAGGCTGGTACGGGCTAACGAGGGTTGGACTATTTTAGATGTGCGGCGTGAAGCTACTAGGTGGGTGGAGGAGGGCCAAGCAGGGCGAGACCGAAGCCACCGTGCTTTGGGACGTAGCAGCGAAGCACAGTATACATCTCAGTGTGAGGCCACCTTCACTCAGACCTCAGAATTAGCTGAATTGAAGAACTTGGTCCTAAAGCAGCAAGCCCAGCTAGACATGTTAGTGAAGCAGTTAGGGCAGCCTAACACCAAACCCTTTGCTGCTCGCCCCCTACCAAGCAGATCCACCTCCCAGCCGTCCTCTGATAATCCCTCTAGCATGTCCCTGCCCCCTGTCAGTAGCGTCACTGGCCCGCAGGGAAACTAATGCCCCCCAGTGTACAGAGCCATGCACTGGGAGGGGAAGTCTCTGGCTCTGTTTGTTCGCCCTCATATAGTTGGTTAGTGGGAAAATGTCCTGTTTTGAATGTCACCATGGAGGGGGTAACAGTCCCTTGCCTTGTTGATACTGGTTCGATGGTTACAACCATTACCGAGAGTTATTTTAAGAAGCATTTTGTTCATTTGCAGAAAAGAGATTGTAACTGGTTAGGCCTTAAGGCAGCGAATGGTTTGGATATACCTTATAGTGGCTATGTGGAGATGGATGTAGTCGTATTGAGGCAGCGTATTCTGGGAAGGGGGGTATTGATTGTAAGAGACCCTGAAGATGCCACTCTTTACCACCGTAAGACCGTAACACCAGGTATTCTAGGGATGAATGTGCTCGGTGAGTGTTACAAGGCCCTCTTTGAGCAGTTGGGTTCCCAGCTCTTTCACTCCCCTCTAATCAAATCGGCGGCTCGGCAGGCTTTGAGGCAGTGTGAAAGGATTAAGGCCGTCGTCAACGCCACCAAACCCTTTAAGGTCAGAGTTCAAGGGAAGACCTCGATCTGTCTCAAGGCGCGTGCTCTAACCCTAGTTCCCGTCACATGTCCCCAGCTGGAGTCGGTGGAGTTCTTGCTTGAGCCTCTAGGCTTCGAAGAGGAACAATTGCCAGAGGGTCTTCTTATGTCCCCCACCCTTGTCTGTGCCCGAAAGGGACTCCTGTACGCACCTGTCGTCAATGTCAACAATGCTGAAGTGTGGCTTCCCTCACGTCGTGTCATCGGCACGGTGCAGGCTGTGCTGGCGACCCCTATTCGGAATACGTCCATTGCTGTAGACCCCTCTTGGGAACAATGTTGTGCATATGTGTCAACCCAGGAAGTGTCCCCACCCTCTACCACCTCTGTCCCAGTCCATGACTTTTTTGGGGACTAACTCAGCCGCAGGCCTCTCTGGCTCAGTCCCTGTTTGACAAGTATAGTAGCATATTTTCCCAGAGTGAGGGAGATTTGGGGTGCACTTCTCTAATCACACATGAAATCCCCTTGCTAGACGATGCCCCTGTTCGTCAACCCTACAGACGAATCCCGCCATCCCAGTACGAGACAGTGAAGGCGCACATTCAGCAGCTTCTCGACAGCCAAGTAATTAGAGAGAGCTGTAGCCCGTACTCCTCCCTTATTGTACTTGTGACAAAGAAAGATGGGAGTCTAAGGCTTTGCGTCGACTATCGCCAACTAAACTCCAAGACTCGCCGTGATGCGTACCCTCTTCCCAGGATAGAAGAGTCTTAGATGCCTTGTCAGGGGCTAAGTGGTTTTCCACGTTAGACCTGGCGAGCGGCTACCATCAAGTTCCGGTGGCAGAAAAGGACAAGCATAAGACTGCCTTTTGCACCCCGTTTGGTCTTTTTGAATTTAACAGAATGGCCTTTGGCCTTTGTAACGCTCCTAGCACCTTCCAGCGTCTTATGGAGCGCATTTTTGGGGATCGTCGCTACCAGTCCGTTCTTCTATACCTCGATGATGTCATAATTTTTTCCACCACTGTTGAACAACACCTAGAGCGACTGGAGGAGGCATTTACAAGGCTAGAAAAGCAGGGGCTGAAGGTTAAGCTGTCTAAGTGCAAGTTTTTCCAACATGAAGTGAGTTACCTTGGCCATGTGGTCTCCGCTGAGGGGGTGCTACCGATCCGGCGAAGATTGAGGTCGTGAAGGAGTGGAGGCGTCCAGGTCATCTTGCAGAGCTTCGGTCGTTCCTTGGCTTTGCGAGTTATTATCGCCGTTTCGTGGAGGGCTTCTCCAGGCTTGCAGCGCCCCTACACCAGTTGGTGGGGAAGCTTAGTGGACCACGACGGAAGGGGAAGACCCCCCCAATTCCGCTATCGGCCGCCTGGGATGAGTCTTGCGAGAATGCCTTTGAGTCACTCAAGAGTAGGCTCACTTCCGCTCCTGTCCTGGCGTACGCCGACTTCCAGAAGCCCTTTATTCTGGAGGTGGATGCTAGCCATGGGGGGCTGGGTGCCATTTTATCACAGGAGCATGATGGGAAGGTCCGACCAGTGGCATTTGCCAGTCGAGAATTAAAGCCGACTGAACGGAACATGGAAAATTATAGTTCTATGAAGCTGGAGCTCCTCGCTGTAAAATGGGCGGTTACGGAGAAATTCCGAGAATATCTGCTCGGGAACCAGTTTACCATCTTGACAGATAATAATCCACTCAGTCATCTGCAGACCGCCAAGCTGGGCGCGCTTGAACAGCGGTGGGCCTCACAGCTTGCATCTTTTAATTTTACCATGAAGTACCGCCCAGGCAGGAATAATCAGAACGCTGATGCATTGTCCAGACAGTATTTGGAGCGCTTCTCCCTTGGCACTGCGGTACCAGTGCTGGGAGCCTTGGCTGGGAGGTGCCAAACATTAGTCATGGATAGTCACTGTGAAGAGGTGACCGCTTTGCCTGGGCGTACACCTCAAGATCTTCAGAACCTGCAGGAGGCTGATTCTGTCATTGGACCCGTCCGCCGCTACCATCAGGAAGGGCGATGGCCATGTGCTGAAGAGCGTGAAGTACTGCCTCAGGCCAGTAAGGTTCTCCGTCAATGGGACCGCCTGATGGAGCAGGAGGGGGTGTTGTATCGCCTCGTTCAAGCCTCAGGTAGCGGCCACGACCTGCTCCAACTACTCTTGCCTCAGTGCTTACGGGAAGAAGTTCTGAGAAGTGTCCATGACGATCAGGGGCATCAAGGCACAGAGAGGACCCTTCATCTCCTGCGGGGCCGGTGTTTTTGGCCGAATATGGCTCGAGATGTGGAACAATGGTGCCAGAGGTGTCAGCGGTGTGTGCTGGGGAAGGCAATACAACCCAAGGTCCGGACCTACTGGGGGACGTTGCAGGCGGGTCGGCCAAATGAGATCCTGGCCATGGACTTTACATCCTTGGAACCAGCAAGTGATGGCAAAGAGAACGTGCTTGTTCTAACACAGTGGTCCCCAAACTACGGCCCGCGGGCCGGATACGGCCCGCCACCTCATTTTGGGTGGCCCCCCAAAACATGTCCGCGGTATATAGTATCTGGCCCGCATGGGAGTACGACATCGTCAAACTATAACTTCCGTAATTTCCCCCATTCATTCTCTATGGCGAATCTTAACAGTACACATGTAATACTCTTTTTGTCCACTGGTGGTTGTTTTGGCGCTGTTTTGCGTTTGCTATCGAAAACGGAATGAAACGTAGGCCTACCTGCAAACAATGCAAGAGGCTGACTGCATTAGTGCTCAAAGTATTCTAGAAGTGTATCAATTAATTTTTAATAACTAACTAAGTCAAGTCATATTTCTGGGACTTTCTGGGATAATTATTTCTAATTCGTTCAAATGTTCATACAAATTCACAAGTTTTCAGGTGAGTGAAAGTGGTCATTTCAGATGTTTTTGCCTGCACTTCATAAAACTCTCATAGTTTGAGAACGTCAAATTATTTGTAGGATATTGCTTGTTCACAACTTGAGCTGTGTATGCAAATACACAGAGTTCAGAGTTCACACATTTTGGATAAAATACACTTTTGGGACTCCCTGCTAATACTTTTGGGAATGTTAAAGTCTTTTTATTAGTATTATTTCATTTGAGCTACATTTTACACTGATATGGCATGATGGCAATATAAACACAGCTAATAATGGTATTAAATTGCAGTAGCCTAAGATTAAATGTAATGGAATATTCAACTAAGACTACTGTTGTTCACAGCACTAAGCTATTTATGTTTACTAATATACTCCGAATCTCTGGCCCTCTCTTAGAGCCAGGCATAGTGAGCTGGCCCTCGGAAGAAAAAGTTTGGGGACCACTGTTCTAACAGATGTTTTCACCAAATATGCTCAAGCCATTCCTACACAAGATCAAAGGGCACCTACTGTAGCCCGTATCCTAGTGCAACAGTGGTTCCATAGATTCGGCCCTCCGGCACGAATACATTCGGATCAAGGGCGGAACTTTGAGGGCTTGGTAATCCAACAACTCTGTCAGATGTATGGGATCCAGAAAAGTAGAACAACACCCTACCACCCGCAAGGAAACGGCCAGTGTGAACGGTTTAACCGGACGCTGCATGACCTGTTGCGCACACTGCCAGCGGCGGAAAAGCGGCGATGGCCCCATCATCTGCCCCAGCTCACTTACGCCTACAACACGACTCCCCACCAGACCACTGGGCACTCCCCGTACTTTCTCATATTCGGCCAACACCCTAGGTTGCCCGTGGACTTCCTCCTCAACACCAATGGCATGCCTCAGGAGCTTGGCAACCTGGAGGAATGGATTCAGAGGCACCAGCAGAGTGTCAACATGACACAAGAACATGTCAGGCAACGAGCTGCTGAGCAGGCACAGAGGCGGAATCAAAGCAACAATGACCGGGCGAATGATGCTGGGTTCCGGGAGGGCCAGCTTGTATTTTTGCGCAATCATGCCCATGGGCGAAGTAAGATTCAAGACCTTTGGAATGCCAATGTGTTTAAAGTATTGCAGGGCCCCAGAAGTACCGGTACTGTTTATACAGTGGCCCCCTGGGATGGAGGACCTTGCCGGCAAGTTCATCGGGCCGAGTTGAGGGCAGTGCCGGAGGGGTGGCAGCCAGAATCCGATGGGGACGCCCGCTCAACGGTCCGACCCACTAGAGCAGGTGTGGGAAGAGCCCCTGCTCGCTCTGATATGGGCCCATCTGATGGCGTGGTAGTAGTGTACGGCGAGGAAGGACCCCAAGAGGCCCCAGCCCTGGTCAGGGCCCCAGTTCTGGATGACAGTGAAGTCCGGTCCGAAGACCTGCCTTCCACCAGGCAAGGACCCGGTGGACCTGTAGCAAGTCAAGGGGGGAACCTCATCCAGCTGCCCGAAGTCCTGGAGTCACTTGAGGCCCCTCAGCCTGAAGAAGTGGATGTCCAGCCGGATAGTCCGCCTTTATCTTTGCGACGTACCGTCAGGTCTACAGCAGGGCACCACCCAAACCCCCACCATCTGCCACAGAGCATTGCCATGAGGAGTGGAGAGAGGGAACCACAAAATGAAGACCAGGAAGAGGAAGCATAACCTGCCATTGTCGGGCCGCCGATTCACTTGGAGGGGGTGGATTGTAGCATGTGGCTTTATGGCAGAGCACCTTGTTGTTCTGTTGCCCCCCCCCCCCCCTTTCTCTTTTGTTTCATAGCATACTACTGTGACGTCATTAGCTGGGGTTGTAATTGGACGGCAGGTAGGAACGGGCACCTGTATAGGCACCTGGGGTCCTTAGCCAGGTAGCTTTCCCTGCTGCTAGCTCAGTAGAGTGTGTGTGTGTGTGTGGTGGCGTTTTTGGGTGCTGTTCCAGTGTTAAGGTATGTCGGCAAATATTTTCCTTTGTTGGGGTAACTTATGAGGGAAATTGCAACGGCACTAAATAGGCTTTGTTTGTTAGCAGTGAGACCTTCTTGAGCGCTTTCCCGTGCCGGCATGTTATCCAAACATTTCATTGAGTGAGTCCTTGTGGACGGAGGTACGCTAGCATTGCATTCCACAGTACATGTTTTAAATGTGTATGTGTTCTGTTTTTAATGCCCAGTCTCTCTATTCTTAACCAGCGTCTTGCTGGATAGTGTGGCTGCTGAACGGGGGTGTTGGGATACGTATCCTACGATTATGGTCGCTTAACATCGCTACAGGTATGTGGTAAACTGTAGAGACCATGCTCTGTTTATTTATAATAATGAAGTGAGACGTTGCTCGCTTAGTGTCACCAAGCAACTGGGGGGAGGCTTACCTTTCAAGGGGAATTGGGTGTTATATGGTGGTCAAGTAATATGGCCGACGGCCCTGTATTTTAAATTAATGTTGCCTTAGGTTACACATATGCACTTAAATGTATTTGAATGTTTGTTTTCTTTGTTTGTGTTGTTGCGTAGGCCCACATGCTACGCCGTGCAAGCTGCTGTTCTCTTTTAGCCATTACTTTGCGTGATTGTATGTGTGTGTGTGAGTAGGCTACAGCTCCCGCTGTATGGTGATTGTAGTTTTTCTTTTGTTCTTTTCCCCTCTGACCTGGTGGCTTAGCGTTAGGGATTTAGCGTGGTCTGTCTGTATAGCGAGCCACGGGGTGGAGGGGGTTATTTTTTCCTTTTTATTATTTGTTTTGTCCTTGTAGCTTGTTTATCTCCCCTTACTTTAGCTCGCCCCGTACTGGCCAACCCAGGTAGCCGAGTTAGCTTATGCAGAAGCAGCCGGTCTCCTTCTGTTTGAAGTCACCCGAGTGTTATGGTGTGAGTGTGAGCTTAATAGCGACTTTAGACCTTACCCGAATTGCCTTGGATGTAAGATTGCAGTGTATTAGTAGTTTGAACTCTTATTGTGTGCTACCGTAAAGGTTTTGTTCCCATTTCACGTGTGTAGAGACTGGCCTGTTAGTGTGGCACCTCTCGGTGGCTTGGCTGGCGGTACACTAGGGCGTAATAGTTTAGTCTCCCCCCCCCCCCCCCATGTGTTTACTGATGACTAAACCTGTGCAACACTTTTTAAAGGAAATAGTAAAAGCTCTTTAATAAAATTCTAATTTTGTATTTTCATAAAACACGTGTATGTGTGGATCTTTTGGACAGAGTTCTCCTTGCTCTAGAGTATCAAGTCAAGGGGTGGCGTAGTCAATCACTAGAGGGCGCTAAATATGTATGGTGATTGAAGGCTACGAACGGCATGAATGTTGACAATTATTTTAGTAAATACTCAACAGTATGTCTCCAAGGTTTACAGGCCACTGTGGCCTTGGTGCCCCCTTCTTTCAATATTCTGCTTTGCATTCATCTAATAGCGATTTTCATTTAGCCTATGGCCTGTAAAAATAATCTTTCGCAAATTAATTCAGTCTTACGCAGTGGAGAAAATGACAGCGCATGGCAAAGTGCGTCCGAATTCACCTATTCCTCTCAGTTGAAATACTTGCGTAAGTAGCCTACTCATCACACAGACACATGCATCACATCACATGAAAGAGCTTTTTCTCAGCTTTTAAACGATGTTTGCCGCTAATTGCTGTGGTGAACGGTTCGCGAGAAAAGTAAATAATATGATTAAATTGAATCATAACTTATAGGTTCTGCGCCCATCTCCCTACCCATTCATCTCGGTGGAATACTTCACGAACCCTTTGTTCAACACATGACAAACCATATCAGAATAAACAGCAGACCTTACCAAACACAGAGGTGTAAAGCATTCCCTACAGTTAACCATTCCAGAGTATTCCGGTTTTAAATGCAGGTCTACATTTATGTCTCCAACTTTGGTCTTTAGGTTTCAAAATGTGTTTAAATTGTTCTACATGATTTCATAACAGGCCAAATACAAAATACATGTGACAAATATTGCCTAGATATTGGTAAATATTAAAACCAGAGGATATACAGCTGACTAAGTTTGTGAAAGGAGCCTTAATGATCACAAAATGCTAAGCATGAATCCCGGCTATTTGAGTTTCTTAAAGCTGACTCTGAGCTGTGCTTTGTTCAATACATGATTTATAACTGGCCAAATATAAAATAAATGTTAAATATAGCCTAGATAGCTGTAAATATGAGATGATCAGATGATTTACAGTTCTATGTCTAGGCCTATGTCATGTTTCATGTTTTTGTAATGATTCATACAGTGATGCAAGACTACTGCTGTGAATAGGCTAAATACAACTTTGATCATTTTTATAGCCTACTACTGTATAGTTAACTTTTGGCCTTTGTGCCCCCCACCAAATATGCCCAACTGAAGGCCAAGTGGCCTTGCCCCTAAAATGGTGAAATTCCAAGCCTGGTTCTAAGTCAAACGGAGGGGTGTCCTTGAAAGACCTCCCTATTAAATGTGCTAGGCTATATAAATAAACTTGACTGCTTATTTTTTCTCTCATAATATGCATGAGAACTGATCACTTTCACAATGAATGTATGTAAGACTCAGGGGTCTCGAGTGTCACACATTGAGCGTGCGTGACAGTCACTCATTTCGGTCTTTAGTCACTCACTCCCGCCACACATTGTATTTCTCAGGCAGAAAAAAATATTTATGATATATTTAATATGCTGCAGCGCCCAAATGTCTATGGCTGCGCAGGCATCAAGCGCGTCTCCCTGGAGTTCTTAGACGATTCTGCCACTTATCAGCCAATCAAAAAAAGAAAGGGCCTACACATTAGCCAATCAGAAAATAGCACTACTGTATTTGGGCAGAATCTGCGTGATTCTGCTACCGAAAATTTCGTTCACCCACTGGAGCTTCGCGCATCACTTTGAGCATAGGCCTAGGCTAAGTCATCTTTTAATGTTACAACAAATTCACAAATTGTTTGACACAAACAATGACAACTTGACTGCTGTTAGAGAATGTTTCCCAGATAATTTGCATCAGTTGGTCATGAGTGTCTGAACTTATCCAATAGTTACAGCCTGTTCACCGACAACACCTGCTCAGAACAGTCTAGGCCTAGTCATATTTTCGTTATCACACAATGACAGACATATTGTCACATTATCAGGCTTAAAGTGTTCAGGCACCGTGCCTAAATTCAGGCGTGAGCTGGTATGCTTAAGATTTGAAAATAGGCAATGAGACAACAGTATATATGACGTCCTCATAAATGTCTGATAACTTCAGGCACATACATTTTTATTGCTTTAAGTCTTGCTTTAGGCTATAAACATCTCTCTCTCTCCAAATAGGCTTAATCATTTTATTAGCACTAAATAAATAAAAGTTAATAAATAGTAGGCTAAATAAATTAAAGTGTATTGCATAGTCGGTGTTATAGGTCACTTTTAAAATCTTGTCATATTGCATAATTATATCCTGGCCATGAATGCATTAATCATTGCATCTGTCTTTAAAAATAAAAGAGCAATCCTCTCATTCGCCTTGACAGGAAAGCCTCCTAAAAAGGCCAGGTTAGAGGATGCTTGCACAGATAAGGTGCAAGGTACCTTCAATATGGGGGTCAAATCTGTTCAGCAGAGGGAGGGGAACCACATTCTGAAATAAAAATTGGGGAATTGTCGTCTGGGTGGCACTAGCAGGAGATAAAGCGAATGACCTATTGACCTGTATTGGCACAATGGAATTACACTGTCAACGCAAAAGTTGTTAGGCTGAGAAAACTAAAAAATGTCTATCTTCCATATCAGGGTCATCTGTTCATCAGAGGGAGGGGAACCACATTCTGAAAAAAATTTGGGGGAATTGTCGTCCGCGTGGCACCAGCAGGCCTCAAAGCGAATGACCTATTCACCAGAATGCGGTTCCCCTCCCTCTAATGAGTAGATGACACCGATATGGGAGATAGACATTTTTTAGTTTTCTCAGCCTAACAACTTTTGCGTTGACAGTGTAATTGCATTGTGCCAATACAGTTCAAAAGGTCATTCGGTTTGAGGCCTGCTGGTGCCACCCGGACGACAATCCCCCCCCAATGTTTTTTTCAGAATGCGGTTCACCTACCTCTGATGAACAGATGACACCGATATGGGACATAGACATTATTTAGTTTTCTCAGCCTAACAACTTTTGCGTTGACAGTATAATTGCAGTGTTTCAATGCAGGTGAATAGGTCATTCGGTTTGAGGCCTGCTGGTGCCACGTGGACGACAATCCCCCCCAATGTTTTTTCAGAATGCGGTTCACCTACCTCTGATGAACAGATGATATTAATGATGATTAAGCGCTTATTGTGGCCGGTGATTTCAATCAAGTACATCTGAACCGGTCCATGCCTGAATTTATTCAACACATTCACTTCCCTACACGTGGTGACAACACACTGGATCACTGCTACACACAGTTCAAGAACAGTTACAAAGCGAAGTCTCTACCAGCTTTCGGAAAATCAGATCATGCCGCTGTTTTCCTACTGCCTATGTACAAACAGAGAAGTCGGACGGACCCCCCAGTGACGAAGGAGGTCAAGCGCTGGACTGACCAATCGGAAGCCAGGCTACAGGACGCCCTTAGCAACGTTGACTGGGAGATGTTCAAGACGAACTCTGCTGACATCAATGAGTTTACGGAAGTATCATTGAGTTACATCAATATGCTAACTGATTCCATCATCCCAACTGTAAAGATCCGAAGCTTCCCTAACCAGAAACCATGGGTGGATAGAGAAGTGAGAACGGCATTAAAGACACGCACCATGACTTATAATGCTGGGCTTATTTCAGGGGATATGACGGATTACAAAGCAGCATCTTATAGTTTACGTAGTGCAATTAAAGATGCTAAGCGGCGCTATAGAGACAGAGTTGAAGCTGATTTCTTGGAGGGTGATCCAGCACGAGTGTGGAAAGGACTCCGAACCATCACTGGCTTTGAAAGAAAGTCCCCTCCTATGATGAATGTGAGTAAAGCCCTCCCTGATGAACTTAATGCTTTTTATGCTCGCTTTGACATGAAAAACACAGACTATATTGGACTAGCTGCAGCATGTGAAGCAAATGAGGATGCACCTTTCTGTGTCTCTGAGGTCGATGTGAGCAATGCCTTTAGGAGGGTTAATTGTAGAAAAGCTACTGGACCGGATGGAATTTCTAACAGGGTTTTGAAATCCTGCGCTGCTCAGTTAGCTCCTGTGTTCACTTATATCTTTAACACATCATTGGCTCAAGAGACAGTTCCTACTTGCCTCAAGCAGTCTGTTATTGTTCCAGTACCGAAAAACAAAAGTCCATCATGTCTGAATGACTACCGCCCAGTAGCCCTGACGTCTACAGTGATGAAGCGTTTTGAGAAGCTTGTGAAAAACATTATCTGCTCATCCCTCCCTGCCTCCTTCGACCCCCTCCAATTTGCTTACAGAGCCAACAGGTCTACAGAGGATGCCATCTCAAACCTCATGCACACCACCTTAACTCACCTGGAGGAGGGGAATGGGAATTATGTGAGGATGCTGTTCATTGACTTTAGTTCAGCATTCAACACGATAGTACCTCTCACCTTGGTCACAAAGATGAAGGCCTTAGGACTGAACACCACCCTGTGTCACTGGATATTTGACTTCCTCACCAACCGTTCACAAGTGGTTAGAGTGGGGGGTCTGACATCTGACTCATTAACCATCAGCACTGGTGCTCCCCAAGGCTGTGTTTTGAGTCCACTGCTGTACAACATCTACACACATGACTGCAAAGCCAACAGTAGTCATACCTCCATCATCAAGTTTGCAGATGACACAGTGATCTTGGGCCTGATTAGTAACAACAATGAACAGTTCTACTTGGATCAGGTTGATGAGGTGGCACAGTGGTGTCAATCTAACAGCTTGACACTGAATATCAATAAAACCAAGGAAATGGTAGTGGATTACAGAAGGCAGCAGCAGATCTACAGTTACACCCCACTAATGATCAGCGGGCAACCTGTAGAGAGAGTCACAAGTTTTAAATACCTTGGTGTCCACATTACTGAAGACTTAACATGGACTGTTAACACTCAATATGTTCTGAAGAAGTCCAGACAACGACTCTACTTCCTTCGTCAGCTAAGGAAATTCAAAGTTTCTACATCCATCATGAAGGCCTTCTACACTTCAGCGGTTGAGAGTGTTCTAACTGGTAGCATCATCACCTGGTATGGGAACTCCACAGTTAGAGATTGTAGTACTCTGCAGAGAGTAGTGCGCTCAGCTGAACGTACTATAAGAACTCAACTCCCTGCTCTACAAGATATCTATTCCAGAAGAGTACTCCTAAGAGCCCAAAAGATTCTGAAGGACTCTTCTCATCCTAACAATGGATTATTCCTACCGCTGAAATCAAGAAGACGCCTATGTAGTCACAAAGCCAGAACTGAGAGACTCAGGAGAAGTTTTTATCCCCAGGCCATCCGAACTCTGAACTCACACTATACTGACTTTGCACACATTCACTCCTCAGCACTCTCAAACATTCCCCAACTCTGAACTCACACTATACTGACTTTGCACTCATTCACTCCTCAGCACTCATGACCCCCCCCCCCCCCCACACACACACACCCACACACACCTACAAGACTTTTAGCACTTTTACATCCCTCTCCCTATGCTACAGACCTTTTATTTATTTTCTTATTTCATCACACGTCAAAACACACACACACACACACACACACACATATCTGACTTTCTCCAACTTTTGCACACTTTTTATTTATTATTTTTGATTTCTCCTCCATCTACCCATGTCCTTGATTGCCTAGCCTTTCTGCCCCCCCACCCCCCACCCCACCCCCATCCCCAACACACACACTTACATCATCACTGTCATCACTTCACATACATACAGCACTCCTCTACATACTTGCTGCACACTGCCCCCCCCCCCCCCACATACACAGCACATTGTCTTCAGGATCTTCTCCAACACACATCCTCTACATACTTACAGCACACTGCCCCCACCTACCCACACACACACACTACACACACACAGTCACTGCTCCACTCCCGCCCACACACACATCTTCACTGTCATCACTCACATACATTACATACAGTACTCTGCTTGCAATAGTAAGTCCCTGACCCCCCCCAACACACACACTTACATCATCACTGTCATCACTTCACATACATACAGCACACTGCTTGCTACAGTAAGCCTCCTCTACATACTTGCTGCACACTGCCCCCCCCCCCCCCCCACATACACAGCACATTGTCTTCAGGATCTTCTCCAACACACATCCTCTACATACTTACAGCACACTGCCCCCACCTACCCACCTACACACTACACACACACACACACACACACACACACACAGTCACTGCCCCACTCCCCTCCCGCCCACACACACATCTTCACTGTCATCACTCACATACATTACATACAGTACTCTGCTTGCAATAGTAAGTCCCTGCCCCCCCCCCCCCCCCCCCCCTCCCTACATACACAGCACATTATTTCATCAGGAAGCTTCTCCAACACACATCCCCAACATACTTACAGCACACTGCCCCCCCCCCCCCCCCCCCAATACACAGCACATTGTCTCATGAGGAAGCTTCTCCAACACACATATTGCACACTGCCCTCTCCCCACATACACAGCACACTATCCCATCTCCCCTGTCATCCCCCCAACACACACACCAAGACCCCTGGCAGTTGGGTTAGCCCCTTGAGCCGTGGATCTGCCCAAGGTTTCTTCCTTGGTAAGGGAGTTTTTCCTTGCCCCTGTTGCTCTTGGGTGCTCCTTGTTGGTGCCCCCCACCCAATCCCAATCCTCCCCCACCTTTTTTATGCAGCCCTTGCCACTTAATCTACTAAACCCCTCTTCTACTGCACTTTTTACCCCCCCCCCCCATTAATGCACAAATAGGCTGACACCAGACATAATTTCACTGCATTTCTTACTTCCAGTAACTATATGCATGTGACAATAAACTTCCTTGTATCCTTGTATCCTTGATATGTGTGTGTGTTCACCACCTCCTAGGACACTGTACCCGCCATGTGTTTCATGCCGCCCCCCACCATCTTCATGCTAGCAGCCCCTGCTACCAGCCCCAGCCCGATGCCAACCGCCTTGTGCTGCCCATCACCCCCTCCTACAGCATCTTTAAACCTTTAAGAAGATGCTGTATGCCATGGACACTCCGCAGAAATATGTAGCTGTGTACAAAGTTGTATCTGTTGCTGTTCATTCCACTCATTTCCTTCAATAATGGCTGATGCTGATGTGTTTTATACCTACTTCTGTTTCTCTGTCCTGGTGCATAGCATTTTGAGTGTATGCTTGTATTACTGCTCATAGTAGTAAAATGTAGAAAATGTAAAGCCATGTTGGATGTTGTCTTTTTTTCTTGTTGGGGGGGTTTGGGGTATTGTCGTCTGTGGTATAACCAAGCAATAAACCGAACTGACCTGTATTGGCATAATGGAATTACACAATGGAATTATTATTGAAATAAAAATTGGGGGGATTATCGTCTGCGTGGCACCAGCAGGCCTCAAACCGAATGACCTATTGACCTGCATTGAAACACTGCAATTACACTGTCAACGCAAAAGTTGTTAGGCTGAGAAAACTAAAAAATGTCTATCTCCCATATCGGTGTCATCTGTTCATCAGAGGTAGGTGAACCGCATTCTGGAAAAACATTGGGATTGTCGTCCGCGTGGCAGCAGCAGGCCTCAAAGCGGATGACCTATTGACATATTTGTGACCGATGTTGACCAACAAAAGTTCTTAAATCATACACAAACCATTAAAACATCCATATTTGCATTGATTGTGATACACAGAGGTGTGTTGTGCTGAAATAAACCCAATTTCACTTATCTTAGATCAGTGGTTCTTAACTGGTCTGGCTTTGGGACCCACAATTTCCCATGTTCATGAAGTCACGACCCATATTTTATAGCGTTCAAGACAACATTTGGTGAGCTACATGCTAAGAAAGGCGAAGTGCCTGTAGGCCTATTTGTTTGGAACATGCTGTTTGGCATTACATTTGTGAAGTCTCCAACTCCTGATGTCACCTTAAAGTACTTGACAGGTCTGTCTTTGACAGGTGTACTTTATTATGAGGCATTTTCACTCATGTTCCAGTAATTGTGAACATCGCACACTGTGGATTCTGCACCATTTCGTCTCAATTTAAGTCTATTTGAAATGGGCGATTTCTTCTCTTTTTTTAACCACAAGCTCCGCGACCCACCCAGAATGGTTCCGCGACCCACTTTTGGGTCCCGACCCACCAGTTAAGAACCACTGTCTTAGATGCTGTGAGAATTTTGATGGACAAAAAAGTTTCAGAAACCGCCATTTAGAGAGCATATTTTTGACAAATGTTGACCAACAAAACTTCTTAAATCATACACAAACCATCAAAACATCCATAGTTTGATTGATTATGATACACAGAGGTGTGATGTGCTGAAAATAAACACAATTTCACTTATCTTAAATTCTGTGGGAATTTTGAGGCACAAGAAATCCTCAGAAATCGCTGTTCAGAGAGCATATTTTTGACCGATGTTGACCAACAAAAGTTCTTAAATCATAGACAAACCATTAAAACATCCATATTTTCATTGATTATGATACAGAGAGGTGTGCTGTGCTGAAATAATCCCAATTTAACTGACCTTACCTGCCATGGCAAGTTTGATGCAACGGACATACTCAGAAACTACAATTTATATACCCATGTTGGCCAGACAGGCCTAGGTAAGTGTCACACCCATTATTTCCTGAAATGTCAACAGTGGCACATATTTCAATACAGGGAATGATAAACTTGTTTGTGAAATTTGAGACCTCCAGCTGCTTGTGTGTTGTCAAGAGGCGGAGCCAAAGATTGGAAAATGTAGATTTCTAGGGGGCGCTATAGAGTCTGTGAATGTGAGAGTTGTGATTTTACTTAAATGTATTTTATGTCATACATAGATGTCACATGCCAAATTTAGTCTGTCTATGAGCTATACAAGTTAGAAATGCTAACCCTAGGTTTAGATGGCCATAATTTGCATAGGTCAGACAGGCCTTGATAGGATTACATCAGTTAATTTGAGATAGTGCCAGCATGTGGCACATATTTTGATACACGGGATGATAACAAACTAGTTTGTCAGATTTGGGACATCTAATGGCTTTTGTGTTGCCAGGAGGTGGAGCCAAATATAGGAAATATTGGATTTCTAGGAATTGGATTTCTAGGGGGGGCTATAGAGTCTGTGAATATTTGACATGCGATTTTACCATAAACTCATATATTGTGTCATATACGGATGTCACCGCCATATTGAAGATAGAATTTTTTTAGTTTTGTCAGCCTATCAAGTGTTGCGTTGACAGTGTAATTGCATTGTGCCAATACAGGTCAAAAGGTCATTCGCTTTGAGGCCTGCTGCTGCCACGCGGACGACAATTCCCCCAATTATTTTTTTTAAATCTGGTTCACCTACCTCTGATGAACAGATGACACCGATATGGGAGATAGACATTTTTTTTTAGTTTTCTCAGCCTAACAACTTTTGCGTTGACAGTGTAATTGCATTGTGCCAATACAGGTCAATAGGTAACGGTAATTCACTTTAATGCCTACTGGTGCCACCCAGACGACAATTCCCCAATTTTTATTTCAGAATGTGGTTCCCCTCCCTCTGGTGAACAGATGACCCCCATATTGAAGATAGACATTTTTTAGTTTTTTCAGCCCAACAATTTTTGCGTTGACAGTGTAATTCCATTGCGCCAATACAGGTCAATAGGTCATTCGCTTTATCTCCTGCTAGTGCCACCCAGACGACAATTCCCCAATTTTTATTTCAGAATGTGGTTTCCCTCCCTCTGCTGAACAGATTTGACCCCCATATTGAAGGTACCTTGCACCTTCTCTGTGCAAGCATCCTCTAACCTGGCCTTTTTAGGAGGCTTTCCTGTCAAGGCGAAAGAGAGGATTGCTCTTTTATTTTTCAAAGACAGATGCAATGATTAATGCATTCATGGCCAGGATATAATTATGCAATATCTGCAAAGATATGCAATCCTTGAATTTCCCCTGGGGATCAATAAAGTATCTATCTATCTATCTATCTATCTATCTAATATGACAAATGTTTTAAAGTGACCTATAACACCGACTATGCAATACACTTTAATTTATTTAGCCTACTATTTATTAACTTTTATTTATTTCGTGCTAATAAAATGATTAAGCCTATTTGGAGAGAGAGAGATGTTTATAGCCTAAAGCAAGACTTAAAGCAATAAAAATGTATGTGCCTGAAGTTATCAGACATTTATGAGGACGTCATATATACTGTTGTCTCATTGCCTATTATCAAATCTTAAGCATACCAGCTCACGCCTGAATTCAGGCACGGTGCCTGAACACTTTAAGCCTGATAATGTGACAATATGTCTGTCATCGTGTGATAACGAAAATATGACTAGGCCTAGACTGTTCTGAGCATTATCTGGGAAACATTCTCTAACAGCAGTCAAGTTGTCATTGTTTGTGTCAAACAATTTGTGAATTTGTTGTAACATTAAAAGATGACTTAGCCTAGGCCTATGCTCAAAGTGATGCGCGAAGCTCCAGTGGGTGAACGAAATTTTCGGTAGCAGAATCACGCAGATTCTGCCCAAATACAGTAGTGCTATTTTCTGATTGGCTAATGTGTAGGCCCTTTCTTTTTTTGATTGGCTGATAAGTGGCAGAATCGTCTAAGAACTCCAGGGAGACACGCTTGATGCCTGCGCAGCCATAGACATTTGGGCGCTGCAGCATATTAAATATATCATAAATATTTTTTTCTGCCTGAGAAATACAATGTGTGGCGGGAGTGAGTGACTAAAGACCAAAATGAGTGACTGTCACGCACGCTCAATGTGTGACACTTGAGACCCCTGAGTCTTACATACATTCACTGTGAAAGTGATCAGTTCTCATGCATATTATGAGAGAAAAAATAAGCAGTCAAGTTTATTTATATAGCCTAGCACATTTAATAGGGAGGTCTTTCAAGGACACCCCTCCATTTGACTTAGAACCAGGCTTGGAATTTCACCATTTTAGGGGCAAGGCCACTTGGCCTTCAGTTGAGCATATTTGGTGGGGGGCACAAAGGCCACATGTCAGGGCACCAAGGCCAAAAGTTAACTATACAGTAGTAGGCTATAAAAATGATCAAAGTTGTATTTAGCCTATTCACAGCAGTAGTCTTGCATCACTGTATGAATCATTACAAAAACATGAAACATGACATAGGCCTAGACATAGAACTGTAAATCATCTGATCATCTCATATTTACAGCTATCTAGGCTATATTTAACATTTATTTTATATTTGGCCAGTTATAAATCATGTATTGAACAAAGCACAGCTCAGAGTCAGCTTTAAGAAACTCAAATAGCCTAGATGCATGCTTAGCATTTTGTGATCATTAAGGCTCCTTTCACAAACTTAGTCAGCTGTATATTCTCTGGTTTCAATACCGATATCTAGGCAATATTTGTCACATGTATTTTGTATTTGGCCTGTTATGAAATCATGTAGAACAATTTAAAAACATTTTGAAACCTAAAGACCAAAGTTGGAGACATAAATGTAGACCTGGCTGCAAATTTAAAACCGGAATACTCTGGAATGGCTAACTGTACAGGGGAATGCTTTACACCTCTGTGTTCGGTAAGGTCTGTTGTTTATTCTGATATGGTTTGTCATGTGTTGAACAAAGGGTTCGTGAAGTATTCCACCGAGATGAATGGGTAGGGAGATGGGCGCAGAACCTAGAAGTTATGATTCAATTTAATCATATTATTTACTTTTCTCGCGAACTGTTCACCACAGCAATTAGCGGCAAACATCGTTTAAAAGCTGAGAAAAAGCTCTTTCATGTGATGTGATACATGTGTCTGTGTGATGAGTAGGCTACTTCCGATCGCAAGTATTTCAACTAAGAGGAATAGGTGAATTTGGACGCACTTTGCCATGCACTGTCATTTTCTCCACTGCATAAGACTGAATTAATTTGAGTTGTGATGCTAAGATTATTTTGACAGGCCATAGGCTGAATGAAAATCGCTATTAGACCGACGCAAAGCAGAATATTGAAAGAAGGGTGCACCAAGGCCAACGCATTCCTACCCTGCTTAGAACATTTAAGTTGTATAGCCAAATAATGAAATAATAATAATAAATAATAATAAATAATAATAATGACATTTTTGAGTTGTTTTCTTACATAGGCCTACTGGTAACAGTTGGTTGAGTACTGGCCTCTAGTGGTCATACACGTAAAACTGCGTGGCTTTCCTCATAGTTTGAGGATTAGAGCCAGCGGTAAGTTGTATGTAAACAGAACTCCCACATAATTAGATTAGAATTCATTACTAAACATTCCAAATCAACACCAATGGTCTCGAGGTGTTATGCACTTACTTTGCCAATGTAACCTGTGTATTTTGTGTAGTGTATTTGTACATTTACGTCGAAGTTTCAAATTACACGTGTGGATAGCTAATATTTCTTCTCCCTCTCATATTAGCATACTGTGTTAAAATCCATGCTGCTGCCTTGCTACGGAATCCCTCAAGTGTTATCTCTCATGCCAGGTACATGTTATACAATTTGTTAGTATATCTGTATTGCATTTTTACTTTATTCATACTATATAGTTTGAGGATTAGAGCCAGCGCATACTGTGTTAAAATCCATGCTGCTGCCTTGCTACGGAATCCCTCAAGTGTTATCTCTCATGCCAATCAGGTCAATAAATGACGAACTGGTCCCACGTCTCCTTGCCATTTCTTGAGAAAACACAACGCAGACAAGTAGAAGGGGTTACACAAGCAGACTATTATTTTGATAAGCTTTGTACTACTTTTCGGCCGCCATTGCCAAAAGCCGGAAGTAAACCGGAAACATCATTTTGCTTATTTAGGCTTAAATAGGCTGCCGTCTCCCAACTTGGATGTACTGCTCAATCGGAAGTTCGGAGACACTAGAGCTGCACAGTCCCGCCCACAGCCGATGCCGGATGTAAAAATTCAATGCAATTTCTCCATTGACAATTGCGGTATAAGCCATAAAAACTTAACTGCACGTGGTAGACTTAAAACCAGCTACGGCTGTACTAAGCGATTGTATATGCTCCTATAGACACCAAGAGTTCATGGGGCGCTAACCTTGTTTTGAGATAAATGCCTTTTATTCGCGATCTCTTGGATAAGTACTTCATTACCCACAATCCTGAACAATCCCACAGTGATGCCTCTGATTGGTGGAAAGGCCGTTATGGTCATAGTTTGAAACTTTCTCAGCGAAAAATATTGACAAAGATGGCGGAGTCTTTTACTGCCTATGGCGAAAATCTTAATGTGATTAAAAACTTTCTTGACGAATATTGGTACTTGTATCAACAAGGATTGGGGTTTATACATCACACGAACTTAGTCAGGGCCAATACACTATCAAATAGACCACTGTAAATGTTAGTTTAAACACTCAAACTTTCCAGGTAGCCGACAGGCTAACCTTTAGCATTTCCGACATTGTATGTCATTACATAATGCAGCTAGCATTAGCCTACAAGCTGCAACACAGGTATGAAATATATTATGTTTTAGTGAGTGTCCAAAGGGGTGAAAGCCACTTTAAATCGGGTCACATTATTGACTGTTGTGTGTCCGAGAGTCAGTTTGTGGGTTTTGTAAGGGCCAGCATGAGGGACAAGACCTACAAAGTTGTGGTGAGTTAAGCAGGGAGGTTGGTAACATTACAGCTAGGCTACTGTAGCCTTCATACTGTATGATTCATATCAATCATTAACCTAGGAATACTTTGTGCATTTAATGAACATTTTGTGTAATAATTCACGGCAAATTAATAAACTGAATATAGTGGTCCAAGAGCAGACCATGCACCAGTCCATGCATCAGCCCGACTGAGCAGTGATGACAGCATAGGATGAGTCAGGTAACGTTACGAAGCACTGCCGTTAACGTTAACCGCGTTCACACACACACGATATAAAATACACGATGAAAAATATAAAATTCAATATCAAAACACTATTATTTACACGATTACTCTTGAAATAACTGCTATTAACTGCACATTCACTATATAAATATCATTGTTTGGAGGAAAGGGTTCGCGTGCTGTCGCCGGTTGGAAATGGCAAAATAAATCGCACCAATTTTGCCTATATTATTCAGTGAGGCGCGGTGGTTTATGGGATGAGTAGTTCCTTCGCTCGGAAATGAAAATATGTACACAGTCTTGTACCTTTGACTTTTTTTTTTATTTTCTCCTCGTTTTTTCACTCGAAATGATATGTTGTATGCTTATGAGTTATGCCGTAGCTGGTTAGCCTAAGACATGCTGTAAAACTCTTTAGATACGGATTTTTCCAAATGTCAATGGGACAAATGAATGGGAATCTTACATCCGGCACCTAACCGCATTTTGGCTGTGGGCGGGACTGTGCAGCTCTATGTGGGCAAAGCTAGCGCCCCCATGTTTGCGCGCGGAATAAGGTGAATACTGTGCCCATTCATTAACATATTTTAAACATCAGGCGTCTTGTTTACACCTTCATAAGTTGACACGTTCATAAGTTAGACCAGGGGTGGGCAAACTTTTTGGCTCAAGGGCCACATTGGGTTTTGAAACGTCACGGTCACGACACACACATAAAAATATATATATTTTTTATAGCCTATAATTTAGTATGAAAAGTATTTCTTTTAAAATATTAATTGCTTTAAAATACTGCTAATTTTATGCTGTTTAACAAATGTATAAATTGTGCACTGTCGCTTTAATTCACGTTTATTTCTCAATGATCTTCTGCCTGCTCCGCTATGGCTAGTGCTGTAACCTACGGCTGGGCCCTCTCAACGTTTTTAAATGGTCAGTAGTGGGAACTACTGTTGCCTTCATGATTTCCTTTTAAAAGTTTTTTATAAGAAGGAGATGGAGGCCAGCTGGAACCTGCGGCTCTCTCTCCCTCTCGTCAGTGCAGACGCGTTCCCAATTAAATGGATCGCATAATGTTCACGTTAGATCTGCTGCAAAGAAGATAACTAAGAGTTAACTTAGTTTAAAATGATGTTATCTCTATTTGACATTGACATTGTAAACGTTCTCTAAGGAGAGTGAAAAGCTGTTTGCATTAAAGCTAACCAACGCCGTCTCTATCGCAGGAAAAAAATAGTGAGCAGCCTGATAACCAAATGAAATGCTCGGCCCACCTCGGATGAAAGTGCTTGGCGGGCCGGATCCGGCCCGCGGGCCGCAGTTTGCCCACCCCTGAGTTAGACCATAGACTGATAAGGACGTCCATCAAACTAAAAGGGTTCGTTCTTCGATGTCTTCAAATTCGTTCGAATTCCGTGTAGTTCTCAATGCTTCGGTTTACATGTAGATACCCTCATTATGCTACGGTGTAAGTGTGTTGCTATTTGGAGCCTTGGAAGCGATTTAATTTTACTCTCGTGAACGGTACTGTTTTTCTTTTTAATAAACTGCCTGTAGACTTACACAGTTCTCAATGCTTCAGTTTACATGTAGATACCCTCATTATGCTACGGTGTAAGTGTGTTGCTATTTGGAGCCTTGGTAGCGATTCATTTTTACTCTACCTTCAGTTCAAGCTACGTTGTTTGGTGGGTCAGGTGACGAGCTGTCAAATCACAGCACAGCATCCAGAATGCATTGCAACACACCGTCATAAAGGGACTTATCGTTAGGTCGGCTTTAAATAGCATACAGAACCTATAGTAATATAATATTGTCTGTAAGCTCCACAGATCGTGGCAATTGAATTGATTGTGGACTTCTTGCTGGGCAATGATGAGTAACTTAACTTGAATAGTAATATTGCGTGGATGTGTGTTTCTCAATGTTATAATCTATACAACTGTATACATGGCTAAGTTTATATCGAGCTAGCTGGGCATTGAACTGGGCTGAATGGACTGGGAAAAAGTTTTTATTTTTTAAATGACCTGTATGAACATGGATTCACCAAGCGGCAACATTCTAATCTGAACAATGAAGCCTACCCGGAAGTTCGAAAAACTGCAATACATCGAAAATCCGCTAGGGACTGGTCCCAAAAGCGAGCAAATGTCCATAGACTCCCATGTTAAAATGTCCGTTTTCACAGCGTAAATACATGTTTTTAAAGCCTGGTCCCATGGACTTTTATTGTACTTTTCGGTAGTTTCCCAGTGCCTGACAACTGTGAGGGGGGTGAATTTTTTTCTAACTCATTAGTTTAGATCACATTTAGATATAAAATATATGAATAATTAAGGGCGTGGTCGGCTTGATTGACGGCTGACGTCGAGGCATACAGCAGCAGACGTTGCCAGCTGAGTGGAAAGTGGAAACCCTGAAACTTTGACGTCTCAGCCATGATTATACACAAAGTTACCACATCCTTTCTAAACATCTTTATTCAAAAAGCTGACATAAAATGGTTTGCTAAGCTATTAATTGAAGCCTACTAACCGACACTTTCAGAAGACTTCGTTCCAGTTTTTACAGGTAAGGGACATTCATTCCACTATTTCACGTAGCACTAGATGTTAGCATTATTTAGCATCGAGTGGGCACTAAGGTTAGGCTACGTTAGCGTCATATTGCCTCAAATAAGTTAATGTCGAAAATGATGACCGAATGGCAGAAGCACACACATACATTTATCGGAACTCCCCCTATTCCCGTCGGTCCCGTATTTCCACCGTCTTGCTTGTATGTGTCACTTAATATCCATTTCTATACAAACCAAGACAGCGGACTCCTACAGAAACGCAACCACCCACACCATAGGTGTATCTAAATTAGCTATGTACCAAAAATTACATTTTACCGTGACTCAAAGAGCTGTAAACAGTGTTGTAAGCCTGCGTGTACACAACCGCTTGGAGCTCCAGTGGAATTTTAATTTCATGTCGAGAATTCTCGGTCTAACCGTTCATGTGCCGTTGAAACCATAGACTGTATATATAGAACTGGACAGTGTGCCGTCTGTTAAGAGTGATGCGAGCGTTAGTCCAGAGCCCCCTGGTGGCTGGCTGCAGTACAATGTGTAACTCCGCCCATCCCCATGTTTTTCAATGGCCAAGTAGCCAACTTTCCGTGTCACTTTTCTCATCTAAAACTATTTTTGTATCAACAACTTTTTATTCGAAAAAATAGTTTTCAAGATGCTTCAATACACACAATTTTTCTTTTCTCGCTGAAATTATTTTTTTTAATGTTATATTAACAAATCTAAAAGGGCGTGTTTACACCTATGATTGACAGCTGGCTGGCTGCAGACACTACCGCGTCATCGCTCACTTATTTTAACAACACCTGATTTCGACACATAATCTAGCCTAAATAAGTGTTGCTGTTATTATCATTAGGCTATATCTTATCACAGTCTGACTAAATACATATTGATAGCCATACATTGTGTAGTTGCTGGTAAGAGACATCGTTGTTAGTTGTGACAGATTCTTTGTGAAAAAAGATATGTTCTGTTCTTTCGTAGATGCTAAGTATATTAGCTCATAGCATGCTACATCATGCTAACATTAGCCAGTTGATAGGTAAAGTAAAAGGGCTCTGCTTTATTGATCCGAAGTGACGTTAGCCATAGTCACCATCATTTACAGTCCTACTTGTTTCAAATGGTTTAACGTAGCCAGTGATTGCCGCCATCATCGTTGCAACTTCATTTGAATATACTTTGTCACTGGAGAAGGCGATGTAAAGTTTCATTAACGTTAACTCTTGCTTAGTTTTGCGAATGGCAAAAAACGCCACCTAGCCTGCTAGGTCGACAACCTCGGTATGCCCATTTATGAATCAGCCCGACAAATAACGTTACTTGTGTTTTAGTGAACACATTATTGGACCATAGCTTAACGTGAGGAGGGATTCAAAGTTACAAATCGCCAATTTGCTTAGTATGCTCAGAACAGCGGTATCTGAAAATGCGTTAAGGTATCGTTGTTACCTGCGATTGCACTGCTGGAGAAGCATTTTGCATTAGTATGATTTGATCAGGTCTTGCCAGTGATGTGTAAATCCTCCCGTAGACGTACATCATTTCAAAATAATACGTCTAAATTGAAAACTGTGACAACTCATTGATAGGCTCTCTCAATATGTCTGTAATCGTATGCCTCTACCACAGGCTTGCTAGTCTTTCACCAGAGAGGGTGCTCCATTATAAATCAAAAATGTAATACTGCAGCCTTCATGTCAGCTGTAAAAATTTTACACATAATCAGGAAGCTACTCTGTGTGTGATGTGTTTAAAGTGGTACTACGTTTAAAGAAACATTTTTATTCTTTGTTTCAAGTGCATAAGAAAATACCACATTATGATGATGATGATGATGGTTATGGTTACCCTTAACAAATACAAAACAATATAATACTTAAAACAGGGATCAATCAATAGCCTAATGAAATAAACAATGAGGGGGGAAAGCAATAATAAATAATAATGCCCATTCAATCAATAATATAATAACAATAACATGGTAAGACTACATTAAGGAGAATATCAATAATAAACAATGTTAAATTAATCAACAGCCTATAATGAAAATAAAACAGTACTACTGCATACAAACCATAATGTAAGTGCTTAAAAGACCAAAAACTATCACAAGAACGAAGAGCACTGGGCAACTCATTCCACCAACATGGAACCACTGAGGAAAATTGAATTTGAATAGGTCTTGAATTTGACCTAGCGTTTAAGACTGGTCGACACAACAGAAGCTCATCAGAAGACCACAGTGGGCGGTTGGGGATGTATATCTTGATCATTGAATTAAAATAACAAGGAGCAGATCCAGTCAGTGTCCTATAGGCCAAAGTGAGAGATTTAAATTGAATTCTGTCTACTGTAGGGAGCCAATGGAGAGTAACTAGGAGAGGAGTTACGATGTGTCCTCTTTGGCTGATTGAAGACCAGTCATGTTGCAGCATTCTGAATGATAGATCACACAAAAGAAATAAAAAAAAACATTCAATATTGATTTAGTATCAACCAATAATTATTCTGATATTAATATTCTTGTAACATCTACATCTTTGTGTAGGCTACAGTTAAATACTAAGCAATGGCCTCTGACTTAAATACCAAGGCAGTTAAATGACCGTGGTATAGTCTACGTGATACACAGGACTACACAGTAAACCCATTTAAAATAGGCAAGGACATGTATTTAATAACATTTGGGGTAGCTTACAGTATACCCACCACTACAACTAACTAACTCGACTACACCACTAGTTAAATGGCGCATTGCAATTTACAATTTGTGCGAGTTCAGGGGCATACAGAAAGTTGAAGTTTGGGTGACCTCAATAAAGAAAATAGAAACAAAGGGATGTGTACAGCCTCAAGTATAAATGATGTCACATCAACAGAAGGTTCAGAGCAGAGGCAGACCTTTCTTGGTGCCATGCAAGTTATTGAAAGTCATGTGTTTTCAGAACGTAGTGGTGCTGTGCCATGTCCCATGTATAAGTGGCTTCAGGTTGATCCAGTGACGGTGGGTGATGATGTCAGGGAGATGGATGTCAGGGTACTTGGAGAAAGGGGGAGGACATGCCACCTCAGACCACCCCAGCCAAACATCTTCACGTAGGCATTCCCTTGCTTGCAGACTAATGTAGACCATGGAGACCACCTTGCTGCCACCTCCAGTACATTCAGCCATCACCCATATCTTACCTGCAAAAAGGAAAGTTACAATAAAGTTAGTCAGACAATTGTACAACATTACAAAGCATCTAATCAGGCACTCAACACCACTAGTAATACCAATTAATTAAATATATGTGTGCAATAAACTTCACAGCCTACCTATAATGTTAACTACACATTTAAATATGCGGTGTGAATGTTATTAACTTCCGTCAGCTTGAAAAATAACGTTATCAGTATGACTGATCATGGACGTTAGATGACAAACTACGGTCTTTCTCAAATGTTCACCGATATCCCTCGGAAGTGACTGGTTGTTGGCGTAGCAGCTAGTGTTTAATGCAGGCGTTTCATTTATCGATCATTCACTTATGCGGTCTACAACTATTGACCTACCGATCTATTTTTTACAGTCTATGCTACCGACCTACCATCACAGAAGTAGCTCTAACAGAGGTGTCTGTCGTTAACGTTAGAAAAAATGCAAAGCTGGCAAACTGGCTAGTAGTTACATTAACATGAGGTTGATGAGGTCCATGCTTCACATTACGTTAACGTTAACTTGAGTTGCTTTATCACATCATTGCGTTGCTTTATCACATCATATACTGTACTGACTGTCTAGTGTTATTAATCCCCATGTACAGTCAATGGTTACTCCATGTTGAGATGGCATACATGATATTTGAAAACAGCAACAACTAATAAAACCAAGTAGAACCTATATCATGCATCGACTGTTAAGGGAGCTGTGTGCTAATCTTCACTTCAACGACTAACTTAGCCTCCCGGTAACGTTAATGTAGCTGCTAACGTTAGCATGTAAATCGCTGTCCGTATTTCTGTTGTTAGCTCATTAATATTCACCATACTAAATTGTCACAGTCTATAATCAACATAATAAGCTCTTTTAGACGTATTTAAGAACACCAATAGACAAAAAAACTTTTCAGTTGATACGCAACACTTACCAGATAAGAACAAACCGATTGTTGTTTGTACTGTTTAGCTAACTCAGTCACAGCCGTAAAATTCATCCAGCCAGCTAGCCTTCGGCGCCGAGTCGACCTGCGTTGTGGAAAGGAGAAGGGGGCGGGTTTCACTTGACAAGGGGCGTGTTTAACTCGCTGAGTGGCAACTGAGTGGGCGTGCCTGACCGCGACTCCTCTTCACTGCGCATGCTTCAACCTTTGCTGCGCAGCCGCACTTCAAATTGGCTCCAAATTTTCCAAGATGGCGTCGCCTCGGCGGCTTCAATTCCATAGAACACTGTAGAATGCAGCCACACTGTCCAGTTCTATATATACAGTCTATGGTTGAAACGGTGTAAATAGGCGACCCATCAGGCCAGCATTATAACTCCGAGCGTGGTAAACAAAATCGGATATTTCAGGCAGTAAATGCTCCCGTTAAGAACCAAACCAGATTTTGTCCAAATCTACACACCTATGGCTACTGAAAAATGTAAAGTTAATTTAGCAAATGTTATTTTGAAGTGTTAAAAAACATCGTTGTTTAAGAATTTCTGAACAAAAGTGGTGATAATTGGGGGTGTTATAGTTAACTTGATAAAGTTAACGTTAGTGAAAACCATTGTGCTCCCGTTATGAGTTAGCTTAACGTTGGTCATACTAGCCAGGTGTGAGTCAATGAACAGACAGCTCTAAAGTTAACGTTAGTTCACAAACATACTGGGGCAACAAAGCATGTTCTCGTCAAAAAACCTTTTGTAAATACGCTCTGTGGGAATGCTTAGTCCATTGACAATTTATACAGTCTTTGGGTTGTCACGTTTAAGATAAAAAAAAAAAAACTTCAGCCGAAGCATTAAAAGGCTTGTTGTCGGCTAGCTGAGGCAAAATTGTGAACCGCTACGAACCATTGACCGTATACTTTGAACATGGAGCTGTGATAACAAGCGACAGTTATAACTGACGTTTGAAACTCTTATTGATGCCATTTATTTGTTAAACACAAATTTGAACGAACACTTCTTGTCTATGCAAAGTTTCCCTGTAGGTAATCCAGACAGGCTGGGTGCTGGAGAGGGCTCTGGACTCCTAACTTCAATTCTCGTCTGTGCAGTCGACACTCAGAAGCATCACTTCATCACTGATTCCATGGTACTTTGACATTTTTCATACATTTAATTGGAGCAACCTACTGGTTGCATATTCCAGACATCGTTACCATATACTGAACAAACATGAATGCATTTCAGACATTTAGAGTGGCCTTTTATTTTGAGCAGTCCAGGGCACATCTGTGCAATAACTATCAAAATAATTTATCATTAGCATCTTTTGATAAGTCACACACGGAAAGTAGTTGTATTATGCCTTCAAATCAGCAGGTTTTGGTTGGATACAGATTGCATAATTAAACAATATGGCACCAGTGGCTGGCTACTGTTTGACTGGACGTTGGCCTAACTGTTAATAACTACCTCAAAAGGGTGTAGATATGAGCTTACACTGTTTCACTGAAAACACAAAAATACAAGAAATATTTATTCTACATTACTTTAAATACACTACATTTGTTTTTGCTTATTGCCCGCGTAAACAGGGCATGTGCAATAGTTGAATACGCGTGTCCTGTCCCCATTCAGCTAAGTGTTCTGTGAGTTTGTTGTTCATTATAAATATTGGGAGTGAGTCTGCAAATCTTACTTCGTTGTTGTCATATATTGCCTCCACAGTCTATGATTGCCACATAAAAAATATTTTTTTTAGCTTAATTTGTGAGCACTTGTTCATAGTTTACAGTAAGTTCAAGGATGTGACGTATACCAATATTTCTGTTTCCAGATCTGGAACATTTTGAAATCCTACCAGATGGGACAGAAGTCATTGAGCAGTGGCAGCTTCTGATTTCAAGGACTTTGTTCACCTTTATTTACAGCATTTGCATCTGTGTCTTTAAAGTGATCTAATATGTATTGACTATGTACTAGCTTAGTACATATTAGTTTTTGTTATTTTAGTTTCACAAATTCAGTGGTTACCTGTAATGCTCAAGATATACAAGTAAAAAATCACCTTTACTTCTGCATCTGGGTCTTCAATTCAACCTACTGACTGAAGCTGACGGATTTGTATAAATGTTTTTGAAAGCACAGGCAAATTGGTTTGGCATGAGTTTTAATGTAATTCACAGTTCAGAAAAGTTCCATAAACATTTCCAAGTGCAAGTTCAGTGCCATCAACAGTAAGTTTGCGTTCTGATATTTAAAGAACAGAAATGGGTTTGGCATAAGTAAAGGGTAGGTGTAACAGTCCATCAATAGACATAAAGTGAAATGTACTGTATAGTCTCAATGGGTTCAATATCACCACACCCCAGCCAAACCACTTCACCTGGACCTCTAGTCCCAGGTTAGAGCCCATGGACCTCCTTGCCGCCTCCTCCCCATGGCGAACTGCCAAAATAGAAAGGTAAACTTTTCATTAGTACCTATATATCTTACAAGATAATACAATAAGGCAAACCAACACTACTTGTTGTAATCAACGAAAGTACAGTTATTGTACAATGCTGTAGTACTATTGTGCGATTTGAAATGGGTCTTCAGTGACAAACTACACTAATATTGGCATTGTTATGCCAAACACTGTAACTGGATTTAACGTTTTGATAATAGCCTGAAGAAGGTAAATAAAGAAAGCTAACCGAACATGAACGCTGGATCGTGAAATGGCCACCGATGAGAAATTTCAATGTCATTGAAAGACCAAGCTACCTTTCAAGCTACCACTTGGTCTTTCAATGAGCTTAGACCAAGCTACCACTGACAACTTTAGAGCAATATAGCGATTTCAAAACGTGATATTAAGAGTTAATCAAAATGAATTCCTGATGTACAAGTTAACTAATACCCTACTACGATTTTGTTATCAATTCACACCACACGTTGACAGAATACAGCGAGCTGGCTGATGTTATCGTAAATTAATTAACGTTACAATGATGGCTGCCACTGAGGATATGAGATGCTAACGTTAATCACAAAACAATAAAGGCAAAGACACATTTTTGTCAGTATGAGTTGCTGAACCTGTAACGCTAAACTGCTAAATTACTCTACGTTATTTTACCGTAACTTCAGCAAGGGAGGGATAGCTAACGTTAGTTTATTTTACCTAGAATCTAGAATCTGCAAACTCAACTCTTCATTCTCAACTTTTCAACCGTTCACCCGAATACCTTTCAGCATACAAAATTAAAAAGTGTCTGAACATGGCATTAAGAAACATACATGAACTTCACGTTAGCAGATCAAACTTACCAGCAAATTATGTTACAGCAACGTCTGTGACAGTCCATCTTGTAGGCCTAACGTTACAGATAGCTTAGCTGAGGCTGCTCGGCTGACGACGAGGCGGGTTCACCGGAGCGAGGTGAAGTTGGCTGGACGTTTGATATTCAGTTGATATTCGATTTTAACTTCCCCTTCATTCGAGATCGACAACGCAATTCAACTCAATGGCGTGATCAGGTTTGAATAAAGTTGACATTATTACAGAGTATCAAGCGAAAACAACTAAATTATTATCGCTAGACATTGCTAACCGACATAAAGCTTCACAACACTTCACCGCCTGTTCTGTCGCTATGGTCTGAGTAAGGGACCGTCGACAAATTAGCGTTTTGGTAGATCGAAGGTAGACAGTAGGCTACGGATGCAAAACGTTGGCTATTTCTTGAAAAATATGCCAAAAATCAATTAAATGAGTTTTTCTCACTCTGATTGCTGTAGTACTTCCCAATCACTCACTGCTACTTACTACAGGTCAAGGTTTCCTGAAAATACAATTTATATGGAAGCAGGACTCATTCTTTTCTGAATATTTTTCTTAAATATTCACCAAAAATCAGCGAAAATAAATTTTCCCATTCTGATTGCTGTAGTAGTTGCCAATGATGGGCCGCTACTTACTACAGGTGGTTTTTTGCTGATATCTGGCATTATAGTGAAACAGTATGCATTTAAATGTTTCAAATATTCACCAAAAATCAACAAAAAGACATTTTCCCATTCTGTTTGCTGTAGTAGTTGCCAATGGTAGGCTGCAACCTACTACAGGTGCATTTTTGCTGATATCTGGCATTATAGTGAAACAGTATGCATTTAAATGTTTAAAATATTCTCCAAAAATCAACAAAAAGACATTTTCCCATTCTGTTTGCTGTAGTAGTTGCCAATGATGGGCCGCTACTTACTACAGGTGGTTTTTTGCTGATATCTGGCATTATAGTGAAACAGTATGCATTTAAATGTTTCAAATATTCACCAAAAATCAACAAAAAGACATTTTCCCATTCGGTTTGCTGTAGTAGTTGCCAATGGTAGGCCGCTACTTACTACAGGTGCATTTTTGCTGATATGTGGCATTATAGTGAAACATTATGCATTTAAATGTTTAAAATATTCACCAAAAATCAACAAAAAGACATTTTCCCATTCGGTTTGCTGTAGTAGTTGCCAATGGTAGGCCGCTACTTACTACAGGTGCATTTTTGCTGATATCTGGCATTATAGTGAAACATTATGCATTTAAATGTTTAAAATATTCACCAAAAATCAACAAAAAGACATTTTCTCATTCTGATTGCTGTAGTAGTTGCCAATGGTAGGCTGCAACCTACTACAGGTGCATTTTTGCTGATATCTGGCATTATAGTGAAACAGTATGCATTTAAATGTTTAAAATATTCTCCAAAAATCAACAAAAAGACATTTTCCCATTCTGTTTGCTGTAGTAGTTGCCAATGATGGGCCGCTACTTACTACAGGTGGTTTTTTGCTGATATCTGGCATTATAGTGAAACAGTATGCATTTAAATGTTTCAAATATTCACCAAAAATCAACAAAAAGACATTTTCTCATTCTGATTGCTGTAGTAGTTGCCAATGGTAGGCTGCAACCTACTACAGGTGCATTTTTGCTGATATCTGGCATTATAGTGAAACGGTATGCATATAAATGTTTAAAATATTCTCCAAAAACCAGCAAAAAGACATTTTCCCATTCTGTTTGCTGTGGCAATTACTACAGCAAACAGAATGGGAAAATGTCTTTTTGTTGATTTTTGGTGAATATTTGAAACATTTAAATGCATACTGTTTCACTATAATGCCAGATATCAGCAAAAAACCACCTGTAGTAAGTAGCGGCCCATCATTGGCAACTACTACAGCAATCAGAATGGGAAAATTTATTTTCGCTGATTTTTGGTGAATATTTAAGAAAAATATTCAGAAAAGAATGAGTCCTGCTTCCATATAAATTGTATTTTCAGGAAACCTTGACCTGTAGTAAGTAGCAGTGAGTGATTGGGAAGTACTACAGCAATCAGAGTGAGAAAAACTCATTTAATTGATTTTTGGCATATTTTTCAAGAAATAGCCAACGTTTTGCATCCGTAGCCTACTGTCTACCTTCGATCTACCAAAACGCTAATTTGTCGACGGTCCCTTACTCAGACCATAGCGACAGAACAGGCGGTGAAGTGTTGTGAAGCTTTATGTCGGTTAGCAATGTCTAGCGATAATAATTTAGTTGTTTTCGCTTGATACTCTGTAATAATGTCAACTTTATTCAAACCTGATCACGCCATTGAGTTGAATTGCGTTGTCGATCTCGAATGAAGGGGAAGTTAAAATCGAATATCAACTGAATATCAAACGTCCAGCCAACTTCACCTCGCTGTTCACCGGCTTGCTCAGGAGGTGGGCGGGGTTAGGATTTCCCAAGGTTTTCCAAGATGGCGCCGCCCATACCCCCCATAAACGGCTTCATAACCGTTCTTCAGAAAATCTATGGGTGACGTCACAGACGCTTTGTCCATATTTTTTACAGTCTATGGGATTCACTTTAAAAAAAGATGACAGAGCGCGATGACCTTTACACTTGGTGCTGGCAAGGCATTGAACTGGGCTTCATTCAAGGATTCCAACGGTACCTCATTTATGAAAATCGGACATACGGGTCAAAAGTTACATGCACACACCTTCATATAGACAGACAGGCAGTTCGGGCCTGAATTTTTGAAGTTCGAACTGCGTCGATAGCTCAAACGGTCTAGGAGCAGTAGTCCGTCCAAAAAGTGGGTGAACAGGAATAATAAATAACTAGAATTGCGGTTCCGAGGAACTGCAAGAGTGGGTTTGATCTGGGGCATGGAACTCAGCCTCATCCAAGGATTCCAACGGTACCTCATTTATGAAAATCGGGCACACGGATCAAAAGTTATCTGCATTAACGCAACATCCAATAAGCTAAAACGCATAAATAACGTGGTTGCTATGCTGGTTGCTAGGGCAATCATGCTGGTTGCTATGGTGGTCGCTAGGTTAGAAGGCCAGCGCCTCCTGAGAGGCCTGAAGGGTCAGTTCTGAGGTTGTTGGCTGCTGGAACCGAACAATGGACTGCATTTTCTTAAAAGACAATGTGACTGAAGTGCGGGCAAAGTTCCTAGGTTCCACCCTCATCGACCTTGTCATAAAACTTGTTTAGTTTCAGATCAATCACTTAAGGCATTGTCCATTTCTGGCACATTTCCTACTTGGCCAGGTGGTGGCGCTATGCCAGGCAGGCCCATTGGGTGTCTGGATATCCTCATAATCATAATATCTATTAAGCTGAGAAGTTTCAGACCATTCATTCAATGCACTGTGACTTTATGACACATTTCCTGTTTATATGGTGAGATATTAAAATCCTGACATATTACAACATATCAAAAATCCCTTCGCAATTTAACATCAGCAACATCTTGGCATCATATTTGCCAAATTTCACATGAATCTGACAAACCGTCTAGGAGTATGTTAAAATTCATCATATGACATCAGTGTAATTGCCATTCTTTCTGTTGCCAGGTGGTGGCGCTATGCCAAATATGCGTTATGGGCATGTAAATATCATCACTACCATGGTATTCAAAGACCTGGGAAATTTAAAACATTTCAAGCCTTGCATGGTGAATTAAGACACATTTATTGTTTGCGTGGAATGGTATTAAAATGAATAATTTCGCCATTTCGTCAAATTACAACATATCAAAAAAAGCTTTACAATTTAGAATCAGAAGCAAATTGGCATCATGTATACCAACTTTCACATGCAATCGTCTAGGAGGAGTACATTAAAATTTATCATGTCCACAATGCACAAAATCACAATTACCTCACTTCCTGTGGGCGTGGCTAATGGCATGCTAATACAAAAGTCGATTGTTTTTGGGAGTTACATACACCCACCAAATTTGGTGTGTGTATCTAAAACTATATGCCAACCACAAGTCACAGTGACATAAGGGGGCGCTACGGAGTTCCTGGGCCAAGCCCAGTGCCAAGGCTTTTCCCCTGTGTATTCACGGTACCTCTTGACGTGTGTGCCAAATTTCATGAGTTTTTACCCATGGGAAGCACCTCTTTTGTCATCACAATTCATCACATTTTAGTCCGCACAAAATCCCAAATACCTCACTTCCTGTTGGGCGTGGCTAATGCAAAGCAAAGTTGTTCATCTTGGGGAGATACACACACCTACCAAATTTGATGTGTCTAGCTGAAAGTATGTGCCAACCACTGCATCAATCACCTAAGGGGGCGCAATTGAGTCCCTGGGCCACGCCCGGGGCCAAGCTCTTGTACCTAACTGCTTTGCGTGACACCTGATGTGTGTGCCAAATTTCAAGACTTTTCACCCATCTTAACCACCTCAAAAAAGGAAAACGCTCTGAGACAAAGTTAAAATACTCGTAATAATAATAATAATAATAACTAGATGTACCGCATAGCGGTACAAAACATGACCGCCGCTCAGTCCTGTACATCAATTTGTCTCCATATTTTACTCCATCCCCCACTCTTGAAACTTTTGTGTATGCTTGTTTGGCATGCCTGAGTGTGTGTGTGCGGCTGCACAAAGAGTAGCCTACTGGTGCTGAAAAGGTGAATAGATTGTAGAATAGCCAAAGAAGATGTAGCATTGTTATAAAACCTTTAACATCTCTAAACAATCACGGGCAGTTCAGCACAGTTCATCCATTGCAACTGGATTGATGAAAGGTCACTTACACCTGTAGGCTACATTGTATTTGGGAAAAGCAAAGGGTATCAGCATAATGTTATTTATTTATTTATTTATTTATTTATAAACAAAAACATCTCTGTCAGTTCTGTGCCGTTTTCAACAGCTATCAAAAACAAAGGTCATTTTTGGATGGATGGATTTTTTATGAATGTTTCTTCTTCTACATAAGATTTTAGTCATCTTTAGTTCATGTAATACTTTATTGTCAATGCACAAATTAAGTAACAGTAGTCTGAAACGAAATGCTGTTTTACATCTAGTGGTGCAAATAACTGACATGTCCAAATGGGCCTTGATGAAATGCGTCGCTAGACTGTTCATACACATTTTAACGGGCCAAAGTTGAAGAGCTGTTGTCCGTTATTGTTCGTGCAAATATAGGCTGATTCATGTTCCCTTGCATTGTGTAACTGAGGTCCATGGCTAGTCTGGCTTTCACCAGACCAACCTCAATCTTTTAAGAAATCAAAAAATAAATAGCGGGCAGATCAGGCTGGGTTCACCAAGCCTATCCATAGGCATCCGATATTTTTCACGCTCTGGCTATTCTAAATGCAAAAATGCATCAGGGAGTTATGACAAAACTGTAACTAACACACTAGATCCTAATAGAAAGCTGTTAGCTTCCCTAAGCTACAGGTAGGCTTATAAGGTAGGCCTATTTACAACATAAATTGTCAATAGGCTATGCTGGCGACACAAATAAAATCTCCTTTGGAAACCAATGGCTTACGCCTTACAGTATCAAGCGGACTTAAACTGCCATATCGTGGCGAAAAGTTGTAATAAAATTCACGCAGCTCCATGAGTCAAGGAAAGCGCAAATGAAGTAGCCACTTCTAAATGGGACCCACTACACAGTAGCTTAAGGTGTGTTGCTAAAGCAGCCATAATGAAATGAAGGTGTCATTGTTTGGATACTTCACACACACGTGCTTTTTAATTTCACAGACTACAACTACCAAGCTGGAATCAAAGCACATCGATTCCCCTCTCACACCCTGCATGCACTTAAAACAAAATAAACAGGCGTCTCAGTCTCACGCATGTATAGGCAAAACTGTATCAGACCAGTGTAACGTTAATATTCCATTGCACAGAATGATTTTTGTAGCACATGCAACAAATGACAGTCGAAAGATACAATTACAGTGCTGCTATCAATTTGCTTGGTATAACCGCATTTATATTTTTCTACAAATGCAATCAATCAAATTGGCCTCCATCATCACTCAACCAACGCTAACGGTAACATTACCTAGGTCCTTATTGATATTATAAGATTAACGTACCTGCAGTAAAAACCAAGCATGTCCGATAAACATCCTCAGATTTATTTCGGCTTCAAGAAGAAATGGGAATTACATTTCATGTGAACATCATCCTATCCTTATTAGACGTTCTCTGCGGTAAACTATAGTCCTTGTAGGAAGCGTCCATTGTTATTCCAACCCACGTTTAACTTCCAACAAAATTACGTCTCACTGCAACGATGGGCCATCTAGTGGACAAACGACTACTTATCGCCAATACTGGAAATGCAGCCATGATGATGATGATGAATATATATTTTGGCTTTCTTTTAATCCTACTGAATTTGTAATTATGTATCGGCCGTTCTAACACCGATAGTATGTGGGTGCCTGTGTGTGTGTGCATGTGTATATGTGTGCACCGCCATCTACAGGCCAATGAGTGTACAGTCACTAAATGTACACATAATCTATTTTTTTTAAGACCCCCCCCCCCCCCCCATGGATGAAATTCTACGAAACTTGGCATACCACCAGAGAATGCCAGGTCAATCATACAAATAACATTTGGTGCAGTTCTGAACATCTTAACTGAAGATAGGGGCGATTAAAGCAGAATAATATTGCATTTTCATTTTTTACCTGGGGGGTGCAAATCACAAATGAGTGATTATGGGCCAGATTGATGTGGGCCCTTGAGACCAACATACCATAAAATATTCTTCATCCTCGGTGCCACGGTTCAGGTAGTTATTTAGGAAAAACTGCTGGGGCCCAGCACGGGGGGGGGAGTGGACCCCAGGGACGAAACGAAATTTTTCCGTAAAAGTCTAGTGGGGCTACATACCCACCAAATTTCATGTGTCCCGGTGGTTCGGTGTCCTGGGTATCGTTGACCAAAAATTCAGGAAGTAGATGACAGGAAAAAAAAACTTTGACAATCCCTATATGACCGCTTCGCTAGCATCGCTAGCGGCGGTCATAATAATAATAATCCTTACAAAAACAATAGGGCCTTGCGCCCTTTGGTGCTCGGGCCCTAATAAAAGGTCTGTAGCATAGGGAGAGGGATGTAAAAGTGCTAAAAGTCATGTAGGTGTGTGTGTGTGTGGGGGGGGGTCATGAGTGCTGAGGAGAGAATGAGTGCAAAGTCAGTATAGTGTGAGTTCAGAGTTGGGAAATGTTTGAGAGTGCTGAGGAGTGAATGTGTGCAAAGTCAGTATAGTGTGAGTTCAGAGTTCGGATGGCCTGGGGATAAAAAACTTCTCCTGAGTCTCTCAGTTCTGGCTTTGTGACTACATAGGCGTCTTCTTGATTTCAGCGGTAGGAATAATCCATTGTTAGGATGAGAAGAGTCCTTCGGGATCTTTTGGGCTCTTAGGAGTAATCTTCTGGAATAGATATCTTGTAGAGCAGGGAGTCGAGTTCTTATAGTACGTTCAGCTGAGCGCACTACTCTCAGTAGAGTTCCCATACCAGGTGATGATGCTACCAGTTAGAACACTCTCAACCGCTGAAGTGTAGAAAGCCTTCATGATGGATGTAGAAACTTTGAATTTCCTTAGCTGACGAAGGAAGTAAAGTCGTTGTCTGGACTTCTTCAGAACATATTGAGTGTTAACAGTCCATGTTAAGTCTTCAGTAATGTGGACACCAAGGTATTTAAAACGTGTGACTCTCTCTACAGGTTGCCCGCTGATCATTAGTGGGGTGTAACTGTAGTTCTGCTGCTGCCTTCTGTAATCCACTACCATTTCCTTGGTTTTATTGACATTCAGTGTCAAGCTGTTAGATTGACACCACTGTGCCACCTCATCAACCTGATCCAAGTAGAGCTGTTCATTGTTGTTACTAATCAGTCCCAAGATCACTGTGTCATCTGCAAACTTGATGATGGAGGTATGGCTACTGTTGGCTTTGCAGTCATGTGTGTAGATGTTGTACAGCAGTGGACTCAAAACACAGCCTGTCTATCTAATTAAATTAATTAAATTAAATTAATTAATCTAATTAAATATGCCCTAATTTGCATACATTTTAAGGCACGAAACCTGAGCATTGGATACAGCCAGGTTCAAAATTATGTTTTCATTGTGTTCAGATATTAGATGGGAAAAATTTTACAGAGGGATTTATGAATATCTACTTTTGTTATCCTGTAAATCAGAATATGCTGTCAATAGCCCTTAAAAATCGATTTTTGCCATGTTTTTAGGCATAACATGTCATGTAAGTCAGGCTAGGAATAATATATCAACAAACCCCTCTGTAAAAATCTTCTACATATAGTTAGGCATAAGTCTAGAAAGTTTGGTGTATGTAAGTGCTTCTGAAGTGGAGTTTTCGTGCTCAGAGTGGGAGAGGAAACTCATTTTGAGAAAACAGCCTTGAAAGACAGCCAATGAGATTCCGTTCTCAGCCTAGACTCACCTTTGAACTTTCGCGATTGGTTGCTGATACAAAGGAAGTGTCCACATATGGATCACATAGCGTGATACAGGAAAAACAGAGCTTTCCAACGGTACTACACATTTGTTTTGTATGACGGTCGCGGGAGTGCATGCAAGGTTTGAATGCTAACTTGGAAATATACAGGCGCGAGTAGACAATATAATGAAATAAACACCTAAATGTGTAAATCGGACTTTTTTGTTGTAGTAGTGTGATAGAATACATGCTAAGGTAACATACTAGCTCAAAATCTCGAAATTGACCAGTGCATGAAAAAACTATGTTTTCACCTGCCGTGTCTTGCCTCAAGTGAAGTAACGTTCAAATTAGATGCTGCTGCATGATCATTCTTGCATGTCACTCGAAGTTGGTGCATTTTGATATCGTAAACATTCTCGAAGAGAGAAAAGCAGTTAGCAGGAAAGCTATTTATTGGCTACATTTTGGTACGGTACTGTTATCATCTGTTATCACCCATTTATTTATTTATTTATTTTTTAAACAGCATAGTCTTTGGAGTGTCTTGCCAGCCGTTGGATGTTTGGCCTGGTTCTGGTGTGTTGTAAAGGTGGGTTGGTAGTTGGAATGTCTGCATCTCCAGCTGGAAGTTGTGTAGTGGTTGTAGGGTCTCCAGTGTCCCAGCTGTCATCATCCAAGGGCAAAGGGGGCAGGGCTGTTACAGTACCCCCCCCCCCCCCCTCTGACGAGCGGCTCCAGCCGTGAAGGAGTGCCGGCCAGCGGGACGTCCCCGGGGGCGTGGAGCTGGGCGGTGTGGATGTGTCCGGTGAAACTCGGTGACCAGGTTTGGATCCAAGATGTCATCCCGGCCAACCCAACATCGTTCCTCAGGACTGTACCCCTCCCAGTCAACCAGGTATAGCATGTGGCCTTGACGGCATCGGGAGTCTAGAAGAGCCCGTACCGATTAGGCAGGTGTCCCATTGATCTCCAGGCAGGGAGGTGGTGCATCCCGAGGAACCGCATCAGACAGGAGACCTGGTGTTACTGGCCTAAGGAGAGAAACATGGAATGTTGGCGAGATCTTATAATTCATGGGTAACTGCAAGGTGTATGACACTGGGTTAACTCTGCGAAGGACCTTAAAGGGTCCTACAAATCGTGGACTTAGTTTTTTGCAGGGTAGATGCAGCCTTAGGTCTCGGGTAGACAGCCAGACTCTTCTGTTGACGGACAGCTCTCTGTAATTGGACATTGGCCATCTCCCAGACCCTTTCTGCATGGCAGAACCAGTCGTCCACTGCCGGGGCTTCAGTCTGGCTTGGGTTCCAGGGACACAGGGGGGGCTGACGTCCTAAAACACACTCAAAGGGGGTTAAGCCAGTTGACGAGTGGCCTAAGGAATTGCGGGCATACTCTGAGGGCAGGAATTGGGACCAGTCATGTTGTCTGTAGTGACAGTAAGTTCTCAGGAACCGTCCCAGTTCCTGGATGGTTCTCTCTGCCTGGCCATTCTGCCCTGCAAAGGCAAAAGACCTTAACTCGCTAGAGTGTAAAACTGAGAAAAATGACTTGAAAGTTTCTGTTTTGTCCAGACAAAAGTGTTTTAGGTAGGACTCCCAAAATTTGACAAGTAGTTGCTATAGTGAAGAAATGTCTGTATGCAAAAAATCTTGAGCTCAAAATTGACCTTTGACCTTTGACCTTGTTTGGCTGTTACTGTACTCTGCCTTTGTATCATGTGCCAAAAATGAGGAGTCGTGCAAAGGCAAAAGGCAGTAACTGACATATAATAAATATTTGCTTGCTGTTCAACATACTTACATCCATTATAAGAACACTTAACCAAGGTCTAGTCATCATGGTATTTGTTTTAAATCATATAGAAGACCATTGGTCTGATAAAGTGCTATAATGATCAGGATAGAGCGGCAACACTAACACAGTTAAACTTATTATGACAGATAAGTTACTTTGCATGTACAGTATCAATAAATACAAGAAATATTTTCTCAAAAAAGATAGTTTAATTATAATTGAATGAAAAGGTACACTATATTTATTTCTTAGTAATATTTAATTAAGCATTAGACTGTTCATTCCTCATCCACCATGTTCACAGGCAGTGAGACCCAGAAGGCCCTTCTGTTGGAAGGCATAAGAGGACACAGGTTTTTAATGATCTCATTTTTCTTGCCCTCTTCAATCCCTCTGTCATGTGACCTGAGCAGAGAGGGTACATTCATGCTGGCCTTCTTCTGGAGAAAGTCCAATTCAATGAAGCTTTCATCTGTGTGGGTGAGCTTGTAAAATAAACTCCTCGATCCTCGTCGCAGCTGAATCACAGCCATTTAACTCAACTTGTGGGCCGTCTTGGTCTTCGTGGCGGAATGGCCATCCCTCCAGTTCAGTACATTGGCATTTTTCATGCGTAAAGCCTCCACTTTTCTGGAGTTGGAAGCAGCCACTACACTAAAAAAGTCCTCATAGTCGTAGACAACACCACCAGGCCTCCTCTTCATCTCCAGCTCGACACCATGGTGAAAACTGTCGGCACTCATGAAGGTGTGTCCCTTTTCAAAGTACTTCAATGTGATATCCTCCCTTTCCGAGGAGGCAGCATTGATGGTACAGACTAGCATGCTCAACAGGCACCAGTTCTTGTTTTGGGATGCACAATTGTCCACCCAGAAGATGCTGTGTCTGGCATCTCGCTCTTTCTCCAATACCATCCCATAGGCTGATGCTATTTCTTGAGCACTTCTACCTGCCATGCCCTCATGCCAAACCACAGAGATGGTGTGTTTTTTGTTCCCTTTCTTCCCCACTGAGGCAAAGGTCTCATGGTATGCAACTATACGCCGGGTGAAGATGGCAGCTTTAACCCCAGGCATGCGTGGCAACATGATAACCTTCTGAAGGTCCACACTCCTCACTGATGTGTCTCCCTGCCAGTCCTTCTCTGCGTCAGCCTGATATGCAAGTCTGCTCTGCAAAGCAGAATTTTTATGTTTGTGCCAGCGCTCACATTGCAAGCAGGCCATGACATTATCACCACCAGCATGTTCATGCTGTTCATGCAGCAAGCACTCCTCACATTCCTCCTCTCCAAGCTTTGTGAAGCTGATGTTTTTTTGCCGCACTGCTTTCCGATATGTTTCGTAGGAGCACTTGTTGCCCTTTTCCAGCCAGTCTGCATACATCAGTTTTATACTAATGTCACTAGGGAGGTAGCGGCGATGGGGAGCATGCTCCCTCCGATAATGACTGACTGAAGGATGAAAGGACTCAATGTGATCCAACAGTGGCTGCAGGTCCAGTTTGTTGCCTGGTGTGTGTCTCCCTCTTTTATCCTTTGGGATCTCCTCATTTCCCATTTCCCTTTTCATCACCGACAGGACCAGGCTGTCATTTGTCGGATGGTACCCCAAAGTGGACAAAAATACATTTTTGCAGACCTGCTGTGGAACCTGATCCTCATTTTTAAGCCTGTAAACAAAAGACCTGCTGCACCGACTTGTTCCTTTTGGGACAAATAATCTTGCTGTTGGTAGCTGGGTGATGTTACAGAACATAAATGTACGTTTCTCTGTGTAGTCCAGGTTCCAGTACATGGCCCAAATCTTCGCCATTCCTCATTAAATTTCTCGGTACATTTTCTCCTGCATTTCTGGCCACATGGTTCCCTCATCGGAGGGGCCGGGGTAGACAGAGCTCTGGTGTTGGAGGCAGGCAGAGTGGCCGGGATGAGGGCTCCGGTGGTGTTGGAGGCAGGCAGACAGGCAGGCAGAGTGACTGGGATGAGGGCTCCGGTGGTGTTGGAGGCAGGCAGGGTGGCTGGGATGAGGGCTCCGGTGGTGTTGGAGGAAGGCAGAGTGGCTGGGATGAGGGCTCCAGTGGTGTTGGAGGCAGGCAGAGAGACTATGTCTGGACTACTGGAGAAATCCAGAAGCATAGAGGTTTCAGGCGTGCTGGTAAACAGGTCCTCTGAACCAAACTGCGGGATACTGATGTCCAGACAGCTATCAAGGATTGTCCATGTTTTTGTGTCACCTCGAACACAGTAATCCTTAAAACAGTCTGAAATAAAAATTATAATTAGAGCAATTATAATTAGAAACAAATCCCAAAAATATGAATGTAAGATATTATGGCATTAATTTGAATGAATAGGCATACCATTGTCCAGAATGATCTTTTTTGTTGTGTTTGGTGCTTCTGGACCACATTGAATAGGCTTGTCCTCACTTGGTTCTGAAATGATATAAAACAAGGAGATGATTGATATTGGTAAACTAGTCCTTCTATTAATAAGCCATGAGCCAGTGGGAGCACAGTCTGCAAATAGCCAGTTCAATGATGAGGATTACAATCACCTAAGGAAGAAAGTTTAGCCATATCCTCCATACTGGAGAAAACAAAATTCCATGTTTACAAACGACCTATCCGTGAAAAGAGCAGCACCTTGTGACCAAGCAATCAAATTTAAGGGTTAAAGGTTAAATGCCACCAAACTGCTCAAGATGCACAGTCAGCGAACTCGACTTGGATTACTACTTTTTAATAGACAGAGTCGACCAAAAAAAAGTTGGAATTACTTTTACATAAAAGTACCATTGGGGTTAGCCAAGTTTGTTAACGATAACTATGTTAGTGACATTATGAAGTTGTGAAATAAACACCTGCATGAAGGGAATATGGTTCAAACATGCATGGATTGTTTTGGATACAGCAGATTTCGTGAATTGCTATGGATTATATCTTCCATGGATGAAATCGGATTACATGGGAAGGTAGGATGCCTGTATTTTTAATAATTGGTCTTCGGCATCTGATATAGGCTACATACTGTATGTGAGGCTCCGCCAAATGAGGAGGTGTGTCAGCCTCAACGTTAGCTACGTGACACAGATTGAATTTAGCTCCGGGCTGTCACTGACATCGTCAGATCTGAACTAAAATCATATCATGAATGACAACCTATAAAAGCTGCATACCATCTGAATATGGTGCATACCATCTGAATTCACCTTGCTTTGTTTCCAATTGCATACTTTGAGCAGTTTGTCTGGCCAGCTAAATGGTGCTAGCCTATGTTCTCACAAGCTAGCTGAAGTAGAATACAATCGAAAATGTATCATGTTTTTTTAATTAAATTCATCATATTTTCGGTATGTTCTTACCTTGCTGATGTCTTCGTTTCAAGGCCATCTCCACCAACAATTTTCCACGAGAGTAAGCCATTGCGCTATTACAGAGTAATTAATGACAAACAAGCAACGAGCATTGGAAGTCTACACTTTATTTCGAATATATTGTGCGTATGTTATGTGCTTTGGTGACAAACTTTGGCGGTATGACAAAGCCAGGGTACAGTAACATCACGGCGGTACAGTAACATCTCTCTTGCTGCCTGGTTCAGCAAAGTCAGAACACCTCAACTCAACTTCAGCTGCCGGAGCAAAGGCTATAGAGCCGTAACAACACTGTAAGGCGTTCTGCTGTGGTTTCTCTTGCGGTTTTGGATGTTACAGTTGTCATAGCCCTTTATTTTTTCGTTAAAACGATTAAATTGACTCACGATATTTATTCACATGATAAAGGAGGTCTCAAATACCCCAAAAATGGCATTAACTCATTTTTGACCAAACATGATGTTAAGGCGTTTTGACTTTGTAGGGCAGCATTGGACTCTGGGTGGTAACCTGAAGTAAGGCTTACCATGACTCCCAGTCTCTACATAAAAGCCCTCCAAACACAGGAGGTGAACTGGGGGCCACGGTCAAAGAGGATGTCTTCTGGGAGTCCATAACAGCGGAAAACATGTTGGAAAAGTACGTCAGCAACCTGAGAGGCAGACGGAAGGGAGGCAAAGTGGATTAAACGTCAAGCTTTGCAAAATCTGTCTACGACCACTAAAACAGTGGTGTTACCACCCGACGCTGGGAGATCTGTGATAAAATCCACTGCTATGTGAGACCATGGTCTTTGCGGGATGGGCAATGGCATCAACTTCCCAGCAGGGAGCTCCTGGGGGGACTTCGTCTTGGCACAGACAGAGCATGACCGGACATAACGTCTGACATCAGCAGACAGGGTAGGCCACCAGTATTTGCAAGAAAGTTGACTTGTACCTGGGAGGCGGGGCGGTGCAGATGTGGTGGCAAGGGCCTGACGGATCTCTTCTGCAATGTCCCATAGAACAGGGGCCACAATCAGTGATGGTGGGATGATTGTATTGTCACTGGCAGAGGACTCAGTCACCCCTGAATGAATCCTGGACAGGGCATCAGCTTTGCCATTTATGGATCCTGGACGGAAAGTGATTGAGAAATCAAAACAAGAAAAGAAAAGAGCCCACCTGGCTTGACGTGTGTTCAGGCACTTTGCTGTCTTGATATACTCAAGATTTCGATGATCAGTCAGAACAAGGAATGGCTCCTGGGATCCCTCCAACCAGTGTCTCCACTCCTCGAGTGCCAGCTTTACTGCCAGCAACTCCCGGTTACCCACATCATAATCATTCTCTGCAGGAGACAGGACTCCTGCAAGAACCACAAACTGCTTCTGTCGATCAGGCATCTTCAGTATCGGCGCAGTGGTGAACCGCTTCTTCAGCCGGCTGAAGGCAGTCCTAGCTTGATCATCCCAACTGAGGCGACGGGGCTGACCCTTGAGGAGAGCCGTGAGAGGGGCAGCAACAGAACTAAGTAGTAACTCCTTTACAGTCTTGGGTTCCGGCCAATCTCTCACGGCGCTGACCAGTGGCGTCGTTAGACCTGGGCATTCGGGGCTATAGCCCCGGATCCTCTGGGGATAGCCCCGGATCTATGGGCCGTCAACAACAACAAAAACTCTAATCGTGAATGAAATAAATAGCCCCGTAGAAGAGACTTTTGTGTTTGTGTCCATTGTGTGCATTAACAGCAGCGAAAGAAAATTTGACGTGATCTGCGCAGGTTTAGAGTCATTTGTTGCAAAATGTTGCAATTTCAATTCTCCTCTACGCTATTACGCATTGCAGTTTCGTGCTTAGTCTAACTAGCCTTAGCGAAATAAGTGTACAGAAGGACAAATGGATATTAGAAGTTTCTTTAGAGAAAAAAAGGGCAGAGCAGGGACAAGAAGTGGAAACTCACAGTGTGTCATCATCTCCCGCAACCCAGGAGGACATTTCGATCAGCTCAGTTTCAATATATCGTGATTTACTATTGAATCACATGCGCAGTAAATATGGTAAACCTGACCTCGTTTGAGGCTTCCAAGCAATGCATGTTGGGCTTGATTTTGACAGAATGGAACTTTTTCTTTGGGCAAAAGTTCGTGATAGCCTACACAACCCAAATGCATTGCTTTCAAGGCACCCACAGCCCATTAATTGAAGGGGATGACGTCCAAATGTTTATCCCGAGACGAACGCTCACACCTGTGCACTTGACAGAGGTGCATGACGATGTTTATTCTACAGGCTATTTTAATGTCATATTTTGGGTGTTGTATGTGGTGCTCTTTGGCAAAAGAGACGTTCTCCTTACACGGTCTTTAAACATCAAAATATTCAGAATGCCGTGACGTGAGTCATTACAATTGGCCTTCCTTTTCATTCTCAAAGTAGGTTAAAATTGCATGTTCATCAGCCCGATTTTCAAAATCTCTCGGGGGAGAAACCCCCGAACCCCCGGACAAAAAGGTCTCTAAGTTCTGGGCTCTAGCCCCGAATGTTTTAAATAGCTAGCGACGCCCCTGGCGCTGACCTTCTTCTCCTCCATCTTGACTCCCTCAGGGCCTATCACATAGTCAATAATGGTGGTTGGGATGGTGGTTTGGTGGAAAACACACTTCTCCAGCTTCAGATAGAGCTGGTGGTCCAGGAGACGGGATAGGACCAGCCGAACATGCGCAATGTGGGCAGCTAGAGGGGGGGGAATGGATCAGAATGTCATCAATATAAGTAATGACAAATCAACCTAACATGTCACGAAGTACATCATTTACTATTGCCTGGAACACAGATGGTGAATTAGAAAGACCATATGGCATGACAAGATATTCGTAGTGTCCTGACGTGGTGCTAAAGGCGGTCTTCCACTCATCACCTTCTCGAATGCGGATTAAGTTATAAGCACTTCTAAGGTCTAGCTTGGTGAAGAACTGAGATCCTCGAACTTGTTCGACAGCTGATGGAACTAACGGGAGTGGGTAACGGTATTTAACTGTAACTGAATTCAAACCTCTATAGTCAATACAAGGACGTAAGCCCCCATCCTTCTTCTCCACGAAAGAAGAACCCAGCTGAAGCAGGAGAGGTGGAGGGACGAATAAATCCTTGTTGCAGGGCCTCTGCAATGTAGACCTCCATGACACGGGTCTGATTAGGAGACAGAGGATACACTCGGCTACATGGTGGTGACATACCAGGGAGGAGGTCAATGCCACAGTCCCATGACCGGTGAGGAGGTAGACGGGTGGCAAGTACTTTACTGAATACCTCAGCCAGATCTAAATATTAAGGGGGAATCTCCTGAGTGACATGAGCGGACTTTCCACTGTAGTAGCTGCACAGTCCAACGACTGTCAATCTGGATTTACAGGGTGAGGACCAGGCGATGATTTCCCTCTGAGTCCAAGAGATGCTGGGGTTGTGGTCCTGGAGCCATGGGAGTCCGAGGATAAGGGGATGGATGGCTGAGGGCAACACTAACAAGGTAAGGCGCTCATGATGGGAAGCCCCCACAGTGAGTCTGACAGGTCTGGTTGTGTGGGTGATCATTCCCTCTCCCACAGGACGGCCATCCAGGGCATGGACGGACATAGGATCTCGCAGCTGAAGAAGAGGCAAACGAAGAGTGCGGGCCAGCGATGCTCAAATAAAGTTTCCTGCAGCACCTGAATCTAGGAGTGCTGAAACGACAACAGATACATCACCCAAGCCAACAGTCACAGGCACCAGGAATGGTTTGTCAGATAGGAGCTGAGAAGCTGCGCCTACCTTATCCTGGGATGTAGCACCCTTAGGCGGAAATCCTCTGTCGCGGGGGCGGACTGGTCTCACAGGGCAGTTTGACAAGACATGACCCTCCTCTCCACAAGAAAGACATGGGCCCAGTTCAATCCAGCACCAACGTTCAGAAGTGGAGAGGTGTGTGTTGCCGATTTGCATGGGCTCCAGTAATGAATCCAGGGGAGGATGATTTGGGAGCAATCTGGAATGCTTAGGAAGCCGGCAGCGTTCTCGCAGCAGGCGATCAAGGCGGATGGATAATCCAATTAGCTCATCCAAATCTAAGTCTTCGTCTCGGCAGGCTAATTCCATCTGGATCGGGATGTCCTCCCTTAGTCCTCGTCGGTACAGGGAGCAGAGTGCTGGTTCGTTCCACCCAGTGGCAGCTGCTGCTGTCCGAAAGGATAGGGAGTACCCAGCAGCCGATTGTGAGCCCTGTCTGAGTTGCAGCAGTTTGTCACCAGCCTCTCTCCCCTCATCTGGGTGATCAAAGACGGCCCGGAAAAGAGCTTCAAAGCGGCCGTGTGACGTAACATCTTGACCCCCTCTCTCCCACACGGCTGTAGCCCACTGCAAGCCCTTTCTCAATAAACAAGAAATGATCGTAGCAATCTTCACAGAATCAGGCAGGTCGGGTTGGTGAGCAAAATACAGCTGACACTGGGTGATAAAGCCACGGCAGTCTGCTGGTTTACAGTCATAGTAGGGCTGTAACGATACACCAACCTCACAATTCGGTTTGTATCACGATTTTTGACCCACGGTACGATACAAACTTCGATTTTTCTTTTTTGGGGGGGCGGGGGGGTCTAGACATCTGTATTATTTTATATCCTGATATAAAAAGATTTTACTGAATGTCTGATATTTATGACAGCACACTGTATGCAGATTAACCTATAGCCTAGGCCTACTATTTTTATTACAACTCTACCTCTTTAATTCAGCTGTCTGGTTGAAGGAAATATTGTAAACAAAGTAGCATAGTTGGCTAGCTTATCATAGTCTATAATAATAATAATAATAATAATAATAATAAAGCTTTATTTGTATAGCACCTTTCATACACAGAATGCAGCTCAAAGTGCTTTACATTTGAAGCATGTAACACAATAATAGTCAGTCAGTCATTATCAATCACTTTTCTTTGCTGTTTATGATATACTCAGCAACATATCAAAAATATAGAAAATGACGTCATAAGACTGGCAGCCTTAACCCTCTTACCCCCCACAAGCACGCCATATGGCAACTGTGGCAAGGAAAAACTCCCATATTCCAGGAAGAAACCTTGAGCAGAACCTGACTTAATAGGGGGAGCCCATCTGCTTCTGGCTGGCTGCGCCCTCCAATAGTAGCAGATGTAGAATAATCTGAAAATGTAGTCTACAGGATAAGATGAGTTAACTAAAAGCTTTCCTGTACAGGTATGTTTTCAGATCTTTTTAAAAAATATTTACTGAACTCGCCTGCTTGATGTACAGAGGCAGGGTGTTCCATAGTTTGGGGGCATAATGGATAAACGCAGCTTCTCCACTTTGTTTGTGGAGCACTTTGGGTACGATTAAAAGATTAGAATTGGATGATCTAAGTTTCCTTTGTGGTTGATAAGATATTAAAAGCTCAGAGATATATGAAGGTGCTATGCCATTCAGAGCTTTGTAAGTAATTAACATAACCTTAAAATCAATTCTATAGGAAATAGGGAGCCAGTGCAGTTCAGCCAACACAGGGGTGATGTGTTCTCTCTTCTTAGTCTTAGTTAAAAGTCTAGCCGCAGAGTTCTGTATGAGTGCCAATTTCTTTAGATGTTTTTTGGGAAGACCAGTGAAAAGTGCATTGCAGTAGTCTAACCTGCTAGTGATAAAGGCGAATTAGTTTTTCTGCATCTTGTTGAGTTAAAAAGGGCCGCACTTTGGCAATGTTTCTCAAGTGGAAATAGGCTGTCTGAGTAACTTTACTGATATGGGGCTTAAAACTTAACTCTGCATCTAAGATGACACCGAGGCTTGTTACTTTTGGTTTGACCTGGTGTGCCAAGTTCCCCAGATTACTAAGAATAATATCTCGCTTTAGTTTTGGTCCAACCAGAAGTACCTCTGTTTTGTCATCATTTAGTTTCAAAAAGTTTTTGCTCATCCACTGATTAATGGAGGTTAGGCATGCAGTGAGGGAGCAAAGGCCATCTGGGTTAGTTGGCTCCACCGAAAGATACAATTGGGTATCATCTGCGTAGCTGTGGAAGTTTACATTATGTTGACTTATGACGTTTCCCAATGGAAGCATATATAGAGAAAATAGCAGGGGACCAAGGCAGCTCCCCTGGGCCACACCAAAAGGCAAGTCTTGTTTTTCAGATACATGATCTCCTAGACTGATATAAAAATCTCTGCCAGTAATGTAGGTTTGAAACCAGTTTAGAGCATTATCAGAGAGACCCACCCACTTCGCAAGGCGGTGAATTAGGATGCTATGATCAATGGTGTCAAATGCCGCACTCAAATCCAGAAGAATAAGGATTGAGACTTTGTTTGAGTCGGTAGCTAGTCTGAGATCATTGACTATTTTTACTAGAGCCGTTTCTGTGCTATGATTTGATCTAAAACCTGATTGGAATTTTTCAAGGATACTGTTTTCGTTGAGGAAGGTATTTAACTGATTACAAACAACTTTTTCAAGTACTTTGCTCAAAAACGATAGATTTGATATAGGCCTGTAGTTGCTCAGATTGGTATGGTCAAGATTTGACTTTTTAAGTAAAGGTTTCACAACAGCGGTTTTAAAAGCAGTTGGAAATATACCTGTTTCTAATGAGGTATTTATTACCTTGAGAAAAAAGGGAGCTAAGCCATCATATACTTTTTTGAGGAATGTAGTAGGGATTGGATCTAAAACACATGTTGAGGAGCCGGTTTGAGTTATAATTTTACCAAGCTCAGATTGAGTAATAGTGCTAAAGGACCTTAATTTTGGGGGGCTGTTTTTGGGTGTACTATCAAACATATTACTTGTGTTACCAATAGCCTCCCTTATAGAAATGACTTTGTTTTTGAAGAAGTCTGCAAATTCTTCGCATCTTAGAGAGGATGCCTGACTGAGTGTATCAAAAGGTGTTTGATGCAATAGCCTATCAATGGTAGAGAACAACACCCTAGAGTTTCCACTGTTTTCAGCAATTACCTTAGAGAAGTGGTTCCTCCTCTCATTCCGAATAGCTCTATTATAATTTGCAATTTTTTCTTTTAGAATGGCACGGTGAACCTGTAACTTAGTTTTTCTCCATGTTCTCTCAGCTTTCCTACATGATCTTTTTAGATCATGGATATTTTCGTTCATCCAAGGTGTCAGTTTGCTACAGGGCCTTTTTTTAGTCTTTAAGGGTGCCACTCTGTCAAGCAGAGCGCCTAATTCACGATTGAGAGCCTCTACCATTTGATCAATGGGATGATGTAAAATATCTAAATTTATGGAGTCTATAAGAGCTATGAACTGCTGTTCTGCTCTAATGTCCAAGAGTCGCGATTTTGATTGCAATTTCGGGATGAATTTTTGGAGTATGTAGTACAATATTAAAAGATACACTATGATGATCAGACATATTTATATCATTTACTGATAAGTCTGTGACTTCTATCCCTCTGGAAATGACTAGATCGAGGGTGTTGCCAAGGTTGTGGGTGGGTCCTGTAACATGCTGCTTTAGCTCTAAACTGTCCAACACATTAAGGAACTTACTGGCTTTAGCATCAGTTGTCTTATTGACATGAATATTGAAGTCGCCATTTACAATTATCCGATCATAGCTAGTGATGATGAGCGACATAAGTTCAGAAAACTGGTCGAGAAAGCCAGTCCATAGTTTAGGAGGGCGGTATAAGGTTAATAGAAGTACAGCTGGGTCAGCCTTCAGAGTGAGGGCAATATACTCAAAGGAAGCGAATTCGCCAAAGTTGACTCGTGTGCAACTATATTTGTTTGAGAGAATGGAGGCAATTCCACCACCTCGTTTGCCTTGTCTAATTGAGTGGAAGAAATTATAATTTGGGGGACAAGTCTCAACAAGAACAGCTTCGCTGTCTGAAGTCAGCCAAGTTTCAACAAGAAACAGAAAATCCAATTTTTTTTCACTAATAAAATCATTGATTGCAAAGGTTTTGGTAGTAAGTGCACCTATATTTAGTAAACCCATGTTAGCTGAAAATGCCTCTGGCTTTTGAGGAATATGCTGAGGTATGGAAAGAATATTTGTTAGGTTTCTAGTTTTAAATTTGTCTTTTCTTTTTACTATACGTTGGGTAGAAATCAACGTTGGAATAGAACTATGAGCATAAGTCATGCTATTGCATGACACAGCTTGATCTATGGTAGTAGTATTGTATGTTACCCTGCAGAAAACATTCTCAGACTCATCCACATGTATAATGCCATTCGAATCAATACCTGGGGGGCGTGAATCTGTAATATTTTCTACAGAATGTCAATGTCTCAGTGTGGACGCTATGTTGTCAGAGAGTAGCCTGGCTCCATGTTGGTTTGGGTGGAGACCATCACGCTTCAGCATACTGGGCCTCTCCCAGAACAAGCCCCAGTTGTTGACATAGGGGATGCTTAGGGAAGCGCAGTAGCGTTTGAGCCAGGTGTGGAGATCGAACAGTCTGGACCATCTCTCAGCACCTTTTCTGTAGGTAGGGAGAGGCCCAGAGATGACAAAGCGTCTAATGATTGGACTGTTAAGTTCCCCCATGTGTGTTTAAGTTTCAAGGTAATACTTGTTCTCCTTGGGACAGGCCCTTTTGGGAAACGTTTTGGTATTGAGATGATTTGATCAGTCAATTTGAATACAAGAGTTTTACAAATATGTTATGTGGATGTATTAGTAATTTAGCTAGTCGTCTTCTATGCGTCCTTGCTTTCACGATTGTGAATGTTTTATTTGGATTGTATTGAGCGCATGTTCATTGAGCAGGAGAGGGAGGAAGAGCGAGAGGGAGGGAGAGTGGGGCAAGGAGAGGGGGTTTACTTACTGTTTGGTAAAGTTGAACACATAGTCTACAATGAAAGCAACGCGAGGTATGGAATTATTTTTTATTTATTGTTGGACAACGTAGGCTACCGGTAAGCAAAGCGGGAGTGTGTTGCTTATACAGCCGCGTAAGCTGCAAAGCACTGCGTGAAACACTAGAAAGGGTGTGTCGCGGTTCTGCCTTTTCACACCGCGATACAGTATCGTGGATATGAGTGTCGTGATTTCGGTTTCGAATCGCATATCGTTACAGCCTTACGTCATAGCGCTCTGGAAGCTTGACTGGGGAGTCAGAAGGTCGAACAGTTTCCCGAATTGGACCCTGAGCAGGCGATAGCATGGCTGGAGGTGGAGGCTGGGTTGCACCGATCCGTCGGACTTCACGGATGACCTCATCCACACTCTAAAAAATAAAGGTGCTTAAATGGTTCTTTAAATTTCTGGATGGTTCCACGGAGAGTCAAAATTCTGTGTTGAACCATTACATCAGGCAAAAGGTTCTTCACATTGGAAATGGTTCTTCAGAGACCATACGGGCTAGGACGTTTGCCATTTGGTGGTCAATGAAGGCTGCACAGCACAAATGTTTACACAAATCTATCTTGACTGCTCAAACAACAAATTTCGAGTTATTTGGATCAAATGAAGTAGCCTAACACCGTGTCCTAGCTGCAAGTGACAGCCAGGTTGTCACATTGACTGTTTACATCGAGTCCATCAAATAGGCCTACGCCATTCCATTCGGAGAGATTCCATAGCCGAGCAAGCCTACTTGTGGTGTCATGATGCACACACTGAATAGCCTATGCACAAATTAGGCATTGGGACATTGTGATCAGGTCACCGGATATAGTTGTTAATATTTCTAAAACAGTTTGTGCATCATTTTCCTTTCACAAATATGGCATAAAATACATATTATTTCCATGGTTAGATCGAGCCAGGCATGCAGCAGCCTCGTCAGTGTTGCCAGATATTATCGTATTTGTATGATAATTTTGACCTCAATACCGATCAATAATGAAAACAAAACATCTCATAATGTACGATAATTTCATGTTCATTGTTAATTTATTGTAACCCTACAATCCACTGACCCCACTGGCATTGGCAGGCTACACTTGGGCTAGGCTCGCCTCAACCTCTCGGGCACAACAAGGTTGTTTTGTGACTTGTCGCTTGTTTGAATGACATGTTTGATCGCAGCGGGTTGTGTGTGCATTGAATAACCCTACAGCCCTGGTCATCATTCGTTTGGGAGGGTGGAATGAGAAGGGAAAGGGCTAGCTAGGCTGAATGGTTTGGGAAAGCCTGTGTGCGTGAAATTGTTTGAAAAATAGCTATACTTTGTGTCTTGTGTGCGATCACTTTCCTCCAAAAACGATATTTTTCAGTCTGTCAACACGAGCCTCAGATCCAAAGATTCCAGAATCTTTGCGAACATTCTAGCGCGCAACCGCCATCTCACGAACGTTGTTAATCCTCAGTTTTTTCAGTTCGCCTGAACTTCAGCTGGAGGTCACATCTCGTTGAAGCTGCCAGAAGATTATATAAACCTTTCGGTAAGTTTTCTAAGAGTGCTTGTTGTACACCAGCTTAGTCTCATTATCAAGCAAATACATTAGCGATTTGTGGGGTTGACGAAACGAAGTCTTTATCCCAATTTTACAAAAGAAAAGTTGAAAATCCTTAGCTAACTTAACGTTAAAGCAATCAGGTCGGGCGCCATTTTATGAGTAACGTTAGCTAGCAGCTTCTATATAGCTGCGTCTTGAAACTTTATCAACGTTTTTCTAAGTTATTGCTGCTTACATGTTCAACGGTCAGTTTGACGTTTTTTGATTGAATGTCAATATCGGAATATTGTCTCTGTCTTTAATTTCGTGTGGGTGGAGTGTTATATGTTACTGAACTTAACTATCTTAGCAGCTAGCCAAACTTCAAATGGTACGATCACGTATATGTAACGTTAACGGGTTTGGGCTTCCCCTTTGGATGTTTCCAAAATGCAAATGGAAAAATGCAGTTTCAGACAGAAAAAATACGGTTTGAAAAATGTTTGAAAAATACCCATTTGTATCTCAGTCAAGTCAGCGTATTTGGTGCAAGATGCTTGAAAATGCAAGCAATTTAATAGAAAAAGCATTTCACTGTAGTATGCTATTTGTTTTTTGGTGTTCATAAGTAAATTGAATGATTTTTCTAATTAATGTTTATATTTTCAGGTATGGCACATCTATGGTCAGTGTCACAAGTTTGTGAATGGCTTGAAGAAGCTGGACTAGGGCATGCCAAGGACACTTTCATTGGTAGGTCCATATGAACGGACATGATTTTTCAGTGTACATTTTGTCCAATCAAAAAACCAACACACAACAAACTTTTAAAGCACCTGCAGCTTTTTCATGAAAACCTAGAGGCGTTTTCAGTTACATGTGGACTTGATGGCTGCCCACGTACATTTTCAAGAGTGAAATCATTACAAAACCACATCCGCCAAAAGCACAGAAACTGTCAAGGATTTGTGGAAGCAACAGAGACTCCTCCCAGTGGTGGAATTGAACAGACTTCTCAAGTATCTATATCAGAACTTTTAAATGCACTAACTGAATCACTTCAAAGACTGTTGGCAACATTTGCTTTGTATCTTCAGGAAAAGTATGTTCTTCAAAAATGTGTACAAACAGATGTTATTTATGGGTTTGAAACACTGCTAATCTTTTTCCAAAGTTGTTTCACAGAAATATTTGAAAAGTTCTTAGAAGAACGTGGAATTGGTGTTAGTACTTTGCCCCTGTCTATGTTCAGTGAGGATCGTTTATTTGAACAATGTTTTAGCGCAGTGAATACTCCCTACAAACTAGAAAAATACTGCATTGAAAATCTAAATTTGATTGAATCTGTTGAGTGCACTCTTAATATTCAAGAAGAGGTGAAGAGTTGGACTACCACAGGCTGGACTGCTATGAACTATCTGGCAGACAGTTTATTACTCTTTTCCATCGGCCGTACAAAGCAATTGCTTAGTGGTGAGGTAATAATACAAATTAATGTTTTTTTTTTTTTAATTGAATAAAAATGTCCATATGTCATGTTGATTAAATTCAGTTTTTCCTCACACACCTCCAGAAAATGAAGTTGATGGCCTTACACTCACAAAAATGACAGAACGTATGAGTGAGAGAAGTGAGAGTTTCCGAAGATGAAGGACCAGGTTCAGTTCATGGCTGCTCTAGATAAATTGAAGTTGTAAGTAATTAAGCAAAGTTCAATATGTTTACTGAAATGTGTTATATGAAGATTATTATAAATGTGCAAACATTTCTGTTTTCTAATTGATAGGGGAGACAGCCATGATGCTGAAGTGAGAGCGGAGACGCTAGTGATGCCAGTTTCGCCAGTTTCCTCTGATGTTATCCTCCCACCTTTTCTCAATAGTGCTTTAAGTTCACAGGATCCACAGTTCAAGTCTCAGGGGAAGAACAAACTGAAAAATGCCCTCATTCAGGCTTTGTTTGACCACAGTCAAAAAACCATGTAAGTGTCACTCATCCTTCATTCTTTTTTATAATTACAAAATTATTTATGTAGGTTCAGTTCCTGTGTAGCTTAATTTCCCTACATGATCTTCTGAAGAAGCCAGTAGCCAATAAATAGTTTAACTCAATGTATGGGAAACACTGAATACTTGCAATAGTTTCGTTTGTTTGTTTTGTCAATGTCCTTAGGTATCCCTCTCACACTCAATATGTTCTTACATTGAGATCAACCTTGATTCGCTTCCCTTTTCTCAGGGAGAAATATGGCTCTGGATACGTAAGTAACAAAATTATTTTAGGGTTATAAGGTCAAAATACAGTGGAAACCAGAAGTTTTTTCCCTGACCTTTAATCATTAAATCAGAGTAAAAGTTTTCTGTTTTAGGTCAGCTAATATTAACATATTTTTTGTATTTGTTAAATATCAGAATAAAAAGAGCCTACACACACCCTTTTCAGTACTGTCCACAAATGTTTGATAGTATGAGGGCTTTGTGGTGACAACTCCAATATCTTGTCTTGGAGCAGCCGTGGCCTACTGGTTAAAGCTTCAGTCTTGTAACTGGAGGGTTGCCGGTTCGAACCCCACAAGTAGGAAGTGGCTGAAGTGCCCTTGAGCAAGGCACCTAAACCCTCACTGCTCCCCGAGCACCGCTGTTGTAGCAGGCAGCTCACTGTGTCGGGATTAGTGTGTGCTTCACCTCACTGTGTGCTTAGTGGGTTTGACTAATTCACGGCTTGGGATAAATGGCGAGACCAAATTTCCCTCATGGGATCAAAAGAGTATATATACTTATACTTAAGCCACTTAAATAATTAGTAAATCTACCACTCTATTTTTTTCCCTAGGATGCCTTGCTCGAATCACTTAGAAACAAATTTAAGAAAGAAAGAAGACCACTAGTGAACTTGGAAGAAGTTTTCAAAATGAAAGAGAAGTACTCGGCACGCCATTCAGGACGAAAGCGGGGGGTTGAGACTGAGGAGGTTTGCCTGCAGAAGAGGAGCTGCGAACAGGAGGTAAGAAATGGAGCACCAGCATTTGTTGAGGCAGGTTAAACACGTGTATGGAACCCAGCACACTGCATCCCTCTGCTCCGCTGGCATGTAAAATCAGCCTTTATGATGACGACAGGTGACCATTTGGCTTTTTTTGCGGGGGGTGGGGTGTTCTGCACTGTAGGTTTCCTTGGATTCTGCAGAAGACTTCAGATCCATCCTTCAGCACATTGAGGTTTTGCAGCAGGAGCACCATAAGGCGAGGCCAAGTTTTGATATAATTCTACAGCGGCTCGACAGAACCAAGACCTATCGGCAGCACTACATTCAAAACCACACCACTGCTGAAGTCCTTAAAGAATTTCCCTGTCTCATGAGACCAAATATTGTAAGTATATGTGTTGGAGAATATAAATACATTTTATTTATTTATGCATTTATCCATTTTATCCAAAGTGATTTAGATTTGTAAATTGCTTTAGGACCCCGCCTTGGTGTTAAGTGCCTTGCTCAAGGGTAGCAAGTGATGGCATCTTCACAACTTTTCTGGCTATGGCTTGCTAACCCTTACACTAGATTACACTACCACTTCTCCCTACAATAAATCTGCTGTTTGTCTAGTGCAAGAACAACCAACTTTGTTTATGCAGCCATCAATTTTCCTCTGTGTTTACCACAGCTCCTTGGAGAGATGAAAAGAATCTACCAGATCGACGCTGATAAAACCATCCTAACAAAAATGGGAGAACTTGCGCCAAAGTTGTCAGAAAAGGCCCCTAAAGGTACAGAGTTTTTTTTTTCACAGGTGCAGTCAGTGATGCATGATAATGTTACTTTAAATTTCTTATGGATCATGAGGAGACATTGGCCCAGTCTGAATTTCTGCCTTTGCAGACTCAGAATTAAACTAGAACGTTTAACGTTTGAACTGTATACCAGATATTGAACATTGAGGTATATCATCTCAGCAAGGCTTTGATGTACGATGTCCAAACTTGGTATAGAAACTTGGTACCTGATTGTGATGACGTACTAGGAAATTGGCATCATTTGGCCTCTATAGGGGGTGCTGCAATACAGGAAAAGAGCTCGTGAGGGCCCAGTGCAATTGACTGAGGCTACGCTTACACGTGGCCGGCTATTTTCATAAACGGACATTTCACCCTCAACATTTTCAAAAATATCGTGCACACCTGTCAGTTTTCAGAAAAGTTTTCGTTTACACTAACCCGTGTATATATGCCATCTCAAGCATGCCAAACCTGTAGTTGGCAGTGGAACGAGAAGCTGAAGCCCACGTTAGCCAATCAGAATTCCGAAAATAGCAACAACAGCAACAAATCACTTCCTCTTTCTCTTTTAAACTGTATTTGCAATTGCAAACAGATGAAAATAGTTTGCACCAACATAAAATGCGACTGCTACTCTGAATGCATCTATGATCACCATAGCCAAATGAAAATGTAGGCTAAACATAGGTTGCACTTTTGGCGCAGGTGCAAGTTCTGGCGCATAGGCCTACTGTAACGTTGGCTGCCTAAACCTCCGTTTTTGTCCGTTTAGATAGATCCAGACATGTGGACTCGAGTCACATGACTTGGACTCGAGTCAGACTCGAGTCATGATTTTAATGACTTCAGACTTGACTTGATAAAATTCGGCATGACTTGCGACTCGACTTGGACTTGAATACTATTCACTCGAGACTTGACTCGGACTTTGCCTCTTTGACTTGTGACGACTTAACATGTCTCGAGTCAAAAACTAAATTTCCTGATCATGGACCAGTCACCCCAGAAATGCTTTCCCTCCGCGACTAAAAAAAAAAAAAAATAGCGGAGACAAGCGGCCAGTCCAGAGCACAGTTCAGTGCTGCCGCTACCCCCACATGCGTTACGCACTGTGTGTAGGGCACCAAGAGACAGAGAAACGACCAACATTTAGCCAATAACTAGTAGCTTTACTGCAAACTGATTTGCACTCTTGTTAGAGAACGTTTACAATGTCAAAATGCACCAACAGCATGTTACATAAACATGATACTTTTCGAGTCCTCTATTATGATCCAACTTGAACTTATGCTAGCCTACTTCATTTAATTGAGAACCCCATCTAAGCACGCACGAGAGGGAGAGAAAACGAGTGGCAGGTTCCAGCTGGCTTGTCATTGTTGATGGTGATTGATATTTTCTTTTAAATATAAGAAACGTATAAAAGGAAATCATGAAGGCAACAAATACGAGATTAGGGGAAATTGCGGATTTATCCGGTTTTCACTACTGTTATAAACTATGAGATCCAGGTCACTATGACATACATGTAGGCTGCACTCACTGTGATTTGGAAAGTGGACAAGAATATGAAGAGTTGTCTTTGCCTTTGTGTAATGGAAATGGTGAGTCTTGAAGTACTGTAGGCCTATTCAATAATTTGTTTACATGAAGCACATTGATATGCCACGCATACGCATTCCACTCAGCTAGCTAGGTGGCTACTGGCTACCAGGCTCATAATTCACATTTAATTGCAAACAGAAAATGTCAAGCAAGCGTCATGTCATACATGCATCTATTTCCAAAGGAATGAAAGCTGTTTGTGCCAACTTAATATCATGCTTATCATTGTTAATATTGTGCTATACATGTGGCACAAACAATGTTTGAGTTTGTGGACTAGCCATATGAATGGAGCTGGTAAAAAAAGATCATTATGAGAATGTGTGGACAGTGGCACACAATGGGCTTAAAGTGACAGTGCACCATTTACAAATGAGATAAACAGCATCAAATGTGTAGTATTTCTTAAGAAATGAATACTTTAAAACAAAATTACTGTGTCATTATTATCATTTAAATAATATAAAAGTGTTGACCTTGGCTTCCCTTATGAGTCGCCACTGGCAGACAGCCTAATAAATTGTTTGCAGGCAAATCTGTGGCCTAGCGCAGTGAAATGTCATCAGTCAAATTATTACTCATACTTACAGTGTGCTCCGCAATTTGGAAAAACAATATATATATTTGTCATGTAGCTATCCGTTTTGTACAGATTACTCAGGTATGCACATGTGTATATTGTATGCGCATGCATATATCGTAAAAGATTTCAAGACAGAAACATTGAACATATTTTAATCTGTATTTATAAAAAAAAATCTGGATTAGATGGAAGTGTTAAAATTATGATCGATAGTCTAATAATGCCATTATTAAGTGAAGAGTACCTGATGACTTGTTCAGGACTTGAAAAAGATTGGGACTTGGACTTGGACTCGACTTGGCTTTGATGAGACTTGGACTTGGACTCGACTTGCCCTTCTCTGTATTTACTTGGGACTTGACTTGGACTTGAGTGCTAAGACTTGGGACTTACTTGTGACTTGCCAAACAGTGACTTGGTCCCACCTCTGGATAGATCGATAGATGGATACTTCATTGATCCGCAAGGGGAAATTCAAGATTACATTACAAGTTTACATGCAAATGTGCAACCGAAGTTTTCCAAAATCTCCACTCTGGCTGTAGCCTGGCTAGCGCCACCACTTCTCAATGAGACGTTGTTACGGCCCAGGCCGCTGTGTCCTAACTCCGCCCATTGGCACTGACGTGCCTGGGTGCTTGTTTCCCCTGTGTGCCCAGGTGTGCCTGATTGGGAGTGATATTTAAGATCGGCTCAGTCTGCACTCCAGGCGGTTCTCCTCCTCCCGGCTTGGCATTCATTTTGTTGCGTTACCTTCTTCTCTGTACTGACTTACACTTCACTTTTGCGTAACTAACACTACACTGATTTGCACCTCACCCTTATCATTATTCCGAAATATTAGTTTATGTTTAACTTTCTTTAATAAATTCATTTATTATTATTTCAACACTGCGTTGGTCTCCCCTGAATGTACATACTCCGAGCCAGTGTGTTACAGACGTGGTCTGGGAACCAAACGTTCATTTTCTCGTATTTGAAAAAAATGCCCAGATCCGTTTATTGGGTGCCACGGATGTCTATCAAATGCGTCTGTGCATAGCTCATCATCGTCTTGCTTTCCCCCTGTTCTGTGATTGGTTCCCTATCTCAGGCGAAAATTTGCTCCATGGTCTCCAGGCTGCCTTAGCAGCGTGAATCAAATCGCGCAAGGCAGCATGGGAACACCCAGGCTACTCTGGCTGGAGATTTTAGAAAGAATCGCTTTCAGATGTGAATTCTCCTTTTGCGTGTAAACGAAGGGCGCAAACGAAGAAAAATGTCTGTTTTTCAAAATAACCATGTACGTGTAAATGGGGCCTGAAATAAATTATGCTTGTTTTCAAACAATTTAGCATTGCTGATTTCTAATGCAAAATACAGTTTATTTTTTGAGAATTACGTTAATGATATGTAGAACAATATGAATATAATAATTACATTTTGGTATTACTGATTTTCTACAGGTACTTTAAAAGACACCTGCCTGCAGACACTGCAGTCATGTGAGGATGAACAAGAAAGAAAAGGTGTGTATGTTTTTTCATTAAGCCATGCTTTCCCCCTGTCACCTACTACTAGTCTTTGAACTAGATGCCCAAATTTGGCCCATCTGTACCACTCAAGCATTGCATTCAGGGTAGCTTTAGTGTTTTATCAGGATGTTTATGTCTATAATACAGTATACCTATGGAGAGCTACATTACAGGGGAATAGATTATAAACCTCAACTAATAGATATCCCCACAAAACTTCGTCATCTGATTATTCTTGACATCTTTTGTATTGCAAGTTTTCTGATGTTATGTTAAGTAGGCAGATGAAACATATTCCTAAATGTATACAATAATTAGCAAAAAAAAAAACTTGGTATGTTAACAGTCACCCATGTCATGTGTAAAGTAAAAATGAGTGCTATTTAGCAGAATACCATTTAGTGACTAAACAATGTGGGGTTCTGGAATTGAAAGGTTGTCTGTTTTTTTTATTTTGTTTTGTTATAGCTCAAATGGTCAATGCAGCCATTGTCTTGCTGCCATCATTTTTCAAAGAAAATCCTGCATTCCTTTTTGTCAACGACCAGGTAAGGCCTCCTTAGAAAATAGTCTGTAGCATTTTGTTACTGTATCGCTTTAATGTGGCATTTTCATGGAATACTTTTGTTTCCACGTTGTCTAGAATACAGTGGCCACAAATGCTAGAACTGGTAGATCACATGATAGAATTTGATATTACAAGAAAGCTGGTTCATTGTTTGTTGGTTTGCATGCTTGTATTTGGTTGAACAGTTTGTAATATTTTGTAACATGCAGTGTGATTTTATAGGAACCCATTTCTCCCACACCCACCATCGTGATGACCGGCTCCAACCCCCTGTCCAGCACGGAAGTAGCTGTGAAGATGGATGGTTGTAACATGATTTTAGATGATGGTAGCATTGATGTCAGTTTGGCCTTAGCTGTGTCTTTTTCTCTTTTCCATGTCTATCAAGTTCACTATCCCAGACCTCTCCTAAAGACACTGGCCTTTCTTGAGGCCTTTGTCTTTCAGATGAAAAGTGCTGTTCCTCTGACCGTGCAGAAGCTGTTCAATTCCCTTCACTGATGTTGTGATGTTGTGTGTGTGTGTGTGTGTGTGTGTGTGAGTGAGAGAGAGATTGCACCTGTGTGTCTAAATGATCAGTTAATTTAATAACAACACAGGCATTGCTATTTTGATGTGTGTGTATGTGTGTTTCTGTCTAAATGATCGTTTAATTGAATAACAACAGACATTGCTATTGTGTGTGTGTGTGTGTGATCACACCTTGCTTTTGCTATTGCTATTTTGATTGCTGTTTTAATCAGTTGATTACAACGCTTTATATGTGTATGTGTGCGCGCAATGGTATAGTTGATGTACAACGCTTTATATGTGTATGTGTGCGCGCAATGGTATAGTTGATGATCACTAATGAACTTGTAAACATAAAGATTTTTAATAAACATAAAAATGACCAAAAGTGTGAAGTATTGTCTGTATTCTTCCTCTGAAAGCATAGATGCATCATTTAGTTGTAAAAAAAAATCATAACCAAGCAACCATCATAAAATCAAGAGGTGTGTATAATGAACCAATAGTGGTTCTTTGAAGAACTAGATCAACTGGTTCTTTGAAGATCCTTGTTTGAGGGTTCTTTGAAGATCCTTTTGGGAATAGGAGCTTGGAAGAACCTTTTGAAAAGGTGCTTCATAGAACTAAAACAAGTTCTTTGAAGAACCATTCATTAAATGGTTCTTTAAAGAACTGTTGCCTCGATGGTTCTTTGAAGCACTGAAAAAGGTTCTTCTATGGCATCGCTCTGAAGAACCGGTACTGGCCCCATTATTTTTTAGAGTGCAGGGTAGTCCGAATCTCCTCCAGACTACGTTGCTGGATAGCCACGACTTGGCCTAGGTCTGGACTTGGCACGGGTGGTCCAAAAAGTTGTGGAAAACTCCCTGCTGGACAGATGAGCCACTCCTTGGACTCACATATTGTGCACATGCGCATATACTCCTTTTCTTTTGTAGTTTGTTGCCAAACACAAGTACAGCTGCACTTAACCCTCTAGGTGCCACGGTCGAGTTTACTCGACAAGATGCGGTACTGAATAAAACAGCCGATTTAGTCAAATAGGGTGTCATATTTCGTTCGACCTCCACTCCACTAGATGGCAGACATGTCATACGTCATCCCCGAGTCGAAAAAACGGCATGCTTTAAACAAAACTTTCTAGCTACAGCGCATTGAATCAGTGTGTGAAATACCGGAGCTAGTGTGCATGTGAGCCACTTTGTCAGAGCGATATTGTCAACGTCAGCGAGTATTTGCATTAGATTATCGTCTAATGGCATCAAAAAAGTTTACCTGAAATGAAGTGTTGGGTCTTCTATTCGCGGACCCTGATTCTGAAAGGGGAATATCTGCCTTCAGAAAATGACGGTGATTCGTTTAGTGAGGCTTCAGATGCGTCCCTGCCTTGCAATGATGCAGCTGGACAAAGTGAGAGTTTACTCCATAGTTTAGCTTACACCAAGCACAAACGTTGAATCGTTTGCCCAATGTCACTGGTGGGAATAATGTTTCACGGGTTCGGAGTGTTCATCGGGAAGTTAGCAGGGTGTTAGTGGTGTGGCGAACGAGGCTGGAGGTAGCCTAATGTCCATAGCGCTAGCTTCTGTCTTCTGAACGTGTGCCTCTCCGCAATCGCGGCGACAGTAACGTGGTGGAGCCTTTGTCTAATGCCACTGGGTATGTTAGACGAGGTCGAAGTGCTCATAGGACAGTTAGGGGGGAATGTAGAGGCAGTGTGGGGAGTCGCAATGAGAATGACAGTAGGCCTAGTCCGAGCTGCGCAAATTCTCTCCACTCGATGCGAGCACGAGGCAGATCTGGCCATGCTGCTCGCAACAGGAGCAGAGGTGGTGACACGGGGCAGGAGAGCCATTAGGCCATGCATAGTCTATCACAAGATGATGGGAATGCCGGCCCTGTATGGATAGGATATGGATATGGATAGTCATTATCTCTACAGCAAAAGGCCTGCTACATAAAAAAAAAAAGTGTCAGCCATTTATTAGTAATGATTTACACTGTTTATCTATTTCCCTGACCATTTAGGACATGTGTTCTTTTTTGTGTGTTCATGTCCTTGTGATGTGTGTGTCTTTGTCAGCTAAGAAAAAAACAACAAAAAAACATCAACAAAAACAACAAAAAGAAAACAAATCTCTTGTCTTGTCTCGTCATCTCACTCCTGATCTGTGCCTTGCCGTGGCAAGTGAGCTTTTGAACTAAACAGGTCTTGTCTACTTGTGTTTGTGTCATCTGAATAATATATATGTGCCCCATACATGGAATCAGAGTGCCTACTGTATGTAGTAAATGGAAAATCTCTACAGCAAAAGGCCAGCCTACCGCTACATGCATTTGGTTTGTTTCTGCCATTTATTAGTAATGATTTATACAGTTTGTTTACTACTTACTATTTACCTGAGCATTCAGTATTGTGCAATATAGCATACAGAAGGTGAGGGACATTTTGGGGGAAAAGAAGTGGTGCGTTTTATCATTCAAACATGCAACTTTTCATGAAAATTCTATAATCCAAGATGGCCGCCACCATATGACATCATAATATGCAAATTAGATATAAACATTTAATCTCTACATAAACTTTGGGTCATCCTTAATATTTCTCTAATTTACAGAAAGTCTCTATCTAGCCTTTTGAAATGAAGATATCAAAATCGAACGTTTCGGAAAAAAACCTCTGGCGCCTAAAGGGTTAATGTTGCACGTTAACCAGATAAAAGTTATGTTGTGTTGCCGTGTGCGATATTGAGAACGTAAGTGTACAACTATTTTCCATACTGGTGTTAGATTTATCTTGATTTGTGTAGTCAACATGACGGTATTTTACTTTAGTAGCAGTATGCTACAGTTGCAGTATAGCACGCTCATGTCTGTTGTAATGCTAGTAACCTGTTGCACAAATATAACATTCAGTAGTAATAGTAATACCTATACTATGAAGGTATATTGGGTGCAAAAGTGGCGAGCACATTTAACTGCAGATTTTGCATGTGCACACTAAAGTCATAAATGTGTAACAGTAAAGTTGAAGTTGTACATATTTTTTTATATCTTGTTAACACAAAATAGGGGCTACGGGTTCACAAATCCTTTTTACAGGTACACAAATCCTATCCTGTGAGTCACAACTTTCAAGAGTCGACACTTTTGCTCCAATCGTTGCAGCGCAGTTGGAGCGAAACACATTTGCACATCTGTGTTTCATAATCTGAGAACATGCACAACATTCGTGCATTTGTAAACCCAAATGTGAACTAATGCATCCGAAGTTGTGCATCTGTGAAATAATTTCTCATTAATAAAATTCTACAGATCGCTTTGATTTTCTTGCACGACTACAAGTCAATTGATACAAGTGCTCGAATCTGCTTCTACGAGTGACGATACTTTTGCTCCTGGCTAGGTGATATAATAGGAGCAAAAAGATTTGTATGTGTGCACGTCGAGCGAATTGATCAAGAAAACAAGGCGGCCGGATCTGGATCCTGGATCGCGCTCAGACTACCATTGCCTGCTCATAAAGTAAGTAACCTCAGTATGTTTCCTTATCAATGAAGGACACACGATTTAGTTTTTCTTTGCACAAAGCGAGGAAAAAAATGTTGCGGTGTGCGGTGTTAAGTTTTACGACCTTATTATTCATTATGTAATGTCGGCGCAAAAGACAGTGCTAGCGTTCTCCCGCGCAGGGCATCCTGGGATACGAGAGCGAACATTTGGGGGGTTTATGTCTGTATTTCTCTTAAGTTATAAATGTAAAGTTAATGTCTTTAGTGTAACATGTTTCCCTTTTAGTTTTCCCTCATGTGTGTTCCTTTTTGTGTGGGGGGCTGCGTCCTTCCCTGTGTGTGTAGTGTGTGTGTCTACTTGACCTGCCCCGTGTGTATTGTGTTCTGGATTGTCTTGGTCTTGGTCTGTGTGCTCTCGTTCTCAGCTAATAAACCTTTTGATTGGACAACTGTGTGTGTCGCTATCAAATCGTTACATTGGTGTCAGAAGCGACTTTCGAACATGGCCTCTGCCCAGCGAGAGAAGCTGGGAATGGAATACCATACTACTGGGTGGAGGCCCACGCAAGAGGATCCAGAGAGAGCCCTTGTAAGGGCTGCTAAAAAGCTCGGGGCCTTCTATCCTCCGACGGAGGAGAGGAGCTGTCGTCTGGACCTGCCTGCTGCCATGGGAGGAGATCTTGCCGGAAGAGGGGCTTGAAAAAGCGTTCGCGGAGAAGACGACGCTGGCCTGGGCGCTGACTCCACGGCGAGCCGCGACGCGTGAGCAGAGCCGAGGGAGAGCGGCGAGGAAGAGGTTCCTGGACGACGGACGGTTGGCGGAGACGCTGGGGGCAGCGAACTCACGACGGTGGGGCAGCTTCGACGGAAAGGCCCTCTAAACTCTGAACTTTAAAACTTTTGGGTGCGTGTGAGAGGCACCGTGCTGTGTGGGCGCCCGTTCTAGTTGGCCTGTTGGCCGGCGCCTTTAAAAAAAAAGTTTGTTGTGTGGAGTTCGTTAGCATGGCCATCTCGGGGGTCGTGCCTTCGCCGAGGCCGCAAAGGAGTGGAACGGGCCGGGAGCAGAGCAGGACGGCTCTGCGAGATGGCAACACGAGGAGGGACGCCGAAGACGGTAGCTGCAGCGGGAGAGCTCAGCGCGGTCCGGTTGCTGCGGAGTTGGTGCCTGTCTGTCCTGGTCGGCGACTCGACGGAGCGGAGTGGCGTTGGTGCAGCTTCATCTGGCCCCCCTCGAACCCCGGTGCTTGGTACAGTGTCGACGGTTGAAAAGACCACCTAGGGCCCTGCCAGGAGAGGAGGAGTGCCGCGGTGACACGCCACAGAAAGTGCAGCCTGAGGGTGGCTGCTGAGAGGGAGCTGGTGACGAGCGGGTCGGCCACGTGGCTGCTAGCACGCCCGTACTGGATTGCTAGCAGCGTGGCGCCCCGTTGAGTGAGCTCCTGCGGCGTGCACCCCACGTGAGTTGGCGGTACTGTCGCACTGAACTGAGTGACGGGCGACGCGCGCCGACGTTAGCATGTGGCTACCTCGTGGGCATTGCCGAGGACGGCAATGGCTTGTTGGGTGAGCTATGTAACGTCGGCGCAAAAGACAGTGCTAGCGTTCTCCCGCGCAGGGCATCCTGGGATACGAGAGCAAACATTTGGGGGGTTTATGTCTGTATTTCTCTTAAGTTATAAGTGTAAAGTTAGTGTCTTTAGTGTAACATGTTTCCCTTTTATTTTTCCCTCATGTGTATTCCTTTTTGTGTGGGGGGCTGCGTCCTCCCCTGTGTGTGTAGTGTGTGTGTCTACTTGACCTGCCCCGTGTGTATTGTGTTCTGGATTGTCTTGGTCTTGGTCTGTGTGCTCTCGTTCTCAGCTAATAAACCTTTTGATTGGACAACTGTGTGTGTCGCTATCAAATCGTTACAATAATGTCTGCACAGCAAACAATTGCTGCCTAGCACTATCCAATAGTCTTCATGCAAGATCAGCTGTTCGAAAATTGCAGAACGTGTCCTAACAGCGATTTTGGACGGGCAGTGTTATATTTCTGTACTTCTAAACTAGTTATTTATCTAGCGATAGCTAGCTTGATCTGGCACTGGAGGATTTAGCAAGCAGGTAAACTAAGCTAAACATAGCGGTCATGATAATGTAAACCAACAAACAAGATAACTTTCTTTATTATTATCATGTTACTTACCTTATGAGCAGGCAATGGTAGTCTGAGCACGATCCAGATCCGGCCGCCTTGTTTTCTCGATCGATTTGCTCGACGTGCACACATACAAATCTTTTTGCTCCTATTATATCACCTAGCCAGGAGCAAAAGTATCGTCACTCGTAGAAGCAGATTCGAGCACTTGTATCAATTGACTTGTAGTCGTGCAAGAAAATCAAAGCGATCTGTAGAATTTTATTAATGAGAAATTATTTCTCAGATGCACAACTTCGGATGCATTAGTTCACATTTGGGTTTACAAATGCACGAATGTTGTGCATGTTCTCAGATTATGAAACACGGATGTGCAAATGTGTTTCGCACAAACTGCGCTGCAACGATTGGAGCAAAAGTGTCGAGTGCGTGACTCTTGAAAGTTGTGACTCACAGGATAGGATTTGTGTACCTGTAAAAAGGATTTGTGAACCGGTAGCCCCTATTTTGTGTTAACAAGATATAAAAAAAATATGTACAACTTCAACTTTACTGATACACATTTATGACTTTAGTGTGCACATGCAAAATCTGCAGTTAAATGTGCTCGCCACTTTTGCACCCAATATACCTTCATATTGTACATTTGTGAATTACGATTCTGCTGAGTATTAGTCCAACTGTTGCACTCGCGATAGTGTTGCCAATTTAGTTGTGGAAGCACATTTCACCGTGATATTCGCGCCACTAGTCGGTCACATGACTATTGGATCTGAAGGCTACTGTTATGCTCCATTCGTGGTCTTAGAGTGCCATCTAGTGGCTAATGTTTATAAAGACACGTTGCAACTCCAGATTTCTATTGCATTGGCTTCTGATGATTCCCATTGCTGTTCAGCATTTTGGTTGTTTGCACAGCAATTATTTATTGCATAGCAATTATGTATATTGCAGAGTGAATATTGTTTAGTGCTCATTAGTCTGTATATTGTGTATATATATATATATATATATATTTATGTATGTTATATTCTTTATGTACAATTTACATTGATATATTCTGTATTTCTTTATTTACAGAAAACCACACACACACACACAAACACCCCCCCACTTAAACACACAAAGAACACATACCATTGGAAGCAACAAGCACTTTATTCACCTGCTGGAACCGGATTTCAATAAATCTGTTGAACAATACCAAAGGTTGCAGAGACTCTCTTACCGGAGTACATAGCCAGTTTGGGTAGCGCCAGCGAATAATGCACACGGACTTCACACAAGTGCAGGACTCTTGTATTTAATTTCCAAAACAAAACTTGCACAAGGGCAATTAATCAAACACACAGGAGATAACAGGCAAAATGGAGAACAAGCAATGAGAACAGTCCAGCTTCCAAGGTTCAGTAATGAACAGTCCTTCGGCATCTGAACCGAGGCAACACAAAGAGAGGAAAAACAGGAGGGTTTTAATAGGGGCGTGGACAGGTGCAGGGGATTAACTGAAATAAGTGACTCATTAGTAGACCGGGGATGGTGAGTAGAGTCTGGTAATTGGTGTTGGAAGGGGGCAGGGCTGTTACAAACACTTTTCTTCGCAATTACACCTTTCACTACTCTTGGCTGTAGAAGAGCAATCTTCATAGGCAGCAGAGAGCTGGTGTGCCTTGACATGAGCCTTTGAACTGGTGAACTGTTAAGGCCTTCTGTTGGAGTGTTTATCCATGCCAGCACTGCTTTCCATGTGTCTTCTCCATCCATGGTACATCTTTTGAGTAAAAGCTTTTTTTTACTGCTGATTCCACTTTGCCATTGCTTTGGCTGTGATATGAGGATGAGGTTGCGTGCTTGAAGTCCCAATATTCGGCAAACAGCTGAAATTCGCCGCTGTTAAAAGGGGGGCCATTGTCTGAGAAGACAGTGTGGGGTATGCCATGCCTGCTGAATTGTCTTTTACATTAGAGATGCACCGATATGGAATTTTAGGGCCGATAACCGATAATTATTGGTTTATTGTGGCTGATACCAATACGATAACCAATATTTGTATATATATATAAAAATAAAGGGTACAAAAGGTTTTTGATTTACCTTTTTATTTTCTCACATGTAAACACAAGAAAGCTAATTTAAATTGTCAACTAATGCTTTGGCCTACATAGACCCACTGACAGAAGATAAGATCAAAAACAAATTCAAAGTAACTTTCACATTTTCAATTAACCTGTTGAGGAGTACGGTCACAAATATGTGATCAGATGCAGCTGGGCCCCTGGGAGTACGATCACAAATATGTGATTAGAACATTTTTGAAAAAACTTCTATACCATGACGCAACAATTACCCTCAGGGACTCTACTGCCATTAAAACACTTAACGTGTAGTACTTTGTATTCTGGACTAGACTGTCGTGTGTGTGTGTGTCACATCAGTAGGGTAGGGGATAGGGTGTGGTGTGTTACTTGGAAGACATGAGTGGCAGGTTTTTCTTAAATAAACAAAAGTTCTGCTTTCTCGCATGCAATCCTGTTTCGCTTTTCATCGATCACATGGCCAGCTGCAGAAAACAGATGCTCGCTATCCACACTAGTAGGAGGGGCCGACAGGTATTTCTGCGCAGTATTGGAAAGCGACTCTTATTTATTTTCCAATATTCCAACAGGCTCTGGTCTTGTGAAATAAGACATTCTGCAAGGTATCCTTGCAGCTATAAAGGGAATGATAAAGAACACGTTCTGTTGAATATGTCTACGAATTCACAACTACTGTAAACAACTACTATGTTGGTCATAGGCATATTCTCAAGTAAACACAGCTACCTAAAAAAAAACGTAGCCTACGACTGCCTACCTCTGTTTGTACCGGACTACCCTCCTGTTCCTGTGTCATGCTGTCGTTCTCATCCAGAATCTCATCATACATGTCCAGCAACAAGCTTCTTTCTCTCCGGGGCTGCTTTTTTGGTGTTTCGTAGTTTCCATCATATCAGTTATCCCTGCATTGGACGTTCTTTTCCACTTTTTGTCGAAACATTTCCACAGCTGACACTTTTACACACCGGTCAAAGTAGCGGTCCTTGTATCGTCAAGGATTGTTGAAAAGCAGTAAAGGGGCTCTGAATTAACATAATTGAATCGCTTGTTTACGGCCTCCAGTAGTGTCTGCTTATGGCGGCCTTACATTGTACGATTTTGGTCTGTTTTCAGAGTCGGCGACTAAATTTCCAAAGTCGGACAGAAATCATGGGAGTTGTACTGGAATCGCGGCACGCTCCCGTCAACTAGATTGTTAAGTGTAAGGTGCCAATCTTAGTGGTGTTAAGTCAGTCGGAGTCAGTCCTTTTCTAGTTTTGCCGTTACGACAATTGATATTATCACAAGTCTTTCTAGTCGTGGCTCATGCAAATAGTGACGTGAACTATAAAAATCAATAGTGACCTCTCTCCAACACCAAACAGGAAGGGGCAAAGTAGGCGACAGCTGTAGCCTATATGATTATTTGTTATTCTTATAATCAGTGTTGGTCAAGTTACTTGGAAAAAGTAATTAGTTACTGATTACTGATTACTTATTCAAGAAAGTAATCTAGTTACTTTACTGATTACTTTACTTAGTTACTTTACAAAAACACACTAGCTATACACAACCTGAATACGCTTTTTTAAAACTTGGTTTTATTAGTTTTTGGTGTGTATACTCCTTCATTCGAATAGATGTAAATAAAATACAGCAAAAAAATTATTAAAACCAAAGTCTCTATTAACATTTACATCTTTTAACAGTTGCAGTGCAGATAGGAGTAATGCATTTCCCAAAACAGAAAATGCTGTTGCATGCCACATTTAGGCTGTTCTAATGTCAAAGAACAGTATGTGTTTGAACTGTGTGTGTGCAGTGCGGCTGCTGGCTATTTTAGTGCCCAAAGCAGAACTGTTAGTTTAAAACATTAAGAAATACTACTAATTTGATGCAGTTTAACTTATTTATAAATGGTGCGCTGTCACTTTAAGAGCATCTACACAACTCTCATAATGATCAGCTCCATTCAAATATAAGCCTATGGCTAGTCCACAAACTCCACATTTGGCACTATATTAGCAATAGTCATGATATTAAGTTGGTATAAACAGCTAGCTAGACATTTTCTGTTTGCAATTAAAAGTGATAGCCTATATGAGCCTGGTAGCACCTATCTGAGTGGAATGTGTTTCAATCGGCATAGGCTACTGTGCTTCATGTAAATGCTTAGTTTAAGGCAGTGGTTCTCAAACTTTTTCTTTCATTCCCCACTTTGATCAAGGGGGCCTTTTCGAGCCCCACCTGTCCCTCATCGGTCTAAGAAAGTGGTAGGTCAAGCTCAAAATTGTCAAATGTATTGAAATAATGACAAGTTCTAAATATATCCTCTTCAGCGGAATTAAAATCAGCTGGTGCTGCAGATATAATAATAAATAAATACATAATGTGCCATTGTAAATTAAACACACATATTTCTGTTTTCCAGCAACATATTAGGAAGCATAGGCCAATATTTTACAGCATTGTACAATATATTCAATGAAATACCAACATGCTGCATTAAATGGATTCATAATCCAGTCATACTGAGCACTGCTGGTTGGGAAATATTTTTGAAATAAACTTTGCAGGGATGTGATGTAGGCCTACTGTTTAATACATGGGATCACAAGAGTGGCAGACGTTTCAGCGATTTCACTCAGATTCTCAAAGGCATACTGTTGCGATCGAGGCGCCTGTCCCATACCTCAAGTTTTTTGGTGAATGCAGTAATCTTATCTGCTAGGCGAGGTAGGTGCTTGTCTTTGCCTTGTAACTGGAAATTTAACTCATTGAGCTTTCCAAATATATCGCTAAGTTAGGCCAGCTTCAAGAAATGTTCATTAGTGAACGTGCTTGCAGATTCAAACATGCGCTCACGCTGCCTTGACACGTGCGCTTCCATATTAACACAGTGCGTCCATTGCGGATTGGGTGCTACCTGGGCCTAGGCTACAGATGAAAAAAACTCCTGTTTTTCACGTCAGTTCGCGCCCCACCTGGCATGTCTCCGCGACCCAGTAGAGAAACGCTTGTTTAAGGGAAACAAATTGAAGACTTCAACACTCACCAGCCCCATTACAAAAAGGCAAAGACCACATCATATTTTTGCCCATTTTCCAAATCACAGTGAATGTAGCCAAGATATTATAATGCCCTGGCTCCTTTTATAACGGGCCAGTAGGCTACAGGGAACCCGCAACGTCCTCTTAAGTCTATTTTCACCTGTTGCTGCAGCCGTCATGTCGGGATCTGGGGGTGTCTCAATGAGTTTCACATTCCTGTGCCGGCTTGCTAGGTGCTTGCTCAGATTTGAGGTGGAATTTTTCGCTGTAGACAACATTTTTCTTCCCACGCATAGTGTACAGCGTACTGTGTTTTTTTCGTAATGTCTGAACTGCAATGAATTAAATGCTCCATGTTCGCGCTCTCTCCCGCACTCCATGTCTTGCACACACGTGTCTGTTGTTTACATCTATGTCTCGCAGCTATAGCCTACATCATTGTCACGAGTTAGTCTCACAAAATCCATATGGCAAAATCCCAAATTCTTTTACTGTCTATGGCAAAATCACTGTTTAGTAACGCAGTGACGCAGGCTGCTTGCAGGAAAGTAAAAGTAATCTAATTACTGTTTTTGCAATGTAATCCCTTACTTTACTCGTTACTTGAAAAAAGTAATTGGATTACAGTAACGCGTTACTTCTAACGCGTTACTGTCCATCACTGCTTATAATATTTGTCATTTCTTATACATACATATTTAGTCGGCTCTTCCACGTGACAGAACAACTCTATATCGGTTAGGAATGTCACGCATGAAACAATGCTGCAGAAACACAAAAATACGACTTTGAGTTTAGTAGGCTATCATTTCAGTTCCTGTTTATCTATTGCACGATGGGTGATAATTTAAAGGAATCTAGTTGCAGTCTTGCAGTGACCCTGCAAGATCCCTAGTAAAATCTGCAAAATCATAGTCTGTGACTTAAAACTCTACTACTTGTTTTTAGATGTGAGAGGGTCTGAGACTGTAGTCTTTCAAAAATCTTCTCCAAATCTTTGCAAATCTTTCCAAAGTCTGTCAGTGTAAGGAGGGCTTTAGATGTTTTGACTCCGTGGTCTGATGTCTCTTTCCTCAACAGTCGTTTCAAAGCTTCTACTGAAGGGATTACATTGGCTGTTGTGGCACATGAGCACATGTCCCTGGTCAACTGTTCAAATGGTTCAAGCAGGGTCACCATGTTTTCTATCAGAGTCCACTGATTGAGGGTCAGAGATGCGGGCAGCTCGTGATCAACTCCATATGCCGCTATTGCCCGTTTCTGTTCTATCAAAGACTGCAACATATAAAACGTGCTGTTCCAGCGGGTTGATACGTCTTGTTTGAGCATATTTGCAACCCAAGCTAGCAACACCACTCTCCTCTATAGCCTTTGCCAGATTACGTGCATTATCCCTGATCACAACATGCACATTCTCCTTGGTAAACTTACTGTTTACCATGTTGTTAGTCGCTTTGGTTAAAAAGCGTCAGCCAAATGTAATGTAATGTAATGTAATGTAATGGTCAAGTGCCACTGTTCAAGCATGTTTTCAAAAGCACCAGAGATTGCCGCTGCAGTGTGAGAGCCAGGGAATTCTTGTGCTCAAACTCGAGCTCGAGCTCGAACTCGTCATTCAGCCACTGTGCAGTCAAGCTCAGCATACTTGTTGGGCTAACATCGCTCGTCCATATGTCCATGGTAAAACTGTTGTCTTTCGCTGTCGTGAGTATGCTGTGTATGTATTTAGCAATGACATCATGCCGAGCCGGGAGACAAACATCTGAAAAGAAGCACCGACTTGGGATAGTATAGCGGGGTTCAAAATGTTCTACAAGGCCGCGGAACCCTGTGTCTTCTACCGCTGAGAAGGGCTGATCATCAAGCGCCATGAATGCAATCATTTTGTCGTTGATTTGTTTCGCTTTGGGGCTATCTTTGACAATTTTTTTAACTTTCTCAAACGCCTCTGGTATTGAAGTGACTGAAGTTTTCGTAGCGGCTTCTAGCCTAGAAATCTAGACACACCCTAGCGGCAGCAAATGTAATTTGCTGCCCGGGCTAGTCTACCAACTCTCCGTTGGCTTGCGAGCTGGAAAAATTAAAGTTCGATAGGGCCAATCACATTGTGTATAGAGACGTTAGGCGGGCTTAACATAATGATTGATGGCAAAGTTGCAACGGTTTGGCTTGAATTCCCTCCCTGTACCTCTGTTCAGTTGGCGTCAACGTCCTTGAGGCAAAGGTTACAGGCTGTCCATGCTGCAGAAGGGCTGCTCCAAGGCCTGTCTCACTTGCATCACACTGGAGAGTGACTTCTTCATTGAGGTCGTAGTATCTGAGGACAGGGTGGCGTATGGCTAGATCCTTGATGATGTGCAAAGCTGCATCGTGCTGAGGGAGCCAAGCCCATTCAACATCCCTGTCAGTCAATCGCCAGAGTGGCTCACACACATCTGAAAGGTGGGGTAAGAATTTGGAGAGATAGTTAACAAATCCAAGCAGCTGCTGGAGAGACTTCACATCATGTGGTGTTTGCATGTTCTTAAGCCATCGCCTCCTCTGTGCAGTGATTTAGGGTGGGACGCTAAGGACTAGTCCTAATCAAAATTTTAAGATGACTGTAACGTCCTGACTCAAGGACGAGACAAAACACAAGGGCACACGCCACACCACGAGTAAATTTGCAATAATTTATTTAGAGCGCTTAACAATAAACAACAGATCATTAAGAAAAACCCTGAATATGTCAATAGTCAGTGGTGTAGGCAAATGTATGGATGCATTGAGTGAATGTAGTAGTGCTAAAATAAAGAAACAAAACAAGTACCCAAAACCTAACAAAACCCAGACTCAGGTCTGTCGCTGCCACCAACAGCCCTACGCCCGCTCTACTCCCACAAAGCATCAGAATGGCATTTTAAAGACCCTGAACACCAGGTGTGCTAATCAATTAAACAATGATTGATGAGCAGGCCAATCTGACGAGGACGCCACAAGCTGACAAGGACGCCATGTACTCGTCACACCCTCCCCCATGGAACAGGGGTCCCACCATGGAACCCTGCACAGTTCGGACCCCGGACTCATCCTCCTGATGGTGTAATGAATGACGAGATCTCCTGAGCATGCTGGGTTAATGGCACTTGCCAATAACCTTTTAACAAATCCAATTTCGTTTCGTTTCGTGACTTTCCTACGTGAAGGAGTAGAAACCAAGTAATTCTCCTCTGAAACTTTGTTAAGGACGGTGAATGGAGCCTCAAACTTAGCCTCAAATGGAGAGCTGACTATTGGACGCAAAATAAGAACCTGATCGCCAGGTTCAAAAGTCCGTTTCTCCACGGTACGGTCATATAAGCGCTTCATCTTTTGTTGAGCCTTTTCCAACCTGAGTTTTGCCACTTCTCTTGCACGATACAGTCTTTCCCGGAACCCATTCACATATGCCACCAAGTTCTTTGGCGGATCTGAGGTGCCACTCTCAACAGCGATTTTAGCGTCGAGTGGAACTTTCCAACGCCCCCTGACTCTGCGCATGATATGCCGTGGATTGATTGTGCTGTATACGCAACTGCTTTAAAACTTGAGCGAACAAATGGGATGACAGGTTGGAACCACGGTCACTTTGTATGATTTTAGGCACCCCAAAAACAGACATAAACTGAGACAAGGCCCTCACCAGTGATCTAGCTGTAATCGTGCGCAATGGATAGGCTGCAGGGTACCTTGTACTTAAACACATTACTGTTAACAGGTAATTGCTACCACTTTTAGAACGTGGCAAAGGGCCCACACAGTCTATGATAAGATGTTCGAACGGCTCTGTGATGGCAGGTATGGAACGCAATGGGGTTGATTTCAATGTCTGATTGGGCTTACTTGTTATCTGACAAGTGTGACATGACTTAATGTATGCAGACACATCTTTCTTCAACTGTGGCCAAAAGAAATATCGCAGAATGCGATCGTAGGTCTTCCGCACACCCAGGTGTCCACACTGATCATGGGAAACCTGGAGCACGGAATGGCGATACTTAGTAGGCACAACGACTTGAACAATTGGTTCACCCACAAAATCTTCCCCATGCGGAACCCACTTGCGCATCAGTACCCCATTCTGCACAAAATAAGCACGCGCTGTACTAGACGCATCAACACCAGACAAAGCAGAGGCAAACAATTCTGACAAGGCCGAATCTTGTTGTTGTTCCTTACTTAGATCATCAACAGACAAAGGAAAAGGTAGATTGGCAAGATCAGGCACAGGCAACACATTAAAGCTAACCTCAGTCTCTTTAGTTTCCTCTGTTTTAGCAGCACGGCTTGCGGCGCGTGGAACTACACACACTGCATCGCTAATGTCAGTCACTACTACATCCTGGTCCGGACCAACAGGATCCGGAGGAGAAACTGCCGAACGCGACGACGAAGCCCACACACGCTCACCTGCAAGCTTGTTACCTAGAATCAACTGCACCCCCTCAACAGGCAAAGCCGGCCGTACTCCAAGCACAACTTCCCCCTGCACCAAGTCAGATTTCAGGACGACTCTGTGGAGAGGAACAGAGAAAGTGTTCAAACCCATTCCCCGGATCAACACCCCGACTCCCGTATTTGAACACTGTGAGAAAGGCAAGACCGATTGCAATATAAATGAATCAATTGCCCCTGTATCTCACAAGATCTTCACTGGAACATGCTCATCACTGCCTACAAGAGACACAGAACCTTCTGTAATAAAAGGAGAAAATGTCACCATGTTATGATCCAACATGCTTGGCTTCGCTGGGGCTTCCAATTGCTGCTCCCCACCAACAAATGGAACTGGCGCTGCCAAAGCACTAGGTTTACCATGTGCATTACCAGAATGTTTTGACTTGTATCTCAGTGCTGGACAGTCTTTCTTCCAATGACCTCTTTCTCTACAATAATTGCACAACAAATCGAAATCTGAGCTACGATTAAATGTAGGAGAACGAGAACGAATAGTTTGCCTGAAGCTAGAATCAGAACTAAGCCGATCAGAAAAAAAAACAGTATGGGTTAAGACAAAATCATCAGCCAACCTTGCAGCCTCGTCAACGGATTTAACAGCATGTTCATTAATATATATGTAACAACTCTATCAGGCACAGAATTTTTAAATTGTTCCAAAACAATGAGATTAGACAGATCTTGGAAAGTGCTTACTCCTTGGGCAGAACACCAACGAGCAAAATGTTTATTCAACTCACGCATGAACTCCAAATGAGTCTGTGCATTTTCCTTTTTACAAGAACGAAAACGTACACGGTAAGCCTCTGGCACAAGCTCATATGATTTTAACACGGCGTCTTTAACCTTAACGTAGCACCCACTGTCTTCCCTACTTAGAGAAGAATAAGCCTCTTGCGCCCGCCCAGTCAAAACACAAGACAGCAAAAGTGTACGCTCAGTGTCAGACCAACGCCTAGCTTCCGCAACTCGTTCAAACAATATGAAGAAAATGTCTGGATCTCTCTCATTACATTGCGGAACTAATCTCAAATTCTGTGTCGTATCAGACGAGCCCACAGACAACTCATTAACTGCTGATTCTGGCAGAGTACCCTCCTTAATCATATCTAATTTAAGGTTCTGCATATCTAAACAAGCTTTTTCCAGCTGCACTTTAGACATTTCGGTCTCATACTTGAGTTTATCGCGCTGAATCTGCAGCAACAACAAATCTTTTTGCTGATCAAAAAGACAACGCGCTACCCCTGTCAGGCGGCGAACTTGGAGAAGCTTCTGACAAAATTCCCTTCTCAATTAAACCCAACCGCAGCCTACCTTTACTGGCATCCTTTTTCTTTTCAGTAACCGCCAGCTGATAATGCTCCGCAATCTTCAACAATTCATTCTTTGTGCAACTATAAAACACATCCCAAGACGGAGATCTCACAAATCCGTTGGCCGACATAATCAAACCACAGCAAGTGCCAAAGGAAAATACTACCGTGCAACCAATTTGGAGCGCTCCCCAACTATCTACGCTACCTACCCGCAAAGTACTCTCACTACAGTAAACCTACCTCTTCATGTGGCTACCGATGAGGGGTATTTATACACGGGTCAAAGCTTCCCATCGGTATCACCCAATAAGAAGCAACCAAAACCACTGCCTAAAGCAGATGGACCAACAAAGAACAAGTAGCCTACAAATTAATTACGGTCAAATTAACCGGGTTCTCTCAAGCCATTTAAACTGACCGGACTCGAGCCCCCATTTTGTAACGTCCTGACTCAAGGACGAGACAAAACACAAGGGCACACGCCACACCACGAGTAAATTTGAAATAATTTATTTAGAGCGCTTAACAATAAATAACAGATCATTAAGAAAAACCCTGAATATGTCAATAGTGTCAATGACAAAATTGTCCCCACCAATATTTTAGCAAACTCATTTGTGCTGCTGATCATTCCGACAGCCAGCACAACAGTACAAGAAACGTTGTCACTTGATTGGCTGAAAAACCGACGTGGAGGGGGGGAAGGTTTATCTGACACACACGCTACACGCACGGTGAGTGTCAAAGCACAGGCTACTTTGCACTGGCAGTCAAGCGAGCGGGTGTGTCAACGACAACGGTAAGTTACCAGGGCTGTCTGCCAATACATACCCCATAAAAGGCCAGAGTAAAACATTTTGATATTCCCTTTGCCCTTCAGCATGCACATGTTTGCCCCTTTTTGTGGTTTGTAGATCAGCTATGTCACCCAAGATGAAGAAAGGGGACATACAAAGCTTTTTCATTATCAGTCTAAGTGTTTTGTTTGTTTAAAAAGTGTTTGTCCGAAAGTTTTACGTGTTCGTCTCGCAGCTACAGCAAGCAGTTTCTACTTGATATCTGCAAAAGCAAGTTTTGCAGCGTTCTGGACTTTGCAACAGAGACGCTAAAGGAACTCAGACTACTCCAGCCTTCAACAACACCGGACTCGCCTGCTACTCCTCCCCCGGAAAGAAAGCGCCGGAAGCGGTGTGCGAGGAAGCAGAAGAGGGGCAAGTGCGGAGGCGTCCGGGCCAGGCTAGCGGCCAGCCCAACTCGCCCAGCCATACCATCCATTCTCCTGGCAAATGTGCGATCACTGGACAACTAAATGGATTGCATACGACTGCTGAGATCAACGAACCGGACAGTGAGTAACTGCTGTGTGCTCGTCTTCACTGAGACTTGGTTAAATGACAACATTCTGGACTCTGCTGTACAACTGGAGCAGCTAGCATGCTATTGAGCAGACAGGGCCATTGTAAAGGGAGAAAAATCACGAGGAGGAGGAATCTGTGTTTACATCCGTGACAAATGGTGCCGGGACACTGTAGTAGTATGCAAACACTGCTCACCACTGGCAGAGTTTATGATCATAAAGTGCCGTCCTTTTTACCTGCCAAGGGAAATTACTGCGATTCTGCTAGTCGCAGTATACATCCCGCCCACCAACAATAACAGCGATAGGAATGCGGCTCTTAGTGAACTGTACCAGGCTGTCAGTAAACAACAGACGGCACACCCAGATGGTTTCACCATCTTCGCTGGAGATTTTAACCATGCAGATCTTAAAACTGTTCTTCCAAAGCTACACCAGCATGTTGTTTTTCCAACAAGAGAGACAACATCCTGGACCTGGTCTACACTACACACAAAGGAGCATACAAAGCCACCCCCCTCCCCCACATTGGACTTTCTGACCATATCACTGTTATGCTAATGCCTGCATACAGACAAAGAGTAAAAGCAAACAAACCGGTTCGTAAGCAGGTAAAAGTGTGGCCTGAGGGAGCCTCCGATGCTCTTTAAGACTGCTTTGACACAACAGACTGGGAAATGCTTAAGCAGGCAGCCACTTACAACAACCAGACAGACATAGAGGAGTATACAGACACTGTAACCTCTTACATCACCAAGTGCATCGATGATGTGACCCACACAAAAGACATCATCACTCGGGCTAACTGGAAGCCATGGCTGACAGGGGATGTCCTCAGGCTGCTGAGGGCCAGAGACAAAGCCTACAGAGCTGGGGATGAAGCTGGCATGAGAACAGAGAGAGCCAACCTGTCCCGTGGCATCAAGGAAGCAAAAAAGGAATACACTCATAAGATAACCACCCACTTCAAAGACAGCAGGAACGCACAAAGCCTATGGCAGGGCATTCAGGCCCTCACGGACTACAAGCCCGCGCCACAGAGCTGTGAGAGCAACATCCCTCTGCTCAACAATCTGAACCGCTTCTTTGCTCGCTTTAAAGCACAAAACAGCACTTGCCAACAGAGGACCCCTCCCCCTCCACACAAGCAGCCCCTGTGCCTCTGCCGACAGCGTGAAGAGGACACTTGCTGCTATTAAAGGGGTGCTATTATGCTTTTTCGTTTTTTCCTTGTCCTATCGTGGATTACATAGCTTTTTGTGTATGTAAATGGTCGGCAAAGACACAATATCAAAAGTAACCACTAGGGGGGAGTAAATGAATATCGCAAAGACAGACTACTGAGCTGCCTAGAAACGCCTCGATGCGAATTTCAGCCGTTGCTTTATTTTAGTTCCGGTACGAGGTGACGTAACCTCGTACTTTTGCTGGGAGTAAATGGGACAGCGTCATCAGATGATTTCACAGTTAGTCTAGAACAGTTCGATTTCGCGTTTCTCAGCAAGTAAAGTTTCGGTTAGCAATGGGTAGAAGGTGTTTTCTTCGTTGTGAAGGGACGTCTCCCTTGTATGCTTTGCCAAAGGCAGAGCCTACACGTACCTGTTGGCTAGAGTTTATTTTTAACTCTATTCCCCCAACTTTACCGACCATTTTTCTGTGTCCCCGTCACTTCACGGATGGCTGCTTCAGCAACCTGAGTTTGTTCAGCACAGGATTTGCGAAGCTGCTTGCTCTGAGGGAAGATGCTGTTCCAACTTTGTGTGGCCCTATGGGTGAAGATGTCGCTCGACATGTAAGTAAACCTTTTGTGATATTAACAAAAATTGTTGTGTGTAAGGTTGACGTTAGTTGGGTAATTAACCCTACAAGCTTGCGAGCGGAGATAGCTAACTGCTAGTGCTAGAGGCTGACTAAGTTCGTGGTCTGAGCTGAGCAAAGGTGTAATTACAGTAGCTTAAAAGCAAGCTCAGTGGTATAAATAAACCAATGTGTAGCAGTTAGCTCTGATAGTGAGGCTACCATGTTGAAGTAGAGCGAATTCAGTCTGTAGTCTTGACGCAAGACTGATTAATTTGTCACTGGTGCTATTTGTAGCCTAACGTTATAAGTTAACGTTAGTTTTCGCGGGGGATCTCAAACAAATTCTAAACGGTAACAGAGTCCGTCTACGGACAATTAACGTCAGCTATGTGAGGGGTATTTGGTTGAATGGTTATAGTTTTTGTTTCAGATGTTAACTGTTAGGTTGTATAAAATTATTTTCGTAACAGATTTTGGTGTTATAATTACAGGACTCCAGTGCCCCATATAGCCCCTTCCAGCACGTCGGATGTCAGACCGACTCTCCTCAGCTTATTTCGGCGGGAACCCAGACAAGTAACACCGTGGGAATGCATTCTGTGGGAGTACAAAGTGCGCCATTGAAGACGACTTCAGTCGGCACACAGTTGTCCATGGGATCGCTGAAAACGGCACACATGAGAAGCAAAGGTATTGTGTGATGTAGTTGTTAACCAAGGTCTACTCTATTATATCTTCAGTACCAGGACAAAATCATCAGCTGAATTATTTTTTTATTTTCTAATAAGATTTGTCTATATTATTCGTAGGTATCCAGACAAAGCTGCCTCTTCTCAGTGTAGGCACTGGAATAATTTCACCACTGGCGTCTACACCAATAAAGGGCCCAGGCTGTCGACCTAGCAAGAGACCACGGCTTGAGTTGGAGGACGAGGAGGAGAGCGACTCCTCAAATGAATTTCATAAGGAGCCTCTGGACTCGACTTACAACCCTGGAGATTCTGTACTTACAGAGGAATCTGACATCTCGTAAGTTTTTAGCATTGGCTACTGTTTAGTATTGGCTGTACTAAAAGCAGTATTGGCTACTGTTTTCAGTATATGGTTACCAGCGATACAACATTGCTATTATTATAGAAAACATATTTAAAAGCTAATATTATGTTGTGTTTCTAATCTGTTAGGTTTGAGACACAGTCCACACATGATGAGGAAAAGTATATTGTTTTTGAAAGCTGCCTCAAACAGCTGTTTGAAAACTGTCCAGTGTGTAAGAAGGGCTGTAATCTCCAACGACGAAGGATGGGAACCTATGTGGCTTTCACTCAGCGATGTCCACACTGCAGTTACTTCAGAGAGTGGGAGAGTCAGCCCATGGTTGGAAGTACCCCTGTCGGCAACCTACAACTTTCTGCGGCTACCTACTTTACAGGGACCTCCTTCATCCAACTGGAAAAGGTAAGCATTTTACCATTTCAAACATGTGAATCTTTCTAGTGATGAACTAAACTGGTCTAAAACGCCTCTTATTTGTCTTTTCTTTAAAGCTGTGCAAGGCCATGCAACTCCAGATATTTCAGTATGACACCTTCAGAAGGCATGCAAGGAATTACATGGAACCGGCTATTGTTCATAAGTGGAAGATGGATCAGCAGAGTCATTTCCAGCATCAATTGCACCTTGGTGGGGTGGTTGCAGTAGGAGGAGACATGAGGGCTGATTCTCCAGGTTTGTAGAAATTTGAAATAGTCTGGCAACTACATTATTAGTTTGCATTCTGAATCATATGACATCCCTTGATGGTGTGCTGAAAAGCTTTACACACTCTGTAATACATTTTTTTAGGGCACTCCGCAAAGTTTGGCAGCTACACTCTAATGAATCTGGAGAGCAACACCATTATGGACATCCAACTTGTTCAGGTATGTTTCTCTCTTTGGATTTGTTTGAATTTGAATCTTAAGTGTGTGATTTTGTCTAATGTTTTTTGTTTGTAATGACCATTCACTACCAGAGCAATGAAGTAGGTGGCAGCTATCATATGGAGAAGGAAGGACTGAAAAGATGCCTAGATCATCTGGAGTCGAATGGATTGAAGGTGGATTACATTGACAGACCGTCATCCACAGATCCAGAAATTTCTGAGGGAACGCAGCGTAACTCAGTTCTATGACGTTTGGCACTTTGAGAAAGGTAAAGTGTTTTCCTAATTCATACCCTAAACTTTGAAGTTAGCAATTAACAGATTGTATAATCAGTGTGTGTGGTAAACAGGTTTGTCCAAGAAACTTGAGAAAGCTTCGCACAATGAAGACTGTGATGTTCTGAAGAAGTGGCTACAGAGCATCAAAAACCATGTCTACTGGTGTGCCACGTCATCAAGCACTGGACCAGAAAAGGTGGCAAAATGGACATCACTGCTAAACCACCTACAAAATGTTCATGTTCATGAAGACCCCCTTTTCCCCAAATGTCTGCATCCCGACCACGTCTCAAGGGACCCTAGCAAATGGTTACAACCTGGTATGTGCCAAATTATCTTTACTCAGAAAATCAAGTATTACATTTTTCCAGTCTTTTGTTGTGATGCAGGGGGGTTGATATTTCACCACATGTTCTTATTTTACTGAAGGATCAGTTGCACTTCACAAAGCTGAGAAAATACTGCTCAACAAGAGAGTCCTGAAGGATGTAGAGAAACTCAGCCACCATCACCAGACCTCATCACTAGAGTCCTTCCACAGCCTGATACTACGTTTTGCACCAAAGAATGTAGTTTTCCCCTTCATGGGAATGTTGTGCAGGTAATACACAATGTCATTATTTTAAAAGTGACTGATTGAGATGACTGTCAGTCATTCTATGTATTTAATCATTTTGCTGTGTTGTTACCATAGGTTGTATCTAGCAGCAATGCACCACAATGAAAATGCTATGCGGGAGCAAGCCACAACATCTACAGGACAGGCCGTTTTCAAGGTTGTTTTTCCAAAGGCGAAGAGGGGGGAAGGCATTGTGAAGCCCGTGAAAACAAATCCAACCTTCAGTAAGTTTGTTAAAGAGTTTCTTTAAATACAGCCACAACAGTTTACAGATTGTTATGGATACATTTATTGGATTTGAATGCTATATCTTCCAGACTATGTACGTGAACTCATGAGGCTGCTCATGCAGGAAGTTTTTGAGGACCCTACATCTTTTGCAGAGGAATTGAAGACCATCCCCATCCCTCCAGACCTCTCAGCAGAATTCCCGAAAACTCCAAAGGCTGAGCTGGTTGCCCGTCACGTCTCCCACTTCAATCAATAGGTGGTCTGAAGCCTATGTAATCACCAGACGGGAACTGCTGCCGTATCCGCTGCACCACACATGACGGGATGATGACCCGACGACTAGGTCCTAAGTAGCCCCAGCACCAGCTTACAAAGCTGCGATAGGCAAGATGCCTCAAACGCCTGAATTGGGCATTAACTGATTTACCTTTACTCAATCAAAACAACAAAACAGCAAGTTGATTGATATTATCTGAAATACACAATTGAATAACATGACTTTTTAATGTTTTTAAAAATGGAGATATAGCGTTTTGAAACCAAACTCTTCAAATATTACCTCAAAGGTTCATACTCTATGGAAGAAGCTATGCACTATTGTCATCAATGTTTACATGCATACAAATTACATAAGAATAATGCTTTTGTTTTGTTTAGTAAGAGCTTATTACAGCCAAAGTAACTTACTCTTCTTCTGTTCTGTGCCTAACAGGTCCGTAATCATATTTGTAAATGTTGTAGATATTTTGCAGACTGTATGGATTTAGACACACAGGTTCTAGGCCTGGATGTTCCGTCATGCACATTATGGGTATTGGCACTTGGCTCATTCGTCTTACTACCTAATAAAGAAAATAAGACAAGAACTACTACTGTGTAACAAGTGACCTTGGCATCATCATTGTTCAGAGTGCTACATGACTGCATGGACAATATTGATTCAGGAAGCAACATGTTTTCTTGTCAGACTTTTATTTACAAAAAAAATTTATTACTGATTTAGTTTTTTTATTACATAACAATGATGTATAATACAGTATGCAGCTGGCTGAGACTACAGTGAACTGGTGAGATTACTCGTTTACCATTACATATTAATTATAAAAATGTATCATTGATTAGTTTTTTTACATAACAATGATTATAATACAGTATGCACCTGGCTGAGACTACAATGAACTGGTGAGATCACTCGTTTACCATTACAAGTGTAATGCTGATGCTTTATGCTAGAGATGTCATAAACATGCGTAGCCTAGTTCACTAGTAGGCCTAAGCTACTCATCTAAAGGGGATGTTATGCTAGGACATTAGGTCAGTCCATAGAAATAAACACCAAACCGAGTAGTAGCCTAGCATAAAGTTACAGTTATCAGTTTTACCTTTGTGATTTCTCTGCAGCAGACGTTCTCCACTTCACTAGGCATAGTGGCACAATTCCCACAAGTGCACCTAAGTAACAAAGATGTTATAAGTTATAGAACTAACTATTTTTGGCAGACAAAAGCAGTTCACTTATATTCCATGTCAGGCAGGCAAATAAAGCTTGTTAGTACGAGTAGCCTACTAGCCTCGGGCTAAATTAGACGCTAGGCTATAGAGATACATTTCGTAAATCAGGTGTGGATAATAGAATAAACAAAAACTTACCACAGTGAAACGTCTTGGTCCAATCTACGACTAACATCGCGCTCATCATTGGCTCCATCAGCTCCATTATCGCTTTCGGGGTCGGATTCTGGTTCAAATTGGTAAGGCAGCACTGACGCCATAATCGCCTAACTTACAAATGTCTGACGAGACGTTTCTGTCAGCGCCAAAATTCTAACTCCCTCAAAATTCTCAGCAACCGGGCGTTTCACATAGGGGTTGTAATACTGATAGACGTATGATGAAAATTAATATGGCCGAAGACACTTCAACTTTGTAAATCGATTCTATTAGACCCAACAAATTAAATAATAAACAGTAAATAATACCATAATAGGGCCCCTTTAACACCCGTAAGGCAACAGGCCCAGACAACATCGCAGGTCATGCACTGAAGGATTGCGCTGAGGAGCTTAAGGATGTCTTCACAGACATCTTTAACACTTCCCTGAAGCAAGCCATCGTCCCATCATGTTTCAAAGCTGCCACCATCATACCTGTGCCGAAGAAAACTGCCTGGAAAAAAGAGACTCATATGTGAGATTGCTATTTATAGACTTCAGTTCTGCATTCAACACCATAATACCACAACAACTCATCTGCAAACTTGACAAACTGGGACTCAGTACCTACCTCTGCAACTGGCTACTGGACTTCCTCTGTCAGAGGCCTCAAGTAGTACGTGTTGGAACAATATCTCAAGCAGCATCACACTGAGCACGGGGGCCCCCCAAGGCTGCGTGCTCAGTCCGCTGCTCTTCACCCTTCTGACGCATGACTGCACTGCAACCTACTGCAACAATCACATAGTGAAATTTGCTGACGACACAACTCTGGTGGGTCTCATCACCAAGGGCGACGAGACTAAATACAGGTTGGAGGTCCACCTTCTGACCACGTGGTGCAGGGACAACAACCTCCTGCTGAACGTCAGCAAGACCAAGGAGATTGTTGTTGACTTCCGGAGAGGTCACACCCAACCCCTGCCACTGACCATCGACGGTGCTGTGGTGGAGAGAGTGAGCAGCACCAAATTCCTGGGGGTGCACATCAGTGAAGACCTCTCCTGGACCACCAACACTGCATCACTGGCGAAGAAAGCTCAGCGCCGCCTCTACTTCCTGCGGAAACTCAGACGAGCAAGTGCTCCACCAGCCATCATGACCACATTCTACCGAGGCACCATTGAGAGCATCCTCTCCAGCTGTATCGCTGTGTGGGGCGGAAGCTGCACTGAATACAACAGGAAAGCCCTGCAGCGCATAGTAAACACAGCTGGAATGATTATCGGTGCTTCACTCCCCTCCCTGAAAGACATTTACACCACCCACCTCACCCGCAAGGCGACCACAATTGTGAGTGATGTGAATTGTGAGTGAAGTCACCCCGCTCACAATTTGTTTGATCTACTGCCCTCTGGGAAGAGGTACAGAAGCCTGCGCTCCCACACCACCAGACTCACCAACAGCTTCATACACCAGGCTGTTAGGATGCTGAACTCTCTCCCCCCTCCACCCTCAGCTACATAACATCCTGGACTTTGGACCCACAATGGCTGCCTTGCACTACTCCACTTGTACACTTGCACACTTTGCAACTTGTTGTTGTTGTCCTGTTGTCCTGAAAACACAACACACTTCTGCTGCTCTTACATAACTTGCACCACTATGCCACTTGCTTACTTAGGTCAAACAGAACTACCTCAGCCATTTATTGGCCTGACTTTTGCACTATTATATTGACTGTCTATGCACAATTGCACAATTTCAACCCACTTTTGCTGCTCTTATTTCTTCATTGTATGTGCCTTCTTATTTACTTTTTATTGTTTACTTGAATGTTATGTTTGTCTGTGGACTTAATTGGTAAAATATGTCTGTCTCCACCGTGGGATAGTGGGAAACGTAATTTCGATCTCTTTATATATGTCTTGGCATGTGAAGAAATTGACAATAAAACAGACTTTGACTTTGACTTTGAAGTAGGCAAAATAACTAGCCATACTGGTGACCAGGCTTTCAAATGGGGATTTTACTGTGTAAAATAACATTAGCTGTTAGGATATTACCCAGGATACTGCCACGGCTAAACCTAGCTGCTTCTGTAATCTTTCAACCAAAATTAGGAGTCATATTGAATAAGGGTGGGCCTCACGGACAGTCACATAGGCTATAGCACAGAATAGAAGTCACCTTCACTCACTGTTAATTGGGCTACCAATCTTGCAGTCTGTAGCCTGCGCAATAAAAGATAAACTATGGTGTATTTCCATACTCATGGTCAGAAATTAATATTGCGAGACACCAGATATCTCTTCTATGATCTCATCCCAGAAAGATTTTATTTGACTTGTTTTTTTCATTTCTAATGACATTGCAAACATGATGAATTGCTCCTTGTTGGTGCCCCCCCAATCCCAATCCTCCCCCACCTTTCTTATGCAGCCCTTGCCACTTAATCTACTGCACTTTTTACCCACCCCATAAATGCACAAATAGGCTGACACCAGACATAATTTCACTGCATTTCTTATTTCCAGTAACTATATGCATGTGACAATAAACTTCCTTGTATCCTTGTATGATGAATTGAATCCACATATCCTTGCACTTGCGAAAATTATTTTTCACTAGCCTAAAACCGTGAGACTGAAAGCTAATTGAGTTCACGTTCTACTTAAAGTGACAGGCACTCTATTAGATTTAGCCTACACACCACAAATGTGATGATATTAAAGACAAGTGTAGCCTAATAATTTAAATATCAATGTGATGTATTCAAATGACTAAATATGTTTTGGTATTAGTAATTATGCAGATCATAAAATACTATAAATAATTAACAATTTAAAGTTTATATGAATTCCAAAATATGAAATAGAAACCTGACATGACAACCACCACTTTCTATGATTGCCACTGATGTGAATGATCTCACAAATCACACAAACCAAATCTGTTATGTTGAAAGTAATGAAAGCACAGGAGGCCGACGTATTCACTATAACTCATTTATATTGCATTCAACATGGTAGCACATACACTCTACATCTGAACTCACACTTCTTCATTTCTCCAGGCTATATCAGAACCCCATAATGCTACATTACACTGACACCTAGTGGTGTGGTTCCAAGTGCAGACACAACATCCCCCCACAACATAAACAATACTTCCTATGTAAAGTACAGTACAAAATATCATTCCTGTATGAGCCTGAACGGATAAGGCCTTTAACAAAACCTAAAATAGAGACCTAAGGAACTCATGGCTTGTAACGCTATATCACTGGACCTATTATTTAACTGTAGGCTATTGTAACAAAGTGAGCGTCAAAGATTTAAGCTCTAGCATAACTTGGAAAGGATATGACGCAGTCCTGATTTCTTGCATCTTAAGTTTTATAGTCTTTCAACCAGTCAGGAGGTCTCCGTTCTCTGGCTGGATGTGCTCGATCGTTCTTGTCTCTCTCAGGTGCGCAGTCTTCAGCTGTTCCATTCCTAGGCTGATCTGCAGGGGTCACCGCTGTGTCAGGTGCTTGAGTGCACTGATCTGCAGATGTCACGGCTGCGTCTGGTACGTGAGTGAGGTGAGAGGAATGCCAGAGTTTCCCATCAGACAAGCCGTATGTGCAGGGACCCACCTGCTTTTGAATTTCAACTGGATCTGTGAATCTGGGATGTCCTTTGGGAACATGAGTCTGTTTCCTCACTCTTACTTTGTCCCCTACTTTAAAAGCAGGAGTGCGCGCTCCCCTCTTTTTGTCATAATAAGCCTTAACCTGAGATTGGCAGGTGGACACACGATGGCGTACTTCAGCATCACGGCTTTCACATGTTGGCAATGGCAGAATAGCAAGTTTGGTTCTCATTTTGCGACCAAACAGTAGTTCAAAAAGTGAAACACCCGTCATGGCATGAGGAGTCGCTCGGTAAGTCTGGAGGAATCCTGTCATCGCCTGTTTCCATGGAGCAGCTTGTACGATGGCAGCTTGCACACAGCTTTTAAGAACTCGATTGAATCTTTCTACAGCTCCGTTAGATGCGGGGTGATACACAGACACTTTGATCTGTGCAATGTTGCGTTCCTTCAGGAATGTAGAAAGCGCAGTGGAAGTCAGTTGTGGCCCATTGTCTGTCACTACACATTCAGGGTTGCCGTAACGACTGAAGGTCGTAGTGAGAAAGCCGATTAAAGCCCCACTGGTAATAGACGATGTAAATGCCACTTCAGGCCATTTTGAATAGTAATCAGTAATAGCAATGGCATACCTACAGTCCCAGTTAGCCGTTTCAAATGGTCCTACTATGTCAAGGCCTAACTTTGTCCACGGGGCTGCAGGAAGAGGAACTGGCTGTAGTGGTGCAGCGAAGGTCTTTGCTGTGCGATCTACGCTTTGGCAGAGTGTGCAGGCTGAGATGTAAGACTGGGCTATTGCATCCATTCCAGGAAACCAATACAACTCACGCAGACGTTGTTTTGTTCTTACTATGCCCTGGTGGTTCTCATGCGCCAGCACAACTAGTGTTTTCCCTAAAGCTATGGGCACCACAAAGCGTGACACACGAAGCACTAAATTTCCATGTACACTCAGTTCATTGCGCATTTTGAAGTATGGCTGAAGCTCCACACTCAAAGGTTTCGGAGAGGCAGGCCATCCTTTTTGAATTTGTGTGCGTAAAGCAGAGAGCTCTGCACACGACGCAGAAGCCGACTCGAACTCGGAAGGTGTAATGGCAGCTTGTGCTGTGGAGAGCAGTGCGACCAACTCAGGCTCAGTCTCAGGTTCGCATGCAGCAGCAATTGGTAAAGGCAGTCTAGACAGACAGTCTGCAGTTTGGTTCTGTGTGCCAGCACGGTAGACTACGTCAAAATTGAAACACAGTAATCGTGCTGACCATCTGGCGATGCGCATTCCAGCTCTATCAGCCCCTTTTGTGCACAGAAGAGTAGTGAGGGCTTGATGATCAGTGCGCAGAGTGAACCTGTGGCCCCACAGGTACGTCCTCCACTTCTCAACCGCCCAAACACAAGCCAAGGCCTCTTTCTCGACGGTTGCATATTTTCTTTCAGTCTGTGTAAGAGTTCGTGATGCAAATGCAACAGTACGTTCAGTGTGTTTAGGGTGAATCTGTGTGAAGGCGGCGCCTATGCCGTAGTCAGAGGCATCAGTGGAAATGATGCCTGGAAGAGCAGGATCATACAGAGCTAATGCCGGGCTGTCCACCAACAGCTGTTTCACCTCACTGAAGCACTTGTCAGCCTCGTCAGTCCACTTGAACTCTGAGTCACTACGAAGGCAGGCACGTAGTGGCTCAACCACAGTTGCGTAATTGGGTATGAATTTGTTGTACCATGAAAGCATCCCAAGAAATGAACGCAAGCTGACTGCATCCTTTGGCGGAGGTGCTTGTGTGATGGCTTGGACATGTTCTGCATCTGGCTCAATTCCCTGTGCAGTCACTAAGTGTCCAAGAAAGCGCAGACTGGACTGTCTGAACTGGCACTTTTTCTCATTTAAGCGCAGGCCTGCATTCCGAAGGCGCTGCAGCACTGCATCTAGTGCAGCATCATGTTGAGCTTGTGTACGTCCAAAGCATATTATGTCATCCAAATAATTTTTGACATTTGACACCCCTTCCAGGACCACAGACATCATCTTCTGAAATGCAGCGGGAGCGGACGCTAACCCATAGGGAACACGGCAGAATCGGAAAAGACCCTCATGAGTTATGAACGCTGTCAAATCTCTGCTATCTGGGTGAAGTGGAAGTTGATGGTATGCACTCTCCAGGTCAATTGTAGAGAAAATTGTAGATCCAGCTAAAGTAGCAAGCAGTTCTTCCATATGTGGTAGAGGGTGACTGTCCACCACTATAGCTTTATTTGGTTCTCTAAGATCCACACACATTCTTATGCCACCTGTTTTCTTTTGTGTCACAACAATGGGTGAAACCAGTCAATACGTTCAATCACCCTAGCGGAAAGCAGCACCCATGGCTGAAGAATCCTCACTGGCTGTGGAGAGCTGCATGACTGGGCAGGAGGCAGGTGAGTTGTAGGCAGGTAAGGCAGAAAGAACTGTTCCTCCTTCAATGCGCAGCTTAAGAGCAGCAATCAGATCCATCCCCATCAATGGTGTTCCATTCTCTGTTACATAAAAGTTCACTTTACATACGTCATTGTTTCTCACTACTGTAGCAGGCATGCAACCCAGCACTTTGATTGGAGTTTGTGAGTATGTAACCAGGCGAGCTGCAGGTGGCTGTAACGGCACTCCCTTGAAGTTTTCCTCGAATATGCCTTTTGGTAACACAGACACTGACGCTCCAGTGTCAGTTTAACAGTCTTTTGGGCTGTCCCAGCGCAAATGTCCACAGTGCAATGGAGCTTAGCTGGCGACTCTGACTGTTGCAGTAAGAGCAGTGTATATTCAGGAATTTCCACTTGACGCACACAGTCTGTGCAAACCTACACACACGCGCGAAATGTCCTTTCTTGTTGCACGTTTTACACACTGCTTTACTCGCTGGGCATTCAGGCGCATTTGCTAGGTGTTTATCCGACCCACAGCGAAAACAGGAGCGTGAGGGTGTAGCAGGAGGAGAGCTAGCAGTGAATTGGCTGGCTGCTGATCCCGATCGCACATACTTGCACGGCTGCCTGCTTTTCACTTTGCCTTGTACTTGGACTGCATGCACAGGCAAGCTACGGGTAGTCATGCACTTTGCCTGTTCTCCAGCAGACTCCATCTGACTAGCAATAGTAATAGCCTGCTCCAGCGTCAATTTTTCCTTTAACAATAGTCTTTCTCTTATACGTGGATTTGCAACATGTTCCACTAGCTGGTCTCGTATCATGTCCTCACAGTTATCAAACTCACAGGTAGTGGCTAGCTGACGCAGAGCAGTAACGTATTGGATTATGGACTCATCGGCAAGCTGGACTCGTTTTCTAAATGTGTGACGTTCCACTACAACATTTACCTTAGGCGTGAAGTAGCCATGCAAAGCAGTTAGCGCAGATGCCAACGTATCTCCAGTGTTCGGTAAAGTATAGAATATCCTTTGGCCCTCCGTGCCTAGACAGTGAAGTAGAAGAGCACGTTGTTTTGGCCCAGTCCACTTTTGTCCTTCCACATCGATAACCAAGCAATAGTTCATGAACATCTTTTCCCACGACTTGAATGGAATGGCGGGCTCCCCCGGGGCAGGCAGGAAAAAATTGGGAAACGGCGTTGTAGTAGCCATAGTCCAAAATCGAGGTAGTGTTGCAAACAGTGAAAAAAAACTGCGGGAGTAAGTTCCTCGTCGCCAATTTGTTATGTTGAAAGTAATGAAAGCACAGGAGGCCGACGTATTCGCAAAAATCGCAAAAAAAAGTATCGAAATCGAGATTCTTCACTTACTATTGGTTCTGAAACAATAATTCAATTCAATTCAAAAAACTTTATTTATCCCCGAGGGACAATTTTCTCTATGCAGGCATAGTGACATATAAGACATAACACAACATATAAGACAGATCACAACATATAAGACAGGACAAAAGAAAGAACAGGACAGACAAAGAAAGAACAGGACAGACAGGAGTGTAGGGGGGGGGAGGGTGGTTAGTCCCAGGAGATGGAGGAGGAGGGGGCTTGGAGCATATTAATGTTCAAAAGGCGAATAGCCTCAAAAGTAAAGGTGGCCTTCTTCCTGTTAGTCCTAGCCAGAGGACAGCGCAGACGCCTGCCAGAGGGCAGCCATTCAAAACTCTATGTAGGACATGGGTAGAGTCTTCTAGGATGCAGTTGGCTTTCCTTAGTGTTGCCTTGTCGTGCAGTGATGTCAGAGACTGAAGAGGGTGGCCAATGATTTTAGAACATGTGTTCACAATGCTCTGGAGGTGTTTCTTATTTTTGACTGAGAGGTAGTGAAACCAGCACATGGATGAAAAGGTCAGTATACTTTCAATAAAGGAGGTGTAAAAAATGCTGAGAATTCCTGTTCACTCCAAAGGAGTAAAGCTTTCTCAAGAAATACTGCCTCTGTTGACATTTTTTAATAATCACCTCTGTATTAGAGTCAAAACGCAGTTTGTCATCAATGACAGTGCCCAGATATTTATGTTCATGTACAACTTCCACTGGTTCCCCATGGATTGTAGTTGCAGTCCCGCTTCCTCCACGCTTAGTGAAGTCAATGAACATCTCCTTGGTCTTTGTATCATTTAGCTCCAAAAAGGAGCTATCACACCATTCCACAAACTCACTGAGGACAGGCCCATGATCTTGGACAGAACCATGTAGCAGGGAAAGGAGAACAGTATCGTCAGCAAACTTCACTAGATGATGATCAGCATGGCGGCTTCTACAGTCATCTGTGTACAAGATGAAAAGTAGTGGTGAGAGGACACAACCCTGGGGTGAGCCAGTGGACGTGTATCTGATGTCAGAAAGTCTGTAATCCACAGAATTAGCTGATGATTCAGGTTGAAATAGTCCATAAGTTTTTTAGCCAACATGTGAGGTTGAATGGTGTTAAAGGCAGACGAGAAATCTGCAAATAGTAGCCGGGCAAAATCATTTGGGCTTTCTACATGTTCATGGATGGCATTCAATATGTAGATTTTGGCATCATCCACCCCTCTTTTGGCACGATATGCAAACTGAAGAGGATCCATCTTTGAAGCTGTGGCGCTGATAATGTGAGCTTTCACAATCCTCTCAAAGGCCTTCATAACAAGGGAGGTGAGGGCTATAGGTCTTAGGTCATTCAGGACTTTAAGGCTGAATGATTGTGGAGTGTTTCCATGACTGTGGGACATAGGCAGTAGATAGAGACCTCTGGAATATCTGCGGGAAAACTCCTCCAAGTTGCTCAGCACAGTATTTCAGTGTGTAACCGCAGATGTGATCTGGACCAGGAGCTTTCTTGATCTGTGTCCTCTTCAAACATTCCACCACAGACTCAACAGTGATGATGATGGGGTCAAGCTACTGATGATATCCGCCAACTAAGACTGGTGATCTTTCTCAAACCTGGTGTAAAAAGAGTTAAGCTCATTGGGGAGGGATTCATCACTGTTGCCAGCCACACACACAGGTCTGAAGTCAGGCACAGTGTTGACTGCCATTGTCTTAATACCCTGCCAGGCCTCGTGGAGATTATCTTGTGAATTTCTCTTCGATCTTGCTTTTTTATACCCTGCTTTAGCTTTTTTGATGGCCTGCTTCACCTCTCTGATGACTTGTTTTTTCTCCAACATAGAACAGTTGTTTCTTTTTGTTCAGGATAGCCTTAAGTTCTTTAGTGATCCCACACTAGGGTTCATTAATGGGAAAGATGGTGATTTCTTTCATGGGGATGATATTATCTACACAAAAAGATATATAAGATGAAACACTGTCAGCCTGCTCATTTAGGGTGAGATCAGGTTGTAAAAATATATCCCAAGATGTACACTCAAAACATGCCTTTAGTTCATCAATTCTTTGCTCAGTCCACTGTTTTATAGATTTAACCACTTAATCTCTCTTCTCTTGACAACTGGTGCGTATTCAGGTGCAAGGAGGATAGAGTTATGATCAGCAGTTCCCAGAGGAGGGAGGGGTAGAGATTTATAAGCCCCTGCTCAAGAACTCTGTCAAAACGTGTGGCACACGTGATGTACTGCTGGAATTTTTTCAATGATTTGTCTAAAGGGCAGTGGTTAAAATCTCCCAAAATAAATCTGGGTGAGTCCGGTGAAATCAGCTCCAGTCTATTCACAGTGTTCATGATGGCATTAGAGGCTGTGTTCGCATTGGCTTTGGGGTGAATATAAACAAAAATAAAAAATAGTTGGAGAAACTCTCTTGGTAGATAAAAAGGACGGTAAAAAAATAATGTTGGTATCGTGACAACAGGAGTTGGGGATGTGTCCCCACCAAAGCTGGGACCAAACCTACGCCATTGCTCTAAAATATTTCCTATTTTAATAATGGTCTTCTCCTTAATCCTGACAATACTCTGAAACTCTTACGCAGTAATTTTGCTTATCAGTTGTTCTACCTCATACAAATCCAAAAAAGCCACAATAAACAGTAATGAAAAAAAGAAACATTATAAACAGGAAAATAGCATTACCCATAATCCCTAACTGCTTTGTATCAACTGTGCCACTATGGGACAATAACACCAATTTCTAAGTTATTTGAACAATAGTGGTGAATCAATAGGCCTTTTCACACAGAGTTCACGCTAAATTTGCGGGAAGAGGGGACGTCTTTTTGTGTCTGAAAGCGAGGTGAAAATTTGCCGGCCTGCTGATCTGTTCACATGATGCGGCATTTTGGCGAGCCAGGACGCAGGATCAGCTATAGTAAATTAAATTGTGACGTGCAACAGGGAGCGTGTAGAGTGATAGTCGTAGGCCTTATGTGCGTGGGCCTTTAGATACAGCAGGTGTGTGATTTCAAAAACCATGGCGGGAGAACCGACTGCACTTTGGTTAGCTTGCATTTGCTTTGCTGTTGCTGTTAGAATGTTAAATTCTTGCGATAGATGTCTTCAGACAATAAAACGTAATTTGGAAGGGATATTGAAGAGAAGAGTTGCCCCTTGCCTTGGCCGTACAATGTACTGTGCGTACAATTTATTCATGAAATCGTTCAATATTACAATAATAAAAATAGCTTGTGTAGGCCTACTGTCTTAATTGAAACATGCTTCGCGCACAAATGATAGTTTAGGGCAAAGAGAATGGACATCTCAACATAAGGATACATTAGAAGATGATGATTAGGCCTAGTGTAAACTTTGTCACACGACGTGATAAGCAGTTCTTTAAAAAACGCAACGTTCCATTCAGTCATAAATCATTCAAGCGTAGGCCTAGTGCTCGTCATGAAAAGAAAACAGCAGCTTAATATTTTTCAGTTGTTTAACAGTAGGCCTAGGCGCACTGTTAGCAGTTATGCCGAAGGCAGTGAGATTATTAGGCATTGCATCCTGTCACTCATCGCAGTTCGGGTTGATAAGATTCTGTTAATGCGAGCGTCTCAAAGTTTGGGACAACCAAACAGCAGTGTAGGCAAAGCAAATCCTAATTGTTAGGTTACCATAGCTGTCTTTTCTCTAGGCCTGGGCCTATCGGAAATCGCGACATAAGCACATTGGTTTTTTTTTTCTTTTCTTTCTTGTTCGCGTGTTGGGTAGTGAAGCGATAATGCATTTAAAGCAGTACATCATGTGAGCCAGAGCCGATATGGCCAGAACTGCTCCTCTGTAAAGGTATTTCTGTCCCACCCAAATTTGCTGAACTACTTGCGAAGTAGCCTATTCATCACAGACATCACATGTATCACACGAAAGAGCTTTTTCTCAGCCTTTAAACAATGTTAGTGGTTAGTTGTTGTGGTAAACGGTTCGCGAGAAAAGTAACTTTAATTGAATCATATTTTTTTGCGCCCGTCTCCCTACCCATTCATCTTGGTGGAATACTTCGCGAACTTTCCCTCAACACATGACAAACCATATATCAGAATAAACAGCAGACCTTACCAAACATAAAGGTGTAAAGCATTCCCCTGCACAGTTATTCCAGAGTAATCTGGTTTTAAATTTGCAGCAATGTCTTTATGCATGTCTCCACTCTCCTAATGTGTTTCAAGTCTACATGATTTTATAATAGGCCAAATACAAAATAAATGTTACAAATATCGCCTAGATAAGCATTACAATCAGAGGATATACACACTCTTAGAAAAAAGGGTTCTTGTGGGTGCTAAATAGAACAATGGGGGTTCTTTGCCAAGGAAATAGAACCTTTTGCCTGAAAAGGGTGCTATTTCTTACTCGCGAGGATTATTTGAACTTAAACGACCGTTTATGGAACCCTTTCCCGGAGAAGCTCACTCTGCTGCAGTGGATTTAACGGTAAGTGGCACAAAGTTTTTTCTGCTTTCCCCCCATTCATAATCATTGCCCGTGTGGCCTGCAAATCGAAACATTAAGTGATACTTCTTTAAGCAAAAGCAAGGGGCGTTCCCCATAAACGTCGGTGGGCGTTAACACATGACGATCAGCTGTCAGAAGTAGTAAATTGTAACGTTAGAGATTTGTTGAATAATGTTAGCAGCAGCTAGCTTCTAGCTATCATAGACATTGATTCACCCTAACGTTACTGGATCCATCATTAAGATAAGTTTTGTACTTTCTTGTCAGCCTGGCAATAAAATCAACTATCGATTATATGATTTTGAGCTTGTGTAGAACGACACTACTGTTCAATATCCTCCCTCTCCCCGATTGAGTTAAAGCTATCTACAGCTAGCCTGCTAGCGCTAGCTGTCGCTAGCTAGTGAACATAGAAGCAAAGCCAAAGAGTATAGAAGTAACTTCTATACTCTTTGGCAAAGCAGAGTAATCAGCTAGCATTACTAACGTCAGCTAACATACGATGCAAATGATTTGGCAATAACTAATACTTCATTAGCAGACTGTTTAGTTAAATTACAGGGAACCCAGCCAACAAGTTAGGATAGCTAACAGTAGCCAATAGTGCTATAACAGACTTCTGAAACACATACAGATAGAGCTACCAGTTGAACCTCGTTCATGTATCATGCTGGGCTCATTGCAAATTACAATGTACTTAGTACATCTGTATAGCTAACGCTACGGCTCTGGTGTCTGTAAGACAATACAGGCATCTAAAAGAGGATGGAACTGACTAACTCACTACAATATGTAGTTGTGACGGTCTAGCTACGACCGCACATGACCTGTGACCTGTCGGCACTCGTCTGCTATGCATCAGCTGATATTTGCGCGCACACACACACACACAACACGTACACTCATACATGGGCCATTGCTATGTGGCTAGCACTTTTAAGATGTGTAAGAAACGACACAAGACAGAGCTATTAGCAATGGTGGCACGTTTATTGTTTGTCTGAGTTAAGACGCGTAAACTTGGGTCAAGTATTAATGTTTGTCAACCGATAGCTACCGATTCGCGTTCATGGCGTAGTCCTCTCGTTCCAGCTTCTGAAGGTCCGGTGGCAAAGGAGGGCCGACTGGATCCCATGGACTGTTTATTGTTTCCAGGCGGTATTGGACCGTTCCATTATGTCAATTGGTTGTGGGGGATTCCGAGACGGTCCTAATCAAGCCGATCGATGTTCAGTCTTACCACATGTAACCAAGTCTGTTATTTAACTATGTATTTTGCTAGTGACCTATGATGTATATTTATGCTTGTGGCCCAGGGTCCGTCTTGTCTATTGTGTGTTAATTGACTGTTTAGTGTTTACCTGTCATGTTAAATGGTGCTGGCCGCCAGGTATATGTTCCCCTCTGTCTAGTCTGATGTTAGTCTTACCTGGCCTATGTGATGTGTAGGGTACTGTGAGGAGGCCTACTATGACTCTGTTACAATGCCGCTGTATTTTGATTAGAAGCTAAAGCAGATTTTTCATACTGGTTCAATATTGCAAGATTAGATGCTAAAGCAGATTTTTCATACTGGTTCAATATCGCAATTTTGGAAGATTATTATTAACATTTTTCTGTGCATTTTTCTATGGACTCTTCTGCTTGGTTGTTCGAGCCAAGCCGAATAATAAATTACTGTCCATCTTCACTACTGCCTCTGCTTCTTTGGCCACACCCACATTTGTTAATGGTAATTTCCGCTCGGTTCCATTACAGTACTTAATGTCTCTATGTCTTATTTTTCATTTTAGATGAAGATGTCTGTCAATGGCTTCAGTCCATCAATTTAATTGATGGCAAAAATATAGTATCCATTACCTCTGACTATCTTTAAGTGTCCAATTTGTGATGTAAAGTTTTACCTTCCCAAATATTTGCAACATCTACAGCTACTTCATCAGCATCTTCCTGATTTCTGTATTGTTTGCATTATATTTAATGTAATGAAAGTCTATTGTCATACTTGCATTAACAGAACAGCAAATTGATGGGGAGACTGCTGGGGTTGACAGAGAGGATGGTTGAACAACTGTTTCCTCTGATGAAACACAGTCTTGTTTTTGAGAGGTGGAAAAGTTACGCAAATCATCGTTGGTTCAGTGAGTATACTTCATTAATTTCTCCTGGTAAAGAGATTTTTTTCATGAAGGTTTTTAGGACCACATGTTATTTTTTTCTGCCTATAGACTTGTGTTATTTTTTCCTGCCTATTGTTTAATAACGCTCAGCATCTCCTCTGCTACTAAAACCACGAGTAGGAAAATTCTAATTCCAATGATTGTTCTTTCAGGTACCCAAACCATAACAAATACACTGATGTCCTGTGGTGTCTGATCACTAGATATCCATTTCTTAATGACCACAGCTAATCTGGTTATGTATGTTATTTTTTAATGTTTTGTTATGGAAAACATTATTCCTCAATTGAATTCCTATACTACTCTGACTCTGTCTGAGTCTCATAATTCATGTCTTTACTCAAAGGAGACCCTGCTGGAGTGTTTTAGGAATAAGTTCAGAAAGGAAAGGTCTCCTTTGATAAACCTGACAACGGTGCAGGAGATTAAGAGAGTTTGGTGTTAGAAGACAAAGAATTGTGGACCGTGTGCCTCTGGAGGACCCACCTGGACATCAGGTGCCATTTTTACATTCTTGCTTGTCTTTAGCCTGTTTGTTTTCTCGTCTGTATGTCTATATGCTAGCTAGTCACAGTAGCCACTGTTTGTCAGTACAGATATCTTAATATTACACATTTCTCTTTGCTAATTTCAGAGAGCAAAAAAGTACAGAGTGGGGGTCCAGATGTCTTCTGATTACGAGCCAACACAAGAGGTTTGTAATATGTTTGTGAATGAAATGTTGAATCATACAGCAGTTAGGTCTGGCTACATTATTTATTTATTTCTGATTGAATGAAAGACTATCTGGCTTGAGAAAATTTATATTATCATTGCTCACATTTGTTTTGCATTCTCTGCATGTCTTTTTTTTTTCAGATTATGTTGGACCTTGAAGCAGTTGGGGAGGACTACCACAGCTTTCAAGAGCATATAAATGCCATAAACAATTAGTTGTGCCGTCGTCAGCCAGATATTAGTCATATAATGGACAGGATGAGGCAAACTGTCTATAAGAGGGTGGAGCAAATGGGAAAGCCAACTGAGGAGGTGATGGAGATGTTCCAATTTATTTGGGTGCCAGAGCAGGTGAGTAGCAAAGTCTTATAGTAGTATTACTATCATTACAATTAACATTACAATTAACATTGCTTTATGTTGTCAATTCACATCATAGACTCTTACAGGAGATCCCTTGTACATTTCTCATTTGCATAGGAACCACTGAGCGTGTTTCCAACCATCATCTTCCAGGGTGGCGATACTCCCCTCCTTGCCAGGAGAGCATCCATAAAGATGGATGGCATCACAATAGCAAGTGGAGAGATGGATGTGCCACATGCCCTCCAATGCAAATTTATCATTGGCCCCTCCCCTGACATTGATGCCTCCTTAGGCCTTGTCTGTATTTTTTGTTTATATTTTCTTTTTGATGTTCAGTACCCAAAAGAGGCCCACCACACATTACTATTCTTTGAAAGACGCCTTAACCTGTCTATGTCTAAGCCCTCCACTCCAGTGTTGCGTGTGGAAAAAATGTTATCATAAAGTGTGTTTTATAATCATTTGAAATTTATTAATTTGTAAAAATGTAACTATTGCTGTTTTGAGCATATTTATGACACATTTTTTATGCAAGTAATATAGAAGATATGTTTAAGCAATGAATATGTAAATTAATGTGTAAATATGTAGCTATTGTTGTTTTGAGTGTCTTATGACACACATTTTTTTGCGAGTAATATAAAAGATATGCTAGAGCAATGAATATGTAAATTAATGTAGAAATACTGAATACAGTATTTAAATGATATTTGAAAGATGTGTCAATTTTTGATTAATGTTGTCTATTTGAATTTAACATTTCGTACACATTATACGCTACTTCTCATTAATTAGCACAATGAAATACTACTACTACTACTACTAATACTTATAATAATAATAATAGTAATAATAAGTAGTAGTAGGCCTAGTAGTAATAAAACACACCTGGTAGTTATGGTTCCATTTAGAACCATTAGAATGTAAAATAATGGCACCCCTGATGGTTCATCTTATAGAACCTTTTTAAAAGGTTCCATTTGGAACCATTTAGGGTGCCTTATTTGTATCAAAGGATGGAACTTTTTTAGGTTCCATGTGGAACCTTTTTTTCTTAGAGTGCATATAGGGCAGACAGACGCTCATGAGTTCATGCTTTGTTGCATTTTGCTGATTGCATTCCAAGCTACAGTCAACTCTATAGCAGGCATTGAATGACTGGAGACTTTGTGAATTTATAGATTGACATAATGTGCTGTCTCTGCAATTGCTGCTTTTGATCAGTTAGATTTATTTGCAATCTCCTGTGGTGGGCTGGACATAGCATTGAAATGCCCGCCCAGATTCCCCTTTCCGCCTTGACCCATTCACACTGGTGGCGGAACGAAAAAACTCGGCAAAATGTCTAGGGGGCTTGGTAGTAAATTTGGCGAGACACTTTGTCCCGCCGTTCCGCCTCGGTCTATGTGAAAGGGACAGTCATTCCGCGATTCTGGTACATAAAATCGCGGCGATTTTGCCAGTGTGAAAGGGCCTATAGTCAACTTGACAAAAGAATAGAAGTTAAGATAACACCAAGGGAAATCATTTTTTACAGTGCAGTGGGCGGTTAGGGATATAATATCTTGGATCATTGAATTAAGATAGCAGGGAGCAGATCCAGTCAGTGTCCTATAGGCTAAAGTATGGGTGAAGGATGAGACAGGATGGCAGCCATTCTAGACCAATCTTCCAGAGGCCTCCCAAAGCTGTTATGAACTGATCCATTGTGGCTGTGTTGCAGGTGGAAAAAGGCTGCCCTCAAGTGCACTGATCTTTGCACTAGCTCAGAAGACTGTTAGCCTGGACATACACAGCCATGACATTAAAAGTGTGTGATAAGAATGTTGCCAGTTAAAGGTTCCATTTGATACTGTCATAACGAACTCAAGCAACCAGTTTGAATGGCAGTTAATGTAAGTTCTAGATCTTCACAGTAGAATTCTGGAATGACTTGTAAAAGTATTTTACTCCTCAAAGATGTGTATTATATAGCAAATATCTAGCCCCAGAGGTCAGATCTGAAGTGGCTCCACGTCTGAAATTAAACCTTAGGGGGTGAAGATTATATGGTGAAACTTTCATGCTTTAGTCATAAAATGCACAATTGTTTTGCTTATCAGCGGTCCGTTGAACGCATGTTCTATTTGCAGAATTCACGTGAAAAAATATAAAAATATCCATTCTTTAGGACGGCACAGTAAATGGGTTATTGTTGCTTATTTTGATTTTCAATTGAGCACAGTTACGGTTTTCTGTTCAGAAGTTAAAATTTGAAATGATGCGTCAATTTTCTAATTTTCCTTTTTTGCGCTTGTGGTTGGACTGAACCAGGGGGAGAACACCATCTAGCTGGACCAGGCTAGATGGTGGAAGAGAGCGCCGTCTGAAGTTGTTCGTGATTTTGACTCATTACTTTAGAGATTAATAACTGAAACTTCGCCGATTTTTGGGAGATGGCAGTTTAACATAACTTTCAGCCTATGTTGAATATATCTATAGTAGGCTATATTTGAATACCATGGTCATGCTATACCATAGCAAATAATTCCAGAATGCTTCGCCATCGACGTCAGTCTAGGCTATACAGGCTACCCTAAGCACTGTTTGACATGGGACATTTTGGGACACTTTACGCTAGACTAGTAGCCTAGAAATCTAGACGCGCCCCTAGCGGCAAATTACATTTGCTGCCAGGGCTAGTCTAGCAACTCTCTGTTGGCTTGTGAGCTCCAGAAATCGAAACTTAATCAGGCCAATGAAATCGTGTATAGAGTCGTTAGGTGGGCATAATGATTGATGGCAGAGTTGCAATGGTTTGGCTTGAATTCCCTGCTACTTGAAAACAAATAAGATGGATGTTGCTGCTGGCGAACAGTGTGACACGAGTTAAGCTTTTATTAAGTTGGCAAACGTTTGAACTAGCCAACTAGCTCCGCTGGTTGGAAACACATGGGACTCATAGCGCTGCCGCTGTCCTATTGCGTGCAGAGGGAAGAGACAACTGATTATCCCGCCCCTCGCACTGAGCACTGCCAACGGTGAGTGCCCAGACCCTACATTTTAATGTGGGTCTGGCCCGTCAGGCTACCTGTCCACTAGCCGGGATAATTTAGATGCAGTCTTGGCAATTCACCAGGAGAGGTCGCTGTTACTGAAGCTTCGGGTAATGAACCCATTTTCGAATCAACTGTTCAAAGTGGTTTAGTGCTTCACCATAGCTTCATTTGCCCATCACTAGTTAGGTCTGAAGTATTTTACTAAGATAAGCAGTCGGAACCGAAGTTGCCATAGTGGCTTACAGCCACTTTCCTGTCCTATCACTCTCAAAATTAGGAAGTAAGCTATAACTTTGTGAAATTTCCCTTGAGGTGTAGACCAAAACAAATAATGCATAACGAAAATGACATTGCTGTAAAATGATCAAGCAATTGGCACAGAGGTATTTATTCTAACTCCAACATTTGGCTCCAAAACTAAGCCCATTTATTGCAATTTACCAATTTAGTGTTTATAAGTGCCAGTGCCAACAATTAAATAATGTTCAAAATGTTCTCTGTAAAATTGCAACCTCTTGTGCATGACTTAGCTGGGTGAACAAAGCTGTCCATATTATGTTGTTAAGTAATGGGAGGGAGAAGAGGGGAAGCAATTTAATGTATTAATATGCACAACAGGTTTCATGCTGTAATCTAGACCTGACATCAAAGTAAATATCTGTTTTATGTAGATTTCTACACCTGCAGCATTTGGCATTAGGCTACTAACAAATTATTTCACCATTACTAAAAAATAGCCTACCATAAGGCTACTAACAAATTATTTCTGGGGTGAGCCTATTTGCTATGGTAACCTAGCAACCCGTGTGTGTGTGTGCACGCATGCGGTTCGTGAGGGAAGATGAGGGTGCATGCATGTGAGGGGTTCTTTTTTAGGCATACTATCTTGCAATTGAACGTGAATAAGTTTATTAGGCTACTTAAAAACATCAAAGCTAAACATTATATCACGACATCGCTACAAATATAGTATGTGATTAAAATCAGCCAAAATCAATGTAGGCTATAGGCTACGTAGCTAGATAGATAGATAGCCTACATTATAGACGCTTGGTGAAACAGCATGGAGTGGATGTTTTCGGTTCAGATGCTCGTTCTTTTCCTTTTTGAGTATGTAATGATCCCAAAACTGTACTTGAAAACTTTAGACATTCTCTGCCATTTATGGACATCTTGACTCCGCAATCGCGCCAGCTAAATTCAGAATGTATCACCAGAGTCAGTCTACGACATTCTCTGGTATCACGATTCACGCGCTAGTGGTGTGCTTCCTGAACAACAGTCCGTGTGGAACAATCAGATCCCTGTGCGTATAGTGCGCATCATAGGAATTTAACGAGGCTTCGAGGCAGGGTTTTTGCCTCGAGTAATTTTTGTAATCGAGTTATTCGAGTAACTCGATGAATCGTTTCAGCCCTACATGACATGATGTCCGGGATGAACGAAACATCTCGAATATTTGACAACCGTGACTTTTTCTGTGACTTTTATTCTGACGAGAAACTTGTCATGATACTCGACGACAGTGACGTACTAGGAAGACCTGGTCTATGTTTCAACTTGCAGCTAGTTTTAACTAACACGGTATGATAACGTGATGTTAAACTAATGTAATTGCGTGATTAAAACATCGTGCAAATATCAATATTGACGGTGTCTTTCCATAGAACTACAGCAGGTAACAATATATTCCATTACACCTAACGTCTGATCACACATGACACGCTGGTTTGACGAAGGCTATATTTGGTAACGTTGACCAGTTTAATGTTCAAGTTGCCTTGTGTCAGCTAACTTAACCGTGCTGTTAGGTTATCGATGCATGTATTGCATCACTAGCCCTTCCGACAACAACATACACACTAACATTAGAGCTTTGTTATTTGTACGTCTTGCAAATCATAAGTAAATTAATAGGTTTCATGTAGCAATATATGCTGACGTCAATACAAAACAAGGCACATTTTGTCTTAGATTTAAAAGACGGATTTAGTGTGTTATTATGTGTTCATACATGTGCTTAGTAAACGTCTATTTACGGGAAATGGCCGTCACTGTTAAAAATAAAGCAGAACGCACGCATTGGCGTTTTAAACGTTAAGGTTCAATACTGTCTACATTTGTCACTGTTGCAGAATAGAGTGGAAGCATGTGGAAGACGGCCACAGTTATAGCAGTGTTTGCGGTCACTTTGGGGTATTTCTATCATACTCATCCAAACCTGCCAGGTCAGCTGTGGTACTTCTCTCTACCATTCCCCAATGGCTCCAGTACCCTGAATGTAGAGGAGGACAACCTCAACACACCCACTTTTGAACAGGCCATTGCCAGTGCGTGGGAGGCTCTTATCACTGCTCCTACGCATCAGTGGAAAAGGATTGCTGTTGGGTAAATATGTGGTTTAAGTCACTGGGTACCTTTCTCTCTTTATTGAAATATGTGTGTGTTGCAATGGTAAGTGTCTTCCATCTGTTTCTAATGTTTTCAGAGTGAATGCCTGTGTGGACGTGGTGGTGTCAGGTGTGGGTTTACTTGAAGCTTTGGCTCTTGATCCTGGAAGAGGCTTTGACCATGAGGTTTTGCAGTCCAAAAATGACCTGATGGAAGCCTTTCTTCATTTTATGGAGAGGGGTGCTGCAGCAGAGCGCTTCTTCACAGACAAGGAAGTATTCCTTAGTATTGCACAGGCTGCTGCTGAGGACCCTAGTGCTCAGGTAACTAAATAAGGCAGTTTGATATAGGCCTATCATACAGTCATACTGGCCTTTCAAGATGGATTGTTAGATTCACTCGATTGTTACAAAGTGGGTGGAATGACTAGGCCAGATGCAAAAGACACATTTTGTTTGTATTTTACTAGTATTAGCATACTGTACCCTCCACATTTATTGTCACCCCTGGTAAAGTGGAGGAAAAAAAGAGGTACATTAAATCTTCTACAATTTATGTCAGTCTCACAATGAAAACAATAAGGACATTCCAACATTATACAGAAGCAATTTTATTCTGAAAAAAAAAAAAAACCCTCATAAATACAAAGTTCATGACCTCATTCTATAGAGAACCGAAGTCCACAGATGTTTGTCAATTTTCAAGACAATTTATCATGTAAAGAACGTTGCAATTTGTTGCGTAACAATTAAATTACAACATTGTGAAAGCTCGTAATTCCAATGACTACAAACCTATCAGTCGCGCTAGTGACGTTAGCCCATTCACAGCCTTACTGGAATGTACAAGCATACCAGCAACAGGTCTTACTTGGGCTTCCCTGGCCGATGAAATAGAGGATTAAACACATAAGGTAAGTTGTATTCGTCCATAGAGTGTACATAAACTACTGTTAAGTGACAAAGCTGGTAGCAGGATGTAACCGTTAACTAGCATGATAGCTAGCTGTATCGTTTCACTACGTTGGTGACATACATCGTTCGAGACGTGTGATGTAGTTCACTGAACGGATTCACACAAAAACATAACTTTTGCAGTCTATCGAACAACAGTACTTTCCTTTTTTTTTTTAAGTATATTTTTTGGGTTTTTTTATGCCTTTAATGATATAGGACAGTGGAGAGTGACAGGAAGTGAGTGGGAGAGAGAGCAGGGGTGGGATCCGGAAAAGACCACGGGGCGGGAATCGAACCTGGGTCGCCGGCGTACAGTGCAGGTGCCCCAGCCAGTTGCGCCACAGCTGGGGCCACAACAGTACTTTCTTGACGTAGTACAGTGTCTTGTGTAATTCCGCTGGATTTTCTTGTAAAAATTATTTTTTTTGCATATTTTGCTAGTATTCACCCCTTGCAAGTGACGTCACGTTTTGTTCGCGCCACAGCAAAATAGCCTAGTGGACGGCAAGAACACGAATCAAATCAATGGGTTGTAATGGGACATATCGCACAGCTAGGAGATTATAGTGAGATTTAACCGTAGTAATGCCCTTCCACGACTGTTGGCTTATTGTTTGGAATACAACAACATCCCATGTTCTTGCATAGATATATTTTGGTTTGTTTTCTTTGTGTTTCGGGAGTATTTCAACCACAATTGCATGCTTACCTCCTCAGTGTATAAAGCACAGCAGCGGTTGCTATAGCAACCATAGACTCTGAACAGGACGGCAGATAGCACTTAGGCAAAGTCTTTGGCAAGATCTGAATGTAAACAGATAATACCGTTCAAGTTTTTTTTAATTTCCTATTTCTTTCAATTCTTTAACTTAAGACATGTAAGAAGTAAGTTTATTCGCTGGGCAACGTACAAACTGACGAGTTACATTAGCCCTAGCACTATGAGCTACGATACACGTTAGCTAGAATAGCTAGCTTCTAAGCATGGCAGCTAGTTATTATTTCATGTTCTGATATGACATTCTTAACGTTTTGACTATGTTACAACTGATAAAAGCAAGACAAATAAAGTAACCAAATCGCTTTGCAATATTTTAGTCCAGAAATACTTATGGGTGTTCATTTACCATAATGTTAATTACAGTAGCCTAACGTAACGTTATCTCCCCTTGCTGTTACCACCAGTTTTAATAACTTTACATTTGCGATCATGACCCATTTCATCGAACAACACCACTGGCATCTTCTTTGACTATCAGACCCCAAACAGCAATTCATTGAACTACAAAGATGTTATAGTAATGGTGTTCAGTTCATCATAATCTTTATGACATAATATAATTTGCCGTCCAGCATGGAGCCGTCACGTGACTTAAGTCACGTGTCTGCAAGGGGTGAATAGAGTCTAAGGAACAAGATTTTTTTTGTCTTCAAATTTTCACGATCCATTTTCACACTTAGATGACATCATCATTTATATAATGCATAATTAAGACTGGGACTACTATGACTTGGGGGTCAAATGTGAGAAAACACTGGTAAAGAGGGTATTCTGCCTAATTTTTGGGTGCTGATTCTGAATATCATATTTACTTAGCATATTTTTTTAGTTTTAAACCTGCTAATTAGCATTTGCGGCCTGAAACTGGCCTCCATAGGCAACATAGAACGGGTGAATAGAGTACCGAAGCCATGACCAAAACGTCACTCTTAACAGCCGCCAGTCTTTGAGAAGACGTGAAATATCCACTGGAATTTTGTTTCTTACTATTACACCTGCCAGGGTATCCGTGTTATGTCTAAGCTGCTGCCTAGCAGGTAAAGCACATTTAAATGGCTATAGCCTACATTTAAAACAATTTATTAGCTAGAAATGATGCCACATGTCTACATTCAATGCTATTTAAGCCACTTCGAAAGTTTGTTTAGATCCAGTGATTCTGCCGTCATGGAAACGCTACGTCACACTTCGTGACTCTATAGGGTAAAGATTTACCCTTGATATTCTTATGAAACTTTACTAGTTGATTATTTATGTAGAGACAATATTTTTTTGCATTACAAGTTTTCTGAAAATATATGTTTAGGGATGTAATTTAACAATATCTCATTAATTGCATACATTTCAATTACAGACATCTGAATATTGGATATTTAACATTGAATGTAGTCACGTTCAGGTTTGCCTTCAGAACTTTTTCTGGATTCAGAGCCTTAAAAGAATGGCTTGTTCAAGCGCCAGTCCTAGGTTATGCCGATTTCAGTCGTCCCTTTATCTTAGAGACGGATGCAAGCCATGCAGGATTGGGGGCAGTTCTGTCACAGGAGAAGGATGGGTTACAGCGACCAATAGCCGGGTGCTAGCCGGGGCTTGCGGCCAAGTGAGAAGAACATGTCAAATTATAGTGCCATGAAACTCAAACTCCTTGCAGTCAAGTGGGCAATCACAAAAAAAAATGGCAGGTATCTCCTGGGCAACACGTTCACCGTGTACACTGACAACAATCCCCTCCAATACCTGCAGTCAGCGAAACTGGGCGCTCTGGAACATTGCTGGGTTTCTCAGCTTGCCCTCTATATTACAACATCTTGAGCTGATCTGATGCCAACATCCAAGACTCTTGGATGACAGAATCTTGTATGGTGGACACCATCCCTGGTCGAACCAAAAGAGACCTGAAAGTCCTGCAAGGGACTGTTCCCTGTATTTCCAGATACCTGTGGTTTTGGTGACGGGGACGACCACATACCCGTTAAGACAAGTGGAGTGAACCAAGGGAAGTCCGCAGTTGATAAAGCAGTGGTCCCAGATACAGGAAATGGATGGGACCTTGCACCGAGCGATCCAGGCTCCTCCTTCCAGGGATCCAGTGCTGCAGCTTTTACTGCCAAAGGTGTTGCGAGTCGAAGTGCTCACTAGCCTACACAACAACCACGGCCATCTGGGGGTGGACAGGACCACAGATTTGATATGACAGAGGTGCTACTGGCCCCAGATGTGGCATGAGGTGCAAAAGGGGTGTTCTGAGTGTGAGCACTGTGTGGTTGCTAAAGCAAGACAACCCAAGCCAGAACCTTTTTGGGAAATATTAGCCACTAAGCCTTTGTAGATAATCTCCATTGACTTTACTCTCTTGGATTGGGCTAGCTCAGGACAAGCGAATGTTCTGGTAGTCACAAATGTTTTCTCAAAGTTTACCCAGGCCTTTCTCACCCTTGATCAGAGAGCTTCCACCGTAGCTAAGATTCTAACTGAGAGATGATTCTATTTGTATGGCGTGCCAAGGAGAATCCACTCTGATCAGGGGCGCAGCTTTGAGGGGGAGCTGTTGAAGCACCTGTGTGACACCTACATCATAACAAAGACTAGAACCACCACTTTATCCTCCAGAGTGGAATGGTCAATGTGAACGTTTCAACAGGGCACTTCATGACTTGCTCAGGACCTTACCCCTTGAAAAGAAGCGTAAATGGCCCCAGTTGCTCCCTGAGCTGCTGTTCGCCTTTAATACCACTGTGTACCAGTCCACACAGCACTCCCCATACAAGCTGATGTTCAGTCAGAAGCCACAGTTACCAGTTGACCACCTACTTGGAAATACTGGAGGTGACCACAGGGACAGTCCACCGACTGATTGGGTGGTGCAACATCAAGAGTACCTGACTTCTGTCTATGCTAGTGCTAGGAGACACTTAAAAGAGGCTGCGGCATATCGTAGGCATGGTGGTCCTAACACTGTAGTCCTTTTCCACCTCACTGAGGCCAGGTGCAGGACAAAAAAAGCTTGTCAAGGAAAGAAGAGTAGTTGTCCGCACACTGCAATCATAACACATAACGCAACGTTTCGCCTCATCAGGCCTGATGAAGACCCTGGTGGGTCGAAACGTTGCCTTATGTTTTTAACTCAATAAATTTAGTTATTCTGGGAGATTGCAGTGTGCGGTCCTGAGACTACCCATATTACCACCTGACACTCTAGTCTATTTCTAGTGGGCAGTGGTAGTGTAGTGGTTAAGGAGCTGGGCTAGTGCAGTAGCCTGAAAGTTGTCGGTTCAATTCCCGGCTTTCACTGTTATGCCCTTGAGCAAGGCACTTGACCCCAAGTTGCTCCGGGGAAAATGTGATCCCTTGTAATATAGCTGACATACAGTATGTAAGTGACTTTGGTCAAGAAGTGTCTGCTAAATATAATGTACATGTAAGCTCTTTTGACATTGTGGAGTGTCTTGATGGAATTGGCACACACTAAAAGATTAGGCTGTATGGGGAAGAGGGCCCCCTTAAGACGTTCCACTAATAATACTGCCAGACAGCATTCAAACCCCTTCCACCTCCCACAGTCTGTTTCACATGAGTTCTCTGCCAGTGTAGCAGAAGTAAATATTCTCCCCATCCCCTTCAGGCCTTGGCAGTATAGTATGCTACCAGGACAGTGAACTTTAAAGCTAGGTGTGTATGTGGAAAGGCTGACCTGCAGCGCTGGCGCACACGCCCAGCCGTGGGTGGTGATCATATACGTAGCTTCCTCTCTGGGAGAACAATGCCGTTTGAAATTTTTGGCGCATGGGTGTTTGTAGTTGTTGGAAGAACATTGCTTTTTCATTGCTTCTCGCATGCCCGGCCTGTTGGCTGTGGATAACCCGTTGCTTTTAAAGAGGGCAAATGCACATGGTTTAGTGTTTGAGCAATGTTTTCCCTTGAGTTATTAGTTTTTTGTATTAGTTCAGGCTGTGAGAGGGCCATGCGTGGTTTGTCTGTTTGTTTGTACCTTATATTCTTTTGTTTGTTAATTTTGCCTACTGTTACTCAACTACCCATGCCTATGACACCTAGTGGTGTACTGTGTTGCCTGTACTATTATAAGATTATCAAGACAAATTTCTCTTAAGGTAGACAATAGAATGACATGGCAGGTCAAGGAAAGCATTAAGAATCGTTTTTGACATAGGCAACAAGGGTGGAGGTGTTTTTACACTTTTCAGACACTCAGTTCAGACTCAGTAAGTTTGAAAACTATTGATATTGTTTTAGAACCAACAACCTTTCTACATTATCTGGGGATTTTGTGTGCAAAAGGTGGAATTAATTGTCAAAAAATTAGAAGAAAATGTGAAAATCACTTTTCAGACTAGATATAATCACTTATTTTAAAACGTAACCTAACCCTAGGAAAAAAACACTAAAGATGGATTGTGAAAATTTGAAGACAAAAAAATCTTGTTCCTTAGACTCTATATTAGCGAAATATGCAAAAAAAATCATTTTTACATGAAAATCCAGCGGGACCCTATTTTCCAAACACAGCGTACTGTACTAACGTGAAAATTTATCTTTAAAATGTACACGCATCATATGTGAAATGTTTGGCACAATTCGAACAGGACCAAAAAAGAATTCTCTCCATTGACTCCTGTTCATATTTTTTCGAAAGATAGGTCCCATGAACTGGAAGTAGAAGAGCGTGACTTCGGCTCTATATAACGCAGTGCTAGAAAGTCCAATAAGATACATAATGGCAGCCTGGTTTGGCACTTTCTCGGTCCAGTGCAGATCAAAAATTGAGAAACTAGTTTAAAATGTTATGAAAGTTATCAATAGAAATGACTGGTCATCCCTTCAATCTATCTGTGAAAAAGTAGTGGTAAAACATGCACGCAGTATCATAGATCAGCTCAAACTTCTTTGACCTGAGGCCCGGTCATGGCAGACTTTGGGGTCAAAAGCCCCACCAATACAACCACCCACACATTTTTTTTTGGGGGTGGCGGGGTGTCTGAGGTCAGATTATCAGGGATGCAAACATCACTCTTTTATACATCATCTACTGCAGGCTACCAGAGGAACCAGAGAAGCGTTTTCTCATATGGGGCTGCTGGTCAAATGTTCGGTGCTTCTGTCTCTCATCTGATAATATTTAATCATGTAGCAAAGGAGTGGTAGATGTAGCCTATAGCTCTTATAGCAGCTAAGAAAATATTGGGAGGCAACTCTCTCAGTTCGTACTAGGCTACTTATTTTCGCAGTAGATCTACTTCAGCTGGAAGTTTTAACACGCAAATGTTGACTTGATTGGTGTGTAAGCTTTCAGTTGATGCTGGCACTGCCATCTGACTGTGATCATCCAAAACCGTACATAACAATTATTCCACCTACTGTATGAGCCTATCAGTAACAAAGTTCGATCTAGTCATAAACTTATAAAGTCATAAAGCCTATTAACCATTTTTTTTTTATGTAACCTAGGCCTAGTATCTCATGTTATGTGGGAATTGCAAGAATACAAGTGAAAACAATTCCTTACTTTAACCACGCAAGTGTGTGTGTCGTTAAATAAAACGTTAGGAAAACTCTAAATCAAAGATGGCGCTATCCATCAACAAAAACAGCATGGCGTTAAAACGTAATTTAAAGTCCCAGACATTTAAAGGGACAGCGATCACTCAAGACATACAGTAGGCCTACACCACAACTGAGTGATGAACATGAAATGCTTTTAATAGCCTACAAAACACTGCATTTAGACGACAACTGCGTGTAGAACCATGCTAATCTAGTTAAAGTGACTTACCTTCCAGCTGCCCCGGCACCGACCTATTTACAGTGCTCCCCCCGTACTGTACATCAATTCTATTCACCATATCATTAAGCATCATAGTGATACTATATCGTTTGATACTATTTCTGTTAGTCTGACATCTCCCAGGTTGCCAGATTGTGTATGAAATACACCCTAGACATACACGATCACTTACTTTCAATTTCAACCGTTTTGTCATAGGCTAAAACCTGGCAACCCAAAACCCAGGAAGCGGGTGCCATCTGCGCAGCCTGAGTCTCGCAAGCAAGCGGGCTAGTTGAATAGCCTATTCCGGAACCAGCTGTTGTCAAATTGTTGGGAATTTAATTGATTAACACATCACATAAACTGTTATTGAGTGTTGTTGATGCACAATAGGCAACTTGTGTCCTCGGAACCAAATCTGGCAGCAAGCAGCTTTGGAGTTTTGGAAGTAGGCTGCAGGCAAGCAGCTGGTGGATACATAACTGGCATGCGTAGGCTTTCGGTAAGGTAAAAGCAACGACTGAAATGCAGTGTTGAAACACTTGTATGAAACATGTTAAATATGCAAACACTGATACACTACAAACACTGACCCCCCCCCCCTCGATACAATACCTGCCATAAATATCTCGATACTGAAACGATACCACAGTGAAATCCTAAAATATCTGGAAAAGAAAGGAGGCAGACATCCTCCAAGTGTATTGAGTCATTTGTGTTGAATTTGGTGCACTTTTGTAGTGTGCAGGTCAATTCTGGGTTCTAAACTTCCTACATAATTGTTATTTTTATAGTCAGTAAAACAGTAGTTTGTGTGTAATTAAGTCCTTTATTGTTTGTTATAGTTAATTTACATTGTGTCCTGTTTTGGCAATAAATTACATTTACTGTAAATAGCCAAAGTAGGCTAGATCAAGATCAGTGTTCAAATTACTGCATGCAAATCACTGAATGCTATGTAGAAGGGCCTAATCTTTAGGCCATCTGATGTAGGCTACCCTAGGCCTTTCCGTGTGTACGGGATTTCCTTGACAGATGCAAAGGGGAAACAAGTGAAGACAGTCTTCTTTGCTCCCAGTGTGATTTAATAAGTACAATTTTTCAGCCACTCAGGACTTCTTAGTGTTAATTTTGTCAGACAAGACGAGACAAAATATGTTCGTCAACGACCTTTTTTCATTGACTAAGACGAGACTGCACTAATGTCCTGAAACACTGACTAAGACTATATTAACACTTTGAGTGCCAAAAACGCAATATTATGTGTGATTTTAGGAACTCTCAATGAATAGAACTAAAATATATATAAAAAAAAAAGATAAAGATCGAAAACTCATGAAAACGCACAATCTGGACATTTTATCTTGTCACGGTTCAGACAGACGACCAGAGGACCACAATTGCGTCACACCAGAAAGTTTATTAAACTTAAGGGAAGTAGGGAGTGAGTGAAGGCTCCAGGGGTTACCGGGAATAACAGGGATTCCGTCCAATGTGCTGTGACTGTTCCCCCCAGTGGCAGCGATTCGTCCTATGACGCCGGTGGTGGGTGGTCCGGAAGTCCTGGGGGGGGGGGGGAATACAGACACAACAGGGCGGATGAAACGAGGCAGGAGTACAGTTCAAGGGAAATCCAAATTCGTAGTGGCAAGGCAGAAGGCTGGTCAGAGTTACCGGGATCGAAGAGTAGTCGGGAGTCGTTACGGCAGAAAGCAGGTCTGGTTTTCTGGGGCAGAAGAGAATCCAAGATTCAGGCAGGCCCGGGGTCACAAAACAAGAGTGAGCCAGAAGCGCGAGCAAACAGGTTCCGGGTGTGAGCTTTGCAGACGATCTGACAAAGGAGAGCTGAAAGACAGGGCTTTAAATACTGGGAGAGGTTAGTGGGTAATGCAGAGCAGCTGGCAGAGTAATTAGAGCAGAGCAGAGCAGGGACAGGTGGAGCTAGTTAGGCTGAGTAGAGAGAGTGGTGAGCAGAGTGGAAGATAATGGAAACCACTTAAGGTGGTAACCCGGTGGAGTGAGAGGGCTCATGACATTATCTGGACATTTTATCATAACTCGGCTTTTGATGGTTGGCCCTTTGGGTCGAATCATTGACGTATTGTACTACTAAAATAGAAAGATCAAAACAGAAAGCGGTTTTAGGATTATTATCACAAATTGAACGCCACCATAGTTTACTTTATCACTAGGGTTGGGCACCGAAACACGGTTCTAACTGGCAATTATTTGAAATGTTATCAACAAAGTTGTAGGTGAAAACTTTATTTCACGGTGTGTTCTAAACAACATAATGGCATGATATTAATCTTTCATGTGCATGAGGCCCATATAGCATCACAATGAATATGAAGATCATGTTAAAAGTTAGCTGGCAAAAACATAAATATGTAGGTTACATACCTGATGTCACTGAGCTGTGAAAGAGGCTACGGAACCATCTCTGCACGTTATCGCTAATTAAACTCAGCTGACTGGTATTAGCGCATAGCCATAGTTGCTGTTAAAATGCCTACTAGCGCTGGGAATCTAAACACTTCAACACCGACATATAGCCAAACATGTTCAAAACTATTGCGTGTTATGGGGGAAGGCATATTTCTTGAAGCATTTGTGAACACACTGAATTAACTGGAAAGTAGTCCCTGTTAGAATAGCTTGCTTGCAAATGGCGTTGTCCATGACTGGCAGTTCTATGGCAAGCGGTTTTAACATACCTTATGGCAAACTACCTACACTGGGTAAACTTGAAAGCAGAGCTTACTTGTGTGTGCATCCATGGCAAGCTGTTTTAACATTTTAAATGTATTATGCATAGGAGCAATGAGATATTGATAGTAAATTGAATATAACAGTTCAATTTCATGTTCAAATTTGTCTTATCAATAAAAAAAAGCAATTCATGCTTTATAGCAATTTATTGTAAAAACAAAGTACCGGTTTAGGCACCATTTTGGCACTGGCACCGTTTTAAAAGTATCGATTTAGCACCGGTATCGGATAAAACCCAAACGATACCCAACCCTATTTATCACACTTGGCCACTGCAGAAAAACACTTGTAACATTATTAACATGGACAAAAGATAGGAAGAATAAGGCTAGTTCTGTAATTCACTGTTCTTTTGCAATATGATAGCATTCACGAACTAATCTTTTTTTGACAGGTAAACTAACATAAACAGCACAATATACAGTAACATTATAGCCAGTTGGCAAAAAGCAATCAATCATTGAAAAAGTTACTCGCTAAAATGTACCCATCTAGAGTTATCATTAGATCACAGCTCTAGGGTACTTGGGTTTGAGATGCTCATGCATCATCATCGTGCCGTCAGATGACTCTTCTTTGCGGAGTCTGAATTCAACCTGTTTAGTTGCTTTATTTCACTAAAATGTTTCCACACGTTTTAAGTTTTAAGGTTGACGTTTTGGCCTCACCTTCACTTCACTAGACTAAGGCAAAGCCTAAAACTCTTTATTTACAAACTTTTCCAGACATTGATTGGAGAAATGAATGGGAAGCTTACTTTTGGAAGCTGAGCCCTCACGGAGATGGCCGGTGACTGTTGAGCTCTATAGGCATATAGGTTGCAACTAAATGCATTTTAACACTTTATGCAGATAATAAAATGTACAGCATGTTTGTGTCAAAGTTGTTTATGACCTGTGCTCAATGACCATATGATAATACTATGTTAAATCAATTGGGTCGTTATGAGGTGAGAAAAGGCATAAAAAAAGGCAACCTTACTATTGTTTCAAAACCATTCCATTCTTCAGAAGTTTACGAAGCAAAGCCGATAATATTGATATGTGTACTGTAAAACTCCAAATAATAGCCCGGGCTTTTATTTTCCCAAATCGCCAAAGTGCACCGGCTAGTATTAGAGACAGGCGTCTATATGAGACAGGCCTTTAATTCCCTTTACACAAAACTTTTCCTCTGCAGAGATGGAAAATATTATCGCATTAATTATTTCAAACACACTGAATGTCTACCTATATGACTAGGCTATCTGATGACAATTAGTGTTGAGATGTTCACTGAGTGAGATACAGTAAGATCCAAATAGCGGGGATAGCCAGAAAAGATGAAATACGTTTTAATCAAACGTAATTTACAAAGGGATCGTATCACACTGAAAGCTCATATTTTGTCACTAGCAACCTAGCCTATATCATGTTGCAGCTGTGACTAGAGATGGTGAATGCTTTGCGACGGCTTGCAACAACGTGCAACATCTAATTCACACTGCTGCAACTCCTTTCTGCAACGGTTTCGTGTCATTGCAAATCTTTGGTGTGAATTGCGCTTTAAACGGACGATCTGACGGATTTTAGAAAAAAACAGACCAGGCCTCTATTGGAGACCAGCCTTTAACCCAAACCTATTATTTGAAGTTTTACGGTATTTCACTTAGGGTAAGTAGCTACTTGACATAGCTCACTTAAGTAGCAATGTGACAATGTAGGAACAGGCTTCCATATGCTTCCATCACCAGCAGCAAGATAGGCTGCTTCCAATCACTTGTTATTATCAAAAAATGTTATGTAATGTTATTATATCATATGGAGGAAGAGGTAGCCTATCTGACATTGCTAACCTAGTCTGATATCAGGCTATCGGTAACCGTTTAGGAAAATGTAAGGGAATAATGAGATATGAGAATCCTCCACCTCCTCAGAGCAGACTTCGCACAGCACTGTTTGTAAGGAGTTAACCTATGATTGGCAACTTTTGCATAACAATTCAGGTGGTGACATGCAAGTTGTCTACAAAGGCAAAAACCACCTCAAGCGAGCATATAATATTCTACCTAAGCTTATATATGTATGTTCAAATTATCTGGGGTGCTTTAATATGTGTAGGGCAAAAATGCTCAGGGTTTTTAGAGGAGGAAGAGGAATTAAGCCAATTAGGCTTAACAGCAGTGTGTGGCGTCCCAGACCCACCCCCTGCACACTCATAATAAGTTCTCTACAACAGATTGTTCTATCATTCTTCTTTGTTGCTATGGCCGTCTTTGATCCGATCAGGAACATAACTAAACAAATTGCAAGCCCTTAATGTGGGCACCAACAAATCCCAACAAATTCTTCAGTCAATCATCTCCGTCTCTGTGGCAGTTTATGATCCAATTAGCAACATAACCACACAAAATGGCAGGTGCCATTAACTACCTGTAACAATTCAATGTATTACAACAAATTATAAAGTTCAACGACACCGTTTGTACTACTAATTGTGTTATTTATTTACTAGATAGCGTAAGAAAGAGAGAAGAAGAAACAAAAAAGGGCCTTCATATAGAGCAGGCCGCATATTAATCTCTGTCTGTTTGTATTCCCCGTAAAGTCTGTGTGTTAATTCTGTTAGTTTACTGTAACTCAGTCTTTGATCTTATATGATACAAAAACAGTAAACAGTAATCCAAATCCCAGGAAAGATATTCCAACAAACAAAAAAATAAGTCCTTAAGTTTTCCAAACCACAGCTTAATCGTTATGGCAGCAATGACACCCGGCAATAAACAAAAATAAAAAAAGTCACATCTCACCCACGATCCGTTTCCAGGTGGTATTCCAAAGCGATTTAGTCCATTAGTCCGCCCCGAAAAAACAAACAAATATCCACCGTCGAGCAATTCTGATCACCATGGTGAAGCCATTTAATTCCTCCTTTGTCTCACTCCGACACCATGTTCCTAGTTTAAATTTCTCTGCCCTATGACGGAATTCGGTCAGCTGATTTACCTGTGCAAGCTGCGCTTCAGAGAGACAGACGTGCAGTCAGTAAGGAAAAATGAGTGAAAAGTGAATCTCTATTTAAGTGAAATTTCTTTCCTTACTCTCGTATGCATACAAAACAGAACATAACCTGGCCAGGAATAACTTATATTTTTTCTTTATTTAGATACATGCATTCATTTACTATTTAATTCATTTATGAGCCCTTGTATATGTGGCAGTGGCTACATACCACTTCAGAAATAGCGACACTGCAACGAGATTTCAGAAGCGTTGGGGGTGACTACTCCAAAGCTTCTAGCACCTATCTCCACTGGTCTTGTGTGTGTTTGCCAGCCACGTTCCCTTACTTCTGCTATTAGTTCTCCTCCATTTCTTCAAATGGAATAGTTAGGTGAATAGAGTAGACAATGCACTCACATTCCGAATTCAAAACCATGTCCTGTATAAGAACAGAACAGTCTCAACAATACACTCGCAGTTACCTTCTGACATCCATCAGGAGAGTTCAATCCCATACTTTGCCCCATCTTATTGTTTGCATTCGTCTCCAGGTGTAGCGGCCCTGGTTCAGGCTAGTTTTGTAACTAGATAGAATATGCATTAAAGAGCCATGACCCATACATAACTTTCAGTTTCCTTTTTCACCAACCCATTGACTGAGGTTCGAGTAAGTCCAGTAAGAAGAACATCATAAGTGGCTCCTACATGAATTTAATGCAATGTGGTTAACATCCATAGCCCATAGCTCTTTCCAGCTGATCCTCCTCTTAACACCATGCCAGTTCATCCATTATTTATCCTTGTTTCGCTTGAGACACAGCTGTTGAACGTCTAGTTTGCTCTTCTTGTTCGCAATCAAAGCTGGTTACCATCTGTCTCTTCTCCTGTGCTGTAGACTTACTCCATGCTTTTGAACTGGTACGAAGACAAAATCTTCTGCACCTGTCCAACAATATCCCTTCAGTCTTAACTGCTTCCTGTGGATTCCACTTCCTCCCTGTTTTTTCTGTTGGGGCAGAGATCTTGATGACTGGATCCTTGGAATGTGACATGTCCAGACTGGTCTTAGCATCAGAGGAGATCATAGTGTATACTTTCTGTGTACACAAGGGTCCACTAGGGTCTGTTTGATATAAATGAGAAGGTAAATGTGCAGCTGGTTAAGACGTCTGTGTACCCATGTGTGACTGATATGGTGATAACATCTTTGTCAGATTTATGCTACATGCCTGATTATTTTTGTCTTTTTAGCTCTATGTTGGTGGGAATGCTGCTCTTATGGGACAGAAGTTTGCATCTTACCCTCAGCTCATGGTAAGCTGGTACTTATTATCTGATAAGAGGATTGCCAAATATTGTGTGCATCTCTAATAGTTATTAAACATTTTTTTATTTTTATTGAATTTTATGCATTTTGCCCTTCAAGCCTTTCCATCATAGTACGGTGTCTTGTGGAATCCCGCTGGATTTTCTTGTTAAAAAAATTGTTTTTTTTTTTGCATATTTTGCTAGTATAGAGTCTAAGGAACAAGATTTTTTTGTCTTCAAATTTTCACAATCCATTTTCACACTTAACAAAAGTGGTCTAACTGCATACTGTTGCCCTGAGGCAACGGACAAAAAACCCAAATGACATCATCATTATTATATAATGTATAATTAAGACTCGGACTACTATCACAAATTTTTGGGTACTGATTCTGAATATCATATTCACTTAGCTGATTTTTGAGTTTTAAACCTGCTAATTAGCATTTTTAGCATAGTCTAAAACTGGCCTCCATAGGCAACATAGAACGGGTGAATAGGGTAAACATTTCAATTACAGACATCTGAATATTGGATAGTTAACATTGGATGTAGTCAGGTTTAGGTTTGCCTTCAGAACTTTTTCTGAATTCAGAGCCTTAAAAGGATGGCTTGTTCAAGTGCCAGTCCTCGGTTATGCCGATTTCAGTGGACCCTTTACCTTAGAGACGGATGCAAGCCATGCAGGATTGGAGGAAGTTCTGTCACAGGAGAAGGATGGGTTACGGTGACCAATAGCCTTTGATAGCCGGGGTTTGCGGCTAAGTGAGAGGAACATGTCAAATTATAGTGCCATGAAACTCAAACTTTTTGCAGTCAAGTGGGCAATCACGGAAAAAAATTGTGTGTATCTCCTGGGCAAGTTCACCGTGTACATTGACAACAATCCCCTCAAATACCTGCTGTCAGCAAAACTGGGTGCTCTGGAACTGTGCTGGATTTCTCAGCTTGCCCTCTTTAATTACAACATCAAATATCGTCCTGGGACAGCTAATCGCAATGCCGATGCCCTTTTTAGGCTTCCCACAAGCCCCACTAACGCGATCTGTGTCACATGGCCTGGATGCCCCCCTGCCGATTGCCATAGCCAACATGCAAGCCTCGAGTGCACCTATCCAAGACTCTTGGGTGGCAGAATCTTGTACAGTGGTCACCATCCCTGGTCGAACCAAAAGAGACCTGAAAGTCCTGCAAGGGACTGATTCCTGTATTTCCAGATTTCTGTGGTTTTGGCGACAGGGATGACCACCTACCCGTAAAGACCCCCACCTAGTCAATACGTCTTGGACAAGAGCATGTTGTGGGATGTTCATCTCCTTTTGGATCTTTGCTAGCTCCCTTCTTCACTTCCAGGAGTGGTTGAAGCCCTGATAAACACTCCTGCACGCCTTTATTGCTGCATCCACCCTGTCAATTTTTAAAGATTTCCCTGTAGCTAGATTCAAATTGTGGCCAAAGCAGCTGATCCAAACCGTTTCAGTTTGGAATGCAGCTTTCATGTTTGCAGCGTTGTCTTTTGTCACACTCACCACTGCGTTCTTGCTGATGCCCCACTCCTAACAGATTGTTAAATGTCATTTTGATGTTCTCACTGGTGTGGTCGAGGGGGAGGAATGCGGTTTCGAAGCAGGCTGATTTCAGCTCCCATCCAGTTGTTATGAAATGTATTGTTAAAGAAGCCCTATGCCCTATGCAAGCATTTTTCACGACATAGCTCCCCCTGCAGCTTCGGTAGCAAGTGACTGCTACGCTAAACCCCCACTAGCTAGCGAGCTAGCCATCAAGAAACCAAGCTAAACACATACAGGGCTCACAATAAAACGGTTGAGCAAACACATTGTTCAAGAGACTATCAAACCACATTACAAAAACAAAGTTCACCCAAGGGTAGGCTACTTACAATTTCAACAGCAACAAAGCCAAGTCGGAGTCCGTTTTGCAGTCTTCTTAGAAACTACAATCTGACTACATTTTCGAGTCCTTCCGCCGAGTCACATCCGGATTTCTTTGGTCCGAGACCAGAAAGTTGCATATTCGGTTTTTCCGCGGAGAAGCACTAGGGGGAGACAAAGCACCCACCAAATGACCCAAAAAGTGTTGTAGAACCATCAGAACGACTCTCAACCTGCATAATTAAGGTAATTTTTGCTAAAATTGTTGCACAAGGCTTCTTTAAGCTCTCTGTCACTCTCGTCCAAAGATCAGTGGTAAATGCAAGATGTTCCCCTTCCTGAAACAAGCTCGTGACACCAACCTTGGTCTTTAGGTAGAGCTTCGGAATCGCTTTCTCTAAAAAAAAAAACTGTCTCCGAGGAATTTTATATTTTGGAGCCAGCGTTTTAACAAACGCACAAAATCCTGCCCTCTCCACCATTCTAAAAGGCATCATATCTTTAGCAATAAAATAAGTCAGTGCATCTGTGATGGCTTCTGCCTCATGCTCTACTGCCTCATCTGCCTTCCTTTTTCTGCTCAAAGTTTTAAACATGCTCAGCTGTCTTTCTGTATCTTTTACTTGACCACGTTTCCTGGATGCTGCCTAATCACCAGAAAAAAATATAAAAAGATGTCAATGTAAATATAAGGCTATTTTCACATTACTGGTCACTTTTATTATCTGGTTTGCACCAATGTGGCTTCTAAAATAATCCTAGTTTAGGCCTAAACTATAGTAACTCTAGGTTTAAATAGGGTTTTAATAGACCATTCTGACCTGTCAATTAAGCCTAGAGGAGTATCAGATTGTCCGATACACCCACATGTAATTTGTAATTTGGCTACCATACCACCATAAGGGGGGAGACTCGTTTAAAAAATGTCTCGCATCTGCTGTTACATTGTATCACTGTGCCAGCCACCCAAAAGTTTAACGGCAGTGCTAGTGCTAACGAACAATAATCAGTCTGTGCTACTCTTCTGTTCATCATGATGACACTGCCACAAATCATTTATTCATTCCTTCATCTTCTACGCTAACGGCCTTACCAGATATGTTAGACAGGTACTGTAGGCTATAGCAGTGTTTCTCAACCGTTTTCCGACCAAGGACCACTTAAGCAATAAAAAAAAATCACGGGCCACCTAGCAAAAACAAAACAGTAGATCCTTCAACATTACACAATAGGCCTACTCACTGAACCACCTTGGTTATTGTCTTTACACCTTGCTTATTGTGTAAGAGGATTCATATGATTTAACTGGCGTAGCTTACATAGGCAGTGTTGCAGAACTGTTTGGATTCACATACAAGTTGGTTCAATATTGCAAACAACTCATCTATATTTACCACGTCTGCTCGCGGGCCACTTGGGATAGCTTGCGGACCACTAGTGGTCCCCGGACCACACTTTGAGAAACACTATAGCACTCTATAGGGCTATAGCACTCAACTTATGACATCATCTTATGCTAAACCTATAACTAATGTTATCTGCCTACCCTCTCCACGATAACAAAATGATTTGGGTGATGAATTCTTAGGTGAGAAGCCAGGTTTGTGGTATTTCCACCTTTGGCTATCACTTCACACTGCACTCTCTGCATACCGGGGCTTCCTGTACCAGATTGCCGTCCTTTCTGAGCCCAAAATATTCCCATACGGGAGAAAACGCTGTTTTGGCTGGGGGAAAAAGTTGTAAAGATTATCCATATTGCTACTCGCGACGCTAGTAAGTTAGCAGGCGTACCGGAGCGTCGCAGGAAAAAATGACAACAAACGTCGCTATGGTGATCACACAGTTGTGTGTGTGACTTTTAGGAGGGAGGGAGAGAGAGAGAAATGGAGTGAGCGCATGAGAGAAACAACACGCACAAAAAGCCTATTTATTTAAAAACGATTGTGTCATATGATAATAGCGTTTATACATTATTTATATGATATTCACATTTTCTTATTTTATCATTGCGGTGATCATAACACCGGTAAATCGTGACACCTCTAATCTACGGTATAACAAAGAGTAGAACCACCAGTTATCATCCAGAGGGGAACGGTCAATTTGAATGTTTCAACAACTTCATGACTTGCTCAGGACCGTACCCCCTGACAGGGCTCGAAATTAACGATGTCCCGACGTCCCGGGGACCATAAAAAATGCTTCCGGGACACAATAGAATGATGTCTGGGACAACTCTGGGACAGTAGAAAAAATGGCAAAGCAAATTTCAAAATAGGCACTTTTTTCCTAAACTGTTCACATGGGAATCTAAACGTATCTTTCTCGTCTGGATAAAATGATACAACATTTGACCTGGCGTAACGGACAGCTGGCAAAAGCAGCGTCAGCCAGCTGATCTGTAAATAAGTGGTTTTGTAGCCTACACGCAGCCTTACAACACTGTTTAGGCTACTGCTCTTCAAATCATGGTAGGCTACAATGTTATTTTTGGTACAAATATAGTAAGATACCGAAATGGGCTGGGTGCTTGCGTTTCCTTAGGAATCCGCCATTTAATTGGTTAAATGAATATTAAGTGATGGCGGTAGGCCTAATGGGTCACTTTCCGATATAGAGGTTAACTTACCTAACTAAGGCAGGCAAATGGCATTTGTTTTCATGACAGACGAGATGACAGTCCTCTCTGACTAAAACGCTGCGTGTTTTCTGTCAGTGACAGACAAACGTCACCAATATCATGCTGAGCTAAATAGCCTACTGCAACTGCGATTTGACAAAACGATAGTGTTGCAAGGTAGCCTATAACAATGATAACAGTTATTTAAGTTAGCATTTGACATTTCGCTGTGGCAGTTCTAAGGCTAGGGGTGTCCAAACTGCGGCCCGCCACGCACTTTAATCCGGCCCGCCGAGCATTTATTAGTTTATCATAGATCCGGCCCGCCACGCACTTTAATCTGGCCTGCCGAGCATTTAGGTTATCATAGACCGCTCGCTATGTTTTCCATCAATAGACGACGTTGTGGCAACTGCAAATTGCTTTACACTCTTCTTAGAGAACGTTTACAATGTCAAAACAGCTTGTTACATCGGGATAGTTGCAGCAGATCTAACTCCGTTTTGCTACTTTATTTAATTGGGAATGCATTTGAGTGTGCACAAGAGGGTGAGAGTACGGCAGGAGAGTAGCCTATCTGACAGCTTCGTGGTAATTTCCCACGCTAATTGTTTTCACTGAGATCTGTGGCCATGACATCACACCAAACTGACATTGAAATTAAAGACACGTGAAAATAGATTATTGACGTAATGTTTTACAACCCTGTCAGTCAAAACGATGGACAATGAGAACGTTTAGTGCAACCTCAAAAAAGAGCCAAAAGCGCAATCTCTGAAAATGAGTGTTGTGTGAAACAGCAGATGATTAATGTTAATAAAATGGTGTTTAATAAATTGTTCAGATCTGTCATGGTGGACCAGAACGAGTTAATTAAGTGATGCAAGTTACTGATTATTATGCTGTTTATTATGTAGAATGGGAAAAAAACAAGAACTTGAATTTGGGACACTGGTGGTTAAGTCCGGGACAGTGGCAAGTAGAATTCGGGACAGCTTCGGGACACTGAGAAAAAAAGTTAATTTCGAGCCCTGCCCCCTGAAAAGAAGTGTTAATGGCCCCAGTTGCTCCCTCAGCTCCTGTTCGCCTATAATACCACCGTGCACCAGTCCACACAGCACTCCCCATATGAGCTGATGTTCGGTCAGAAGCCACAGTTACCAGTTGACCACCTACTTGGAAATACTGGAGGTGACCACGGGGACAGTCCACCGACTGATTGGGTGGTGCAACATCAAAAGTACCTGACTTCTGTATATGCTAGTGCTAGGAGACACTTAGAACAGGCTGCGGCATATCGTAGGCATGGTGGTTCTGACACAGTACTCATATTACCACCTGCCACTCTAGTCTTTTGCAAGAACCATTTTCACGGTTGCCACAAAATCCAGAATACATGGGCGTCCACAAAGTATGACATTGTGGAGTGTCTGGATGGAATTGGCACACACTATAAGATCAGGTCGAATGGGAAGAGGGCCCCCTTAAGACCATGTATCGCTCCGAGCTTAAACCTGTTCCCACCAGTCAAGATTCATCCAGCCCACCAGCACTGGCTGCTCCACAGCCTCATGGGGATATCGGGAGGGAGCCAGGCCTCGGTAACCCTGCAGTTGGAGACCCGTTGAGGGTAGCCATAGTCCACACCAGGACTAGTGCTTAGCATCACATTGACCAAAATGGTGTCAACTCTAGCCATTATCACCTGTCCAAGGCTTATTTGAAGGGCATACCTCCAGGTAACCCTGAAGTTGGAGACCAGCTGAGGGTAGCCGTAGCCATAGCTCACCTCAGCACTAGCACTGAGCCTTCCAGGGGCCAAGATGGTGTTAACTTTAGCCTTGACCAACTGTTCCAGGCTCATTTGGAGGGCGTACCAGATGTCCAACCCCCCACAAACAGCGCCAGCCACCCTGCAGTGGCACCTTTTAGCACAGACACTTTGGAAGAAACAGAGCTGGCCCCAAGCATAGCAGCAGGTGAAGATTTTCCAATCGTGCGCCCCCTGGAGGAGTTGAGTCTGGTCCCTGATCCGGTTCTATCCCTCCGACATTATACTCATAATACTGCCGGACATCATTCAAACCCCTTCCACCTCCCACAGTCTGTTTCACATGAGTTCTCTGCCAGTGTAGCAGAAGTAAATGTTTCCCCCATCCCCTTCAGGCCTTGTCAGTAGATAGGTATGCTACAGTGAACTTTAAAGCCAGGGATGTATGTGGAAAGGCTGACCTGCAGCCCTGGCGCACACACCCACCCGTGGGTGCTGATCATATACTTAGGTTCCTCTCTGGGAGAACAATGCCGGTCATTTGAATTGTTTGGCGCATGGGTGCTTGTGGTTGTTGTCGCTGGAAGAACATGGCTTGACTCTAAGACTGGTGACTGTAGAGTGTAATGCTGCCATTGTGCTAGCATTTTGGCAGGCTTCCAAAAGTCGTGGTGCGTTGTTGCTGTTACCCCATTGCTTCTATCGCACGCCCGGCCTGTTGGCTGTGGATAACCCATTGCTTTTAAAGAGAGCAAATACACACGGTTTAGTGTCTGACAATGTTTTCCCTTGAGTTATTTGTTTTCTTGTATTAGTTCAGGCTGTGAGAGGGCCATCCGTGGTTTGTCTGTTTGTTTATTGTTTATTGTTAAAAGGATCCCCATTAGCTGTCACCAAAATGGAACAAGCTAGTCTTCCTGGGGTCCACAACAAGAAAAGATCACCTACTGTAACACTGACAATTCAAAAGCAGTAAAACATTGCACATCATTATAAACACCATCAAAAAATATTCAAAAAAAATTACAGTATTCCATTCATTATTACATTCATACAGTAAATCCAATCAATGTCCAATCCCTACAAATTTAGATAATGTATTCTCAATTGGTATTTAAAAGATACTTTGCTATTCATTTTACGTATATTCAGTGGACAATTATTCCAATGATTGATAGCACGATAAATAACTGTTTTCTTTAAAGCATTTGATTTTGGTCGTGGTAACATCAACTGGTCATCATCAGCTGACCTAGTCAAATGAAAATGAACCTGATCACACCTAACAATTTGGTTATATAAGAAAACAGGATGAAAAGAAAAGACAGTGTTTCTGAAAAATTTAGTTGTGTTGAAATCCAACCTATACCTTCTCTACCATTAACCAAGAGAGTCGACGGTGCATACTAATTGTGTTTGCTCTTATGGGACAATGTAATACTAACCTGGCCGCTCTGTTCTGTGCAGTTTGTAATTTCTTTAGTTGACCTTTAGATAATAGAATGACATGGCAGGTCAAGGAAAGCAAAGCATCAAGAAAAGCAAAGATTAAGAAATCGTTTTTGACATAGGCAACAAGGGAGGAGGTGTTTTTACACTTTTCAGACACTGAGAGTTTGGAAACTATGGATATTGTTTTAGAACCAACAACCTTTCTACATTAACTGTGGAAATAAGTGGAATTAATTGTCAAAAAATGAGAAGAAAATGTGAAAATCACTTTTCGGACTAGATATAATCGCTTATTTTAAAACATACAGATAAAAACACTAAAGATGGATCATGAAAATTTGAAGACAAAAAAAAATCTTGTTCCTTAGAGTCTATATTAGCAAAATATGTATATTGCATATTTTGCAATATTAATATCGCATATCTACAGTAGTGATGCATGAGCGGGTTCGAGTAAAATGTCTATGTAATGTTGCTGATTGCAGGTGGGTCGGGTCAAAATATATAGCTAAAAGCTATATAGCAGCGGTCTCAGTTGTAAATAGCTACAGTTAAGAACAAAATTATTCATACCCCTGGCAAATATTGATGTAATGTTGATTTTCTCTTGACCAATATGTTTGTTCTGACTGAAAATGACACTGCCACATGCCAAAAGGTTGTAAGACAATGTGGTAGAAAAATGGAATAAAAAAATAATTGTTTTTATCTTTTTTTTAAACATTTTTATGAAAAATGGCATGTCCAAAATTATTCATACCCTTTTTAAATAATCAATGGAAACATCTTTATTTACCATCAAAGCTCTCAAAATAGTTCTTATAGTACCTACCAAGCCTCTCCATGTCTCCACAATGATTTACGGTGTGTTTCCACACACCGAAATTTCGCGTCGCTCTCATTGAGGTTGAATGGAGACGAAATTCGCCCTGGTTGGGCGAAATGAAAGCGAATCGCCGAGGCAGCCGAAACAAAGTTGGCCAAAGTTTAACTTTATTTCAATGAGGACCATTCGAGAACCAATCAGGTCCGCGTCTTTGTGTTTGGAGGCGGGAGTTACAAAAAAGTCTGACCAAGATGGCGGAGACTACCTGAGCCGTAACACGAAAATGTTTGTGATTAAACTGTTTCTACACGAACATTGACACTTGTATCAACACGAATTGTGGATTATATGCCACACGAACTTAGTCAGAGCACATACACCACTAAATAGACCACTATATATGTTAGTTTAAGCACTCGATCTTTTTAGCTAGCTGACAGGCGAAATGCTAGTATTTTAGGACATTGGATTGCATTGTAAACCTAGCTAGACAGCTAGGCTACATGCTGCAACACAGGTATGAAATATATTATGTCTTATTGACCTTGTTGTTTCTATGAACATGAATTGTTGTTTATAGGCAACATCAACTTAGTCGAGGCATGAAGACCCCTGGATATCTTCATTAAGTACTTAAACGTTTGAATTAGCTGATTAGCCTAATTAGCTCGCTTGCCACCACTGGCTAGACACTGCAGGCAAAAGGTTAGCGGTTTCGCCGTCGCGCCCCCGAGGCGAAATTTCGCTGGCCGAAAATCGCGAGGTGTTTCGCTGTGTGGAAACCCACTGTTAGACTGCACCTTTTTAGCAGCAATCTGGGTTTTAAGGCAGGAATGATTATTTGCCATCATTTTGGCCTTGTGCTTTTTTCACTAATTGAGGTCTGGGCTCTGTGGATCTGCCCAAGGTTTCTTCCTTGGTAAAGGAGTTTTTCCTTGCCCCTGTTGCTCTTGGGTGCTCCTTGTTGGTGCCCCCCCCCCCCCCCCCCCAATCCCAATCCTCCCCCACCTTTCTTATGCAGCCCTTGCCACTTAATCTACTAAACCCCTCTTCTACTGCGCTTTTTACCCCCCCCCCCCCATAAATGCACAAATAGGCTGACACCAGACATAATTTCACTGCATTTCTTACTTCCAGTAACTATATGCATGTGACAATAAACTTCCTTGTATCCTTGTAGCATATATTTCCACACAGTAGTACTGTAGTTGTGGTTAGTCCAACGTTGTTTATTCAATGCGTATTTATTCATCTCCTGTTCTAAAAAAGTAAAAGATTCTTCAAAGCTACATAGCTGCTCTCAAATCTTTGGTCGATGTATTGTACCATTCATTATATAGTAGGTCATGGAAATTCATTTTTTTGTCAGGGAAAGTCAGGGGAACGTTTTGATGTGTTGATGTTTTTGACTAACGAACATCAAAACGTTAGTCAAAGTTTAAAAATGTTCTGCACCTTTTACTAAAGAATAAAGAAAATTAAGAAGACATCTGAGCTGCACCAGGCGTCTCTCCTTCTCTCTAACACTTTTTGGCTTTGGCTAAATATTTCTAAAATCATTTTAGTTTCACTAGTCACATGTTTTAACAAGGAACACTTGTTATTGAACTAATAACAGACGTGTGTCGAAAATTTACTTTATTTTCCATACGGAGAAATAACATATGCAGAGTCTAACCAAGGTCAATCTTGCCAAAAAAGCCCTCACACCTGAAAATACATGAGGCAAAAGTGCAAAACATCACAAAACTAACTAAACTAACACGCGCATATTTTTGTATTGCAATCATTGTAGCCTACAGTAACAGCATAAGCGCGTAACAGTCGTTTTACTCCCCGTATGCACTCATTATAAAGAACGTTTAACGTGTCCCAAAAACAGCTATCAACTAATCACCAAACGTCTTATAAACAAGTATTGCCAGGAGCAACACCTTGCAAAAAATGATAACAATAGGCCTAGGCCTTTTTATGGCTCTGCTCCTGCCTAGATTCGAACTCAGAGCTGCCTGAAAGTTGCAGACCTGTTCTGGAAATACGCGCATTAACCCACTCGACTGTCAGACAACGCTATCTGCTTCGAGTAGGCCTATTGGGTAGGACTGTAGCCTACACTGGTTGCTGTGGCACAGTCTTGAGTGACCGAATTCGTTTTCCTTTGTCATATGAATGCTGTCATTTTGTTAACATTACTGTTAAGGAGCTGCTGTAGGCAAAGGCTATATTTAACCTCGTTAGTGTAGTAAAACAAATCAGAACTATTCATGAGGTTTCTGGGCAGCATATTTATGTTCTGTTAGCAAGCGAACTTCTCATGACTGCCGACAAAGTAGCCTACTGCCAGCTGACGAAGCTCTCATTTTAAAACATTACTGAGAGACAGGCACTGTACAATCAAGACATCTTGCCACTGAATCCAAAACTATGTTTAACATTATGTACAAAGCTTATAGGCTACAGTGGACTAGCATGTTGCAGGGGCTGCTAAAAACACAGAGAAACGCACTGAAAACTCGGCCAATCACAGCCCTTGCTGTCGAATGCTCCGTCCGGTTCGACCGTGGAACGCCACAGCGGACTATGCTGCCCCCAAGCGGCTGTAGTTGTACTTACATTTCACCCAGCTGCGTGAATCACCTTGATGGTGAATGAAGTGTCAATTCTTAACTGGGACCCACTGTAGGCTACATCACGAAACCAAATAGTGTAACAAAGGCGAACACTTTAACAGGGGAAATTAATTGGGCATGAATCATTGTGCTGAACGGTATTTGTCAATGAGCAGAAACGCACACGACATTCAAACTGTTGATAAGATGTGCACTATGGAAACTGGTCTGTAGGCTAACATTGGACAAATAAATGACACTGACTCGCCATATCCTGACTCTGAAAAAACATTGTCTTGCTTTGCCGCAAACTCAGCAATGAAATCATAGGCCAGTTTGCAGGTAGCATAACGTCGTTTTCAATTCATAGAAGGGAGAGCCCAGTCTCTCCTGTGACATTGAGGTGCGCAAATAGTTTTTTAGTAGCCTGTTCAACTTCGAAAAGCTTCACCCGATGCCAGTCACTGATCGCAATTTCAAATTTCGGGAAGCTTTGTTCAATCTTTTTAACTTTTAAGTGCAGTAGGCCCCTATCTGCCCCCTTTGGAATTATATCTCGAGCCTATTATAAGGTCCAGTGCATTATGTCCTGGGATTCGGACGTGCTCAAAAAGAAAAGAAAAAAAACACTGTTTTTATAGATGGTTATGAGGAGCAATATGAGTCTGAACTCCGTGTCATTCAGACTCAACCCTCTTGTTGCTTTGATATCTTTTTCGTTGTCGTTTGAACGTCGGCAAGCAGGCATGTTGCGGTTGCAATTTAAGTGAAATGTCTACAGTAGGCCTACGACATGCAACATGCTTGTTAGGCTGGGCTACTGTCTTGTACAGGTAAATGTTCAACAATTGCTGGTGTGCAGGCTAAAATGAATTAGCTAAATCATTTGTCCAGCTGTTTAAAAAAAAAATTGTGCTACATTCAAACGCAAAAGGTGCTTTGATATCTTTTTTGTTTGAACGTCGGCAAGCAGGCATGCTGCGGTTGCAATGAATGAGGATAATTGGTTTTATCTACGGATTTATTTTTTGCATTATTTTGAATATGACTCGCTCCAGTCTCAACAGCACGTCTACTTTTTCCACACGCATCTAAGTTCTAACACACATCCCCTCTCGCTTTCTCTCTTTCCATCCCTGCGCACGGGGCTTTTTTAAAGGAGCTGCACCATTTTACAACAATTGCATCTACATTTTCATATTAGAATGTTTTGTCTGTTTAAGTGTAAGCTTAAACTACCGTGATCAATTCAAGTTCCCGTGCCCCCGCTGAAAGTCTCATGCGCTTATCGTTACACTATCACATCTATAAGTAACCGTGACAAATAGGGTGATATATAAACTCACGCTATTGTATTATCATATATGTTTGGTAATGGCTCACTGCGTCATGGAAGCAGTTAAGTCAAGTCGCATCAAAAATAGTAGTGGTAGAACTCCGAAGTGATACATTGTGGTTGTTTGTGTCAACTGCAGTTTGTGCCATTTCTGCTGAGAAAATGGGGTGGGTGATTCATGAAGGAACCAGTCCAAACTTAACTGGGACCCACTGTATGTAACTGTTGCTGTTTGCTGTTGCATTTTGACATTGTAAACGTTATCTAACAAGAGTGAAAAGCAGCTTGCAGTAAAGCTACTATTTATTGGCTAAATGTTAGTTCCTCTTCATCTTCAGCTAACTCCACAGACAGTAAAATAAACTCTCAGGCTTGTGGTTTTAGGTTTTGCGGCTTCTGTTACGTGACATCGGCCCCCCACAAAGGTAAACACTATATGCATAGTGCACATATGCACTAAAAGCCATATTTGGCAAGACCAGTGGCCGAGACCGAGACAAGACCAAGTCCAAATACTAGCGAGTCCGAGACCATAGAAAAACATTCTCGAGTCCGGACTCGAGTCCAAGACCGGACTCGTACTACAGCCCTGCTACTTATTTCATTTTTAAAAAATACTGTATAAGAGACTTTCATTAGGAAACAAGATAGTTAGGCCTATTTAAACAGACAATGTCCCACCTTGATCAAAACTTTGTTATGGGAAAAATTGTGTTAAAAATGATTATCGGCTGATATATCAGTTATCGACTTTTGAAACTCTCAAATATTGATATCAATATCGGCCTTCAAAATATCATATCGGTCGGGCTCTAGTACCAGAATAACATTAGCAAGCTAGCATTATGTAGGTAACCTAGTTAAGAATTAAAACAAACTTTAGCAAGATCTAAAACATAAAACAAAACTCTTAACTTGCTTGGCAAGTTGCTTGGACTTGTTTGGAAGGACTGCCATCCTTCACTATATCCCCTATGAAATCCTTCACCTTGAGATTTCTTGTATGTTGGTTGCTTTGTTTGACAGTTTCTCTGCCAAGCAAAGCTGTCTTCTCTGTTCCTTTTCTTCATTCACCGAGTTGTGTGGGGAGGCCAACATCAGAAAGAAACTGAACTTGTTTGGTCTGCTTGTGTGCATTCCAAGTTCTGATTGGCTCACAGATAGAACCTTATAAAACCAAGTTAGAGTTTGACTTTGCAGATAGACCTTTTTGGTTTTCCAGATAAAAAAAATGCAAAAAACACCTTAGATAGTGTAAATAAGTTACCCCATAATAAGAATGTGTTTATAACTCACTGTGAATAACTAAAATCTTATAATTCCAAGGGGACTGTGTGTGCGTGCGTGCGTATGTGTGCATGCATACAAACATAACTGTAACTGATAGATGTTTGTCTCAGGTTCTGCTTTGTGGACCTGTTGGGCCTAAGCTGCATCAGTTACTGGATGATCAGATTGTAGTTCCTCCTCAGTCCCTTCAAGAGACTGATGAGTTCCACCTTATTCTGGAGTATCAGGCCGGTATGGAATTAATTTGAAGTTATTATGCATCTACAGCTAAATCCACTGCTTTTCAACAAGTTGTTGAACATGTTTCTTTGTCCTAAAGGGGAACAGTGGGGCATGACACAGGCACCTCAAGCTAACCGTTTCATCTTTTCCCATGATGTGGCCAATGGGAAGATGAGTTCTATGGAGATTTTTGCTGCCAGCATTGAAGAGTTCCAGCCAGAGTTGGTAGTTCTCTCTGGCCTGCACATGATGGAGGGAATGGGAAAGAATCTGTGGAGAGAACGGCTCAAAGAGGTTATAATTTCAGTTATACTTTGTCAAAATGTTTATTCACAGAAACAACACACTGGAGTCTGGAGCCTGTCAGACACTTTTGTAGTTTGACATACCTTGACTTTCTATTTTAAAACAATGGGCCTCTTTCATCAATTGTTCTGATGAAGAAACATGTTCTTAAAACCCACTTACACCATTTTCACAATGATTGTCTTTAATCAATGTTTTCTTATTTGGGATTTGTTCTTAGGTGAACATAATCTAGTAACATTCAAGAGCACTCTTACACACTTTTGAGTGCTTACTTGTTTGAGCAAAATAACTGGATATTGAGTCTTCATCAATTTCAAGGTTATGGGACTTTATATATATTTAACATAAATAATCCCAACAAATAACTATTCAACGCATGTTTAATATGTATTTTTTGAAAACATAAAAGTAGCTAAATTGAGTTGAATCACTTGAGCTAAATTGAGTTGAATCAATTGAGTAGTTACAAAAGGTACAAATACCAATGTAAAATGAGACACAGCGATTTTGTAAGCATATCCAGAATTAACTGATGACTTAGCTGATAACTGTTTTTTTGTGTATGTGAAGGCTGTAGTGGCCATCTCTGATGTTCGCAAACAGATTCCCATTCATCTGGAATTGGCCAGCATGACTGACAAGGAATACATGAGCAGCATCATGCAAGAGGTAAATGTGTAGGTTTAATATACGTTTGCTAGTCAAAAGTTTGGACACACCTAGTCATTTGCAGTTTTTTAATGTCACATTTTTACATTATAGAATAATAAGCCAATAACAAGCCAAAAAGTATCAACAAAGCAAAAGGTTTTATATTGCACCCTTTGCTTTGCTGCTGATTTTGCAGGTCAACACCTGGAATGGTTTTTCAACAGTTTTGAAGGATTTCCCATATGTTAAAGGAGAATTCCGGTGTGATATTGACCTAAAGTGTGTTGAAACATGACTCATAGCTCATCTCGGCTTGTCCCCTGCCGAGCCGATGCTACCAACAGTTTTTCGATGGGGGTGCCTCGGGCATCGGCCTAGCCATGCAAATAAATCACTGTTTTACACCATTTACGAGGCTCAAAGTAGCTCCACACTTCATTGGTAGACTTCCGAGGGCCTTGACATTTAAAACGAGACACTGAGAACTTTGAAAAAGCACTGGTAGTTTATTTACAAGACGATTTATACAGACAGTACCTAGCAGCAACTGGAATCCATGCATTTCCACAGAATTATTTTTGGAATCTGATCCCTTATCATACCGGTTCATTCCTACTCGTCGCTCCATTTATCGTGACTAAATTCAAGATGGCGGCGAACGGTAAACTTTGTGAGGTAGTAGAAAATAAATTAACTTTGGCTTTTATTTTGAAACTTGTCTTCACGGCCCTCATGTCATTCACACTCTTGGAGAGTGAAAATAGTCTTTTGAACGTATGCACCGCTATCACCTCTGGTGTAACCAGTTATATTTGTGGAAGCTAATTGTGTCCGCAAAGTTTTAAAAAGTATTAAAAGGTTGGAAAATGTACTAATTGTACATTTTATGAGGTATTACATTTCTTAACTATTTTTTAAACAGGGAATATCCAAATCGCTGCTCCTAGACTTAAGTCCAACAGTGCAACAGTGCAAGAATAAAGTCTAGAGACCAGTATAAAATAAATATGGACATATAAAAACTATATCAGTGCAAGAATGGTTTGACGTAATAGGGTTACAGCCATTATACAAGTATTGATTATAAAGCATTAAGTATTAAGTATAGGTATAAGTGTGGCCACAATCCGGCTGTGGGATGGAGGGAGGGGTTATGCATATGAGCTAATATAGCATGCAAACAGTGAAGCAGTAAGACAGTGGTAAAAAGTGGCTAGTGGACAAACAGTACACAAACATGGAGAGGGTGGAGAGGCAAACAGACTATGCAGAGAAGTCTATCTCTCCTCTTCCCTTTAAGTAAGGCATTGAACAGTTCAATGGCCCTGGGGACAAATGACTTCCTCAGTCTGTCTGTTGTGCAAGGCAGTGAGCGAAGTGTCCAGCTGATCAAGCTCTTCTGCTTTGTAATAGTGCTGTGGAGTGGATGACACTGTTTTGTCCAAAATGTTGATCAGTTTGTTCAGGGTCCTTTTATCAGATATTGAAGTGATGCACTCCAGTTCAGCTCCTACTACAGAGCCAGCTTTCCTTACCAGCCTGTCAAGTCGCCCAGCATCCTTCTTTGTGCTTCCTCCCCAGCATACCACTGCATAGAAGAGGACGCTGGCAACAACTGACTGGTAGAACATCCTGAGGAGCTTGCTGCACACATTGAAGGACCGCAGCCTCCTCAGGAAGTACAGCCTGCTCTGCCCTTTCTTGTAGAGTTCTTCAGTATTGGCTGACCAGTCCAGTTTATTGTCCAGGTGGAGACCCAGATACTTGTAGGTGCTTACCACCTCCACATTGACCCCAACAATGGAGACTGGTAGCAGAGCGGGCTTAGACCTGCAGAAATCCACCACCATCTCCTTGGTCCTTGAAGTGTTGAATTGAAGGTGATTGAGTTTGCACCATTGCACAAAGTCCTCCACCAGGCTCCTGTACTCCTCCTCTTGCTCGTCCCTGATACACCCCGCAATTGCAGTATCGTCAGAAAACTTCTGCATGTCGCATGACTCGGTGTTGTAGCAGAAGTCAGATGTGTACAGGGTGAACAGGACTGGAGAGAGCACAGTTCCCTGTGGGGCTCCGGTGCTGCTGATCACAGTGTCCGAGAGACAGTTCTTCAGTCTAACTGTGGTCGCTCGGGTAATCTGTAATCCAGGTTACCAGGTGAGCGTCCACACCTGTGGACTGAAGTCGTTGTCACGTCATTGTTCGTGGTCACCATGTGGGGGAGGGGTGCAATATCCAGTGATGGTGGGGGGGGCGAAAGCCTGTTGGGGATGACCACCTCCTTGATGTCCCTGTCAAGGCTGCCATGGTCGTGGACACCTCAACAGGCACAGGCAGGGAGGCATCAGGCGGGGGCAGGGCGTGGGGTGATTGGATGTCACCGGGATGCAGAGCTGGAGAGACTGGGAGATGGGGGTAGGGCAGGCACGCAAACAAGAGCAGTGTCTGAGTCAGCAGGGGGTGGTGGACAGACCACTGCCATTGGAGCTGGTGCAGGGCAATCAAACCTGTTGTAAAAGTGGTTCAACTGGTTCGCCCTATCCAGATCTCCCTCCACAGAGCTGCTGCCCTTCTTAAGGCCAGTGATGGTCTTCATTCCATACCTCCTTGATCTTGAAAGATCTGACCCCCAGTCAGTCCTCAGTTATGCGTCAAATCGATGGCGTAGCCCCACAGAGCCCTGTGCATTGCTGTGTAGCCTCTCCTAGCTTACGGCTGATGAAAGCCTCTTGACGGTTTGTGCACACATAATTTGTGTGCTATAAGTGGGGTAATAGACTGTGAAGATTGCCTCAAAAAGGACCCAAAGCTGTCATCTTTGCCCATATGAGGAGATCCTGGAGATATCTGAAGCTAACTACTTATTGCAAGTTGCACTGCAAGTTAGCTCCCATGTAGAGAATATCAGAGTTCCCCGTCTTAACGTACCGAAGATCACTAAACTCAGTCAAAGTCAGATGACAAAAGTGTGTAGGGCAAAACGTCTGTATTTCAGACTTTTTCATCACTGCGAGAGTTTAACAGGTGCGATTGCACAGTTTTAAAAACAAATGTTAAGGGTTGTTTTAAGAACATGTTTGTGCATGCCCATACCCAGCCACTCTGAAATAGACAAAGGTGATTCAAAACGAGTCAGAAAGTCGAGACAGGACCCATCGTCAAAATTTCGGTGTCCACCACTCTGAGTCTCTTTTCTTTTTTGACTTGTCTTATGCAAAGCTGTTGTTAAAGGCTGTTGTTGAAGGCTCCAGCAGGCTTGATAGGTTCACCCTTTATTTGCCCAGCATGGGTCATTACGCTTCAGCCAAATCCACTGGCTGCTGCTTTCTGCTGCCTCCGAGATTCCGCTAATGGTCTTCCTCAAGGCCTGACCACAGCTCCCGAGCTCTTTTAGCAGTCTGATGGTAGACAATGAAAGTAATTGTGGGTGGATATAATTACTTGAAAAAAAATTACAGCAGACTTCGGCAGAATTCTAGGTATTCAAGATTCAGGCTTTACTTTACAATAACGCGCGTCAAGGGAGAATACAGCCTTCAGTTCAGAAGCATCGACTACCATTCTAACTACTACCGGAGGAGACTGGCCTTTTATGCTCAATTTGCAAGGTGGTTCAAGAGGATGTCATAGGTACAACATCCTGTGATTGGCTTTCTCTTCCCGCCGTTCAGTCAGCCACACCCAGACACACCTACACACACCTATTTGCCATTAACATATTAGGCAGGCTCCTCAGGTAGAAATGTTATACAAGATGTTCTAAACATTCTTACACTTAATTCATTGTACTCCTTGTACTGAGACTATAAAAATGATACCAAACATGAATACATTTACAGTTAATAACACAAACATATAATTCAGCTAAAGTTTTAACCTAGGGTCTTTGTCTACCCAAAGATAGAACAAAGGAGCTTGTGGAACAGATGGTATAAGCAAAAGGTGCCCAGTGGGGAGCATTTTACACCTACATCTGCATTGAATAGATCAAAGCAAGAAAGACAGAATGTTTCAATGTAAATGGAGCTAAGCCTCCATCTAGTCTGGAGCAAGAAAATGTCATAAAAAAAAAAATTCCATCAACAAAGCCACAAATCCTCTGCATCCTACCTCAACTGGATAGACTTTGGTGTTGGTGATAGACACGCTGCTTTGCTTCTGCTGCTAGCTCTGCATAACGTAGCTTCTTACGCTCATAGGCCTCTTCTATCAGGGGACTGTGAGCTCAATGCAAAGGGGACCTCAGTACCAGGTCTGGCCAACAAATATGCAGACTTATCATGCTTATTATAATAGGTCTAGTATGAAGTGTCCATTAGGTCTATGAAATATTCAGAGATGTCTGAAAGAAAACTCATATAGGTTGCTAGATTAATGCTAGGGTACTTGGGATGGTTGCTAGGGTGTTGCTAGGGTTGATGGTGGTTGCTATGCTAAATGAAGCGGTTGCTATGCTGGTTGCTTGGGTAATGATGTTGGTTGCTGTGACTGTTGTTAGGTTGACATTATAATAGTGGTTGTTAGGTAGTTGCTAGCATAATTAAGATGGTTGTTAGGGTAAACATAATGGTTTCTAGGTAGTAGAGAAAGAGAGCCTTTGAAGTTAAGCAGTTAACCCTTAGTGGCCGACAGATTGCGTCGAGCAGTACTTGTCTCACAGATGTGTCATATCACATGAAAGAGTGCAATGCAAATGAAATGCAGAGACCAAATTTCCCTCACAGGATCAAAAGAGTATATATACTTCTATATATTTCTTAGTTGGACGAAGCAATTAAAAAGACTACCCTATAGAAACTAGGCCTAGTCATTCACACTGAGCCCTTTCACACTGCCAAAATCCCCGCATTTTTGGCGGTACGAAGATGTCTCGCCAAATTTACTACCAAGCACCCATTTTGCTGAGAAAATTTATTTCGGCACCAGTGTGAATGCATTAGTATAGTATAGTATAGTATAGTATAGTGTATATACTCTTTTGATCCCGTGAGGGAAATTTGGTCTCTGCATTTATCCCAATCCGTGAATTAGTGAAACACACACAGCACACAGTGTACACACAGTGAGGTGAAGCACACACTAATCCCGGCGCAGTGAGCTGCCTGCATCAACAGTGGCGCTCGGGGAGCAGTGAGGGGTTAGGTGCCTTGCTCAAGGGCACTTCAGCCGTGCCTACTGGTCGGGGTTCAAACCGGCAACCCTCCGGTTACAGGTCCGAAGTGCTAACCAGTAGGCCACGGCTGCCCCATTAAAGGGGAATCTGGGGGGGGCATTTTGATGCTACATCATGTCCAGCCCACCACAGGAGATTGCAAATCTGACTGATCAAAAGCAGCAATAGCAGAGACAGCACATTATGACAATCCTTAAATTCACAAAGTCTCCAGTAATTTAACGCCTGCTAGAGTTGACTGTAGTTCGGTATGCAATCGGTTGCCATAATAGGCTATCCTAAAATCCAGCGATAAAACAAAGCATGAACTCATGAGCGTCTGTCCTATCTGTCCTATCCTCTGATTTTAATGTTTACAGATATCTAGGCGATATTTGTAACATTTATTTTGTATTTGGCCAGTTATAAATTCATGTATTGAACACATTGTGAAACCTAAACCTAAAGTTGGAGACATGCATATAGACATTGCTGCAAATTTAAAACCGGATTACTCTGGAATGGCCAACTGTACACCTTTGTGTTCGGTAAGGTCTGCTGTTTATTCTGATATATGGTTTGTCATGTGTTGAGAAGTTTGTGAAGTATTCCACCGAGATGAATGGGTAGGGAGATGGGCACAGAATGTAATATGATTAGATTAAAGTTACTTTTCTCGCAAACCGTTTACCATAACAACTAGCGACTAACATTGTTTAAAAGCTGAGAAAAAGGCTCTTTCATGTGATACATGTGATATCTGTGTGATGATGAGTAGGCTACTTTGCGAGTAGAATGGTTGAATTTGGACGCACTCTCTTTTTTGCCGTGTGCTGTCACTTTCTCCACTGCGTAAAAGACTACATTAATTTGCGCTGTGAATGCTAAGCTTAATTTGCCAGGCCATAGGCTAAATAAAAATCGCTAGTCAGACGTAACGCAGAATTTTGAAAAAAGGGGGCACCAAGGCCACAGTAGCCTGTGAAATTTCGGATTTTCAAAGGGGCATCATGGCCAACGCAGGGGGCAACTCTTCTCTTCAATTTCCCTTACAAATTACTTTTTATTGTCTGAAGACATCGATCGCAAGAATCTAACATTCTAAGCAAAAGCGACAAAGCTACTTTACTTGCATTTGTAGGGTACTAAAAATGTGTGCAACAGCTAACCAAAGTGTTGTCGGTTCTCCCGCCATGGTTTTGGAAATCACACACCTGCTGTATCTGACTCACTCTACACGCCCCCTGTTGCACGTCACGTTTTAATTTGCTAGCTGATCCTGCCTCCTGGCTCCCCAAAATGCCGGATCATGTGAACAGATTACCAGGCCGGCAAATTTTCAACTCGTTTTCAGACACACAATCCTGCAAAAAGACGTCTCCCCTTCCCGCAAATTTTGCTTGATCTCTGTGTGAAAAGGGCTACTGTTATTTTTTGTCAATAGGCAAAATACATAGTAGCTTATTGTTTAAAAACGGAAATTATTTGAGAAATCGTGATTTATCTTGAGATCGGATAAAAAAAATAGATTAAAATGGAGAATTTGTCTGCAGCACTGGAGACTTGAGATTAATGGCAGCAGTGTGCTTTCATGAAGGTAATTGGTGATTACTTTAAAGAATCTAAAATATGAAACTTTTTTTTCTAATATTTTTGTGTTATGTTGTAGTTTAGATCATTTCAGTATTGTTCTACAATGTAGGAAATAGTCTAAATTAAAGGAGAATTCCGGTGTGATATTGACCTAAAGTGTATTGAAACATGATACCGAGTGTGAACGTATGTCTCATAGCCCATCTCGGCTTGTCCCCTGCACTCCAAAATCTGGCGCTAGTTAGCCGATGCTACCAACAGCTTTTTCAATAGTGGTGCTTCGGCATCGGGCTAGCCATGCAAATAAATCACTGTTTTACACCCATTTCCGAGGCTCAATGTATCTCCACACTTCATTGGTAGACTTCCGAGGGCCCTGACATTTAAAACGAGACATTGAGAACTTTGAAAAAGCACTGGTAGTTTACTTACAAGACGATTTATACAGACAGTATCTTCACAAAGTTTAGCGTTTGCAGCCATCTTGAATGAACTTCAGCAACTGGAATCCATGCATTTCCACTGAATTATTTTTGGAATCTGATCCCTTATCATACCTGTTCATTCTTACTCGTTGCTCGACTTATCGTGACTAAATTCAAGATGGCTGCAAACGCTAAACTTCGTGAAGATACTGTCTGTATGAGTCGTCTTGTAAGTAAATTACCAGTGCTTTTTCAAAGTTCTCAATGTCTCGTTTTAAATGTCAGGGCCCTCGGAAATCTACCAATGAAGTGTGGAGATACATTGAGCCTCGGAAATGGGTGTAAAACAGTGATTTATTTGCATGGCTAGCCCGATGCCGAAGCACCACTATTGAAAAAGCTGTTGGTAGCATCGGCTAACTAGCGCCAGATTTTGGAGTGCAGGGGACAAGCCGAGATGGGCTATGAGACATACGTTCACACTCGGTATCATGTTTCAATACACTTTAGATCAATATCACACCGGAATTCTCCTTTAAGACAATTCTAGTAGAATCTATGAGTAGTTTTGTCCAAACTTTTGGACTGGTACTGTACAACTACCCTGGAAATCCAGAGTTCTCGCAGGAGCACAATGGAATTGTCAATTGGCAATGAGCAATGATGCACGTTACTTTTCCCCCTTTCATCCCATCGAACCAATCAAATCGTATGTGATATAGGTGGGCCAGAGGCGAGCTAAATTGATGACTACAGTGCTGCAACGTTGGAAACATTGATCGTAGTGTTATCCAATTGTGTCGAAGTCCGGAATCATTCAAAGTAAACATTGGTCTAGTGTTATCCAATTGCGTGCAGTGAGATTTTCAAATGCATGCTTGGTGCCGCCCCTCTAGTTGGGCCATTACATTGTTCGTGACCAGACCCTTAATCTTTCTAGATTACCAGGGTCTGGATTTTCCAGGCTACTGTACAACCTCAATTCCAAAAAAGTTTGGACGCTGTGTGAAATGTGAATAAAAGCAAAATGATATGATTTACAAATCATGTTAACCTTACATTTAATTGACAATACTTCAATATTAATATGTTGTCTATGTCCTTTTTGTAGCTAAATATTGGTTTATGATATCAGTGTCACTTGATATTCATTTCTATACAAACCAAGATGGTGGATTCCTACAGAAACGCAAGCACCCACCCCATAAATGTATCTAAATTATCTCTTTACCAAAAAGGACATTGTACTCGAAGAGCTGTAAACAGTGTTGAAAGGCAGAAATAAGGCACCCACCAGCCCAGCACCAAACTCTGAGCACGCAAAATCGGATATTTTAGGTAGTAAAAGCTCCCGTTAAGGCGAGACACTACAGGTGAATAGGGTAAAATTTTTAACAAGCAGATATCACTATGAAACTTCCCCAGTTGATTACTTACATTAATATGAGAAAAAAATGTATTACAAGTTTGCTGTAATTTAATGTTTACATATGCAAATTAGGCATTATCTAATTAAATATGCGCTAATTTGCATACATTTTAAGGCACGAAACCTGAGCATTGGATACAGCTAGGTTCAAAATGATGTTTTCATTGTGTTCAGATATTAGATGGGGAAACATTTACAGAAGGATTTATGAATATCTACTTTTGTTATCCTGTAAATCAGAAAATTATGTCACTAGCCCTAAAAAATCGATTTTTTTCCATGTTTTTAGGCATAAAATGTCATGTAAGTCAGGCTAGGAATAATATATCAACAAACCTCTCTGTAGAAATCTTCGACATATAGTTAGGCATAAGTCTAGAAAGTTTGGTGTATGTACGTGCTTCTGAAGTGGAGTTTTTGAGCTCAGAGTGTGAGAGAAAACTCATTTTGAGAAAACAGCCTTGAAAGACAGCCAATGAGATTCCGTTCTCAGCCTAGACTCGCCTTTGAACTTTCGCGATTGGTTGCTGATACAAAGGAAGTGTCCATATATGGATCACATAGCGTGATACAGGAAAAACAGAGCTTTCCAACGGTAGTACACATGATATGTTTTGGACCACGGTCGCGGGAGTGCATGCAAGGATAGAATGCTAACTTTTGCTGAATTTAGGAGAAATATACAGGCGCGAGTAGACACAATATAATGAAATAAACACCTAAATGTGTAAATCAGACTTTTTTGTTGTAGTAGTGTGATAGAATACATGCTAAGGTAACATACTAGCTCAAAATCTCGAAATTGACCAGTGCATGAAAAAACGATGTTTTCACCTGCCGTGTCTCGCCTTAAGAACCAACCTGATTTTGTTCAAATCTACACACTTATGGCTACTGAAAAATGTAAGGTTCATCAATCAATTTTTTTTTTTAAGTATTAAAAAAACATCTTTATTTTCAAATGTTCAAACGAAAGGGGTGGAAAATGGTACTTTTAGAATATGTCTAGAAGAGTAATTTCTACTTTAATTACATTTGTGCCAGACATGACATGCAGTTGTACCATCTGCTCTGTTAGCAGGTCATCCCCATAGTGAACTCCATCGGGCTGAATGAACAGGAGTTGCTGTTCTTGTCCCAGGCGGGAAGAGGCCCACACTCTGAGCTGAAGACTTGGGATGGCTTACCAGATGTGGGTCGTGTCAGTGACATACTTCTGTGGATCCTCAAGCAGCATGGTCGCAGTGATCCAAGTTCAGAGGCTGACCTTACACGCATCCATTTCCACACATTGTCTTATCACATTTTGGCTACAGTCGATGGATACTGGGGCAACCAGGTCGCAGCTGTGGCAGCTGGGGCACGTGTGGCTAGCTGTCAAGCTTGTGGCATCCAGGCCATTGATGTCCAAAAAGTGATCCTCAAAGCCCCACACACATTTTACAGCTCTCATAGTGAGCCCAGGGAGCAACTGAATATCAGTCCAAATCAGCCTGTCACAATATGGCACCGTGATAATGTGACCTTCTATCTGACCCCTGTTCTGGTGTGTAAACAACCTCTGCGGACAGTGGGGTTAGGTGATGCCATCTCTGCTGAGGGACTCTTTTATTCAGAAATGCTGTCACATGAGCTCTAAGGACCTGCTATAAAGTTGATCATGGCTCTTCATCTATAGTTACTTGTACATGGTACTGTTACAGAACAATATTCTGTCAAAAAATGTCCACTGTTAGGTTTCTAGTGATGTCCTGTTTTATGCAGTGGATCTCAGAATCATTTCTTCACACTCCAAAATATGTTGATTTTTTTTAACAGTAATAAGTCAATACATTTATGTTCACTTTCCTTGTTAATTGTCCTGTCATACATTTTGTTGTATGTGTCAAGCAGGTCAGTACCCAGTACATGTCCTTATTGATAAATGCTGAACTTCAGCACAAGTTGTAGCTACTAATAGGTAAGGACCATAGGCAGAGACGGGAAGAAATTTGAATGTCCTCATGTAAAGAAACTAGTCTTAATCCCATAGTGCAATATGTCCTTTTTACCATAACGTTTCCAAAGTGTCATTGAGTACAGGATTTTAGTTGTCTTAAGGTTCAGGCGCCTTCTACCAGCATTATACTACACTTTGTGAAGTTTTTTTTTTTTTTTTTAATGGATTTGTTCTGTGTTGATGTCAGAGAAAAGAAATGTATAGAGGTATAGTTGGAATAACACCATGGTCAGAATAACACTTCAGGTATTTAAACATTTTTGTTATTGGCTGTTCTTACTCAGCTCATGAAACCTCTTTCAATGTATAGATTCTCATGTAAAAGTTTTCCCTTTCACAATTTTCTTAAAAAATCAGAAATCTGCCATTATGTCGATATTCTCTCTTTAGTTAAATTCTTTTAATTTTTTTCTCACCAAGTTTTTAAGCATAAGGTTTTTTTTACACATTGTGATTGAAATAATAAATCACACATGTGAATCTTGGAGAAACTTTGACTTTTGTGGACCCCAGATAGTTAAAATGATGAGCCGCTGTGGCAGTAATAGATTTTTAAAAAGCGTACTAATAAATACGAAATACAAAGCAAAATATGTGCTTCAAGTCATTTTTATACCTCCATATATTTTCCCCTCCAAGACGGGGATCAAACCCAATGGGATTGGGATTAACCTATACCTAATATCATTCCAATTTCTGACTTTCTAGGTATATGGAACATGGCATTATCCCTGAGGGGCAATTTACCTCACAGCTAACAGAAAAAAGGAATCCTCAAGACAAACAGATAAACAATCAATTACATAAAGCTATCCAGATGGACAATAGTAACAGGAAAAGGAGGTTTGGCATATGTGTTTATGTGTCAAACACACACATAAACACACACACTTAACACCACCATCTACAAGCCGATTGGTGTACAGTTAATAAATGTATACATAAAGTAAAGTAGGAGAGAGGCCGCACTATGCATATATATGTTGTGCCGGGTCACCCGAGCCGTACTCAAATTCAGTCCTCTCTGTGACACACAACACCAGACAACGTTACATTTTACAGATACAGCCACAGCCCCCAGCGTAATGCAGTAGTGTCTAAGCAGGTGATACATAGCCGGGCCAGGCCCATCACCAGATATCCCACCCCAGCTAATCCCACAAACAGAAGTGGCCGATTCACAAATAGCCACACAGACACCAGCCGAATAACAGGAAATTACTCACACAGATAACAAAAATAATGTCAATGAGAAAAATAAATAACATTAAAGGATAATTGCGGTGTGATATTGACCTAAAGTGTGTTGAAACATGATACCAAGTGTGAATGTATGTCTCATAGCCCATCTCGGCTTGTCCCCTGCACTCCAAAATCTGGCGCTAGTTAGCCGATGCTACCAACAGCTTTTTCAATGGTGATGCTTCGGCATCGGGCTAGCCATGCAAATAAATCACTGTTTTACACCATTTACGAGGCTCAATGTATCTCCACACTTCATTGGTAGACTTCCGAGGGCCCTGACATTTAAAACGAGACATTGAGAACTTTGAAAAAGCACTGGTAATTTACTTACAAGACGATTCATACAGACAGTATCTTCACGAAGTTTAGCGTTTGCAGCCATCTTGAATTTAGTCACGATAAGTCGAGCGACAAGTAAGAATGAACAGGTATGATAAGGGATCAGATTCCAAAAATAATTCAGTGGAAATGCATGGATTCCAGTTTCTTCCAGTAGCAGCAGGCCCTCGGAAGTCTACCAATGAAGTGTGGAGATACATTGAGCCTCGTAAATGGTGTAAAACAGTGATTTATTTGCATGGCTAGCCCGATGCCGAAGCACCACCATTGAAAAAGCTGTTGGTAGCATCGGCTAACTAGCGCCAGATTTTGGAGTGCAGGGGACAAGCTGAGATGGGCTATGAGACATACGTTCACACTCGGTATCATGTTTCAACACACTTTAGGTCAATATCACACCGGAATTCTCCTTTAACACCCCATAAGAAAATGACATGCATATAAAGTTGCCATAGCAGCCTGCAATTTATTGAATCAATTTTCACACAGCACTGCGCACTACTAATCACACCCAATACTCAGTTTCTCAATCACGGTAGTCCATTCATAAGGGTATTGTCTGTTCTGCCACTCAAGTCACCCAATAAGAGGGGCTCAGTACACACCTGCCCCCTAGATGGGCGTCGTGCGCAACCCGCAAGAAGAGAGAAAAGAAACAACTTGGTCGACGACTTCTCCACGACGACCAAAACACATAAATTCCACAAAGCACTCAGTCCCTCTAGGCCAATCACGAACCAGAGTTGAGAGAAGGGGCGGGGCACTCAGTCCACTTTCTGTCGTTCCCAGAGTTGAGCCAGCCGTGTCTTCCTATTCCAGCTTTTTCTCCTAGTCACTGCTAAAAGAAGGAAAAACACTCAGTGTCCACTCACAGTCATCTGCCAGCCCATTCACTGAGCGACAAATTATGATCACTTCCCTTAGCTGTGCATTGACTGGAACATCTTGCACTCCACGCCCAACTTCAGTCGCGCTGCATGCAAACTCTCCCGTCCGCTCCTCAAAGTGCTGATCCTCTCCCTCGCAGGCTGGAAACGTGACAAGACAAACACTCAGACAGCTACGGGCTAGACAGCGGCCCACTCATTCATCACAGGTGAGAAATATTACTCCCCTTTAGTAGGTGACAGTGTAGCGGGGCTCTACAGTCAAAATGTCGAATGAACTGTCTGGGGCCGGGGTTTGTGCATGTGTGTGTGTATGCTTGTGAGACGTTCCTCCACAGGTGCTGCCGATAATGGAGACAATTGACAAGACCCGTGATTGGTGGCTGGAGGGGATAAAAGCTGACTGGGCCCTCTCATCGGTGCGTTCCCTTTATCTGCAACAGGCGCCCGGATACTTCACGCACCGCAACCCACGAGAGCCGAGACGTCGGGATTACCGCCTCTGACTTCCCAGCTACAACGGCGAATTGACCAAACATCCGCTCGGACACCGTGAGGGCCGCGAAAGGATTATCCAACGCATCCGATTCTTCACGTGAAGGAAAGTAATTGTGCCGTTGTCTTGTGAGTGGGTTTTACCCCGCGATTTATTGTGGCTACTTTGCTGATTCACTTCCTCCTCCTCGCAGTTCCTGGTGGAGTGCCGACTGTTGACATTCAAGAAGGAGCATTGGCGACGAGAGGCGCAAGCTACCCTGTTTCAGTGCGAGAGGCAAGGAGGCCGAGGCGGCGGCGACTTCCTGGTTCTGTGTTGTGGATTACGAACTGTGGGCTGGGTCGTGAGTGGTTGCTGGACTATTCATTCATCCTCTGTACAAACAATTGTGTGTTACTAGGCTGGCTATAGTTAAGATAGAATGTCAGGCTGCTCGCTACAGTTTGTTTAGAAGTGTGTGCAGGGTGGGGGAATCCATTGTGTAAACAGGACTTTAACGTAGTAGCAATTAACTGTGTGTGCGTGTCACCCTTTGGATTAACGTGTTGTGCTAGTTTGATTGAATACTTCTACTATTTACATTTGTGGCTATTCTGCCCTTGTTTTCACAATAGTGTGATCTTTTGTGGGTGCGTGTGATGTGATTTTGTGCACGAGTGTGAATCGCTAGTAATAGGCCTACCTGCGTTAGAGTAACTGTGACTATATGATTTCTCTCCCCTCTAGAGGGCGCCAGATCCTCCACACTGGTTTAAAGCAGTATTGTGTAGCTGCTTGCACTTAACTAGCTGCTATCCCTAGATTTTCCACACTGGTTTGAAGCAGTAGCGTTTAGTCACTTGCACCTAGCTAGCTGCTATCCCTAGATCTTTCATACTGGTTTGAAGTAGTTAACTGGCTACTAGCCCTAGATCTTCCACACTGGTTTAAAACAGTATTTTGTAGCTGCTGACATTTAACTAGCTGCCATCCCTAGATCTCCCACACTGGTTTGAAGTAGTTAACTAGCTACTTTCTCTAGATCTTCCACACTGGTTTGAAGTATCAGGACCTAGTTACTTATACATATATGTATTGTGTGTGTTTTTATATGCCTTTTTTAATGTTGTAATAAAACTGAGTTTTATATATATCCAGTGTGTCTGTTGTTGTACCTCAAGGGTCAGTAGCATAATTCCTGCTCCCGTTACAATGCTCAATTCTTTTTCAACAAGTCAAAATGGGCGGAGCAAGATATTTCGTCGTAGTTCATGTCTATGGGCACGAAATGGGGATCGAATCCTGTCTGCATAAAGAGGTGTGTCGATGACGTATTGATGAGCGTACAACCGGCCAACAGTAGCGGCATAAATAACCGGCGCACACCTGATATAAGGTCGATTTTTTTCCAGACTGGAATGCTCAAAAATGCTAAAAATGTACCTGAAATATTCAGAAGGGTTTGAGGATCATGAAAACGTGCCCAAAATTCACATTCCTAACTCTATAGAACCAAGATCTTAGCATATGTGGTGAAATTCTGAGCTATGGCCATAGACTTCAATGGAGCAGTCGCTTCCTCTCCTCTGCATAAAGGAATTTGACCCCCCCTCGTGCGATCCGGGTTCCCGGAAGTGGCTCCTGATGAAATAACTTGCTCCGCCTTAAACGTTCCACATACTCGACGCACCCGACCGGTAGCGCGACAATGTGACGTCACAGAAGCGCCGTAACCATTTATACTCGCGCATCGTGGTCATGACACTAGTTGCAATATTCTCGTGAACAGAGGTGTCGCTGTTGTGAAAAGATTAACGCTAACTACATTACACAGCAGAAGAAGCTGCATTAAGAAACACTAGTAGCAGAGAATGTAAACGGGCTCTGCTATTATCTAGCCTCTGTGATGGTACTTCAGACTTTGGTTGCTACTATTCACAACTACCACCATCATTATCATCTAGTTTCCAAGGTGTGCGCACAGGTAGATAGATAGATGGATATATAGATAGATACTTTAGTCATCCCAAGGGAAATTTTTAAAATTTAAACAGTTTAGTTAGCTGGCTAGCTAGCTAGCAGCTGGATGAGTTGTGTAATTTCCTGAAGTGGAAAGAGATTTTGTTCATGTGTTGCAACTCTCGCTGGTAACTTTGTTAACTTATCCAGCAAACTATTAAAAATTCACGACTGTAACAAAACACTGCAACTCTCGCTTGCCCTCGAACTAGTCCATCTTCTTGTTTCCACTTTGTCGCGCTCGTCTGAAAAAAAAATGAGTGGTGCGCTACCTCGCGCTACCTGGCTAAAATCCTGGCGCGCCAGCAAGATCTACGTCATTTTGACGTCACGGTGTCGCGCTACCGGTCGGGTGCGTCGAGTATGTAGAAGCCCTTAACAATCTTTGATGCAAATGAGCTGTTGACATGCCCCACTCCGGAACTGATGTGGCGATCTAGTATTCTCAGCCACTCCCCCACCCAAGTTGCTCTACACGAGAATGTGACGTAATTCCCCAGCTATAGGGAGGGAAAGTGAAAACCAGCACCCCATAGACCTATTTTAAAAAATATATATTGTGAAGCCAAATCAGCGATGTTATCCACCAAACATATTTTTCAGTGTCTATACAGTAATAATCTTCTAACTGTGAAAATGTCAGACCCTATTTTGCCTTATTTAAAAAAATCGAAATTGCTCCTTTTGTTTCATAAACGAACTACAAAAGAAGTCACGTGACTTTACCCTTCGACGTTACTCACGGTAGCATGGTTTCTTTATTAGCCTGGTTAGCATTGACACTTAACACTTACTGCCAGCTCTTCATGTGAGTAGAAGCACAACACCAGTTATCCAGACATAAAGGTTATCACCACGCGGTTTACATCACATTCCGTTATTACAAAAATATGTTAAGCCAGTTAAGCAAGCTGCCATATTGATCAGTTAGAGATTAAGCGCCCAAACCTGTGACGTCACATGCAACTGTAGTTCGTTATCACCATGTTACGACAAAAACTCAAAACAATTCAACTGATCCTAAAAATAAGGTATGACCAATTGAAGCAATAGAGGTGACCCCAGTGCCTAACATATGGAAGGCATTAAATTAAGATCCCAATGTGCACCGAGATATATTTTTTCTAAAAAAAAATCCTATCCACTCCGCTAAACTCTAGGAACGCAACCACTAGATGGCGATGAGATTACTTTCCCTCCCTATAGCGTTCCAGTTTGTTTTCACTACACGACAAGTTGAAAAGAACATGTCAATGCGAAATCATAATAAAAATGTACGTTTTTTTTACGAACACTAACATTTCAAGTCAACTCCGTTGTTGCAAGCCTTACATGTCAATAATATGTTACCATTTTTGCCTATTTCAATTTTAAGAGCGGTCACGTTTTTCTCGAGCCACGAGGGGCAGGCTAGTCATTGTTATTGTTAGCGACATATAGGGTTGCCAACTTTCTGATATGAAAATAAGGAACGGGGGGGGGGTTTCGATAATATACTTCAGTAAGTACACCGGCATCCACTTCAGTTAGTGTGGGGGGGGGGAGTATTGAAATTATGTATGTATTATTGTACTAAATAGTGCATCATTTTACAAAATTGTGAGCTATTATTTACTAAAATGCGCACATAATATACTACATTCTATAGCCACTAGCCTACTCATTTTCTATCTGGTGCAAAACAAGAATCATTTCGATGCAAAAACATTTGATAAAGAAATAACTGTTTGTAGCCTATTATACTCAAACCAAATAACTCTGAAAACTGAACTGGCGGATATGCTGTCATAGAAAAAAAATATATTGAACATCACAAGCAGCTCCAAAAGCTCTGAATTTGGTGAAGCCTTATTTTATTTCTGGCTTTTTTCTGTCTTTTCTTTTTCTGTTTTTTCTTATGCACTGTAAAACTCATGACAAGACATGTCATCTCACGCTACCCTATCAGCGCAATATACGTGACTCGCAGTGGCTCAAACGAAAAGTGCATTCTCTGTTGGGATAGTGGAATACTGATCTGTCATGGATTTCCACGAGTTGATTCTCAATAATATGGAACAAAATGCGTTCCGTATCAGTTCAATATGGAACACATATTTTTCCTTGCAAATACGGGACGATTCCGTATTTTACGGAACGGTTGGCAACCCTAGCGACATAGCCTCTTTAGCAAACCAGCACGAAAAACAAAGCTTTACATTGTATTGCACGCAAAGCAAGACCATGCAATGTATAAATTGGTGACTGGATTAAAGCAGCAATGTAGTCAAGTGTGTAAGAGCGTTTGAAATCGACATTAAATCGACCAACATAGTACAAATACAAAAAAAAAGTACATCTCAACTTCAGCAATTATGGGCACAGCCATCTTTGTTTTCAACTCACACGTTCAGCTCGGTGCACTATCAAGTACCCCGAGTTGGACATCTGATATTCCGACCTAAAGAGGGCGTGTCTCGGTGAAATGACGCAAGACAACAGGGAAATTTCACACTTTCCAACTCGGACAAGTTTACTGGATCGCTACATGATTCCATGTTTACGTCAATGGACAGCATGGTCGAAAGCCAGGGAATAGGAGTCGGTTGGTCCATCAGAGAGCATCCGACTGCCAGTGATAAAATGCAATTTGTTATGCAGGAATAATAATGAATGTGTGACAAACGTCATTGTTGGTTCTGTTTGAATGTCCGTATGTAGTTTATTGTAAATGTATTATTTATGAGTTTAGCCGAAACGTCTACTAAATACAATAACCATAGCATAATCAATTCAGACACCTGCATGTATGATGTAACCTGGCTTAGCAATGTTAAATGATAATGAGTAGAGCCTATTTCAGAGTTTTAAAGCATTTGTGAAATTGGCTGCCTACTACCAGGTGGCCTGGGTTGCTTCCAGGGTATGCTAGGCTACGTTATATGTACCTCGTACCTACAGTCAAATTACAGCCGCGGGGAAATCATGGGAATTTTCAGATGGGGGGTGGGTAGTCAGTGCCCTATATGGTGCTGGGGGTAGTAACATTCAATAATGGAGATTTCTGACTAGATCACAGAAGTGCATAGTTTCTGACATTAACCTCTCTCAGCTAACCCACAAAAACATTTTTTTTTAATAATTTTTTTTTTTTTTTTTAATTCAGGGTTTTTTTTATTTTATTTTTTTATTATGAATAAACATTGGTACATCAACAAACATAGTACAAGTTAAAAATCACGATGGTACCATGAAAAATTCAACATTACATAGATAGACAAAAAAACATGTCTGCAATTCAGACGCTAGGGAAGGTTATAAGAGATCACAAAGCTTAACCAAAACAAAATGTACAGGCTACTACTATATTGATTAATGTACTGTTTAAGCTCATTCTTATAGGCCATAAAAGAGGGCTTGCTACCAATAAACTTACATTTGTGAAATTTATCTAAGAGAATAAATAGAATAATTATGTATGTGTGTTCATTTTCAACTTCTGACAAGCCAAACAATATACATTTTCAAAACAGCACAACATTTTCACCAATATTTTCTGAAATAAAAAAAAAAAATCCTGCCAGAATTTGCGGGTGAAGGGGCAGTGCCAAAATAAATGTACAGAACTTTCCTGACGGGTGTGACAGAAGCTACAATTCATATCAATATCTAGTTTGTATCTCTTTACAATATAAGACTTAGCTGGGTAAATTCTATGAATGAGTTTAAATGAGACTTCCTTAACCTTATTAGTAATACAGTATTTGTTAGGAAGAACCTAAACCCTCCTTCACCTAACCCCATCCACAAGCTGATTCCAACACGACACTGCTAGGCCTGTCAAACTCGATTCCTTTTAAGGATCCGGGTTATTCTGAGTCACTCACTAAACTGATCCGGATTGAACGAGTCACTTGAGTCACTTGAGTCAGTATTGCTAAATCGCAAGGAAATTCAGTCCTACTTCAAGCAGTGCAGTGGGGTGCTTCATTTTTAAGTGCCTTCTCATGTTGGATGTGGATCCTCCATGATTTGAAACCAGGTTTTTGCAGTACTTGCATTTAGCCTTTAGAGTTTTGCTCTCCTGGTCGAAGTGCATCCACAAATTGTTCATCTTTCTGGTGCTCATGTTCAGAAACTTCTTGAAATTAACCTCCAAATTGTCTTGACACCACTCTCACTTTTCTTGTCACTTCTCTTTGAGGTGTTTTTGGACTTGTGGGTTGGGGACTACCCTCTTACCTCCCAATCAGATAAGCCTGTTACTGGGGTAAGGGGTCAAGGGGGCCGGTCAAGTACATTACCGCGGCAACTTCACTCATGTAGCTTTCCGTTCAGCCAATAATAATAAATTATTATTATTATTATTATTACTACTACTACTATTATTCTCATTAGGCCTATTTTTATTATCACCTTGACACGAGTAGAAACTATGCTACTCGCTCATCTACAGATCTACTCATGACAACGTAGCCGGCTGATTCGACTGACTCGCACTCATAATGCAGGTAACCGGCCCAGCTTATCCGACTGACCCAGGTAGGCTAGCCTACTCAAGCAGCTCCAAGCACAGCTTGCAATGTTTCGGACTGTCTTTGTGACCTAATTGCATTTTAAAGTAGGCTATGCCTACGTGCAGAACATTGTATGTTATTTCAGAAGTTAAAGAATGGCTTTTGTTGTGGATTTTCTTGTCACCTTGACGAGGAGTTACTCGCTCGTCTACAAATCCGCTCATGACAACGTAGCCGGCTGATTCGGCTGACTTGCACTCATAACAACATAACGTAACCGGCCCGCCCGGCTGATCCGACTGACCCGGGTAGATAGCCTACTCAAGCAGCTCCATGAGTGTGCAGTTTGGACTGTCTGCACGACCTAATTGCATTTAATATGCTACATCTATACTAGATAGATAGATAGATACTTTATTGATCCCCGAGGGGAAATTCAGGGGGGTCTCAGTAGCATACAGACATCACACACAACATGCATTTACAGCAGAAATGGTAAATATAAGTATAAGTATAAACATATAACCAAACTCCACTGTACAATAGAGACAGTAGGAGATAAGAAAAACTAACAAAACTAAATACTAAATATACTATATAAATAAATGTAAAAAATCCAGTGTGCTTGAGGGTGATCAAGCATGAGACGCTTGTAGTGACAGGGCCTGTAGTTCTGTGTGCATGGTGAGGTGCTTAAGAGAGTGAGTGTCATGGTGAAGGTGCAAAAAGTAGTCCAACAGTAGTCCTTTAGTTATGTGTGCATGGTAAGGTGCTCAAGAGAGTGAGTGTCATGGTGAAGGTGCAAAAAGTAGTCCAACATTAGTCCAACAGTGCAATAATGTCTAGAGACCAGCATAAATAATATGGAGAAATCGGAGAGTAAAGTATAATGTAGACAAGGTAATATAACAAACTATAAAAAACTATGTCAGTGCAAGAACAGGTTGAGGTAATAGGGTTACAGCCATTCAGTATTGTAGCAGAAGCCATTGATCATGTGTGCTAATATAGCATGAAAAACAGTGTAGCAGGAAAACAGTAGTAAAAACATTAGGCCATCCTTAAAAATATTGTTGTTTGCAGTAACAACCAAAAAAATTAAAAAATGGGTCGGTAGGTAGGTCAATATTTTTTTTCAAGATTCAAAGTAAAAAAAAAGTTACATTTTGGTCATGGTGATTACGTAGGTATGAATTTAAACAAATGTGCATATTGTGACGTAACTGACTGGGTCCTCAACCCGTGCCTTCAGGCGCATCATTGCAAACCTCAATCTGATGCAGGTTATGTAGACCAGCCTTTCTCAAACTTCTTTGACCTGAGGCCCAGTCATGGCAGACTTTGGGGTCATAGGGCTCATCTACACATACCCAACCCCACTCCCCCCAATCAAATTGTCATTATCATTATCACAATCATTATTATGCCTATATTGTTATACATGCACTTTCACTTAAATGTTTTGTGACATGCACATCAGAGGACTGCTTTACTAATGTAAGATATAATTTCATTGCTTTTGCATGGTTGCATGATGCTTGCATAAGAAAAGAAATACTTCTCAAAACAGCAACAATTATATGGGTGCTTTTGTTTTGGTATGTTTCCCTCATGCAAGCAACATACATTGGTAGGAAATGGAGAAAAAAAATACATGTTGTTTAATGAAGTTTAATTTGAATGCCTGAATGTAAGGATTCAGGAAACACAATACCAGCTTTTTTGGCGAGCAGATAGGCGTAAAACACTGATCTGTTGATCTTTAACCGATAGAAAGAAGGCTACAATAGCTTTTGGCCACGTTATATTCAAATTTGACAATACAATACTCAGTGCTATATTATACAGTCTCTCCTCTGTTTCTATGGAAGTTCCAAAAATCAACGTCGTTCTATTAAGTGTTGTTAAACAATTAAATAGCATTCAACAGGTTGAAGCGGAGCTTTGATACCAACGTTATCGATTAGTTTCAGTTTCTCTCGCGCAGACGCCTGCATTGAATGAACGCTCATACCACCACTTTATTATATGGCTCCATGTTTAATGACATCGATAGCAGAAACGTTTGTTTTCTTTTTTTTGTCGGTCCGCGGTATCTTGATCAACTGCGCAGCAAATTATCAGACGAAGCACCGGGCCTAATTTCACTCCACGACTTCGCGGACTCGCAGTCTCCACGTTGCGGACCCATATTTTGAGAAATGCTGAATAGACCACAACCAATTTCAATTCTTCAACACAGTCACCGTTAGACTAGAGGGGAGAAAGGATGGGAAAAGATCTGGCCACAGTTCTTCCAGAACTTCGTGCCAAGTAAAAGCGTTGTCGTTGTGTGAATGAAACGAAGCGTATAGGCCATAGTGTGACATGCGTAAACCAATGGTGTAGATGACGCCACAGGGTTTTATTTAAGAGAGCGTTTGTATGTAGGCAATTTATATTCACAATACTTAGGCCTACTAAAATAAATAGTATTTTATTTGTATTGGTTGTTTAGAGAAAAAAAAAAAAAAAAAAATCGGTCGGTCTTAACGCAAGTTTACAACCGGCAAGTCGGTCGGACTAAAAGGGGAAAAAAATAAATATTTGAGTCGGTTCTAAATTGACAGGGTCGGTCGGGTTACGGCAAACGAAAATATTTTTAAGGATGGCCTTAGGCTGTGGACATTAGTAAAACAGTAGTAAAGTAGTAGTACTAGGGCTGGGATAAACGATTCGTTTTTAAACGATTAATCTAGCGATTATTTTTTCGATGCATCGATTAATCTAACGATTCATTTTTTTAGTCCGATTCGATTTCGATTCGATTATCGATTATCTCCCCATTCATTGACTAATAGCAACTTATACATGTTGATTTACATATCTGAATGAAAAAAAAAACATGAATTCCTTAACATTGGAATATATGTTTATTGCCCTTAAAATTCCAAAATAAAAGACTAAGACCGACTGTACCTATAGGGTACATATAAGTGCACGACTACGCCACTTGGGGCCTTTCACGCCAAGATATGTTATAAACCCAAGTGTATTTGATGAGACACACAGATAAGATAAGTAAAGACAGAGACGTGATTCCAGTACAAAAATAAACAAGATTTATTAATATGGAATTCACTTAAAAGGCCATTTATGCGGTTAAGCACTACAGCGCGGACCCACTATGGTGAACGGCAAGGGGAAGTGGTAATGGCTGCCACCAGGGATATTTACTCTTTGGGACAGTAGCAGGGCAGAGATAGCTAGTCAGCTGATGGGGAGCGGTTACCTGTCCTGGGAGAAGTGTGAGGCCGACACAACACTCGTGCTCTTGACTCTGGTGCCTATTCACACAGACAGACACACACACACACACACACACACACAGGCACAACTACTGCAACAATGTGATCACAGCAAATGGTGAGGTGCACGTTACCACTACAAAATACTGTGAGCAGTGCGCGAAGAGGAGGACTCAGATCCGGCGACCTGCCCCGTGAGCAGCTTCACTATTACTCTGGAGAAGAGAGAAGGGGGAGGGGATGGTTAGCACTCAGTGACTGGGAAAGCAGTAGAGCAAAGCTGAATAGGAAGGATTTTACTTGGTAGCAAACTACTGGGGCAGCCAGTACCACACATGCCCTAATGCCGTGAAGGAGAGAGGCAACAGGAGGCTAAAAGGTAACGGCCAAGTCAAATAATACCAAATGAAACCAACTAAACAGAAAAGAAAACAAACAAAACGGGCAAAAGCTACTTTACATTAACTTTACAGTAGGCAAAACAGCAGTGGCAACTGGTTCTGGAGACACAAAATAGTCAGAATCAGCCATCCATAAACAATACACAATCAACAAACAAACAGTTTTCTATTGACAGTATTTACACATGCACACTAGGCATCATTCTACTTTACCTCAGTGCATCCTAAAAGCAAACACAACATGGCAAGGGGACCCCTGGCACTCTCACCACAAGCCGGCGTGAGAACACTGCTGTACACAAGTATATGTCAGATACAGGCATTTACCTCATAGGCAGAGGACATGATTAGCTCACATGTGTTACACCATACTAAAGTGGCAACAATCACATATAGGTAGTAAACAGGCATACATAAGAGCAAAGGAGTTTACAGGCAAATGTTTCCCTCCCCAAACAAGAGTTACAACTAAATTTACCTTTGTTGGCTAGTGTCGTGGAAAAATTCACTAACTTTTAACTCTAACTTAGCACTCTGAACAAAAACCAGCGGAGAACGGTCTGAGATGAGAAGTGGCCGCTTGTGGCCTTTTATTCACAAGTCCTCCTGGGTACAGCTCTGAAAAAATGCACAGAGACTAAGTGTCGCCAGGCAGGAGTTGTGAATGATGGATGTCCTCTGCAGCGGAGACTCCATGACCCAGGCCTTGGGGAGAAGGTGCGCACGTTCTGAGGATTTTCCTCTTGGGGAAAGTTTTTGTATGTTATCAAAACACCTCCTTTTTTCGTATGGCCAACCCTGGCCGGGTGTCTGCCCCCTATGTAAATGGCAGACCCCCTTGTAGCCAATCAGTATACACTCAATAAATTATATTGGTGGATGAGCTCACCAAGCTGCCACAAAAATTATTAAATAATCCCCAGTAGGCCTGTGTCACGTTCGCGCACATGCATGACATCCTCCCCCAGCTTCTGCCTGGCCACCTGGCTGCACATGAACTCTTCATGAACTTTACTACATATATCTCTCGGCTGCTGCCTGGCAGCACATGACATCTTCAAAAAAAAAATCTGCCACACTAGGTTCCTTAGTAAGTGCAGGGCTTCGTTGAAACGTCCTTCACCCGAGACCTACGTTACAATGTGGCTATTAAATACATGTACAACCTCACAAACATGGTAGCCTGACGTTGAACAACAATGATTAAAATAGTGTACTATTACCTTCAGTAGTAGGGCTACCCACCAACTACTCGGAAGCGTCTAGCGACAGTAGGACACCTGTTGCCCACAGTTTAACATCAGATAAACAATTAAATACAATCATATGATCGTGTAGCAGATGAGGCAATAGCACGTACCTTTCACAGACGAACACCCAGAGAACCGAGGATAGCTGAATCGGCAGCCATATCCCTCATGAGTACAGCTCTCATTAGTCTGCTGACACCGAATTCATTTGACAAACATGCTCTGCCCACTGCAGTGTGTGTTGGAGAGAGTAAGATAATTTGTTCATAACTAATTCTTGGTTGGGACCAAGAATAGCATACACACACCAGATCAAATGTATGGAATTCATCATAAGTGAAAAGTAGGCCATCCCTACCTGAAGGGTTTGTAGATGCATCAGACCAAATGGAAAAGCACAGAAAAATCCCTTAATCCATTGGCAACAGGCTGATTTGACATGGAATTATACTCTCATTCCGGCGTAATAATCAAGGAATGTTGCGACCGTACCATGGGCGCAGCAGCACAATGATATCACACAGCACCTGACAATAGTCCCCGTAGGCTGTAACTTCCAGCAACAAGTTTGAGCTACAGCAGATTATTACGCCAGAATGAGAGTATAGTTCCATGTCAAATCAGCCTAGAAAGTCGCCACGTTTAATTTTCCGTTAGTCTTATTACACTTTCTAACTTGATAAGAGACAAGTTTTAAATAGGAAAATTACCGGAAATCTTAAGTCACTTTTAAGCGTGATGTGAGATGCTAATGGTCTAATCCAATTCAATGATCTATGCTAGGCTGGAGCTAAAAGAACGGAACGGACTCACAGAACGGCTGGATGAACTGGAAAAAGGTAAAAATCAATTGTTTAACTCTAGGGGAGGTGGAAAATGAGCGTAATTCCCCAAATGGTGGAATATCCCTTTAAGTCATTTAGAGATGAGTGACCGTCGCAGGAAGTGCATCATAACAAAGGGACACCAGACCCTCTTGTAACAGCTGTAGGCCTACTGTTGCAGGCTCAAAAAATTAGAGTAGGGGTTAAGTCATTTAAAGACCGTCAATTCTACCCGAAGTACTGTAAGTACATAATTTACTTTACTCTTTATGGAGAATACAGCGGGAAAAATAAATATTCATAATTCACATTTAGTTATTAGATAATCGATTGCGCCTGACTGTCAACGTGATCTGCCAGAGTCAGCTGGGAGGAGCTCGAAAAAACATGACTCACGCATAGGGACTCACGTCAGGGCTGCACAATAAATCGAATTATAATCACGATCACGATTTGGCTTCCCACGGTCAAATTTGTGTGATCGAGCGATATTAAAAATGCGTGCTCCACCCATAGAATGCTCTGTACAAAACAAATCCTTAAACCTGTCTGACCATGCGCCTGCATGTACCCTACCAACAACACCCTGCACTGCTCAGTCTAAAGTATCTTGAATGCACTGTGGACTAGACTAATTTTGTTCATGTAATTTACAGACTACACATGACACAACACTCAAAACGAGTGAACAATAATTAAAATGTAGCCTATGCATCAGTGTTTATCAATGAATAACCAAACGGCTAAACTCATGGATGAAAAGCATAGCTGGAGTGGCAATATATTGTTTTTGACGTTCATTTGCTGCGCCCTCGCGGCACTTCAGCAGCCTGGGCTGTGCAGTCGCAGTCCCTCACTCGTGGTCTCCCCAAATGTTAACAAAGTAGCACGCCCAAAACTGTTGCCCGTGGCCGTGATGCCCCTTTGAAAATCGGAGGTTCACAGGCCACTGTGCCCAATATGCTTCATATGCCCAACTGAAGGACAAGTGGCCTTCGCCCTAAAATGATGAAATTCCAAGCCTGGATGTAAATGTGGAGGACGAATTTGGGTCAACCAGATAGCAAGTCCAATATGTTTAGGGGAAAAAAATGTCAAGTCAAGTCAAGTCAAGTCGGCTTTATTGTCAATTTCTTTACATGCACTGGTCATACAAATAATTGAAATTTCGTTTCTTACTTTCCCATGCAGACATAGACATACTTTAAATATAGACATAGACATACATAGACATAGCCATAGACAATAAAACATAGAAATACAGACATACCACATACAGACATTAAAGTGCGAGACTGAAATATAGAACTTATATCAATATATAGAAATATAGAATATATATAAAAAAATAGAGGTAGTTGTGTTGTATATTTACATAGTCCTAGCGTAACCTTCTGACAGAGTAGTAGTAGCAGCAGCATTGTGGCAGAGTGATAAATAACATTTACATGAAGTTTAAACTTGTGCTTGTGTGTACTGTATATTTACATTGATATGCAGTCATTTCAAGTATATCAGGCTTGATATGAACCAGCAACACGTTAGGCTGCGCAGTCACAGTGCAGTTCCACAGGGCGGTCCTGGGGAGGTGTTGGGGGGGGGGGGGTTTAGGGTAGACAGGATCCTAGGTTCCTAGGTTTCTGGCTGGCTGGTGGGTGGGGGGGCTGTCAGTGATGGGAGAGTGGGTAGAGTGTTCAGCATCCTGATTGCTTGGTGGATGAAGCTACTTGCAAGTCTGGTGGTGCGGGAGCGGAGGCTCCTGTACCTCTTTCCAGAGGGCAGGAGGCTGAACAGTTTGTGTGCAGGGTGGGTTGTGTCCTTGACAATCATTAGTGCTTTGCGGGTGAGGCAGGTGGTGTAAATGTCCTGCAGGGAGGGGAGTGGTGCTCCAATGATCCTCTTAGCTGTGTTAACAATGCGCTGGAGGGTCTTCCTGTTCTGATCTGTGCAGCTGTGATGCAGCTGGACACGATGCTCTCGATGGTCCCTCTGTAGAATGTGGTCATGACGGGAGGCGTGGCACTTGCCTTCTTCAATTTGCGCAAGAAGTAGAGGCGCTGCTGGGCTTTTGACAACAATCTCCTTTGACAACAAGTTGACAACAATCTCCTTGGTCTTGCTGACATTCAGCAGGAGGTTGTTGTCTTTGCACCATTTGGCCAGCAGGTCTACTTCTTCTCTGTAGTGAGCCTCATCGCCCTTAGTGATGAGGCCCACCAGTGTTGTGTCGTCCGCAAACTTCACCAGATGGTTGGAGCTGTGAGTGGTTGTACAGTCATGTGTTAGCAGTGTGAAGAGCAGGGGGCTGAGCACACACTCTTGCGGGGCCCCCGTGCTCAGGGTCAGAGTGCTTGAGGTGTTGTTCCCGACACATACTGCGTGTGGTCTCTGCAACAGGAAGTCCAGCAGCCAGTTGCAGAGGGAGGTGCTGAATCCTAGCTTGTCCAGTTTGCTGATGAGTTGTTGTGGTATTATGGCATTGAATGCTGAACTGAAGTCTATGAACAGCATTCTCACATATGAGTCTTTATTGTCCAAGTGGGTGAGGGCTGGATGGAGGGCAGAGCAGATTGCATCCTGCGTGGATCGTTTGGCTCGGTATGCAAACTGGAAGGGGTCCAGGGTGGGGGGTAGGGTGGCTTTGATGTGTGACATGACTAGCCGTTCGAAGCACTTTATAGGCGTGAGTGCTACAGGACGGTAGTCATTGAAGCATGATGGTGATGATTTCTTTGGCACGGGTATGATGGTGGCAGCTTTGAAAAGTGATGGGATGACTGCTTGCTCCAGAGAGGTGTTGAAAATGTCTGTAAAAACATCCTTCAGCTCTTCTGCACAGTCCTTCAACACTGGAATGTTGTCTGGGCCTGCTGCTTTGCGTGGGTTAATGGTGGCTAGTGTCCTCTTCACGCTGGCAGAGGACAGGTACAGGGGTTGGTCGTGGGGGGGAGGTGGGGTTTTCTGTGGGTGAGTGTCATTTTGTGCTTCAAAACGGGCGAAAAAACTGTTCAGGTCATTGAGCAGAGAGGTGTTGTTCTCACAGCTCCGTGGCGCAGGCTTGTAGTCAATGATGGCCTGTATGCCCTGCCACAGGCTCTGTGCGTCTCTGCTGTCTTTGAAGTGTGTTGTTATTTTGTCTGTGTAATCCTTTTTTGCCTTCCTGATGCCCTAGGACAGGTTAGCCCTCGCTGTTCTTAGGCCAGCTACATCTCCAGCTCTGAAGGCTTTGTCTCTGGCCCTCAGCAGTCTGTGGACGTCTCCTGTCAGCCATGGCTTCTGGTTGGTCCGAGTGGTGATGTGTTTTATTTCTGTAACATCATCGATGCATTTGGTCACAGTGTCTGTGTATTCCTCAATGTCAATGTGGTTGTTGTGGAAGGCAGCTGTTGTTTCAAAGCAGTCCTGAAGTTGTGAGACCGCCCCCTCCTGCCACACTCTCACCTCCTTCAGAACTGGTTTGGTGACTTTTGCTCTTTGTCTGTATCGGGTCTGACTGTCCGATGTGGGGGAGGGGTTTGGCTTTGTAGGCTTCTTTCTGTGGGGTGTAAACAAGGTCCAGGGTGTTTTGTCCTCTTGTTGGGAATTTTACATGTTGGTGAAATTTTGGTAGTACAGTTTTGAGATTGGCGTGATTGAAATCTCCAGCGATGATTGTGAATCATCCGGCATCCGGGTGTTCACTTTGTTGTTCACTGACGGCCCGATACAGCTCATTCAGTGCCATGCTCCTATCACTGTTTTTGTTGCTGGGGGGGATGTACAGTGGGCAGTGCTTCGACTTGGCCAGCTTCCCTCGCGGTCCGCGCGCGGGATCACGCGACTTTAATTTGTATTTTTCCAGTGACGCTGCAACGACGCTGCAAAAACCAGCAGAGGTCTCAAGTGAGCAGGGTGTCTCGTAAAAAGAAATGGAGCTGGAAAACCCTACACAGACTTCACTACAGACTTTAGCAGACTGGTTTAGAAATAATTTAATAGCCAGAAATATGCCTGCCCTGCCCTAATAAAGAAATATTTGGTTAACGGCGAGTGAATCCCGTTTGCAGCCGTAGAAGAAACGCAGGACAAATTAAACATTCTGGTTTTCTCCGAGTGCAACGATGATAGACAGACATCATTTATACAAAATATAGAGCATATTAACCTCCGTTGCTCAGCCAAATGCCTTCCTGTTACGTCCTGTTACAGTCGATAAACGATTTTTGATGGTCACAAGTTTACTTCATTAGCGTTTATTTTTTTATTATTAAAGAGTGTTTTTCATTTAAAGGCTTGACTTCGTGCTTATTCAGAAGAGTTTTTAGTGCTCTCCCCAATCCCTGACGTTCACATTGCATGTTTGTTTGTAATGGATGCAACCGCGAGATACGCTTGTCATAGGCGCCGATGCCGTGGGTGCTCCGTCTCTCGGGCACCCACTGAAAACATCGAGCACCCACGTGTGCCATCTTATAGTCCCGGCTAAATTTACATTAATTTAAAATCTAACATCGCAGTTCATGTTAAATTCAGCATCTCTCATAATGTGATTGGATATGTTGCTGTCAATTCCCTAGTCCATATATCAAACACCAATGAGAGCGTCTCTCGTGTGAAAATTCCTGACACTTCCCACCTGAAGAATTAACGCAAGGCTTTGTCGGGATCTTCAGCCCCGAAAATGTATATAGCCCTGAACAGCTAGGGTTGTATTCCATAGTACGCACCATAACCCCCCCCACTCCCCCCCAAAAAAAAGATACCCTTATTTACCAAATTTGCGCTTTTGGTAAATGTAGGCTAGCCTCTCCTTATTGAGCCTAAGAAAAACCTTTACATAAACTGGAACAGAAAGCCCCTCTTAATCACATCAACCCATGTCATCCCTCATCAAATAGCCTACTGCATTAAACGTCTAACTTTTAGAACACTGGCTGTATGGGCTTATAGGGGTTCACGCTTTTTAAAAGTTCTAGGATGAGGGAGATTTCTCTCCCGGGATTTTTTTAAAATTCTGGTTGCTAAACACACTATTTTAACGCAGTTTGGAAAGGACAGAAATACCTGACTCAAATTAGGTGAACATACCTTATGCGCATATAACTTATAACTTCACTGCCCAACCCGCGAAAAAGGGAAAGAAAATAAAAAATAAACCAATGAGTTTATGTCGCGATTTGCGAGAGAAAAACACAGTTATGGTAACTTACTAACAATAAGGATTTACTCACAACACTCTAAATACATTGCACTGCTGTTTTGGTTGTCCCAAACTTTTAGATGATAGGCAGGCCTACGCACAGTCAAGGAATTTTAACACCCGCACCAACCTGACTCGTCATGACGTGCCTTAGCCCCAAAAAGGCTGAGAACCTCTGCTTGTTTCAGATAGCCTGGACAACATGTTACCTGGGTTTTGCCTACGTTATTAATTAATGGTAGCCTACAATAGTTAATTGATTCGCGTAACATATTAGTTGGCTCAAAGAGTAGGGAATCAGGATGGAGAGAGTCACGCGTGTGTTGCTTTTGCGGGATCGAATCCAGTTTAATGCTAGTTTTCAAAACATATATTTTTTTACATGTCTTTTGTCCGAGTGGCTGTAATGTAGCCGAGCGCTCATGGCGTATGAAAAGCGACTTCAAACCGCCTAAAACAACTTGTTTGTGAATGTCTGACAACTGCTGCAGCGCATGCACGCGCAAGGAAACCAGAAGGCACACAACATCGGAACGATTTTAAGGCTATTTCGCATAGGCTACTCAATGGTGCTATTTCACACGCATTATAGCGACCCCCACTCCCCGGGGTTAGGTGGAAGGTGTTAATAGACAATTGGCGTAGCCTACAGTGGACTAGGGCTGTCAAAATTGCTCTAAAATGACGTTCGAATATCCCCTCTAAAATAAACAAATGTATTCGAATATATTGGAATATCTAGGCTATATTATTTGCGCATTATGTCAGTGACGCGCATCATGTCATCTGTTTTTAACTTTTTGTATGGTTATTGCTTGACAGGGGGTATCCCAAGCAGCTTTCAGCCATAAGGCATTTCCTAATTCACCCGACACTGATATTCAAAATGTTGAAACTATTTCAGCATAGCCTATAAGCAGTTTAATTAAATGTAATGTTAGTTGTAAACAAACGGGCTACTTGGTGAGGCTTGGCCTCACAGATGCGCTCGTGCCTTAAATGGCAATACAAATCTTCACGATAGGCCTAAGTAACTGACCGCCCGATTCACGTTGGCTGGGGGGCAGGGGGGGCCATCAGACATTTGTTCCCAAGGGTCTATGAATTGTTAATCCGGCCCTGCCCCCAACGAACGCAACTTTCCACCTCTGAGACAGCTTAAAAGAAGTCTAGAGGACTCCTAACTCACTAAGACCTACTTACTTTAGGCTGCGCAAACCACAGGCCTTTTTTTGGGGCAAGCCTGCATTCGAAGCAGGCCTTCTGTTGAAGAATTTTATATAAATCCTGCGCTAACAGTAATCCTCCTACCCCCCACTACCACAGCTGTGGATAGTGTGGCATGCTCACGCTTTATGTCTCCTTCTTGCAAACTAGGCCTATAGCCCAACCATTTACGTCTTCAAAAAATAACAACTTGCCAGATATGCCTTCATATCTTTGGGCTTCATTCAGCATTTTGTTCTTCCACTGGAAATGACTCTTCTACATTTGCTGCCTGCTGCATCCTTTCTGTTTGTATTGTTTAGAAAATGTTTGACGTCTTGAGTTAATGCATTAAACATTGTTTGCTGGTAACCAGCCACCAATAGCCTACAGATTCTTGCGTGCGTACATTCTCTATTCTCTCCAAAATGTGCCCGTTCTATAGGCTGGCCAAGTGCGTAATTCTGCGGCATAAAGCAGATGTATTTGTTTATTGTACAGAAAAATAAAAATAACCTGTCAAGCAGTCAATTGACTACATTGCAGTCACTAAGTAGGGCAAATTACGAAACCAAAACGTGGGTCATAGTTGTCTAAGCCTCTGCTGTGAGGCCAAACCCATGAAGAAAGACGCATTGATATCTGCAATAGAGTTTTTTTGGGCTCAAGCTCACAGCCGAACGAGTCATAGCACTGAAGGGAGAGGCAACTGGCATGTGATCTCCCCACGGGCCAATGGATGTACAAGTTTTCTCCTGTGCCTACGATATTTAATCCAGTGTTTTGTCAAGTTGCAAAATGCTATTCGTTGTAACGAATTTTTATGATAGTATGAAGTACTCTTTGTATAGGGTACTATCTTAATTGCTTTATCCTCAATACTTGACCAATGGCTATTGCATCTGTCTATTGAAAGTGAGAATGTGGCATGTGATCTACTGTGTAGGCTTCATAAAATAAAATAAACAGATTGCTATAGTGTTAATTTCGTCAGACGAGACGAGAGGAAATATGTTCAACGTCAACAACCTTTTTTTTTCATGACTAAGACGAGACGATGACGAGACGTCAGTAATGTCCTGAAACACTGACTAAGACTATCTTAACATGCATTATTGTTGACGAAAAAAGACGAGACTAAAATGTTTTGCATGAAATAAAAACTAAGATAAAATCTCCCTTCATGTTCGTCTACAAAATGAGAAGACAGAATATCTAGCTGTTACGTTTTCAAAATATTCCGAATGAGTTCATACGCAACAGCTTTCCTGTAGGCTAGTCTACGTGCTGCTGCTGCAACCCTGTGGCTGCAACACGAAACTACATGGAACAAGAACACTGGAGATTTCTGCAAGCTGCAAGCAAGCTAACTACCTAAGCTTTCTGCCACAATACTACATACCCAGAAGTTGACGCTTCTCTCATACAAATTAACATCCCCCAGAATGTCCATACGAAAATGTTCAGCATGTAATGTCAACTATTCATCTAGTTAGACTGATGATGCAAAGTTTGCTAGCAAGTAAGCTAATATAGAAAGTTCGCTAGCAAGTTAGCTATGGCTAAGATGGAGAGTCTGTTTGGGGAATGTGTTGTGTTTGGGCGCATATCGCCATCTAGCGAGGCGGAGTAAAACATTAATAGTTTGGCCTACGACAGTGTTTCTCAAACTATTTCAGTTTCAGAACCACTTAACTAACCCTAGCTAAAAAAAAAAAAAAAAAAGATTAGACCTACTTCAACAGTAGCCTATAATTAGTCTATAGGCCTACTCACTGAACCACCTTGCTTATTGTCTTTGCACTTTGCTTATTGTGTCAGAGGATTCAGTCTGTATGATTTAAATTGGCATATCTTACATAGACAGTGTTGCAGAACTGTTTGGATTTAACTACAAGTTATTTGGCAAACAACTTATCTATATTATATTTTACCACGTCTGCTCGCGGACCACTTGGGATAGCTTGCGGACCACTAGTGATCCCCGGACCACACTTTGAGAAACACTGGTCTACGAATATGACAGTGGTCCAGTCAAATCTTTTACTGTCTATTGTCAAATCCCAGCTGAGCTATAACTGTAGCTCGACTTACCTGTGCATGTAAACATACTGACTGACAAAAAATCAGAATGAGTAATTATAACAGACGAGTAGCCCTGTGGACACACAATATTGTTGGAAAATTGAGATGTGTGAATCAGAAGTAATTTGTTATAAAAAAAAAGACTAAAATGTGTTGACTAAAACTGACTAAGACTAAGATACCTTTAGTTTTCTTTTGACTAAAACTAGACTAAAATGACGAGACTTTTAGTCGACTAAAACTTGACTAACAAAAATGATATTTGAATGACTAAATATGACAAAGACTAAAAAGGACATTTCGTCACAAGACTATGACTAAATTAAAAATAGGTGACAAAATTAACACTAGATTGCTAATGGCCTACAAGCTGATCTGTGGTGCGTTTCCCGTACAACTACGGAGGTTAGCTTTTTACTAACAGGATGCATCGTTCAACTAACCAACATGTAAGTTACGACCGTTTCCCAAAACTGTCGTACTTACATAGTACTGTAAGTTTGGACCATGATAATTTCCAAACTTCAGTAGTCTGGACTAAGGTGGTTAATGACGTTTAGTAGCACGTGAACGGGCACCTGCACATACTTCTGTGGCGCATTGCGTTAAGGCCGGCAGATGACAGCCGCCGTTGTACAGCAGTTACCAGTCCCCTGTCCAAGAGTTCGAATCTGGGTTAAGATTTTGACAACAATATTGACATCGTTGTTTACCTAAGTTTATTATTTTTTGTGCAGATCATATTATCAAAATCAGAATCAGCCTTCTTGGCTTGGTTTGCGTAAACTAACAAGGACCCCCCCCCAACCCATGAAAATCAAAGGCTACATATTCTCAGCTGACTCGTCAAAAAGTGCGCACCACCTTATTATTATCTGCAGGTGTGTGACTTACTTACGTGCACATGGCTGCAAATGGCGTCAGTGACGTCTTTGACATGAAGATCCCTGGAACTATGCTTCTACTAGCATTCTACCACAGCTCGAGAGGTGTAGTTGTAACTACACAACTTTACGATAGTGGTTGCAAACGTTCGTTGCTACTATGGTTTTGGGAAACACTAACGTAGTGTAACGATGCATTGGACTATGTAAGTTCCAAATATGAATGTAATTCTGCGGCATAAAGCAGATGTATTTGTTTATTGTAAAGAAAAAGAAAAATGACATGTCAAGCAGTCAATTGACTACATTGCAGTCAAGAAGTAAGGCAAATTAATTTACGAAACCAAAACGTGGGTCATAGTTGTCTAAGCCTACCCAAGGCTACAGATTAATTCTGAACAGTTATTTCTCTACTGGCTCAATTATCACACCACTGTTTTGATTTGCACAGTTGCGTTAATCCAACACTGACAATAATGTAGACAGCAAATTTCGATTTCGTTACCACCGTGTAGTCAAGCCTTAAGCCATACCCAAGTAGCCTAAATCGAGGTAAATCGAGCTTTTTCAGAAGGGGCGGCAGGCAGAGCGATGTACAGTGGCAGAGCAACGCACAGTGGCTGAAAGTGGTACTAAAGCTTCACGCAGCTTCACACCTCGTAATGCTTGACTGAAGTGGCCATTTGAAAGCGATGCCCACTGATATCAATTGTGTGATTTATCTTGAGCGTTTTGCACCTTGCAGTGTTACACTAGGGTGTGCATGAGTGCACTAGTAATCACGTATGGCTGAAGATTTGTCAGTTAATTGTACTTTAGCAGTACGGGAATGAGCTCTCATACCAGTGTTGTAGTCAAGTCACTAAGCCTCAAGTCCGAGTCGAGTCCACTACTCATCCGAGTCAAGTCAGAGTCGAGTCACTATTGATTAAGTCGAGTCCAAGTTCAGCACTAAGGTAAGCATAGCCTACATGTAGTTCCATTTTTTCCCATTGCAGATGAAATCCTTAAAAGCAAAACGGACAATCTTCTGTCTCCAAGCAGGGGTGCCATCACTTGTGTGAAAGTAGTATTGCCAAATTTCTTGCCAAACCCAATGTGTTGTATTTAATATATCGGAGAGAATACCATACCATAGCCATACCATAGCCTATAGGCCTACTCATTATAAATGAGGAATCGACATCCCAATCACACAGGCCATTAAGTCACATTATGCGGTTACTGACTGCTGACAATTGTATAGGCAGTGTTGTAGAAGTTCATACTTCACAAGAGCTAGATGGACGTAGTGGAGTAGGCCTATTTTGTAAGAGGTAGTGTGGATCATAAAAGGGCCTCCTCCGCTGCGCGTCGGGGTCTGGTTCGCCCTGTCGGGACTTATTTTCCCAATAATGACTGGCGCTCTATACATTATCCCTTACATATGGAATGTTAAAACGGAAGCCTTGTGGGAACAACTATGATGCTTATAATGGAACTCTCTTGAAAGGGTCTATCCTAGCATTCATGGGCTTCGGAAAAACCTTTTTCCCAGGGAAAATATCATCATTCCACATCATTCACTTCACGTAATGTGTGAGTCAGAGGTCGGAAACTAGGGCTAGATTTTGCTAACAGAGTTGCCCAGTTAGGGGCTCGCCATCACTTTTGTCGTCACGTTGTAGTTCGTTTGTAGTCCATGTGGCCTTTCATGTCCAACAGTTTTAATGTGAACCTGGGAATTTGCCGTTTTTGTCACTTGAAAGCTGCATATCTTTCTTTCACAGGCGTCTTGCACTATATTTTAAGCAAATGCAGTTGTTTATTTAGGATTAGTGAGTGTATGTTTTAACATTTGTTGTGGCATCCGTGTTTGTCACACATTCCGACGGCAAAGCACATGAACACTTGCTGTGGGAAAAACAAAGTAGCCACGGGGGCGGTCCTTGTCATTCCGAAGTGCCATGAATGCACCATATAAGCGATGTTGGGCAACGTCACTTTTGACGTTCAAGCAAAACAGAGAGCTAGCTCGCTACTCCCTCCCCCTCCCACCCATGCAATTGAAACCCTCCTAAACCCGCATCTCGTCAGTTATTCCCTGGAACACTGTTATGTTTCGTGGTGCAGTAATTGATAACCAACTTAACTCCTCTGAGCATGTTACCTCAATAGACCTCTGAAGTTCACCTACAAAAAAGCTGCCATCTTTGACATCCGGTATCTGGCGATTTTTCCTATGGGGAAATAAAATTATCGCACCTGTTAAACTCTCGTGGGGATGAAAAAGCCTGAAATGCAGACATTTTCTTGAACACACTTTTGTCCTCTGCCTTCGAGTGGATACTGTGATCTCTGGTACGTGAAGGCGGCACACTTAGATTTTTTCTACCCTAGAGCTAACTTGCAATGCAACTTGCCATAGGTAGTTAGGCTTCAATTAACAACCGGATCTCCTTACAGTATATGGGCAAAGATGGCCGTTTTGGTTCTTTTTGTAGGCGAACTTCAGAGCTCTATTACAAATCGTTCAATCAAATCAAAGAGACTCCTCTCCTAGTTACTCTCCACTGGCTCCCTAGAGTGAATCTCTCACTTTGGCCTATAGGACACTGACTGGATCTCCTCCCTGCTATCTCAATTCAATGATCGAGATGTACATCCCCAACCACCCACTGCAGTCTTCTGATGAGCGTCTGTTGTGTCGACCAGCCATAGGTCAAATTCAAGACTCTTCCTCTATGTTGGTGGAATGAGTTGCCCAGTGCTCTCCGTTCTTGTGATAATTTTGGGTCTTTCAAAAGGGGTCTAAAGGCAAATTTGTTAAACATGCACTTAGTTTATTAAGCGTTTCTTATGCGTTATGGTTTGTATATTATAGTTTTTGTTTATTTTCATTAGGCTATTGATTGAATTGACATTGTTGGTTATTGCTATTCTCCTTAATGTAGTCTTACCAACTTTTTAAATTGTTTACTGCTAAAGGAGAATTATATATAGCATAATGTATAATGGCTTTATAGCAAATATTTCATATCATAATGTATTTTATAAGTGGGATATTAGCTATTAGACTGCTCAATCAGAAGCTTATGATAATTATTCTCAATTTCATCCTGCGAACTGCTGTGTTTTGCGGGACCTTTATTTTGACATATCAGCTAACTTTTAGCCGTGTTAGCTAACACCTTTCTATGTCCGGTTTTGAACATTCTAATTTCGCTAGGTTCAGTCAGAGCCCGTCTACGGAGAGCCTTGCCACTCCGTATTAAGTCCCATTGTACCGAATTTTGGATGCAGTTTCACCAGAGTTCCACTGGGGGCGATCGCCATGAGTGCAGAATGAATGGGAGTCAATGGAGCTAGACGGCTAAATTTGTCTCTTTCACCTGATTGTCGTTGACAAATCTCAGATTTGATTGTAGTTTGTATAACTTCAACATGGGTTATAGGTCAAAAGTTGAATGAACGAGTACTTATGTCCTTTTGATTTCTTACAGGTTGGGTCGTTGTTGCACATAACACGCTAGCACTGTGCTAATGAATGACGTCATTGACACATTTTAAAGGCTTTTTAGAACAATTAAGTGACTTTAAAAAATATAATACTCAACCAAGTGTATTTTCTTTGCCACCCCTTTCGAATACAATACTCAAATTACTTGAAAAAAAATTATATCCCGAGAAAAGTGGATTTTGAGGGGTACAGCTCCATAGACCTCCATGCATTCTGCACTCGTGGACGAGCGCCCTCATGTGGAACCACAGAAGGAACTGCAACCAGTTCAGAAACCGGAAGTTTTCCGAGAGTGGCAGTTCTCCCCTTATTAGACATTCTCTGGTTCAGTCCTGTGGACGGTCACTGTTAAGCAGCTCTGGTCTAAAATACTAATTAGGAAAGTAACCAGCTCGTTTGTCTCATGACTTGTCTCAGCGACTCGATTCATTTGTGATCATCAACATTGAATATAACACTTTTAATATAGAGGAACACTTTTATTTTGGCGATTGTATGTGCCATATCCGAGTGTGGTGATGCATGTAGTCGTGAGATGTAGGCTACCACACCAATTGACATAAAACATTTTTTCTTTTTTAACAGAACGAATTCGTAAATTACGGGCTAAAATTATGCGGCGCCTTGGGACAGTCCAGCAAAAGATACCTTGTGTTTTCATGACAGAAGTACAAGACGCGCCGTCTGGAAAACATGAGGCTCAGGTATTGTTAATTAACGTTAACGTTACTCCACATGAATGAAGTGTGATGAGGATTTGTCCGTCTGCATTGACAGCCTTCACCCAACTAAATCCCCCACCTTTGCCTGTCCATGCGTATCAAATGGCGTGAGAAGTTTGCACAGGGATTCTTTCACACAAACTCGCGTCACATACATGCGTCACCGATTTTTGGTTCCTTACTATGTTTCAACTCCAAAAGCATGGTGTACCTGGTTACCTCCCAAAAACTCCCTTAAACGCCCACAAATACCCGTATGTTTGTGTAAAAGAATACCTGTACAACTATGATATGAAATGTCTAGGCCCGGAATTAGAAAAGGGTGTATCTTAGGATCTAAATGTGATAGAAATGTAAACTAAATATGTTTTTCCATGTTTCTGGGCATGAGGAACTCATCTATAGCATTATATAGCATCTATAGCACTCTAAGAGGTCAACATCATTAAGTGCAGTGAAGATCACTTGCAAAAGATCCAATAATTCGGCCAATCCAAGTACAAAATGTATCATTTCACCAAACAATTCCATATAAATATGGACATGACAAAAGTGTAGCCATTCTTGAACTTGAGCTCCTATCAGAAACTCACAACTTGAACTCCCATCACAAATCCCCAATGTAACATTGAACAGGTAACATATCAGCATTCTAAAATAGTACAGTGAAAGTTGTTGTAGAGGCCTAATAGCTTTTGGTGATTATTTTTAAATGGACTTCAAGAATTCAAGATTCAATGGCGCAATTGTACAACTGAGTCTGCTGTTTATCGCTCTGTACTGTTGGACAGTCAAAGGAGAAAGTGAGAGAGAGAGCAGCACACAACCTTTTAGGTTCCCAAGTGCCGGTGTTACCGGATATACGGTTTCTGAGATTCTGAGTTTCCAGGGCGGAGTTTAGCGTGAATATTTATGAACAGAGGATGTCGTGCGCGAGTGCCTAGAGTCGCCCATTGCTGAAGCGTGAATGAAATGGGCCTGAAAATGTTGTCAAAGAAAGTAGAAGACCACGGCGTTTTAACACGTTTTTGGATGTCATGTGTTATTAATAGGGATGTAACGGTATGAAAATTTAACCTCACGGTTATAGTGACGAAATTATCACAGTTTTCGGTATTATCACGGTATTACTAAAAGTGTGTTCAATATGTTCAGAAAGCACTGATAGGCCTACACAAGCTGAAATAGTTTCAAAAAGTGTCCCGTTCACTTTTTTCTTCATGTTTAATTGGCTATGTGCTTATAGTTTAACTTACCCTACCATAACTTGGAGTTGGCTATTTCTGTTATTTGGATGCAATGAGTGAGACCAAAGTAAGCGTTCAAAATAAAACTTTAGGCTACTGTATTCTCCTGATAACGTGAGTGGAATGGATTTAATGTGGACGTGAACATAAAAAGACGCAGAGTGGCTACATGATACAGTGCACATTTTGCGGTGAAAAAGTTCCGCCTTTTAAAATCAGGTGTAGCCTTATCCGAATCGTAGTTAAAACCATCAATTAGACAACAGAATCAGTAGGGTACCAGTTTTGTTCCATTTTACCGGGCCTACTGTATGTCAAAAGCAGGCTCGGATGAAGCTGGGAAGGATTAAACATACGGTTTCCACACCGCGGTAATCAACAGTGATAATCATGATGTTTGAAATGAAAACGGTAATTATTATCGTCAACATTTTTATCGCGGTTTACCATTATACTGGTAATCGTTACATCCCTAGTTATTAATGGAAAGTATGACTATGTCGTTTTCGAGTTTAGATGCAATTTGGCGTCAATGTTGTTATCTTGTGTCACAGCCAGTCAAACAAAACTTTGTGTCAGATTCAGTGGGTCGCTTACCATTAAGGATATTGGCGATTTGTACACAGTAGGCCTTGATGGTAGTCCTAGCCTTGCTAGGCTATTATGTTTTTATCGTTTTGATTGTAGCCTAACGAGGCTGTAGTCTCTGTGCATCTGTATAGTAGTGACATGTTAGCCCAGGCAGCAACATAGCCTACATCAGATCGACCCACTGTATAGCCTACAACACAAATGTCTGTGCAATAAATAGCCCATGTTACACGCCTGTGTATGTCCTAACTGAACAAATGGCATCCTGTCATTGCCCTCATGCACATGTGATATGTTATTCTGAGACATAATCTATAGGAATTACTACACATAACTAAACACAAAAAGTTGTGAACACAATGTATTGTATTAGTTATTTACAGCCAGGGCAAATAAACTGTCCTTCAGTGTCAGGCCAGTTTACACATTCAGTGGTAGGCCTACCAGCCCTGGCAGCAATCACATTTTATCTTCAAAACAAAAAACATTGGCTTGACATCAGTATTAACTCAAAGTTGTAAAAAAAAACAATATTATCATACCAAAATACCCCCAGAGTATTGTGTGCAAGGATAAGGATATACAAAATAAAGTTTGGGTAATCAGCCTTCAAAAGGCAGAAATGGGGTGCCCTGTCTATTGTACAGCAGTTAATTATTTTCTATTTTAATTTTACATTGTAAGAGGGAGTTTGGCCAAGTTAGCCTAATATTCTTAGGGAATAGAACATAACAGCAGATTTGGTCGAAAATGTAAATTCATAGGCATGCATATAGAACAGCATGATATGAGCCTGTCTGGCATCAAATACACGAGTGGAGTGGTGTGTTTTGGTGAGTGCTGGTGAACATATTTTCATCACAGCAGGCAACTAAGTAACTTGTCATCTTGATAATATGATACACTACAATAAGAAAGCAACATAATTCTGTTGTCTGTTTCTCTGTTCCTACCTGAACAGTAAACTTTCAAAGCGATAAGACCTGCTCAAAATGCCATTAACTCTATTAAGAGTTTATGGGCTTTCAAAATGATTTTGGAAACGTTATTTTAAGGTAAAAACTCTTCAGGGGTCCTTTATGCATCACATGACTCATTTGGGGTTTGAGGGGCCAGTTTACTACCTGTTATAATCAGCCCATATCTAGTCATTCACCTCAATGTGATGAACTTTACGTTATAGTCCCCCCCCCCCCCCCCCCCCTCCCCCCATCATCCTTATTGAGCACATAGGTTCTTGTAAAGTACTACTTAATTGCATTTGTAACCATTTACCTTTTGAATATACAGATTCTATATGACCATACCCCACATTAATAACATTAACCCATGTGTATCTGAAGGACTTCTGTAAGTAGGCATCATCCATGTAAAGCTAGACAGTGTTTGTAAGGTAATAAAGCATATTGACTTAATGTAGTTATGACCTTTATGGATAAACATAACCAATATACTAAGTGCATGGCCCATATTGATGCCCTGCTTCCCTAATAGTACAATAACAACATGATTGTATAAAACAAGTTTTATTATTTCAGAGACTCCAAGATATCAGAATGTCCAATAAAGCATGCCTTAATGATCTGAGGTAGCTTGGCATTGCAATGCAGCACAAGTAAATTTGTCAAACTAGGCTAACATGTTTGTGTAGGCAAGCATACATGACCAAACCTCGAAACTCATTGGACATTACACAAAAAAAACTGATGATGTACTGACACTAAGACATCTACCATGATGTCCCACTGACATTACAACTTTAAGTGCTAAATAGCCCATTTAAACAGGGCTAAATGAAAGTAATGACAATTTGATAGGCTGTAGGCTAGCCTGTCTAGGCTACACAAGATCAAAACATACGCCATATTGCATAATCGTACACTTACTCGACCCGTCGAAATTGTCACGTTTTTCCACAATAACCCATATCAACATTCAAAAACGTGTTAAAATTGCTGTAGTCTTCTAGCTTCTTTACCAACATTTTCAGTTCCATTTGAGTCACGCTACATGAATGCTCTCTAGGCGCGCGCGCACGACAACCTCCGTTTATAAATATTCACGCTAAACTCCGACTCCACCCATGGAAACTCAGAATCTCAGAAACCATATATCTGGTAACACCGGAACTTCTGAAACCACACCCAGGCCACACCCATTGCCCCACCCTGTACCCCAGACCTGTGGGAAAATAAGATCCCGTTTAGACAAAGGGAAAACGCAGATATTTCAACGTGGTCTGGCCTCTCATTTACACGAAAACCACAAAAACGATTTGGAAAACTCCAGTTTCGCAGTTGCATGTAAATGGGGAAACCGGCATTTTTTCATTTTGTCATGTTGGTCTCTCGTTTGTTTTGAACCTCTGATTGGCCACCTGTTTGCTCAAAGTGTTTGTCACCCTTCCCCTGCTGTTTTTACCATTGTTGTGAACAGAACTATTTTCACAAACGAAGGAGGGGGAAATCGTTTTTCCCCCGAATACCCTGCTATATATATGCAGGATAACAGAAGTAGATGTTTTGCCAGTGATCTTCACTGCACTTAATGATGTTTACCTCTTAGGGCCCTATCTTGCACCCTGGCGCATGGCCTAAAATTTCCACCCAGCGCAAAGTTAATTTTCTTACTTTGCACGTTTATTTTTTAAACAATGTGCCCCAGGGGTGTGGGGCGATTTAAGAACCTAGGGAGTGGCCTGGCGCATTGTCTAAAAATCGCTATTGTACACCACCTAAAACGCATTACGCCACTGACCAAGAGAAACCTGGTCAGAAGTCTATGGCGAGTTGTTTATGTTATAAGAGCGCATTGTCAACAGTCATATTGGCGGGTGCACAACACACCATCCTTCTATCCTCCATGAAGGCTCACCAGCGCACTTCCATGCAAAACTTTAATTTAAAAACTCAAATTACATGATTAGGCTACAATGGGAAACATAATTAGAATAAAGATATTACGAAATGCATCTCACAATGCATTTGCAAATTGGTAATGACGGTTAAAAGTGATTAGGCGAGAGCACAGCTGAAGACGCACTATCACAAGATATAACTCCTCTGTAGGATAAACGTTGTTTTAAACGTTGTTTTATTCAGTCATTCGAAAAATATTAGGCTAAGTGTTGCTTTTTCCAGCCTATATTTTCGATGGTAACCCATTGTCAGTCAATAGTGAAAGTAACTTACTGCGTATAACCAGGGTTGCCAACTCTCACGCATCTGGCGTGACACTCAAGCTTTCAGCACCAATCTCACCCTCTCACGCACACACAAGAAATGTCACGCCAAATCCATTCTTTTTTTTTGCAATCCGTTAATTTTTTGTTGATGACTAGACTAGACCACAGCATTGTTTCTAAATGACAGGATACGAGTTTAAGGCATACATATGCAGGTAGGTCTAATATCCGCCTACAACGTTCTCAGCGCAGTTTTCTCTGATTGTTGATTCGCTGACTAGGCTATTTTAATCCGGTCCGCGACACCTTCACGGAACACGCTGCTATTTAGACATCAGGCAGACCGACACAAAGTGTGGCAGACCGACACATAGTGTGGCCGCCCATTCTTTTCTTGGAACTACTCACGAAGTAGCCATCACATGAAATAACTTTTTCTCATCTTTTATAAGGTGCTATAGCCGCTATTTGCTGCGATAAACGGTTCACGAGAAAATTAACTTTCAAGAAATAATCATATTAGGCTACTATAGCTCTGCGCTCATTTCAATTCATATAGGTGGAATATCTTACAAACTTTTCGTTCCACACATGACAAACCGTAAACCAGAATAAACAGCAGACCTTACCGAACACAAAGGTGTAATGCAGTCACCTGTACAATAAGCCGTTTCAGAGTAGCCTAATCCAGTTTTGAAATGGTAGCAAATTTCTATATGGTCTTCAATTTTGGGCTTTAAGTGTCTTAACTGAGCTGTGCTTAAATACCTACATATGTGTAAATATTAAAATCAGAGGATATAGGCTACAGCTCATGGCTAAGAGTTTGTCAATGTAGCCATAATGATTTGTTTTCACAAAATGCTAAGCATGTATGTATTTAAGTGTCTAAAAAAAGTGTGTTTATATTGGTCAATGCATAATTTCATAACAGGCCAAATAGAAAATAAATGTTAAATATAGCCTAGACATAATATTAAAATCAGATGATGTAGGATAGTATAGAGTTAGATAAAGTTGGATGGCTCCAGAACTCACACCAGTGGATTGGGTCTTAAAGGAGCCACACCACTTTTATGACACTATAGCCTTTAGATTTGTTGCTACTGGGCATGAAGGGCAGGCCAATTATGAGTTCTGTTCAACATTGATGGTAGGTTTAGAAGAAAAGTCAGCACATTTTAATCATATTGCAATAATACCAATAACCGTGATCATTTTGGTCATGATTTTTAATCAAATGTTCATACTGTATCTCTAGTGGCTGGTAGACTTTGGAATCCACCAGCCACAATGGTAGGTGGAAAAAAATATGTTAGGCTATTTCCATCCCTGATACATACGTACACTCATACACACATTCATAAGTCTCAATCTGTCCATTTCTTTCCACAAAACTCGCCAGAAGTCATCATTTAAGGGGTTATTTTTCAATTTTTTCTACTGAGCTACTACCTTTTTCAGGTAGGCAGGGGGGCCCTTTTCATGCCTGTGCCCAGGGGCCCAGTGGCTCATAATCCTTCCATGCCACGGGGTTAAAACACTGGTCTTGTTTTCAAGTGCAATCAATAATTTAATTGTACATTTTGAAGAAACTTTTCCATTCTATTAGTTTTTTAAAAAAAAAACATAAATCAGGGATTATACTGTACATAGCAAAAAAGTCAGGGGACAGACATTTTTAAAATTAGGTTTAGGGAAAAATTTAACGCACACGCACTATGACTTAACAAAATCTCACTCCAGCCAAACACCCAAAGTTGGCAACCCTGGTATAACTGTCTTGTCGTTGACTGACACCATGGTGAAGTTAGTTTCACTTTACCAATGAGTTCAAATAATAGACGAGTGCAAACCATAGACGCAAACGCGTAAAGGCTATGTTAGGTTTTAATGAAGCAAAAAAAGGTTTAGTGGAATGACTGTTCCATACGGTCTCGCAAACAGACTCCTGCCCCACAAATGCCCCGTTGACTGTCAAAATACCAATGCATTCTTTGACGTCGCGATTTGCGCCATTAAAGGGAATGACAGGTGTCATTCTCATTGGTTTAAATTATGTTATGCCCCAAACACACCCATGACTGATTAAGAAATCTATTGTAGGAACACCTTGTTGCGCCATGCGCTCGACGTGATAACGAAAACACTCCCAATGTGGACTGGACAATGCTATAGATGAGTTCCTCAGGCCCAGAAACATGGAAAAACATATTTAATTCACATTTAGATCCTAAGATACACCCATTTCTAATTTCGGGCCTAGAAATTTCATATCACAGAGGTACAGGTGAATTACAGGATAATAGAAGTAGATCTCCATAAACCCCTCAGTAATTCTTTTCCCATCTCCTATGACAACAAAATGAAAAGAATATTTTGAGCTTAGCTTTATCAGACAATCTGATTTTGTTTTTTAAAATGTATGCTAATTAGTGCATTTTTAATGAGATATGGCCTAATTAGCATATTGAAACATTAAAATATAACAAACTTTCAATACATTTTTTTCTTAGCTTAACATGAGTAATCAACTGAGAAAGTTTCATGGTGATATCTATTATTTATTTTTTTTACCCCCATCAGTGACCTCTATCTGACCTCAGAGGTCAAACTAAAAATGCCTCCAGATCCTTAAATTAAAGCTTAGGTCATCAAGAACAAACCCTGAAAGTTTCATGCTTCTTTCATAAAAAGCAATCCCTATTTTAAGAGCTTAACAGCCCCACTATAATGGGTGTGTGTTGAGGTATGTTTGTGTGCTAGTTTATGAAATGGTGTGTGTGTGTGTGTGTGTGGGGGGGGGGGGGGTATGGTATGTGTGTGTTTGTGTGGGAGGTATGGTGTAATGGTGTATGTGTAAGGGGAGAGGGGTATACCCGTCTGTGGGTGTATGGGTGTGTGTGTGGGTGGGTGGGGGGGTGTAATGGGGTGTGTGAGGGGCTATACCCGTGTGTGTGGGGGGGGGGGGGTTGTATGAGTAATGGTATGTGTGTGTGAGGGGACTTATGTATGTGTAGGGGGGTATGGTGTAATGTGTGTGTGTGGGGTGGGGTGGGGTTATGGCAGGGGTGGGCAAACTGCGGGCCGGATCCGGCCCGCCAAGCACTTACATCCGGCCCGCCAAGCATTTCATTTGGTTATCAGGCTGCTCGCTATTTTTTTTCCTGCGATAGTTGGTTAGCTTTACTGCAAACTGCTTTTCACTCTCCTTAAAGAACGTTTACAATGTCAATGTCAAAACATCATGTTAAATAGAGATAACATCATGTTAAACCAAGTTAACTCTTAGTTATCTCCTTTGCAGCAGATCTAACGTGAACATTATGCGATCCATTTAATTGGGAACGCGTCTGCACTCACGAGAGGGAGAGAGAGCCGCAGGTTCTGGCTTGTCATTGTTGATAAGTGATATGTCCTTCTTATAAGAAACTTTTAAAAGGAAATCATGAAGGCAACAGTAGTTCCCACTACTGACCATTTAAAAACTGTGAGAGGGCCCAGCCATAGGTCAGCACTAGCCATAGCGGAGCAGGCAGAAGATCATTGAGAAATAAACGTGAATTAAAGCGACTGTCTTAAAGCGACAGTGCACAATTTATACATTTGTTAAACAGCATAAAATTAGCAGTATTTTTAAGCAATTTACATTTTAAAACAAATGCTTTTCATACTAAATTATAGGCTATAAAAAATGTATTTTTTTATGTGTGTGTCGTGGGGGGGGGAACATTACGCCACTGACCAAGAGAAACCTGGTCAGAAGTCTATGGCGAGTTGTTTATGTTATAAGAGCGCATTGTCAACAGTCATATTGGCGGGTGCACAACACACCATCCTTCTATCCTCCATGAAGGCTCACCAGCGCACTTCCATGCAAAACTTTAATTTAAAAACTCAAATTACATGATTAGGCTACAATGGGAAACATAATTAGAATAAAGATATTACGAAATGCATCTCACAATGCATTTGCAAATTGGTAATGACGGTTAAAAGTGATTAGGCGAGAGCACAGCTGAAGACGCACTATCACAAGATATAACTCCTCTGTAGGATAAACGTTGTTTTAAACGTTGTTTTATTCAGTCATTCGAAAAATATTAGGCTAAGTGTTGCTTTTTCCAGCCTATATTTTCGATGGTAACCCATTGTCAGTCAATAGTGAAAGTAACTTACTGCGTATAACCAGGGTTGCCAACTCTCACGCATCTGGCGTGACACTCAAGCTTTCAGCACCAATCTCACCCTCTCACGCACACACAAGAAATGTCACGCCAAATCCATTCTTTTTTTTTGCAATCCGTTAATTTTTTGTTGATGACTAGACTAGACCACAGCATTGTTTCTAAATGACAGGATACGAGTTTAAGGCATACATATGCAGGTAGGTCTAATATCCGCCTACAACGTTCTCAGCGCAGTTTTCTCTGATTGTTGATTCGCTGACTAGGCTATTTTAATCCATTTGTTAAACAGCATAAAATTAGCAGTATTTTTAAGCAATTTACATTTTAAAACAAATACTTTTCATACTAAATTATAGGCTATAAAAAATGTATTTTTTTATGTGTGTGTCGTGGGGGGGGGGGGGGGGGGGGGGTTGTTGTGCAGCCCGCCGGCCAATTTTCAAAACCCAGTGTGGCCCTTGAGCCAAAAAGTTTGCCCGCCCCTGGGTTATGAAATGCACTGTACTGTTCTTCCAAGGCAACAACAACTTCTTATTATTATTCCGCTTACCACTTTTTCCGTACGCAATTTGTCTTGAACAGTTTAACTTAGAAACTTCGTTCAAACTTTGTAACGTAGGTATTCAAACGGACCAAGCTGCTATGTCTTTTCAACTTTGAAACTTTAATACTTTTTAAACTATTAAAGAAAAACTTTTTAAAAATCCCCATAGACTTAACATTGCTGATTGTGACATCATAATACGGCCGTTAAGCAATTAGAATCTTATGGCAGGTGTTCAGGCCACCTGGATCAACTGCCAGTCTCAGGCTTTAAGCATACAAACTGGCCCTATTAAGACTACACATCCTGTTCAACTGCTTCCTCTGCCAAAAACTGTTTCAAAATAAAAGTCCTCACTACAATATTTCACTGTTAAACAATTTAACCCTTTAAACTACTGAACTTCTTAACTGTTCAGCCATTGTAACTGTTACTTGTCATCAACTATGACTCCTACCCACTGTAGCTAGTTAGCATGGTTAGCATGTTAGCATGCTAGCATGTTAGCATGCTAGTTAGCATTTTTAACAAAACTATTAAAAATGATTAGCTAAGTTAGCTAAGTAACATGGTTAACATAGTTAACATGCTAGCGTGTTAGCATGCTAGTTAACATTTTTAGCAAAACTGCTAAAAATGATTAGCTAAGTTAGCTAAGTAACGTGGTTAGCATAGTTAGCATGCTAGCGTGTTATCATGCTAGTTAGCATTTTTAGCAAAACTGTTAAAAATGATTAGCTAAGTTAACTAAGTAACATAGTTAGCATGTTAGTATAGTTAACATGTTAGCATGCTAATTAGCATTTTTAGCAAAAAAACTTGGTTACCATTATTATCTTTGATAACATAGTAGCATAACTGCTAGCATACATTAGGGCCATTCCAACCGTCAGTTATCGTCAATTATCTACCTAAATAATTTAACTATTTAAATTATCCACCTATTTAACCGTTTAATCATTCCAACTATATTAAACCTTATCTACCAAGCAAATCATTTAACTATATAAACTATCCACCTATTTAACTGTTCAGTCATTCCAACTATATTAAACCTCATCTACCTAGTTCAGTCATTCCAACTATATTAAACCTCATCTACCTAGTTCAGTCATTTGAACTATATTAAACCTCATCATGTTGGTTGCCAATTAGCACATCATCTGTTTTAACAATATATTTCACACCATGTTTTGCATTTTCATGCACTGGTAATTCCCTGGAATTGCGTTTTCTAGTTCTTATTCTTATTCTTCCGCTAACGCATTTAATGCTGCTTCAACCGTTTAACGTAGAAACTTCATTCAAACTATGTTACGTAGGTCTTACTTAGGACATGGGTGCTATGTATTTTTCAGCTTTGTAACTTTAGACTTTTTAAACTATTAATTAAAAACTAATCAAAATTTCCCCATTGACTTAGCATGATTATGACATCACAATACGGCCGTTAAGCAATTAGAATCCTATGGCAGGTGTTCGGGCCACCTGGATCAACTGCCAGTCTCAGGCTTTAAGCATACAAACTGGCCCTATTAAGACTACACATCCTGTTCAACTGCTTCCTCTGCCAAAAACTGTTTCAAAATAAAAGTCCTCACTATAATATTTCACTGTTAAACAATTTAACCCTTTAAACTACTGAACTTTTTAACTGTTCAGCCATTGTAACTGTTACTTATCATCAACTATGACTCCTACCCACTGTAGCTAGTTAGCATGGTTAACATAGTTAGCATGTTAGCATTGCTAACATTGTTAGCACTGTTAGCATTTTTAACAAAACTGCTAAAAATTATTAGCTAAGTTAGCTAAGTAACATGGTTATGTATAGCTAGCATAACTGCTAAAAATGATTAGCTAAGTTAGCTAAGTAACATGATATTTTACATCATATTTTTTGCATTTTCATGTACTGTATTTCCTTCAGGAAATGCTTTTCTAGTTTGAATATTATATTCGAAAGGGGAGGCAAAGAAAATACACTTGGTTGAGTATTATATTTTTTAAAGTCACTTAATTGTTCTAAAAAGCCTTTCAAATGTGGCAATGACGTCATTCATTAGCACAATGCTAGCGTGTTATGGGCAACAACGACCCAACCTGTAAGAAATCAAAAGGACATTAGTACACTTTTGACCTATAACCCATGTTGAAGTTATACAAACTACAATCAAATCTGAGATTTGTCAACGACAATCAGGTGAAAGAGACAAATTTAGCCGTCTAGCTCCATTGACTCCCATTCATTCTGCACTCATGGCGATCGCCCCCAGTGGAACTCTGGTGGAACTGCAACCAAAATTCGGTACAATGGGACTTATGGGAAATATGGGAATACGGAGTGGCCAGGCTCTCCGTAGACGGGCTCTGGTGCTACCTTAAATTAAAATAACCTGGAAACTTCACAGTAGGCTAGTTCTAGCTTCGTTAACCCAGTCTCTTACAAAAAAGTAAAACATGACCAACACTTATATTCACCAGTATTTGACGGCACGAACGTCAAATTAATTCAATCATGGCGAGCAAATCCCAACATTTATCAAAAAAAGTTTGGTCAGATTTGATGTGGCGTGCTAAAATTTTCCAGTGCGCTAATATTAAGTTAACTTACCATTAGCTGCTAAGCTAGTTCTAACGTTAGTAACGTTAACACAGGAATTCCACCTCGTGAACCCAGTAAATCCTTAGCACAAACGTTAAGTTTAAACATGCACGACAGGAACGTTAAAAGAAAGTTACAAATGCTGGGCAAAGAAAACTCTTCAGACAAACTACATTTTGCATTTCACCTTACCTTTCTTTCGCCAAAGTCAGGCAGCCATTGTTCTCAGGCGACTTCACTTATCCAGAGAGACGTCCGATGACGTGATGACGTAATATGCGAATGCTAAGGACTCAATCAGATTATAGACACCCTGGGAGTTTGTGCAGTAAAAATAAACTCTGGACCAACACTGGCAAAAGAATGGACACCGTTAAAACTATATAAAACACACTGACAAGTGTACAAAATCCTCAATATACTCCACAGTGTAAAAAACTCTGGGAAAATAACACTCTGGCATTTGCTGTGCACTTGTCATTATCTTCAGAATGCTGTAACATTTGATCTAGGGCACATAGAAACAAACTTTAACCTGTTTTGTAAACTTTAGATGACTGGTAATTATACAAGATGTGTTTTGTAGAGATGTTTAAAGTTTTATTTTTTACCCTAGATGTTAACATGCGCGTGATCTTGCCCTACATTTCTGGTATTGTGACATCCCTAGAGAATACTTCTAGAGTCAATGAGAACAGGAGCAGAAGATGACTCACAGACAGACCACAGGGCTATGGAAAATGTTGCAGGTTTTTGTATATGGATGGGGGAAAGAGTCTGTTGATGGGGCTAGGCGTGCTAGATTACTAGATTAGCACATATTAATTCTTTTCAGCCTGTTTAGACTAGTGGCTTATCCTGACCTATTCTTAAGCTTTTGGTCTTTTTCTATTCTCAGCCATTTCGTGTTGTTGCAACAGAGCATCTTAACTCCTCTTCACTGGACTCAGATATTTACACTGCCATTGCTACAGAGAAATTGGATGGCACCTGTTGTTATGTTTCAACATACAAAGGTAAGTGATCTGAGCAATTAAGATCCTTACTCTGTAAGTTGTTATATTTCATTAATTTGTCTTAAAGTTTAAAGTGTACAGTTTGACATATTTAATTCATATTTTACTGTATAATGAATAATATATCAATAAACCCCTCTGTAAAAATCTTCTTAATATAGTTAAGCATAAGACTAGAAAGTTTGGTGTATGTGAGTGCTTCTGAAGTGGAGAATATACAGGCGCGAGTAAACACAATGTAATGAAATAAACACTCGTGTCTCGCCTTAAAGGGACACTTCACCGATTGGCATTAAGCTTTGTATCAGTAGAAACCCGGTAGTTTTTTCGAATGGCCTTGCTTCCCTCCCTCATGTTCCCCTGAGACAAGAGATATCTGTATTTTCTGTCTGGAAAAAATTCCTTGGTGACGCAAAAATTGTCATTTTGCATTATCCGACGATTTTTTGGCCAGAGGCTGGAGACTACATTGCTAGTTTCGCATGTTTTTAACCCTCCCCAGTGTTTCCCCTAGAAATTTTTCCAGCAGCGGTGCTGTTGATTGTAGGAAGCCCCCCCCCAAAAAAAAAGAAACATTTGAAAAAATTACTCCTTAAATGGTGACTTCAGGTGGATTTTGAAAGAAATTGACAGATTGAGTTACAAATTATGACATAACCATCAACACAAGCATTTACAATTACAAAGCATGATTATTGCAGTACTTGAACAGGATTATTCGACAGTATGTGGAGCGCCATAGCTTTGGAAGCTAAGCTAACAGGCTCTTGCTCTACAGAGAAAGCTGATAAGTAACAACGATGGCTGATGGTTTACTGATAAACACTAGTACAGGGTGTCCACGGGGTTGTAAAAGGTAGTAAATGGAATGAGCTAAATTTAAGACCATCAAAAATTATTAAAAAGTAATAAACGTCATCTGACGAGGTATTACATTTTAGAACCACTATCCAACTATGAGTTTTTCCATTTGTGTTAAGTGCAGGCATATCTTCTAAAATTCGTGTGAATTTATTTATATTATATTAATTATATGTGCGAGTAGGACCTGAGCAATATCAATGATGTGACGTCAGTCAGTGTGCGTTCGTGTTAACACTTTTAGCGCCTCAAACTGGATACACGGCTGGTTTGCTGCCAAACTTGTTGCCAAAAGTTCGCTACTACTTGTGAAGGTATTAAAAAAGGTATTATATTTAACCTACACATTTCTTTATATACTCAGTCAGGGTGTCCGCTGGGTTTTAAAAAGTATTAAAAGGTAGTAAATCAACTTAGCAAAAATTAAGGCCATTAAAAGGTCATGATTTTACGAGGTATTAAATTTCGTACCTATTTTTGAAACAATGAATATCCAAATCGCCCCAAAATCTTGACTTGATCAGTAGGCTAGCCTAATATCATGGGCGAAGTAATGACTTTCATTTACACATTGTTAAGGCACAACACCCAAAGTCATCTTGAAATTGTTTTGTTTTTGAGTCAGCAACTAAGTGCATCAAATCCTCGCAGGCCCTCTCATTCTTCAGGATATCTACATAGAGGTTATATTAGATAATCAATCGCGACACTCTGCTGATTCAGAAAAGCCTGTGTAGCACAAGCGTGTAGCAAGTCGAGTTCATAGTAACGCTAATATTAGGTGATTTTAGGTGATTACAAGCCAGATTAGTTGTGTCAATTAACAATGAAGTTAGCATGAGAGCAGACATTTAAGTTAAACAAACTGCTTACACGTGACATTTATTTTTTTTATTAGTGTTCAGAACTTGTACTTGCAGCAGATCTAACTTGAACGTTATGCTTCTCCATTTAATTGGTAGCCTAACACGTCTGACTGCGAAGCGAAGCTGCAGAACCCCAATGTGTGTAAAGGGAACGTTCTCTAAAAGTTTGCTGATGGTTGTACAAAACAGCTGCAAGATGATGTTCCGGGAATGTTCACCGAAGGCTACACAAAACAATACCTTTAGAGGATGTCCTCGGAACGTGGAAGTTATTTTGTGTGACTTTCAGCGAACCTTTGGGGAATGTTCCCCGAACGTCTGGTGTTTGCTGGGTCATAATGTGCCTACAAAGAGTGGTTACAAAGGCTGTTATTGGCTGTTATTGGTTGTTCTGGAAACACTGGTTCTAATTCTGCTGGTGATACTTTCAATGTGAATAAAGAGCAGCCTTTTGCAGTTGTTATGAAATAAGATTGATTTTTTAATGATATGGCACAGCTGTGACTTTCTTTTTTTGGGGGGGGGGGGTGAATATTCAATGTTTGTTCGAACTTGATTAAAAAAAAAATGACAGCCCTAGCATGCACTACCCTAGATTTTTTCCCCATGTGGCTAAATATTCCACTGCTACACTTCACAGTAAGCAATTCTCATATGCATTTCTATTATTATTTTCGAAGGCCAACATTACCTCTGGGCACGCTTAGATCGAAAACCAAACAAGCAAGCAGAGAAGAAGTTCAGGAAGTTTCAATCTTCTCACAAAAGCGGGACAGGTAAAATATTTATGATGGAAATAAAAACTATGTACTATTATCTTATCAGGCATCAGGTATACATCGTATTTGTTCTATTGTAAAATACCTGATGAGTGTTTTTTAGGCTTCACGTGGAACTTACAGGAGGATTTCAAAGCCGTGCCTGATAATTGGGTACCAGCACAAAAGGTTCAGCACATTGATGGCGATCCTGTACCTGATGAGTATGGACACATCCCAGGTGGGTCCAACGGATATGGTTATGGGATTTGGTAGTGCTGGGCGGTATGACCAAAAATGTATATCACGGTATTTTTCAAAATTCTTACGGTTTCACAGTATATGACGGTATTTTTTTTCCATGCATAATCAGATGTTCACAGCATTTTCTACAGGTTGAGAGAGGAATTGCTGCAGTACATTGACTAAGGATGGTCTATTTTACTGTCATGATGTAGATTAACTCCACACTAGTGGTAATGCAGTTTTGCATGGCCCCAGAAAATGATGCTGTTTACAAAGAGCCACTCATGATTCTAATGAAGAATCAAATCAGAATGCAAAGACAATTGCAGTCAAAATACAGAATTTTTACTGTGCAAATTTCACAAACATCTTGTATAAAATCAATACAACAAGTAGTGAAACTTGCAATAATTATACTTTTTTGAAAATTATGCAATTTAAAATAAAACCTCTCTGCTAATATGCTTACTCTGTCAAATAGGCCTATCAGAAACATGCCTTATTGTTATTGTGTGCATTACAGTGGTCGGCTAACGTTAACTTCATGTGGATGTGGATGTCTTGTTAGCCTGCCATGAGCTTCGGTTCGGTTCGCTAGGCAAAACATTAACAAAAAAAGTTTGTTTTGGTGCACTGATGACAGTCAGGATCATTTCTAACTAGCCAGCTAGTATTGCTCAGTGCATGTCTATAACACATGCTTTACTTGCTACCTGGATAATTTCAGCGAATATTCTTAAGGTGAGATGAATGATAAGAACATTAAACTTCACTGTGGTCGGTGGGTTGCTAACTAACGACATCACCTACTAGCCAGCTAGTTACAGCTGTTGAACAATCTCAATAGAATTTGTGACGGTAAATCCCTTTCAATGCAGTATCCCTTTACGTTTTTCCTCAACTAAAGAAACAATTTAAGGTATTCTGTGCAACACCCTTAAATAAACCCCTTACCTAAGGAGAAATTAAGCCTTAAGGGTCATACTTCAGGGGAAAAACTTATGGTGTTTTGTATTTACCCTCACTATGCCTCGCAGTGGCACCATGCGTGTGAAAAAAGTCCCACCTGAAACACTGTAGCGCGTAGGCCTGTCAAACTCGATTCCTTTTAAGGATCCGGGTTATTCTGAGTCACTCACTAAACTGATCCGGGTTGAACGAGTCACTTGAGTCAGTATTGCTAAATCGCAAATAAATTCAGTCCTACGTTCAAGCAGTGCAGTGGGGTGCTTCATTTCGTTAAGTGCCTTCTCATGTTGGATGTGGATCCTCCATGTGGATTTGAAACCAGGTTTTTGCAGTACTTGCATTTAGCCTAAGAGTTTTGGTCTCCTGGTCAAAGTGCATCCACACATTGTTCATCTTTTTGGTGCTCATGTTCAGAAACTTTGATCTTATTGACAGGGAGGGTAGCCTATATTATAATAATTAATTATTTGTTGTTTTGTTAACAATAGAAAATTTGCCTAGGTCTAATGCTACTCTGCTACAATGTTTATTACCACTACTATATACTAATAGTAGGCTACTAGGAATCTATTCTAATAGGTATTATAGGCAGCTAATAGGCCTACTAGGCAACTAATATTATTAGGCTATTAATCATAGCTATACATATATATATATATATATATATATATATATATCTCATGTTAGGTAGCCTAATATAATATAATATAATATAATATAATATAATATAATATAATATAAAATAGCCTAATATAATAGCATCAAAATCTCCACCCACTCACGGGAAAGAAAGCAGTTTGAGCCAGACTGTTTATTTATTGTCTTAACCTAGCCTAAGCAATTGACTTTCAATGTAGACATAGAAACAGGAACGTAGAAATGCCCTGCAGTGACTAAATTATTATTATTGTTATTATTATTATTATTATTATTATTATTATTACTACTACTACTACTACTACTACTACTATTCTCATTAGGCCTATTATTATTATCACCTTGACACGAGTAGAAACTAGGCTACTTGCTCGTCTACAGATCCACTCATGACAATGTAGCCGGCTGATTCGACTGACTTGCACTCATAACAACATAATGTAACCGGTCCGCCCGCGGCTGATCCAAATGACCCAGGTAGGCTAGCCTACTCAAGCAACTCCATACAGAGCTTGCAATGTTTCGGACATTGCAACTGTCTTCGCGACCTAATTGCATTTTAAAGTAGGCTATGCGTGCAGAATATATGTTATTTCAGAAGTGAAAGCATGGCTTTTGTTGTGGATTTTCTTTTAACCTTGACGAGGAGTTACTCGTTCCTCTAAAGATCCACTCATGACAACGTAGCCGGCTGATTCGGCTGACTCGCACTCATAACAACAATGTAACCGGCCCGCTTGGCTGATCCGACTGGCTAGCCTACTCTCCATACAGAGCTTGCAATGTTTCAGACTGTCTTCGCGACCTAATTGCATTTTAAAGTAGGCTATGCGTGCAGAATATATGTTATTTCAGAAGTGAACGCATGGCTTTTGTTGTGGATTTTCTTTTAACCTTGACGAGGAGTTACTCGCTCCTCTAAAGATCCACTCATGACAACGTAGCCGGCTGATTCGGCTGACTCGCACTCATAACAACGTAACCGGCCCGCCCTGCTGATCCAACTGACCCGGCTAGCCTGAGCAGCTCCATACAGAGCTTGCAATGTTTCGGACTGTCTTCGCGACCTAATTGCATTTTAAAGTAGGCTATGCCTACGTGTAGAACATTGTATGCTATTTCAGAAGTGAAAGAATGGCTTTTGTTGTGGATTTGCTTTTCACCTTGACGAGGAGTTACTCGCTCGTCTACAGATCCACTCATGACAACGTAGCCGGCTGATTCGGCTGACTCGCACTCATAACGTAACCGCCCGGCCCAGCGATCCGACTAACCCGGGTATACAAAGCAGCTCCATTAAGAGCGTGCAATGTTTCGGACTGTCTGCGCGACCTAATTGCATTTTAATATGCTACATCTATACACCAAATCTAAAGTATGCCTAGGCTACATGCAGAACATTGAATGTTATTTAAGAGGTGAAGAATGGCTTTTGTTGTGGAATTGCTTTTCACTTTGAGGAGGAGCTACTCGCTCGTCTACAGCCACTCATGACAACGTAGCCGTAGCCGACTCGTACTCAATGTAGCCTAACCGGCTGGCTGATCCGACTAACCCGGCTCTGCGGGAAGTTAACCAGTTATCTCAGACTGCCTGCTCACTGAGTCGCTTGAGTTGATTTGTGGAGTTGTGGTTATCCTACTTACGAAATTGTTACATTTTTGGCAGCTATGATGGCTAGTAGGCTAGCTAATGTTGCAAGAGGTTTGTGTGTGGCGCTGTTTATCGTTTTAGATTGAATTGTAGTAGGACTCAACTGATCCGAGTTAATGATACTAGAGACTCGCGACTCATGGGTTAATTTAAAGATACGGGTGAAAGATCCGAGTGAATCACGACTCAAACAGGCGTAGTAGCGCGGCGCAGCGTTCCAAACGTTGTGTAATCAAATACACCGGTATGGAGGTATATTAAAAATTCATATCATAACGAAAATATACACCGATATACGGTGTGAACCGGTATACCGCCCAGCACTAGGGTTTGGCAGACGCTTTTGTCCAAAGCGACATACAAAAACAATATATCGTAACACCCCCAATTATCACCACTTTTGTTCAGAAATTCTAAAACAATGATGTCTTTTAACACTTCAAAATAACATTTGCTAAATGAACCTTACATTTTTCAGTAGCCATAGGTGTGTAGATTTGAACAAAATCTGGTTTGATTCTTAACGGGAGCATTTACTGCCTGAAATATCCGATTTTGTTTACCACGCTCGGAGTTATAGTGATGGCCTGATGGGTCACCTATTTACGCCGTTTCAACATGAATGGCACATGAACGGTTAGACCGAGAATTCTCGTCATGAAATTAAAATTCCACTGGAGCTCCAAGCGGTTGTGTACACGCAGCCTTACAACACTGTTTACAGCTCTGCGAGTCACGGTAAAATGTCATTTTTGGTACATAGCTAATTTAGATACACTTATGGTGTGGGTGGTTGCGTTTCTTTAGGAGTCCGCCGTCTTGGTTTGTATAGAAATGGATATTAAGTGACACATACACGCAAGACGGCGGAAATACGGGACCGATGGTAAAAGGGGGAGTTCCGATAATATTTACAAATGTAACAGGGAACAGATTAGAATGTTGGTCAAACTATAATAAGGAGAATAGCAATAATAAACAACAATGTCAATTCAATCAATAGCCTAATAAAATAAACAATGAAAATGAGGGGGGAAAAGGCAATAATAAACAATGTCCTTTCAATCAATAATATAAAAACAATAGCATGGTAAGACTACATTAATGAGAATATAAATAATAAACAATAATGTCAAATTAATCAACAGCCTAATGGAAATAAAACAATATTATACAAACCATAACGCATAAGAAGTGCTTAAAGAACTAAGTGCATGTTGAACAGATATAGACCCCTCTTAAATTACCCAAAACTATCACATAGTTTTGTAGAATACAAAGTTTTGTAGAAGTAGGATATAGAAACCATTGAAGCCTGATACACTAAGTAAGGTTTTATCAGGCATTTTGGGTGTTTAAGTGTACAGATGAAGCTGCATTATGGATGTTGTATCATTTTGTTTATTTGCAGGTGATTTACCAGTATCACAATGTATCACCTTTGTCTGCACTGTGCACTGTGCTCCTGGCTTTCAAAAGAGCTCTAGATTTCGGAAAGTGTGATTATGGGGCGGTGGTAGTGTAGTGGTTAAGGAGCTGGGCTAGCGTGCAGTAGCCTGAAAGTTGTCGGTTCAATTCCCGGCTTCCACTGTTGTGACCTTGAGCAAGGCACTTAACCCCAAGTTGCAATGTGATTCCTTGTAATATAGCTTAATATAGTTACTTTGGTCAAGAAGTGTCTGCTAAATGTAATGTAATGTAATGTAATATTGAGGGTATTAAAGGGCTCTAGATTTGTGATATTGAGGATATTAAAAAACTTCTTTTTTTTTTTTTTTCCATTTGGTATCAGTCACTATTTCCTCTTCAAATACATCAATTTATTAATGTTTTCCAACAGTCTCCACACATATGGATATTTAATACCAAATAATTTTCAGTGTCCCGCCGGCGGGACGGTTGCCCACCTCCCCCAACATTCTAAATCAATTGTATGCACCATATTGCTATGTAGCATAGTAATGTTATACACCATTTCAAAGCTTTGACTCTTGGGAATCCAAAAATGACAACTTTTTTCATGTACAATCTGTATAGTGCTTTACATTCTCAGATTAATTTTATTATCTCAATTAAATTTGATCCAAAATGCCCCCCTCCCCCTCCTCCGCTTTTGGTGATACCCTGACTTCTGGCTGCAGTGTAGCTGCAGCACAATAAGTAGATGCATCATATTGGGTACTGAAATATTCACAAGAATCCATAGAAATTGAATCTTCATGTTGTATTATGAAATATTAGTTGTACAGATGTATAGTCTATCTTATACACACTCATTTTGTGTAGTCAGTCTATATCAGAACACCTGACATACAATCTAAATAGTCCACAGGAAACCTCAAAGTGTTACCTTTCATTTGAGACCAGGATTATGCTTCTACACAAAGGGGTTCAGGGGTGCAGTAAGCATTTGAGGCATTTTACAAAACGCATGGGCATACCTTGGCAAATAATAGTCTAAAGCGCGCATATTTTCATTCTATATTGATCAACTTTTGCACACAGCTTCACAAGACCTGGTGCTAGGGCTCAGTTGTGTTTCTAAAGGGATATCAAGTGACCTAGAGGGCTGAAATGTAGTCAGTTCAGAGATGCTTGTAATCTGGCAGAAAGAAAAAACTATATTCTAGCTCTTTGTCAGTACATCACACAGTTATTTTGACTGCTTCCTACGAAAGCTACAGATTCTCAGCTTTCTATAGAGGTCCAGCACTTGATGGTTGACCCCAAAAGAGGTGGGAACAATGCCCTTGTAAATAGGCGCAGTGCAATTTCAGGCAAAAACTTTTTTTACTGAGAACTATGTGGTAATGTGTTTAATTGTGAATACCAAAATAAACATTTACAATGAACAATAGATTTTAGCACCCCCTCAGGTGAAACACAGCATAGCATTTTGCTCCTTTTATAATGGTGTTATGTTCCCAAAACACTTGTAACTACATGCATTTATTCTGTGAATGGGACTTGGTACAATATTGATACTTTACACACTAAATGGCCACATACTTAGCTATTTCCACATTTCCACATACTTAGCTATTTCCACAGATTTTTATGGTCCTACTAGCTACCCCACATACCATTTCAGTTGCATGAAAATGACACAAAAATACAAACACGCCTTGTTTTATCCTTATTATTGTCATGGCTTTTTATTTTGGAGACTTCACATTTTGGGACAACATTAACAAAGGATTATATTTCTAGAGAAAATACCGATTGATGGCAGGTGTGTCACAATAAAGGAGTTTTGAGACCCTCAATATCACTTTTTTTGCATGTTTTTTCTGAAACTAGGGACTTCTATAAAACCAATGAGACTGTGGTACAAACTTTTAATGATTGAATCGTACTGAGAACATGTTTGTCTTCCATTCTACAAAGTTTGGCTAGGCTAGGAATAATACTTTTAATAATTTTAAGATATGAATGTCCAAAAATGGCCTCCATGATAATGCCTTTTAGAGAGTGTAAACAATCAAGGACAAAAATCAAGGACTATGAAAACAATAGAACTTAGGGCTGTCAAAATTAACGCGTTAATCTCTGTTATTAATTTTGAAATGCATATCGCGTTACAAAATATTAACTCAACTCATTTTGTTTACCTACTTCCTTTGTGGGGGGGTGCTGACGTCACATAACGGAAGCTGCGATTCGAAACCTGCAGCCTACAGCAGTGCAGAGATGGAGAGAAACGGTGAGGGGCTGGTAGGCGGAAAGTTTCAATTTAAAAAGTTGCCGGATGGAACTATTATTAAAAACAGAGTGGTATGCACAATTTGCAAAGCGGAATTTAATTACCATAGAAGCTCGACATAGTTGAAATATCACGTCAATGCGAAACACCCTCTCCAAAATCCTGGCAGTGCCCGCCAGTCCACAATTCCAGAATTACGTGGGCGAATAACTAAACCCGTGAGTGAAAAGCTCACCAATGCCTTGGCTTGTTGGGTACCGACCCATGAACATGGTTGAAGATGACGGTTTGGCTAATATCATTCAAATTGCATCAGGAGACATCTCCTATAGTTGGCCTTCGCGAGGAACAGTCACGTCACGTATACAAACAATGTACGAGGCCGAGAAGGTAGATAAATTGAACATGCTCAAACAAGCTCTGAACGTCGCCCTTACTGGCGATCATTGGACTTCTGTGAGCAATGATAATTACTTGGGTATCACCGCACATTTCATTGAAAATGTATGGGAACTGCGGTCGTTTGCAATAACCGTGAGAAGAACTGAAGAGCGACATTATGCAGAGGCTTGTGCTAATGATTTCCTTTATGTCGCTAAGGAGTGGAATATTGTGGGGAAAATAAGCACTCTTGGCACTGACAGTGCCCGTAATATGATTGCAGCCGCTAGACTACTTCCATTTGACCATCTACCCTGCGTGGCACACAGTCTACAGAGAACAATCACTGTTGAACTCCAAGAGAGTGGATTTGAAAATGTTCTGGCTAAGTGCAGGAAGATTGTCGGCCATTTCAAACACAGCCCTGCGAACGACCGTTAATTAAGAGCACAACAAGCTGCACTTGTACCACTCGTTTAAGAGGTCATCACGCGGTGGAATTCCACGCTTGATATGATCAAGCGTATTCAGCGAAATAAGTCACCACTTGCCTCTACCCTGGCTCAACACAAGACGATGTTGACGGCACAGGAGTTAGCTAAACTGCAGAAGTTGGAGGAACTGCTTGAACCTTGCAAGTAAGCTCGCTCGTGCTCTCTCTCTCTCTCTCTCTCTCTCTCTCTCTCTCACACACACACACACACACACACACACACACACACACACACACACACACACACACACACACACACACACACACACCACACACACTCTGACCTCTGTTTTTCTTTATGTGTGGCAGTGTCCCTCAATCTGCCAGTGTTTTCTGTGTGTGTCTGTGTATGACGGAGTGATGATTTAAGGCCCTTAAAATCTTGTACTTTACATTGCAGATATGTATCTGAACTACTGGGTGGAGAGCAGTATATTTCCTGTTGTGGTGTTGCCAGCCTTGTGCCACTTAACCAGAGTAATGGTGCCATCAGATGATGACCCGGTCTATGTTGTGAAATTCAAGAATACCTTTACAGCAGACTTTGCGAGACGGAAAGAGAGCACTAATCTCCCTTGGTTGAAGATCGCAACAGTGTGTGACCCCAGGTTTAAGGACTTGAAATGCCTCCCCAAAGACGAGCGAAATGAGGTTTGGGCCTCAGTCCGCAATCTAATGCTGGAGGAGAAACCTGCAAAAGCATCTCTGTCTGAGAAAACACAGTCATCCTTCTTGCTAGCCTCCTCTGACACGAATACCGACGACGAAGAAGAGGAGTCTGTAGACACATGTCTTGACCGCTATAAACTTGACATTGGGCAATGTCCATTAAAATGGTGGGCAAGCAGAGAGGCAGCACATGACAGGCTTGCAGCCATCGCACGTAAATTCCTTTCAACACCAGCTACTGCAGTGCCCTGCGAGCGCCTGTTTTCACTCTCGGGGCAAAAAAAGAGGGCAGCTTTGTCTCCTGCTAATGTGACTAAACTTGTATGTCTCAGCAATTGGCTGAGTGTGAAGAAAGATTAAGTCAAATTTCCTCTCTCTTTTTTTAGATTTTTATGAACACCTTTTGTTTTGCACTTTTCTTTTTGAAACTGCATTTGCATCCTACTTTTTGCATGCTACAATGTGAAAGACTCTTAAGTTAATATCTAGCCAGCAGCTACTTTATGGTTACCTTTTGCATCTGTTTGTACTTTGTAAATGTTCAATGTTTAAGATGCCAGTAAATACTGGAATACACCTTTTTGGTTACTGAATTCAAAGTACAAATAAGACCCTATTAGCCTGGCGGGCCATCTTATATCATTGAAATGTATAGTCTGGAATCGAACCATTCACCTCGCTTAATCCAAGGGGCGGGCAGAGAATTGTCTTTCAAACTGCCTAGGCATGCAATAGGCCAGCGCTACGACCATATCCGTATCCGGTCGGCAAAACGGCAAATACATACTTCTTCGAAAGGAATGACTTAAGTGCATTGTGTTGCTCAACTTTCAAAGAAAAGCACAAGTCCAACTCCTCCAAAGTTGACGCCAACGCCGATTTAAACAACCACTCTTCGTTCGCCATAGCCACCTTCCTTGTTGTTCACAGTCGCAGGACTGTCGTTATCCTGTTAACGACTCTAACAAAATAGAGCGGTGTGATTGGATGACGTCCACGGTGTCAGCCAATAGAAATCCCTATGGTTTGATACTAGACGAACAGGCTGAGCAAATGAATTTGCCGCTGCTAGGGTGCGTCTAGATTTCTAGGCTAAGAGCCTATTGTTTCAATGAGGAAAGGAGCTGAATACTCTCTTATTATTTTGTGTCAGTGGCACAACAGATATTTTTCTGGTGCTAATAAAGTTCTTGGTGCATAAACAAATAGCTCTTTACAAATAGCTATTTTCTCTCTGAAACTATGTAGTTCTGTGTATTTTGTGATGTACTTGTGTCCAAATACACACCCTTTGTGGTTACTCATTGATTTGGTGATTTATTTTGTATTTAATATGCCCTTTAAGAAGCTTTAGTCTTTAGGGGGAATTACATTAATACACAGGATTAGATGTTAAAATCCCTTGTGCCAAAATCCAAGGTAAAAACTTGCCGTGGCAAGTGAGCTTTTGAACTAAACAGGTCTTGTCTACTTGTGTTTGTGTGTCATCTAAATAATATATATGTGCCCCATACATGGAATCAGAGTGCCTACTGTATGTAGAAAATGGAAAATCTCTACAGCAAAAGGCCAGCCTACCGCTACATGCATTTGGTTTGTTTCTGCCATTTATTAGTAATGATTTACACCGTTTGTTTACTACTTACTATTTACCTGAGCAATCAGTATTGTGCAATATAGCATACAGAAGGTGAGGGACATTTTGGGGGGAAAGAAGTGGTGCATTTTATCATTGAAACATGCAACTTTTCATGAAAATTCTATAATCAAAGATGGCCGCCACCATATGACGTCATAATATGCAAATTAAATATAAACATTTAATCTCTACATAAACATTGGGTCATCCTTAATATTTCTCTAATTTACATAAAGTCTCTATCTCTTATCGCTTTTAAGATATAGCCTTCTGAAATGAAGATGTCAAAATCGAACGTTTCGGAAAAAAAACCTCTGGCGCCTAAAGGGTTAAATTCCTCTGTCAGACTAGATATTGGCAACTCTACAATACCCTTCCCATACAAGGCTACACTGCTTAAGCAGCGTGGGACTCCGAGCCATTTTCTGACAAAGGAGTTGATCATTTTTTCCAACCTCTCTACCTTTGACAGAGGAACTTCATAAACTGTCAATGGCCACATTAGCCGGGGCAACAAACCAAACTGCAAACACCACAGCTTGAGCTTACCTGCTTGACTTGTCAATTTTTGCAATACCTTGCATAGTGACCTGTCTCAAGTCTTCAACCTGTGATTTATCACTAAGGCTTGCATCATACCACCTTCCCAGACTCTTCACTGGTTTCTCCAGAACTGTGGGAATCACCTCCTTATTTATAGCAAACTTCTTATCTATTACCTTCCCTTTAACAATTGAGAGACTCCTAGACTTACTTGGCTTCACCTTCATTCTGGCCCATTGCAGATTACTATTTAACTTATCCAGCAACCTGTTGGTGCATGGAACGGTTGATGTCAAGGTTGTCATGTCGTCCATGAAAGCCCTAATCGGGCTCTGCTTTTTCCAAACTATCTTCATTAATTGCCATAGAAATCTTAAAACATCTGGTGCACTCTTATACAACCAGTAGGGCACTCCATTAGGTCCCGGGGCTGAAGAGGCCCTTGCACGTTTTATTACTTCTTGCACCTCTTTCCACCTTGGTGGACTATCGTCGCATTGGCTACTTAATTCGCCAATAGGTGGGATATCCGCAGGAAGTGCCATCTCTCTGAACCTCTCCCTATCTTTGTGCACTCCCTCTAAATACTCCTCAAGCTTCTGCTTAGGTTCCAAAAGACTACCACTCTTCTGCATTACGAATAAAGACTTAAACTTAAATGGGTCTTTATAGAATGCTAGTTGAGCTCGTGATTTCTTCTTCCTATTTTTCCTAATATTTTCAGCTCTTCTTAGCACTGCCAACCGCTCCCTCACATCTGCCTGTAGACAGTAGACAGTCAATACCTTCCTTCTCATCATCTGTAGCTTTTCTCCACTGCTTCTTAAGCTGCCTCCTCTCCTTGATAAGTTTATCTATCTCCTGCTGGCGCCTAGATTTGACTACCTCATGTTGCCGTTTTGTCCTTATCTCAATAGTCCCAAATCTTTCCTTACCATAGCTATAAATATATAATAAATATACCGTATTTTCCGGACTATAAGTCGCACTTTTTTTTCATAGTTTGGCTGGTCCTGCGACTTATAGTCAGGTGCGACTTATATATGAAAAAATATATAATTGAACATGTTTTTAAATGGTAATTTATATTAACTGACATGAACCCTACGTGAAACATTGTGAAACATTATGTCTACAGCGCTCTCAAATGCACAAGTCCTGTGCACTTTCAGTCAGAGATTAGTGCTTGCACTAAGCCTGAAACACACGTGCATACCTAAATCGTCAAATTATGGCAGGGATTCTATTTATAGCCGGGCCTCAGATTTGGACAAATAAAAGCCAGTATAATTTTGTTTCAATTTAACTCATAAAAGAGCTCTTCTTAATATTTTATATTGTTGGTTGGTATTGTTGCCAATGAAAAGTCATTTACACCATGAGTCTCCAACACGTTGCTCTCATTGCTCTCAAGCTAGTCGCATGCCGCACCCTTCTGAGCTAGAGGCTGAAGCCTACATTTAAACACAATTGTTGCTGCCAGACACCAGCCTATGAATTTTATAAAAAAGTAAATCATGCATAATTTAAAAAATATCTACATTTAGGCTATCTTAGACATCTTTGGCTATACGGAATAAGGTTTCCCTTGTAGCACAACACACGAATGAATGAAAGCGCGGATACCTTATCTCGCAATACGTGGATGGCAATCGAAATTCCCGACACTATGAAACTTAATAGTAAGCCATTAAATACCCCACAGATTTCAGTGGTCATCAGTCCCGATATTTAGCAATATAATCAACAGTCCAAACGTAAATTAAATCTCAAATTAAACATCTGCTTTTGATAGCCTACCCATGCCGCTCCAAACGAAAAGTAGGCCTATGTCTCACAATAAAACGCAAGAAATAAAGGACTATATTATAGCTGACTCGAATACAAGCCATGGCCAAATAAAGGTGCTGTGCTTTGCGCAGCCTAAATTTGAGGATTTACGAGTCTCCTAAACATCCCTCACCTGTTATCTAGACATGCATGAAAACATTTGAAAACAAAACGCACTGCCATGTAATATTTGATCGCTGTTTTGCTACTAATTATCTTTCACGTAATGAATACGCACAGAAAGTGAAAGTAGGCCTAATGTGTGCTCCGTGTCTGTTGCTGTCTGTTCACGTCCGCAATTGAACGTCAAATACTAGAGAAGTCATCCATGTTCTCTACGTTATAGCCTAGGCGGTCCTGCTTCTGTATTTGCAAAATTCCTGACGGTTCCTGATCGCTAAATGTTTGTTTTCCTTTCCTGTCGATAGCGGTTGATGTTGAAGCACCTAGGCTATAATTTGACTTCAGCGGTGACAAATCCTGCTGAGAGAGAGAGAGAGAGAGAGAGAGAGAGAGAGAGAGCAACGAAAGAGATGCACCCCCAAAGTGGTCCAGCGCGCGCGTGTGTGTCTCTGCTTGGGGTTCAATTGAAGTCAGAGTTGGTCCGTCAATAGTCCCGCACTCAGGCCGCTCCGTTATTATATTAATGTCAGATAGGGTAAAATGTGTGGGAATCTCTCGCATTATGATGGCTAGATTTGCGGGACTTTTATTATTATGCTCAATACTAAGTAATAATTTATTCACAATACCCGCAATTCCGCGCTAGAATTTAGACCCTTTTAAATGTGCATCTTTTTTTTTCTCTCGCTCTCTCGGAGGTGGCCAGCCAAGCAATTGTTCTGCTGCAAGCCAGCCTGTGCCAATATATCGTACAAAATGATTGATTGCATTGCATTCTCCACATTTTTACCTAAATTTTCATGTACCACATCAGCATTTGAGTTCAGTGATTTTTTTGTAAATTGCTTTACAATTAGCGTCGGGCCTTGTCAGCAGCCTTCGGCTTGCCTCTTGCCACTATTCACTCCTTCTTCTTCATTAACAGTTACATAGTCTGTCTGTTCTTAGTCTTGGATTTTGTGAAATACATTTCTAAATATCACCTGCTTGCTGCAGCTTCGGTCTGCACGTCAATTTAAACCCGCATCTTTTTCTCTCTCGAGCATTTAATCTGCTGCCAGCTTGTATCTCCACATCGTCCAAAATGCTTGATTGCATTGCATTCTCCACGTTTTTAGCTACATTTTCATGTACCACATCAGCATTTTTGTTCTGTGAATCTTTTGTAAATTGCTTTACAATTACCGTCGGGCCTATAGGCCTATCGTTTCGGTCACGTCTAAAACTGCATCTTTTTCTCTCTCATGAGCATTTAATCTGCTGCCAGCTTGTGACTCCACATCGCCCAAAATGCTTGATTGCATTGTATTCTCCACATTTTAGTAACATTTTGGTGCACCTCATGGCATTTTCTTTCAGTGAATCTTTTGCTTTGCAATTACCTTCCTGCCCTCCTCTTGGCTGCCTTCACCTTCATTAATCTTTTTGGCCTCAATAATCCAGTTACATAGTCTCTGTTTTTGGTTTTGGATTTTGTGAAATACATTTCTAAATAAATGCGACTTATAGTCCGGTGCGACTTATATATGTTTTTTTCCTGCTCATGACGCATTTTTTGACTGATGCGACTTATACTCAGGAGCGACTTATAGTCCGGAAAATACGGTATATAAAATGTCTCCCATTTTCTCTAATTTGCTTTCAGCCGTCCCGTTGAGCTGACCCAGGATACTGACCAAATCACTATTAACATCTTCCCACATTCTACATTCTGCTGCACCTGGCCATCTAACCCCAGGCCTATGACCATTAATCTTCTCCCTCCTTGGCTGACTGGCCTCTCTTTCTGCCTCAGTGCTAGAACTTTCCTCAACAACAGGGGTACTGATGTCCTGCGAACTGTGGGTTTCTTCCTGTCGCTGAACTTCAACCGACTGACTTGATGCACTTCTTAAGAAATAGCTATCAATGCGGGGACCCTGTGTTCCCTCTACCAAGCACTTATTTTTCCCTTGATGAATTTTCAGGCCCTTTAGACTTGTAACCTTCTGCCAACCACACACACACTGCAGCTTTTTCTCAGTTTTATCTGAACTAGTGGCTTCCACAAACATGTTTTCCTTACTCGTAATCAAATTCGTTCCAGGGTCAGTAACCATGTCTATCACAAGTGAGTCATCTTCCGCCCCTGCTCTCGCTGACTCTAGGGGTATTTTTTCATTATATCATACTGTAGCTTAGTAGGGTGCAGCCCATAGCTTAGTGAAGCCTGGGCTACTGCCACAATGAGCTGCTAACCCATTGTAGCCTGGCGGGGTCTATTTCCTCCCGTCAGCCGTCTTTCCGTGCTGTCACAAGGTCTTTCCCAAGTTGCCAGCTGCCCTATTATAATATTTTTGAATTGCAATTAATCTAGATTAATTCATTTCAAAATATGAGATTAATTAGTTAATTTTTTTTAATCGTTTGACAGCCCTAAATAGAACTAAACAAAAATATTTTACAGGTTTTAGTTATGGAACCTAAACATTGTGCAGGCAACAGGGGAGGCAGAAAAATGCGAGAAAAACACTAGACGGTCTTTTTACAACCCCCTAACCAAAAGTTAGGGTTTTGACTTTATTAAGTACAAATAAAAAGAAAGAAAAATGTGTTAAGTCTCTGCGGCTCGATCCGAAGAAAAATGAAAAAGAAAAAGGACCCTGATCAAGGAGCTCTAAGTCTAAGCAAAATCATAACAGGTTATTCTAGCAAAAACAATTTTGTGCTTTTAAGAAAACACAATTTAATTCTAAGCTTTGAAACATTTTAAGTCTAACTTGTTTAACACTGTTTGTCTATCATTACCTTTACTCATTACCTTTTTATTTGTTTTGGAGCCAGCTGGATTTAAGCAGTTATATGACTAAAAATCTTTCAATTGTAAATTATGAGATTTCACTTTTCCAGTTGCATCTTTCTACACCCGACATATCTACTGTTCAGGAGAGTGATGGCAGTGGGTGTCTGGTTGTTTTTGTGTCCAGGGATTTGTAGCGCTTGCCAGAGGGGAGGAGGTTAAAGAGTGTGTGCAGGATGTGTGGGGTCTTTGGTGATCTTCTCTGCCCGCCTCCTGGTTCTACCAGAGTACAAGTCCTGGAGGGGAGGCAGGGGGGCACAAATGATTTTTTCAGCTATCCGAATTGTGCGCTGCGTTTGTTCGTTTTGTTTTGTGGCTGCCCCAAACCAAACGGTGATGGATGTGCAGAGGATGGATTCAATAACAACAGTGTAAAAGATGCCCAACATCTCTTGTGGTAGGCCATGCTTTCTTTGTTGCCGTAGGAAGTTCATCCTCTGTTGAGCCTTTTAAAGTATGGCATTGATGTTGGACTCCCATTTCAGATCCTAGGAAATGATGGAGCCCAAAAACTTGAATGAGTCCACATTTGACACTGGGCTGTTGGATATTGTGAGGGGGGGCAGCACTGTGGGGTGCTTCCTAAAGTCCACAACCACCTCCACAGTCTTTAGTGTTTAACTCTAGGTTGTGTTGACTGCACCAGAGCACCAACTTATCAACCTCTTGCCGATATGCAGACTCGTCACCATCCTGGATGAGCCCAATGATAGTGGTGTCGTCTGCAAATTTTAAGAGTATGACAGCTGGGTCCTTGGAGGTACAGTCCTTTGAGTAGAGGAAGAAGAGCAGTGGGGGAAAAAAACACCCCTATGGTGCACCAATGTTGGTTGTCCGTGTTCCAGATGTAACATCTCTCAGCCGCCGCACAGCTGACTCCTGTCAGTCAGGAAGCTGGGGATCCACTGACTAATGACAGGAAATACAGTGAGCTGAGAGAGTTTGGCGGTGAGGATTTCAGGTATGATGGTGTTCACAAACAGGATCCTGACATAGGTCCCTGGCTGGTCAAGGAGTTGCAGGATGAAGTGCAGGCTCATGTTCACTGCATCATCCACCGACCTGTTTGCCCTGTAGGCAAACTGCAGGGGGTCCTGCAGGTGACCCGTGATGTTTTTGAGTTGGGTCAGCACCAGGCGTTCAAAGGACTTCATGGCGACTGAAGTCAAGGCCACAGATCTGTAGTCATTCAGTCCAGTGATGGAGGGTTTCTTGGGGACTGGGATGATGGTGGAGCTTTTGAAGCACTTTGCACAGCTCCAGTGATCTGTTGAATATTTGTGAAGATTGGTGCTAGCTGGACAGCACAGGCCCTGAGACAGGAGAGTCTGATGCTTTACGGACATTTTGCCTCTGAAAGAGGCGGCAGACATCCTGTTCACATATGATGAGTGTGGATTGTCAGAGGGGGAGGGGTAGCCAGGTGAGTGGTGGTGGTCGTAAAACAGGTAGGGACAACAGTGGAGCTCAGAGAGATGTTGAAGACAATGGTCAGGACGCCAGCCAGTTAGTCTGCACATTCTCTCAGCGCACAACCTGGTATTTGGTCTGGCCCACCAGCTTTCCGCGGGTTGACTGAGCAGAGTTTTCCTCACTTTAGAGGTGGACAGATATAGCACCTGGTTGTTGGGGGGAGGGCTGGCTCTCCTCGCTACTGTGTCATTCTGTTCTTAAAATCTTGAGTAGAACTGATTCAGTGCCTCAGGAAGGGAGCTATCACCATCACAGGAGGATGGAGCTGGCCTGTAGTTGGTGATCGCTTGTATTCCCTGCCACAGGTGTCATGTGTCTTTGGTGTCTGTGAAGTGGTTCTGAAGTTTCTGAGCATGAGTACGCTTTGCTGTTTTGATGGCCTGGGACAGCTCGGCTTTCGCTTTTCTCAGAGCTGCCTCTTTCCCAGACCTATAGGCAGTGTCCCTGGCTTTCAGTAGTGCCTTCACCTCTGCAGTCATCCATGGTTTCGGGTTGGGACATGTAGTGATGGTGTTAGAGGTGGTTACATCAGCAATGCACTTGCTGATGTAGCTAGTGACAACTGATGTGTATTCCTCTAAGTCAATGATGTTGTTGTAGGTGGTTGCCTGCTTGAATACATCCCACTCCCTGTAGGTGGAACGGGGCACGGCTCGATAGGCACCGGTGTTGTTTGAGTACACACAGTCTCCCCTCTTATTGCAAAATCCACATACTGATGAACCTGTTAGAACTTTCTTGATTTGCCTGGTTGAAATCACCAGCAACAATAAATAGCCCATCCGGATGTGTGCTTTGGAGCTCACTGATCGCTCCGTAAAGTTCCGCTAACGCATTGGTAGCATTAGCGCTTGGTGGGATGTAAACACTGAGTATAAACATGGCCGTGAATTCGCGTGAAATGTAGAATGGTCGGCATCTAACAGTCACAAACTCCAGCTGCGGTGAGCAGTAGTTGGATACAAGCACTGCATTTCTGCACCAGTCAGCCCACCTCCACGAGTCTTACCCGACAGATTAGCATCTCTCTCAGCTTGGAAGGCTAGCCAGCCTGGTAGCTGAAAAGCGGAGTTCGGTACACTGTTGTTCAGCCATGTTTCCACAAAAACAAAAACACAGCAGTCTCTGAACTCGCGTTGGGAGTTTCGTTGGATGTAGTCCAGGTTGTTGTCTAATTTGCAAGAAGGATGGATGGGACAGGTGGCCGGCTAGCGATAGCTTTCCATCTAGCTCAAACTCCTGCCCTCTTTCCGCGTTTCCTCTTTCTCCTCTTTCCTCTTTGTTTCCTCTTTTTCACCGCTTTCCATGTCCCCTTTCCCGGCTAGTGGCTGAGGTGCTGGTCTGCGTAGCAGGCGAAGTTCGCGTAGTGTGTCGAGTCGTAGTGTTCTGTAATAAAGTTTCCTGCATATTCTCCAATCTGTACCAATGTACACATGTGCGGTAGAACACAACAGCAACTGCTTTTTTGCATGCAATGTAATAATAACTACACCGCGTTCCAAATTATTATGCAAATTACATTTTTCTCAGACTTTTCAAAAATAAAAAACTCAAAATGCACTGTTCCAAATTGTTATGCACAACAGAGTTTCAAGATATTCTATAGATTGTAAAGAACTAAAATGGTCATTTGTTGAATTTGCAGCATTAGGAGGTCAGAAATTAAATCAAAAATTATTTCAATCAAAAACATCTTAACAGGCCAAGTTAAATGTTAACATAGGACCCCTTCATTAATATCACCTTCACAATTCTTGCATCCATTGCTTTAATGTCTTTGCAGGATGTCAGAATAGCCTGACAATCAATAGCTACCTGGATGTGCTGCCTCCCACCCTCATAGATCTTTTGCTTGATGATGTGCCAAAGGTTCTCAATAGGATTGAGGTCAGGGGAAGATGGGGCCACACCATAAGTTTCTCTCCTTTCATGCCCATAGCAGCCAATGACTCAGAGGTATTCTTTGCAGCATGAGATGGTGCATTGTCATGCATAAAGATGATTTTACTACGGAAGGCACGGTTCTTCTTTTTGTACCATGGAAGAAAGTGGTCAGTCAGAAACTCTCCATACTTTGCCGAGGTCATTTTCACACCGTTGCGTACCCTAAAGGGACCTACTAGCTCTCTCCCCGTGATTCCAGCCCAAAACATGACTCCGCCACCTCCTTGCTGACGTCTCGCCCTTGTTGGGACATGGTGGCCATTCATCAACCATCCATTACTCCATCCATCTGGACCATCTAGGTTTGCACAGCACTCATCCGTAAAACAAAACTGTTTGAAAATTAGTCTTCATGTATTCCTGAGCCCACTGCAACCGTTATAGTCCGAATAGTAGGTTTATGCACACTTGCAAACTTCTTGAGGATCCTACACCTTGAGGTTCGCGGGACTCCAGAGGCACCAGTGGCTTCAAATACCTGTTTGCTGCTTTGCAATGGCATTTTAGCATTTCAGCTGCTCTCTTAATCCTATGAATTTGTCTGGCAGACACCTTCCTTATTATGCCTTTGTCTGCACAAACCCGCTTGTGCTCTGAATCAGCAACACATTTCTTCACAGTATGATGATCACACATAAGTTTTTGGGAAATATCCAATGTTTTCATACCTTGTCCAAGGTAGTGCACAATTTCACGCTTTTCAGCAGCAGAGAGATAATTTTTCTTTCCCATATTGCTTGAACCCTGTGGCATGCTTAATAATGTGGAACATCCTTCTTAAGTAGTTTTCCTTTTATTGGGCTCACCTGGCAAACTAATTATCACAGGTGTCTGAGATTGATTTCAATAATCCAAAGAGCCCTGAGACGCAATACCATCCATGAGTTTAATTGAAAAACAAAAAAAAAAATGTTTGATACTTAAATCCAATTTGCAAAATAATTTGGAACACGGTGTAGAGATGTTTTTCCTGAAGGTAATGTTAGTGCATGCAAAATTGAAGTGGTTGCATCAGTGTTGTTAGGCTGCCTAGGATCAATAGTTCAAGTTCCAAGCTTCTATGTTACACGGTTCTTTAGTTAGCCTAGAAATCTAGACGCACCCTAGCAGCAGCAAATGTAATTTGCAGCCAGGGTCGTCTAGCAACTCTCCGTTGGCTTGTGAGCAAACTCTGGTCAGGCCAATCATATCGTGTATAGAGTTGGTGGGCGGGCAGTTGCATCAGTTCTGCGTGAATTCCCTGCTACATGAAAACAAAGAAGATGGCTGCTGCTGCTGGCGAACAGCGGCCTTTCGAATCTGCTTTGGCTGTGACTCTTAAAGACTTGGAGTCAAGCTTTTCTTTGAGAAAAGAACAAAGTACGGCACTGGAATCATTCCTAAAAAAGAAAGATTGGTTGTAGCGCTATCCTATTGCGTGCAGAGGGAATTTGAAGGACCACCGTTTATCCCTCTACTCGGATTGAGCACTGCCAATGGTGTGTTCACAGACCCAACATCTTGATGTGGGTCTGGCTTGTCAGGCTATTCTTTAGTAGCAATTGCATACAGAAATATAGCCACAAGTGGCAATGGCGGGCCCGAGCACCTGCGGGCCGCAACCCATGACATTTCAGAATCCATCAAAGCACCGACGTGGTGCATTTGTAAAATGTACATATTTGATGTGTGTGCTATTTGTTTTTGCATGTTATTTTCTGGAACATTTATTGCTTGGCCAGGTGTGGGCGCAATGCAAGGCAGGCCCATGTTGTGTCATCATAATCATAATATATATTAACCTGAGAAATTTCAGATTATTCATTTTAAGCAAAGAACATTTCTGATACACTTTTTGGCCAGATGGTGGCCCTATATTAGGCATGTGAATTACACATGTGAATATCATTACAATAATGATATCCAATATTTTGTAAAGTTTCAGATCAACCAATAAAGGCATTACCAATTTCTGGCACATTTTCCTGCTTGGCCAGGTGGTGGCGCTATGCCAGGCAGGCCCATAGGGTCTCTGGATATCATCATAATTATAATATCTATTAATCTGAGAAGTTTCAGAACATTCATTCAAAGCATAGAGCATTTCTGGCATATTTCCTGTTTGGCCAGATGGTGGCACTATGCTAGGCAGGCCCATTGGGTGTCTGGATATCATCATAATCATAATATCTATTAAGCTGAGTCCATTCATTCAATGCACTGTGACTTTATGACACATTTCCTGTTTATATGGTGAGATATTAAAATCCTGACATATTACAACATATCAAAAATCCCTTCGCAATTTAACATCAGCAACATCTTGGCATCATATTTGCCAAATTTCACATGAATCTGACAAACCGTCTAGGAGTATGTTAAAATTCATCATATGACATCAGTGTAATTGCCATTCTTTCTGTTGCCAGGTGGTGGCGCTATGCCAAATATGCGTTATGGGCATGTAAATATCATCACTACCATGGTATTCAAAGACCTGGGAAATTTAAAACATTTCAAGCCTTGCATGGTGAATTAAGACACATTTATTGTTTGCGTGGAATGGTATTAAAATGAATAATTTCGCCATTTCGTCAAATTACAACATATCAAAAAAAGCTTTGCAATTTAGAATCAGAAGCAAATTGGCATCATGTATACCAACTTTCACATGCAATCGTCTAGGAGGAGTATGTTAAAATTGATCATGTCCACAATGCACAAAATCACAATTACCTCACTTCCTGTGGGCGTGGCTAATGGCATGCTAATACAAAAGTCGATTGTTTTTGGGAGTTACATACACCCACCAAATTTGGTGTGTGTATCTAAAACTATATGCCAACCACAAATCACAGTGACATAAGGGGGCGCTATGGAGTTCCTGGGCCAAGCCCAGTGCCAAGGCTTTTCCCCTGTGTATTCACGGTACCTCTTGACGTGTGTGCCAAATTTCATGAGTTTTTACCCATGGGAAGCACCTCTTTTGTCATCACAATTCATCACATTTTAGTCCGCACAAAATCCCAAATACCTCACTTCCTGTTGGGCGTGGCTAATGCATTGTACATACGAAAGTTGTTCATCTTGGGGAGATACACACACCTACCAAATTTGATGTGTCTAGCTGAAAGTATGTGCCAACCACTGCATCAATCACCTAAGGGGGCGCTACTGAGTCCCTGGGCCACGCCCAGGGCCAAGCTCTTGTACCTAACTGCTTTGCATGACACCTGATGTGTGTGCCAAATTTCAAGACTTTTCACCCATCTTAACCACCTCAAAAAAGGAAAACGCTCTGAGACAAAGTTAAAATACTCATAATAATAATAATAATAATAATAATAATAATAATCCTTACAAAAACAATAGGGCCTTGCGCCCTTCGGTGCTCGGGCCCTAAAAATCCTTGAAGAGATTGAGGAAAGCTGGGACAAAAGGCACTGACTGTCACTATAGAGAATAAATGGGGATAGAGGAAGAAGCTAAATGCAAATGGAGTGTAACAAAACAGATAAGAGATGGTTGAAATTGAAAATAAAACCTGAAGAAATACGGCACATTCGGACACAACAGTTCTAAGAACACAGTTCTACAAACTACCAACTAGAGAGGGTACCTTAAAACTACAGTTCCTAGGGCTTTTTTTGTTTGCATTCTCACACAGAAGGAACTCTGAGATGACTTAACACACATTAGTAGCCCAATTATTTAATTCAAATTCAAAGAACTTTATTTTTCCGTTAGGAACTTCACATGTGGAAGAGCATCAGGGTGTATCCATACCCAACAATACATACAATAAACAAATACACACACGCACACGCACACGCACACATACACACACACATACACACACACACACACACACACACACACATCATCTTCAGCCCACACTGGACATATGGCAGATAATAAAAACTTTGCTGAGCCTGATGAATAAATAAGTTGTTAATATCTCCACAGTGGAGGGACAATAAATAATAGTTAAAAAAAGACCAAGGTGTTAAAAGAGAGAGAAGACAGTTCAACCATTCAAAAGTCTAATGGATGCTGGGACAAAGCTTGACAGGGCTCTATTTGTCCTTTGTGTAGGTGCTCTGTATCTGTGGCCTGAGGGTAGGAGGCAATACTGACTGTGTAGAGTGTGTGTGATGTGTGTGACTGTGGAGATGTCCAAAGTGATTTGTTTTGCTTTTTGCTTAGTCCTTTTGTTGTATATGCTGGTGAGTGATTCCTGCTGTTGTCCAGTTATTTTACTGCTCAGTTTGATGATTCTGTTTAGTGGGTTCCTATGGATGTTGGACAGTGCTCCAAACCAGGAAGTGATGTTGAAGGTGATTATGGATTCAATGAAACATCTGTAGAATGCTGTCAGAACGGATTGGTGGACCTGGAGTTTGCGGAGTTTACGTAGGAAAAAGAGACGCTGCTGACACTTGGAGTAAATGGTATCAGTATTTGTTTTGAAGTTGAGTTTTTTGGCCGATTATTGTCCCAAGATATCTGTATGTGTCAACCCTCTCTATCGGCTGGTTGTTGACAGTCAGAGTGGGGAAAAAACATTCTGTTTTTTATTGACATTTATCCCATGAATATAAAGTAATGAAACGGATATCATTGTTATTTAGTTACTAGCTACTGAAGCTTATTGACAAACTAGAAGCTCATGGTATCAGGAAGCATTTAAAAAACAATTAGCATTGCTTTTCATCCTTATTCTTCTCATCTGTCCAGAATGCATTTGCTGTGTGATGGTAGTCAGCATCCGCAGCCTTCTGCTGCCGTTTTTTGTTTTTATGTTTTATGTTTATGTTTAAACAGAAGCTGCATTTTTAGGAGATTTTTAAAATCCTTGGCCAAGTTGGCATGCGCATCAGTCATGGTTCCCTGAAATAGAGCTGAGAAATGGAGCTGAAATAGGAACTGCAGTCAGTTTGGCTTTTTTGCCTTTATTCAGATAGGACAGTGAATATACTGACAGGAAACAAGAGGGAGAGAGAGATGGGGTGGGACCGGGAAATGACCCGGGTCGGACACCAACTCAGGTCCCTGTGGGCACCCGGAACCGAACGTGGCACGGGCGCTGTAGCCAACTGTGCCACTGCACCCCCAGAATCCGTTATTCTGTCCAGCAGGTTTAATTGCATGGTCCGGCAGTGATGGAGTTGGAACCACAACAGACAGAAAATGCTATCCGCATACTGTCTCTGTCTTTAGCTCATTGTCCATGATTTTTTATTTTTTGGCATCCTTCGAAATTTATGCATATTCATCGGCATCCTGGACAATCTCTCTCGGCCAAATTGAATTAAAAAAATAGTCAAACAGTTGGTTTGTATTTTGCCAATCAATGCCAATTTGCCAATTGTCTGTTCTTGTAATTAAATATTGGTTATGTGATTTGCAGATTATCACATTCTGTTTTTTATTGACATTTTACACAGCGTCCCAACTCAGGATTGTAACAGGATTGTACTTAAGAGTGACTTAAGAGTAAACACAATGTGTTTTTCTGACTGATCAAGGCTGGGTTCCTGTGGAGAAAAACAATAAGCAGTATTGCTGGCACTCCTCCGTGATTGAATATGAGACTGGAGAAGCACTTCTTCTCAGACCACTCAGAGAAGATGGAGAAATGCTGGAAATCACATGTGTTCCACTGTCAGAACTGCAAGAACAAACTCTGGAACTCATTGGGACAAATGTCAATGGAAATCCTTACGGTAGTATTGAATTTCAACACCTTTCAATTTAAATACCTGACTATGTTTATTATATGTAATATGTGCTATATGGGCCTATTTGTGCCTTGGGTTTTCTAAAGGCAAAGTGGGCTAAGGAAAAAAAAGGCTAAGACTGGGGCTACTGTACACCGGGGTCGCAACTGAAGAGCTCTGTTCCTGGAGCGTAAAAATAGTTTCATTTTGGTCATTCTGGTTTCATTTTTTTGAATGTACGCACCACTCCCACGACTGGTGTAGCCAGTTTAATTGATTAAAGTGGAAACTAAATGTTGCAGCAGATGCTACAGGTGTAGCCTCCCTGTGAGAAGAAAAGATTTCATAAAGTGCCACTGTCAGTTAACTGTAACCTATTGAAACCCATTGAAATCCTCTGTTGGCCCATTTCAGGTAAGCCTTTTCTGGGCCCTCAACATGTTCGGTCTGTGTGAACCACTGTAAGATTGCTGTAGGCATGTATACAAATGCTGTCTCACAGAAATCCTACACTGCTAAGTCCTGTATTCTCAACATCTGTTGTGCAAATAGATCCTTCAAGTCCTGTAAGTTGTGAGGCAGGGCCTCCATGGATCAGACTTGTTTGTCCAGCGCGTCCAGCACATCCCACAGAGGCTCGATTGGATTGAGATCTGGGGAATTTGGAGGCCAAGTCAACACCTTGAACTCGTTATTGTGTTCCTCAAGCCATTCTTGAATCAATTTTCATGCATTCTCTTCTGAAAGAGGCCACTGTCATCAGGGAATAAAGCATTAACTTCTTCAACAATCTGAGCTACAGTAGCCTTCGCTCCCCCATGTGCATCATTCGTGGTGGACTGGCCATCTGGCATACCGGGCATTCTCCCGGTGGGCTGACACACCGTTTGGGCCGATATAATTTAATTAGTTTGGCCAACAATCAGCCCGAAGCAAGGACAGTCAGCAGCTCACTGGTTCATTTTCCATACTGACACTGGACTGGTCCAATAACAGCTCTTGTCAGGCCCGAGATAATCGTAGTATAATCTACAAGTTGAAATTGTGGCAGGCGGATGCCGGTAATGCCAGTTGTGCACCAATGTAGAAGCTTCAACAGTATACAATATAGCAAGTAGGCTAGTCTATGTCAGCAACAGGTTGAAGTTGAATTTGAGTGAGAAGATGTACAGTAAGCAAGCATACAGAGCAGAGGGACAGTCAGCGGCTGGTGGAGAGTGTAGCCTAGTTGAGGCTACATGATAAGAAAAACTCAGGTATGTGTGACGTGCCATGCTGACGATGATGATTATGATGACTATTTCATCGGGATAAGATAATGGTATGTTAATGATGACAAGTAAGACCATCACCCACTGCTGTGATCACAATAACAAATAATGCAACATAAGTTTGCTAAATGAGCGATTTGCAAACCCTGACCGCAAAGGAGTGTCAAATTAACGTTAATTGTTGATTTCAAAATATAACAGTTTACAGATTCTTTGGTCAGGAGAAGGCATATGTTGCTGTAAATTTTACCTCACCTCTTTGAAACTAACATGTTACAATTGTACCTTTGTGTTACAACTGTCCCAAAATACACACTGCATAAAAATTACAGAAACAGTAATAAAGTAAGTATATAAGAAATATGTATATTGCATGTTTTGAGCAACCAGAAAAAAAGTACAAAAACACTGTTTCCAGTGTCCCCAACATATTTACTTTTATCTTTTGAACATGTATGCAGGTGTATCAGTAGTGCACTCTTTCATCTGTTGGATGTGTAGGGTTAGGGTATTTCAGTTGTGCACTCTTTTTTACATTTTGACGTCTTCCTTTTCTTTTATTATCTGAAGGATTGGGAAGCAAGAAATGCCCAATTCATTTTCTGGTGCCTCATGGAATCCTAAATATTAGAGATCCCCCTCCAGTGAGTTACAAGGAGCTGTATACCTGGCTTTCAGAGTGTGACCAAGGTAAAGTGGAAGGGATTGTCTGGCATTGCAATGATGGGGCACTTTTCAAGGTAATTATACATTCTGTCCATATCTCTTTTTCCTGAACATATCATAAAGCTGCAGTTGGCAAGATTTTTTTGATCATATTCACTCAAACCGACACTATCCTCCGACAGAACAACATAAATCAGCCGGTTTTAGAAAAAAAACGCACTTCTACCTCCACCAAGAGCCTGTTATTTGTTTTGCAAAAATCCACAGCTCCCGGTTCTTCTGGTCCAATCAGAGCAGGGCTGTGTGAGATCTGACTGTCAATCACAGTCTGGTGCGCACTGACGAGCACAAACTCAATGAGAGTTGTAAACATTCAACATTTTGGCCCCTCAATCTGTCAGATTTGCCAACTGGAGCTTTAATGATCAATTATGCAAACATCCAAACAATATGTAATTTTATCCCCTCCTCCAGCCCAGTCCCTCTCGGATCATGGAAATAGCACAGCACTGTAATGGTGATATATCATACAAATAATAATAATTGTAATAATGATAACAAAAATTTAGAAATAAGTAAACACAGACAACCAAACCTCTACAATTCTATCTTGTTCTAGGAAGGAACCTTCCAAAATAAAGTCAATATCCTTGGAATCCAGGAATTGTGTCCAAATAGGATAACATATCAATTTTATCTCTAAACTAGGGGTGGCACAGTTCATAAAACCCATGGTTCAGTTTGTATCATGGTTTTAGGGTCACGGTTTTTGGTTCTGTATGGTTCTTGTTGTTATTTGCTTTAGGACGACCATACTTCAGCATTAGATTAGATTAAATTCAGCTTTGTCATTGTGCGGAGTACAAGTACAAAGACAACAAAATGCAACAAAAGCAGAAAAGTGCAATGTGATATACAAAGTATAGACAGTACAAGATGTATAGTGCAGTGTAGACCGTAGTATACAGTGGGTTTCCAGTAATATAAATCAAATATAAATATGCGTGGTGTATTAGTACCTTAACCTTATAAGAGCAGAATCAATATGGCTATGTAGTATGTATAACAGTGTATGAACAACAAGTACAGATATGTGCAGTGTAGTAGCAGTAACATTATAAGAGTACTAAGAAAAATATAGATATATGCAGTGTATTAACAGAATATAAGGAAATTATAATTAGTTGGTTGGTTGTCACCGGGGGAGGGGAGTGGGGTGATATATATATCAGCATATGATATATAGCTCAATTATCCACCAGTTAGGCTACAGTATTAGTATAGTTATATCATGTAATCATGATATCCTTAGCAATCCTTGCTACAGCGGCCAGGGACGGACTGGGACTAAAAAAAAGGCCCTGGACTTTTTCCAAATAGCCCCACTACCATACGCAACACACACCCTTGCTGTCTCACATACATTGCCAGTCAAGGTATCACATTATAAAATAGGTGGTCACATTTTACAACAATGCTAATTATTTATTGGGTGCTGCTTGAGAATTTGGGGCCCATGACATAAATACTTTTGGGCCTCCCAAATGCTAGGGGGGTTTGGGGGCATCCATCACAAACACAAAACAAACTAGAAATGTAATTCCAGAGGAATTACAATAGTGGATGGAAAGCTTCTGGGTTAATGTTGGTGGGGAGATTCCTGAAAAAAAAAAAAAAACATTGCATCGCTTAATCTTTAAGTTCAGTCAAACCCTCTTTCCAAAAAACCTTGTGTGTCTGGCGTTGAGATATCACACTCAAGGTGGGTTTGACCTTGACATTTGACTTCATCATTGAGTCCATACAAATGTTCACACCAAATTTGAAGCATGTAGCCTACGTCAAGCTGTTCTGAAGCTGTGGCACAAGCACGAAAGCTGGCCTTTGGAAAATGTAGTTCAGAGAAAGCCTAATTGTATGCAATGCAATAGGCTACCTGCAAAACGGGGCTTTCAGTTGTTGTTGATGACTGCTCATTCTGTACCCAGATAACAATTATATAGTCATTGAATCTATGTTAAATCAACATTAGGCTACTTTGTCAACGTTAAAATCATTGAATCGGCCCCAGCTGTGGCACAACTGGCTAGGGGGCCTGCATGCACGTATGCCGGTTCGATTCTCGCCCCGTGGTCCTTTCTGGATCCCACTCCTGCTCTCTCTCCCATTCACTTCCTGTCACTCTCCACTGTCCTATCATTAAAGGCATAAAAAGCCCAAAAAATATATATATATATATATAAAAAAAATCATTGAATCAACATTACACTGCAACATTGATTATCATTTTTGCACCCTTCATTAATATTGAGGCAACGTTGAAATTCTAACTACAGATCAACAGGATTTCAATGGTATTTCCACTAAAATGAATATTGAAACAATGTTGAAAGTACAACCAAACTAAAGATCATGTGATTTCAATGGTATTTCAATTGATATTAAACCTTAGTAAACCACTATTAGCCTAATCTGGCAAAATATTGGGAAATTCATATCCTGCTTTATCTACAGCCAGGATAAATTTAGCTAGGCCTAGGTATGTCTGGTTTAGGCTACACAAGCTTGCATAAATAACCATTAAGCAAGTTAAGTAACTACATTTATTCACTCTTCATCTAGAAATTCACGTGTGCCGTGCTTTCCTGCGTTCTCAGTAAGGCGCGCCAAAACCACGGCCGTACACACTGTGCGTATCAGCCAGGCTACTCAACAACGAGAGAGAATTTCCCCTGTGTGCGTATATTCACACCAAATTGGCCTAGGCTACCATAACTTCTCAACTCTGCACAGTAGCCTATTCCATTAACTGCACGACAGTAGGCTATTTACAATTTTCTGTAAAGTAAAGTTTGTAACGTTATCAAAATCAACTTAATGCAGAACTATGCACGTGCGCACCTTTTGTTTGAGCATGAGATATACACAGGCATGCTACAGAAATTGTAGGCTAGCTTGTTGTTTTCTCATACTATCTATGCTGGTTATCAGCACACAATGGTATAAGCTAATTCATTAACTTGACTCATCATGGATATAACACGTTTTTTTAAACAACGAAAACAGAAAGGATGGAGACAGCAAAGTGAGAGGAGTTATTTCAAATGGGCAAGCCGCAAGCACAAGGTAGGCAAGATTATTGCTTGTCAAAACGTTAGGCTAGCATTACCACTGTTTAAAGCCATACGTGAACGTAGCCTTCGCTAGAACAAAACTAGGTAACTTTAGCCTTTATACTGTAGGGCTATACAAAGTTGTCCAAATAAATAGGTCGTTGTTAGGCGTTGTTGTTATAATGATATTTCATGTGGATGTTACTAGCCTGTGGCTACTTTTTTATGTAGGCTACTTTTTAACTGACCAATGCAGGAACCTAACTGGGACAAATATTATCAAAGCGTTGAAAGTTAGGTGGGTGTGTGCGTACCATCGCATTCATTCCTGCAGGCGCCCTGTCCACCTTTTTCAAAACGAGGATCAAAATCTTTCAAAAAAAAATTAACGCCAGTCTATGGCGAAAAAAAAAATATTTTCTGGTCCCGATTGACTTTCATGTAAATACATTTGCAGTTTGTTTCGTAACTATTGAATTACAACATTGTGAAAGATCGTAATTCCAACGACTACAAACCCATCAGTCGCGCTAGTGACGTTAGCTCATTCACAGCCACACTAGATTGTACAAGCATACCAGCAACAGATCTTAATTGGGCTTTCCTTGCCGATGAAAATACCATGAGTCAGAGGATTAAACACATCAGGTAAGTTGTATTCGTCCATAGACTGTACATTAGATACTGTTAAGTGACATAGCAGGCAGCAAGATAGAACTGTTAACTAGCATAACAGCTAATCTTATCGTTTCATTACGTTGGTGACGTACATCGTTCGAGAGAGATGTAGTCCACTGAGCGGATTCGCACAAAACCAACATAACTTTTGAAGTCTATCGAACAACAGTACTTTCTTTTGACGTGAAAAATTATCTTTTAAATTCACACACATCATATGTGAAATTCGTGGCACAATTCAAACTGGACCAAAAAATAATTGTTATCTCTCCATTAACTCCCGTTCATATTTTTTTGAAAGATAGGTCCCTTGTAGCGGAAGTAAAACGGAAGTCACTGGGACACTCTATAGGGATAAGTCCACGTCTAGGCATACTACCCCTGTCCCTCACAACGTTACCGTTATCGGCTACGACACCCCCCTTGTTTGTATTGATGTGGTTGGGCTGTGTGTGTGCGCTAGACTGTGTGTTTCAATGTATTTGACGTCGTGGCTGGCTAGGGCTGCGTGTTACAGTGTATTACGGACAGCGCGTTACAATGCATCATGATGTGGCTGTGTGCGTGCGCGCCAAACTCTAGGCTACAATGTTTCATGAGTTCAGAGTTCGGGAGTTGCACATTTTAGTCTGACCTGGGTACCACTAGCAGTTTTCAAGCCTTAGTTGAAGTAATTGATGGTAATAATGTAATATTTCATGGTTGATTTTTTTGTGTGCATTGCCCCATGTTTGTAGGCTACTTGTTTTTGTATGTTGGTACAATTGTATGTTGGTTATACGGTTCCACAATATAAATGCAAATTTCATTTTTACATTATGTCTGTCATAATGTAATTGTCGCTCTCTCTCACTCTTTCTGTCTTATTGATAATAATAATAATAATAATAATAATAATAGTAATATATATTGGAGAAAAAAAAATGGGGGGGGGGGGGGGGGGCCCAGATGACCTTAACCTGGCCCTGCTGCACACAACCGCGACAATAGTAATATATATTGAATATATATTATATATTGTGCAGCCGCACACAACCGCGACATTCCCGAGGTCCAGCTAACGTAATATAACCTACCTACTGAATCCTCGGTTATCACTTAAAGGGACACCAGGCAACATTTTTGTGTTAATTAATCATCTTCGTAAGTCGGTATATGGTTAAATGACTCATTACGGGGCAAATGAAGGCTCTCTCGCCCGCCCCTACTGCCTGTAGGAAGAATTTCCGACTTGCAAGTTCGGTGTATCCTACCCGCCGAGGCAGGCTAACGAAACGCTAGAGATTGTTGCAAATGTGTGTATAATGGCAGAGCCGGCGAAGAAGCAGCGAAAACCTTTGACAGAAGACGCAAAGGTGTCCCTTTAATGAAGTTATGAACTTACTCGACGTAATACCAATATTAACAAACTAACTAAGTTAAACGGAACATCCTCTCTAGACGTAGCAGCTACGAGTGTGTTGCTAATTGATGCCAGCTAACGCCAGCTTGCATGCTTACTTGTCTAGCTGAGTCGTTAAAAACAAACTTCACATAGATACTCCATTTGAATAGAAAATACAAATTAATTGTAACTTACATTGGGTGTGGTAGGAAAACGTCCGTTTCGTCGTAGTTTGTTGGACAAAGCAGACACCAAGAACGTAAACTGTCTTGAAGAGAATTGAGCAGTGTGGTTCAAAAGCAATTAATTACAGGATGTGTAGGACTAGTTTAGGGAGCACCTGATTGTATGCAGGTGGACCCGCACCTGATTACTTTAAGGGCCCGTTTACACGTATCTAGATATTTGTATAAACGCTTACTTTTGTATGCGTTTGGCCCTTTCGTTTACATGTAAACGGAGATTTATCTCCCTCAAACGCATACTTTTACAAACGCACTCCAAAGTGAAGATTTCTTAAAACGATGACTCTTTCGATTGTGTCGTGAGTCAATTCGATTTCATATGTGCAGCAAAGATTCTAGAGCGGAGCTTTTTATGTGCAGTGCAGTGCAGTGCCTGCCTGCCTGAACATTTCACACAGACTGTAGCCTACACACCACACTTGATATGCGATTATTTTTAATATTTCGCATACTATTTTGTGCTCACATCACACAGCTTCACACAGCAACTGTCTGTTGACTTCTGAGATAATTATAGAGTTGTTTAGTTGTTTACTTCATGTAGCTAAGTAAGTCTTGTCTTGTGACGCTAACATAGCCTAGGCTAGGCTTACTCAATGGATTAGAACATGTTGGATTAAGTCATCTTCATTTCCAAACCTAAAGGATGTACACGTATGTAGAAGATAAGGTAGGCTATGCTTGTTATTCTGGCCCGCTGTGGCATGATTAATTGCCGTATCTGAGAAGTTATGCTATGGTGAGTTTTGGCAATGTGTTTGCTATTCTGGTCAGTTTTGGCATGACGTGCGAGTTTTAGCGTTAGCGCATTGAAACGTGTTGTGATGTTGGCTCTGCATGTGTGCTATGTGCAGACTACTAGCTGGGTCATTGTCCATGAGCACTAGCCTGCAACTCATGGATACTCAATAGCCTACCACACTTACATACCGGCAGTGTTATTACATGTCTTTATTAAAATGCAGATATATTCTCATGAATTAGCCTAGGCCTATTATTGGATGTAAGATCGCAGGGTGTGTGGGCGTCTGTGGGCATAGGCTACACGGCATTCTAAATCGCCTGTTTACGTTGTGGATAGCTAAATAAATGTAGCCTAATGTTTTTACACCTGTAGGCGTTTTGTCATTAGGCATTTTGACCCTAATCGCATGTTATAGTTCTTAAGTTTTTTAACCAGTCATGGGTGTCTTTTGGGTGTAAAACCAATGAGAGTGACATCTAGGCGGGTCAATATATGAAAAAAAAAAAACACCTAACCTCAAAAAAATTGATACAAAAGGTTTTTCAACTGATTATGATACCTTTAGATGTACTTAATAACATATTAAAAATCTACTAAAATCTGACCCCAGTTAAGGGGTCATTTTCAAGATGGCGTCCAAGATGGCCACCAGAAGCTAATTTGGGATATCTGAAGCATTAATCAGCCTAGGAAAGTGTTTTTTGTGTTTAATCAGATTTAGAGGTCACTGATTCATATGTCACACTAAAGTATCAGTTCATAATTTTCAAAGACTTGTCATTTTCAAGATGGCATCCAAGATGGCCACCAGAAGCTAATTTTGGCTATGAAGCATTATTCAGCCTAGGAAAGTGTTTTTCATGTTTAATCAGATTTAGCGGTCACTGAGTCATATATGGCACACTAAAGTATCAGATCATCATTTTCAGACTTAGAATTTTCAAGATGGTGTCCAAGATGGCCACCGGAAGCTAATTTTGTCTATATCTGACGCATTATTCAGCCCAGGAAAGTGTTTGTTGTGTTTAATCAGATTTAAAGGTCACTGATTCATATATGTCAGACTCAAGTATCAGTTCATCATTTTCAAAGACTTGTCATTTTTAAGAATGCGTCCAAGATGGCCACCAGAGGCTAATTTTGGCTATATCTGAAGCATTATTCAGCCTAGGAAAGTGTTTGTCATGTTTTATCAGATTAAGAGGTCACTGATGACTCTTCATCTCCACCTTTTTTAGTGTTCTTATAGTAGGACCTGAGGATGCATGATGTTTTCTCTCTCAGTGTCACCATGCCTTCAAAACCTTTTACCGAATGGAATGGAATCAACCTCAATCAAATACTCTTTCATGTTAGATCCAAGTACAGAGACAGTCAACTATTCTTAATTGTGTGCATTTCTGCAAGACACTCCGCTGTTCGTGTAGAAGATATGGATTACCTTGCACTGCTGCCTGTGGAACGTGTCAAAATGAACAATGTATCAATCCACACAAGTTCCTTTCAGAGGAGTCAGAGAATGATGAATAATGATATAATAATTATTTCTGATCTACTTATGCATATAGTTTAAGATTCAGTTTAATTAGCTCCCCCCTAATGATAGATGCCAACAATTATTGATCTACACAAATAATATACAATGCATGCCTATACAGTACATGGGTCATGGTTCATTAAAGTCATAAAACAGCCACTTACTCGCAAACTCTACTCTACATATTGTAAAAGTATATACCCTTTACATGAAATATAACATTAATCAACAAAATAACATTTCCATCTTCCTCCACACCAAGCATAATACATACTCTATTCTGTATAGGCAAATATAGTGTAAAGCCGATACATTTTGCATACAGTCCAGGGAAAACAAATGAAACACCCTAAAATATATATTTTCTGAAAGCATATAATCTATAGATAAGATATAGCACCATTTAAAACATGTCCCATCTTCCTCCATGCCATAAACAATGCATTGCCCTCTATTCTGTATAGGCGAATCTAGTGTAAAGGGGATATATGTTGGCATGTACAGTCCAGGAAAAACAAATTAAACACTCTTAAAATATATATTTTCTGAAAGCATATAATCTGTAGTTAAAATATAGCACAATTTAAAACATGTCCCATCTTCCTCCGTGAATGCACAATACAAAGCCCTCTATAATGTATAGGCGAATCTAGTGTAAAGGGGATATATGTTGGCATGTACAGTCCAGGAAAAAGAAATTAAACACACTAAAATATATATTTTCTGAAAGCATGTAATCTGTAGATAAGATATAGCACCATTTAAAACATGTCCCATCTTCCTCCATAAATGCACAATACATTGCCCTCTATTCTGTATAGGCGAATCTAGTGTAAAGTGGATACATGTTGGCCTCTTTTGTCCAGGGAAAACAGATTAAACATCCTAAACTATATATTTTCTGAAAGCATTTAACCTGCAGATGAGATATAACACCAGTTAAGACATGTCCCATCTTCCTCCATGCCATGAACAATACATTGCCCTCTATTCTGTATTGGTGAATCTAGTGTAAAGGGGATACATTTTAGTCTATATTGTCCAGGCAAAACAGATTAAACACCCCAAACCATATATTTTCTAAAAGCATATAACCTGTAGATGAGCTATAACACCAGTTAAGACATGTTTTATCTTCCTCCATGCCATGGAGATGGTTAATAATCCTGTATTGCATTTGCTCTGTATTAAAACACATTGATTTTAATTTATGGCTGAAAAAGGTAGAGCATTGAAACATTTTAAATTTTAACATTTAAAATCCTATTCTTGTTTAATCTGACCATCATTTGATATCAATTTCACCCCTGTAGGCCGAATAGTAATTGAGATATAGCCATTCTAACCTGTTGACAGCCATTTTGGCGGCCATTTTGAAAATGACCCATTTCCCAAGGTCAGATTTTACTAGATTTTTAGTATGTTATTTAGCATGTCCAACAGTACCAGAATCCAAAAGAAAAACTTTTGTATCAATTTTTTTGACGTTGAATCCTATATTGACCCGCCTAATCAGTCATTCCAGCAAGCAGTGCAATATCTAACAGCGCATCAGTGTTTTCATTATGGTTTAAGTGCCAATTGCTGGTGTTGATATAAAGCAGGCGTCGCCAACCTTTTGACACTTTGACAAAATGAACATGGGCGAGAGCTAATGTTTAGCTATTAGTAGCATGTAATCCGTGCCCTCCTGAACTTTCCTCACTTTATACTGTAGCCTACTAAGAGAAAGAAGTTCTACCTCGTCGTCGGTCCACATGTATGAGTTGCTTTATGAGTTGCTTTTTGCCATATTTCCCTTCGGTTTAATCAGCCCAAAACGCGTAGCCTTCTGTACATTTTAAATGTACCTAAATTTATTCTCGGATATGCAATTGAACTTTGACTGGGATAGCGCAATCTGTTGGCCTGGGGTGTTACAGACGCCGACTTGTGTAAAGTGAACCGTGAGATGTTGGTAGGCTTTTGCACATTTTAATCGATGCTTGCCACGACATAACATAACTGACAACTCATCTCCATCTCATATTGTATATTGTTGGCCTATCATAGCCTACTGTGTTGTGCATGGTATTTCAGCCAAACTGGGGTGGTTGTGGTGGGCGAGGCGGGATGAGGGAGAGCTTTAGAGGGTGTGAATGTACATGTGAATGTACATGTGCTGTATTGTCTTTGTCTTATGTCCCGAGGACCCCCTCAAAAACGAGATGTTTCATCTCAAGGGGTTATCCTCCTAACAACAATAAATTAAACTGTTAAACTAAACTTTCTCCTTGCCATTAGGCTAATTGAGGGGAGGGAGGGTGAGCAATGCAGACAAGTAGACGACCTAGACAACACTTTATTCTCGGTTCTACATAAACATTCGCCTTTGGAATCATTTTGCGTTCCAGTGTGTATGGATATATTTTTTAATCGAATGTCATGTAAACGTGATTAAAAAAAACAAACGAATACAAAAATATCCGTTTTTAAAACAAATCTAGATACGTGTAAACAAGCCCTTAGACCATTCTAAATGAGCCCCCATTGTGATGTCATACAGAGAAAAATATTTTTTAACATTTTCAATCCCCTATTTCTCAAAGTATACATTTAAAAAAAATCTGAGAAAAAAATCTCTCTTGTCCAACTCCAGACCTACACAACGGTTATTTCAACATGTCTGTACATTAAGTGGTTAGAGTCGCATTCATTCTTGAAAAGGTAAAAAGAAAAGATTATAAGAAGAAGAAGGGTCATTCCACGTCAATTCAACCAGGGCCCACGCACTTAGGTCTCAAAAAATTCTGAAAAAATTACCAGGTGTACCTATGTTACCCAGGAGACACACTGTAAAATTACTCATGTAACTTTCCAAGATACAGCCAGTTTCACAGGGGGAGGGGGGTGTCGATTTTGTTCGGCCTCTTTTTTTTGTCAAAGTTCACAAGCCCACAGCGCAAGAACTAAAACATGTAGGAGGCTCAAATTTTGCATGCTGGTACATAAATAGGAATAGTATGTAGCAAAATTGTCACATTTGGTCTGGATAATCCTGCATAGTCATAGCTGTCCCTCAGAGTTGATACAAATTTTATTGGAGTTTTTGGCTGGGCTCTGTTTAAGCCTTCAGAAGACATATTTGTACTCAACATAGGCTCTTGATTTATTTTCCTTACTGAGATAAGTAGAAACACTCTCACAAAAAACAATGAACAGAAAATAAATTCCTTCAGGGTCTGAACAGCAGACCTTACAAGTCTAAAAAAACATTTTGGTTCTCATTTTCAGGGCACCCAAACACCTTATGGGAATATACAAAGATTTTTTAAATATTTTTTTCTTTATTCTCCATGATCGTTTCTTTTTAAAAACACCAATTTGACTTGTCTTATGCAAATCTTTCTTTTTCACTTTCCACCCTGAACATGGGCAAAATGCACCATTGACATCAATATGTTTTGTATAGAGCTACCACAGGTTACTCTATACAACCACAGGTGGCAGTGTGGTGACTATATAAAACATATTGATGTCAATGGGGCATTTTGCCCATGTTCAGGGTGGAAAATAAATTAATCTAAATGGTGTAAAACAGTGATTTATTTGCATGGCTAGGCCGATGCCCGAGGCACCCCCAACGAAAAACTGTTGGTAGCATTGGCTAACTAGCGCCAGATTTCTGAGTGCAGAGGACAAGCGAGATGAGCTATGAAACATACGTTCACACTCGGTATCATTTTTCAACACACTTTAGGTCAAAATCACACCGGAATTCTCCTTTAAATTAGGGCTGGTCTGCAGGCTAACAATTAATCATAATAAAATCATGATCTCGATTCACATCTAGGCTATACGTGATCTAATTGTAGGATGACCATGATTCTGCCACATTTTATATAAGGACATTTACTGCTTACCTAACCTACAACTGTCCCCAAAGCATTACATTTGTCCCAAAAGACACATTGATTAAATGAACATTACAAAAATAGTAAGGCATCTGCTTGAAGTAAATATAGAGACAAAAGATGTATGTTTACAATGATATCACTTAAAAACAGGCCTTTTTTTGTCTTTTTCCCCCAAAATTGCACTGTGCCTACTTCAGAGGGCATTTTTCCCACCTCTTCTGGGGCCTACCATCAAATGCTTGACCTCTTTAGAAAGCTGAGACTCTGTAGTTTCTTAGGGAGTTAGTTTCTTGTTTTTTCTTTCTGCCGGATAACAAGCATCTCTGAAATGACCACATTTCAGCCCTCTAGGTCACTTAATAAGTACTTTAGACCATTATTTGCCAAGGCATGCTGATGCGTTTTGTAAAATGCCCTATGGAAACTTCCCATAGGACTTTTGGTTACCCAAAATGCATACTGACAATAATAGTCTTGCTGTGTGGCAACCTATTGGTGTAGAAGCATAAACCTGGTCTCAAAGGAAAGGTAACACTCTGAGGTTTCTTGTAGACTATTTTGATTGTATGTCAGAGGTTCTGATATAGAATTACTACACAGAATATGGAATAATTACACAAAAGTCTATTTTTGCATTTGTTGGTTCAATGGATGTGTATAAGATCAACTAATATTGGATAAAACAATATGAATATTCAATTTCTATGGATTCCTGTGAATATTTCAATACCCAATATGCTGCATTTACTTATTACTAAGGATACACACTGCAGCTAGAAGGTAGGGAAGCACTTAAGGTGGAGGAGGGCATTTTTGATACAATTTAATTGAGACAGTAAGATTAATCTGACAATGTAAAGCACTATACAGATTGTACATGAAAAAGGTTGTCATGTATGGATTCCCAAGAGTCCAAGCTTTCAAATGGTGTATACCATTACTATGCTACATAGCAATATGGTGCATACAATTGATTTAGAATGTTGGGGGGAGGGGGGAGGTGTTCCAATGTTGGTTCTTTAAAAGGAAATTTATCTGATTATATTCATATGTTGCATCAATTCTGCACTAGCTAAATCTTTTTATGCACATTCAGTGTGCTATGAAGGGCTGAAATACTTGAACAATGGTTTTGGCTAGTCGTGCATCCCTGATATAAATTTGTAAGAGAATCGTGATCTGAATTGTAAGTTGTAATTGAATTTTATATAGAATTGTCTATCCCTTGAAGCAACTTATAATGAAGGTCCTTTGTCCTATTATATATGGATATGGTATTGGCGCATAGGATCTGCATAGGGCCTCATAGCGGTGTCCAACTATAAAGTTATTGCTACAAGTTTTATAAAGTACTTGTCCAGTTGACAAAGTTTTAGACTAAATGTCCAGTTTCTTTCAAAACAAAACCTCTAACTCCATGTCTGTTTTAGACCATATTTATTAGAACAATTACATTGTACATGAGGATTGGAAGTGAGTATTTACACAAGAGGCCATGGTATATAGCTATTTCATAGTCATTATGTTGCACTGGTGCAACTTTGTTCTGTTTCTGTCCATTTACCGTGCTACAACTTCAGGTATAGTGGACTGGTACCTGGTATCACTCCTAGTACCCTTCTTTTAATTCATTCATCAATTGTAATTGGTTTCACATAATGTTAAACTAAGCAATTGTTGGATGTCCAATTCTAAAGCATTCTTTAGAATGTTGATTGTGTAATTGAATGTGTGCAAAATACCAACCATTATCTCTGACTGTATGTCACCTTCTTTGTATCATGCAGCTTCATCGCCATCACGTGAACCTAACATGGCCTAATGGAAAAACCTTTCTAAATGCCAGACCTGTTGTAATCCATGTTGATTGGCACAAAGATCACCTGGAGGATTCCCACCAGAGTATATTCAGTGCTTTTTCAAAATTAAACGGACAACATTTCAGAAGTGTTGAAGATATAATGTTTGAAATGTAAATAATTCAACTGAATAGAATAAGATGTCTTGTTTACTTCAGGTTTTGAGCACGTTTTATAACTTGTGATTGTATAGGACCCAACCTATTAAACTTGCTTAAGGTAAGGTTTCCTATTACATCTGTTTTCTATTACAGTTGGTAGTCTAAGAATGTGTAATTTAAATTAAGATCTTGTAAATTCCAGTACAGTTACAGTAAAAACATATGAACACATGACATCTTTTGGTTTGTTGCCAAAGTAGTGTGCCAATATATCTTTTGTTTATATGAGGATTTATGGTTGGCAGGAGCAGCACAGAGATGTTATTCCACAAGTGAGGTGTCAGAAAATTACCAATTATGTTCAGAAATAAAGGTTTAAATACTATGACTTCTTATCCTTATTGATGGTGATGGTGGATCATGGTGATGTAAAATGTATTAAAGGGTAAAATCATGGTCACAACACAACTGGTAACAGCCCACATATGAAAAGTTTCTATGGTGTTTCTAAATTTAATTCACACTTTGTAATGATAATACGTTTGTCATAGCCATTGCAGAAAAATTCAATAGAAACACGCAATTCAGCATTGTACCTTTACTTCAAGTTTGAACCTCATATATTTATCAAATTGAATATTTTAAACACATTGCATCCTATTGGATTAGTATGAGGACATCCATGCCAGAAGTTTTGCAGAGAAATTAAAATGTGCAAGTTTTGGAATAAATTTCGGAATCTAACAATGCACGTGGTGCATGCATGAAATGCACATATTTGATGTGTGTGCTATTTGGTTTTGCAAGTTTTATACATTGGAAACACTTAAGTTTTACATTGACACTAGGTGGCGCTTCACCACAGATATGTAGGGTAAAATATTGTGCTTCCAATAGCCTATGCCATCTGATGTTAACTAGCCTATATGCGTCAGTTCGAATAGCTTAACTAATTAGGCCTATGTTTTTTCCAGCAAAGCTTTCTGGAAAGAGATGGTATGCATCCATGTCCATTGTTCTCTGCTCCCTCTGCTCGCTTTCATTCCTTTTGCTTGCAGTAATGTGAATAATCAACATTTAGTAGCCTATGTTTAGGCCTACTTTGTAGAAAGAAAAAAAAATTGGGTAGGCCTACCTTATGAAGGAAAGACCTAGGCCTACAGCATAATCCTGTATGTTATGGTACAGTAGGCTACTGTACGTTTCCAATATGACCCAGGGTAATATGCTGATTTAGTCTACAAAACAGAGGACTAAATTAAGCGTGATGTCATGTAGGCTTAACGTTTCTTTTAGGGTAGGCTATGTTTTTGCTGAAAAAGTAGCCTAGTTCGCCGGTCATTATTCATTCATTCTGCATATCTTCGCTATCGTTTTCTTTCAATAATGTCCAATGGCTTAAACATTGTCCTTTATTATTTGCTTTAGGCCTACCTTTATATTTTAGCCTACATTATTCAACTCACGTACTGTCATCTGATCTTGGACACTGCCAGTCAAAAAAAGCAGGTGCGCGCTCTGCACCTCTTTACGCAACTTCGACGCAACACTAAATATGAAGATGCCTTGCTTTCAGAAGATAACTTCCGTCCCTTGGTTGTGTAGGCTATATATGATATAGAATATCAATAGCCTACATTGTATAGCTTACATTCAAATATTACCTTTCTGTTACGAAGCTGGGAATAGGCATATGAGCGCAAATTAGGATGTAGTGGAGGCTAAACGCGAGTAAACGTAGTTTATCCACCTCAGAAATTTCAGAAATAGAGTTTAGGCCTACCCACCTCTTATTAGAGTTTATCCACCTCTCAAAACAGCTTATTCACTTTTAACATTCAAAACTGTATTGTCCAATACTATCCTATATTCCCAATACTGTACAATAACCTCCACCATTATCAAACATGTTCTGAATGCCTTTTTAAAAAATTCGATACCGCATGGCGCAGTCCACCTCACCGAGATTGCAGAATTCATAGTTCACCCACCTCTTATTTTACCACTACATCCCTGGCACAAATGTACTTTTCCTCTCCTAAACGAGGGCAATTGGACATTTTATGGTCAATATTAGATTGGTGAGAACACTAAATATACTAGATCACCTGTAAGAATGTTTCAATCATTCTATCGTAAGTCTTGGTGTTTTTTTTTAAATATTATGAAATAAGTAAGCTATACGTTTTTTCACTTTCTTAAGTGGGCTATAGTTCTCATTAGCAGTTTTATGCTAAACCATGAAACATTAATATTATTAGCTCTATTCTTCTGTTGTTGCTGTATAGAATGTGTATATATGAATGTGTGATGTTTTATTGATCTGTGTACAGTATTGTCTTCTGTGGGCCTTGAGCCTGTAATAAAGTTTATATATTAAGCTGCGTCCAAAAACGTCTTTTCTGATATTGATCATGCATATGGAAAAGAAAGACATGAGATTGTTGGTCTTGGCATTTTGATCGCACTCAGACCTCAGATTACTTGCAGTACCCCGGCATTACCACAAGGAAATGGTCGTACGTCAAGTTTGAACCTGACGTGGAGATAAGCACTTTTCCACGTCAAAGACGTTTTTTATAAATCTGAGTGTTGGCAGGATTTGAGCGTACGCACGATCTAAGATCAAATCTGTGCGTAAGATCGCTTTATAAATGAGGCCCCAGGGGCCACAGAAGGGCGCTATGGCCCTGACTGCAGGCTGCCTAAAGGTATACTATGCAGTATTAGGTATTTTTGGCGACTGTAGAGCTCCCACTAGAGCAGGGGTGGGCAAACTGCGGCCCGCCAAGCACTTTCATCCGACCCGCCGAGCATTTCATTTGGTTATCAGGCTGCTCGCTATTTTTTTCCTGTGATATCGAGACGACGTTGGTTAGCTTTACTGCAAACTGCTTTTCACTCTCCTTAGAGAACGTTTACAATGTCAAAACATCATGTTAAATAGAGATAACATCATGTTAAACTAAGTTAACTCTTAGTTATCTCCTTTGCAGCAGATCTAACGTGAACGTCTGCACTCACGAGAGGGAGAGAGAGCTGCAGGTTCCAGCTGGCTTGTCATTGTTGATAATTGATATCTCCTTCTTAAAAGAAACTTTTAAAAGGAAATCATGAAGGCAACAGTAGTTCCCACTACTGACCATTTAAAAACTGTGAGGGCCCAGCCGTAGGTACAGCACTAGCCATAGCGGAGCAGGCAGAAGATCATTGAGAAATAAACGTGAATTAAAGCGACTGAAAATGTGGTAACACTTTACTTGACGGCTGAGTTCATAACACATTCATAGCAGCTGTCATAAACGGCACATAAAGCATTCATGACTGTTTCATGAGACATGACAACATTCATACCAAGCCTTTCATGAATGTGGAAGACAGAACGACGACAACTTGTCAAAATAAAAGTCCAACAATCGCAAAGCAGCCTTGCCGTTTTTGTTCCAAACCTCTTACCTGATCACGTCACATCTGAGTCAATGGGCTACTCCAGTGCCAAAAAGACAACATGGTCAAGAAAATATTTTTTGTTTCATAAAAATGTATTTGTTTTATGACGTAACCTTTGCAGATGATTTCTCATCTTTTGCTATTAGGAATGTCCAACCACTCCAGGTTACACAAATACGGGTCAGCTGAATGTAGGCTAGTTTACCTCCCAGTGTTAAACTCAGTGATTACGAATACTTCACAACTTGTATAGTAAAGTGACAATCGATGTAGACTTCATAAGATATTCATGAAATATTTACAAAGACTGGAGAGAAAAACAGCAATGCTGCTTTGCGATTGTTGGACTTTTATTTTGACAAGATGTCGTTGTTATGCCTTCCACATTCATGAAAGGTTTGATATGAATGTTGAGTCATGTCTCATGAAACAGTCATGAATGCTTTATGTGCAGTTTATGACAGCTGCTATGAATGTGTTATGAACTCACCCATTAAGTAAAGTGTTACCGAAAAGGTAGTTCAGAGAAAGCCTAATTGTATGCAATCCAATAGGCTACCTGCAAAACGGGGCTTTCAGTTGGTGTTGATGTCTGCTCATTCTGCACCCAGATAACAATTAGTCATTGAATCTATGTTCAAATCAACATTACTTTGTCAATGTTAAATCATTGAATCACCGTCGCACTGCAACATTGATTCTACATCACTTTTGCACCCTTCATTAATATTGAAGCAACATTGAAATTCAGGATTTGAGTGGATATTAAACCTCAGTAAACCACTATTAATCTGGCAAGATATTGGGAAATTCATATCCTGCTTTATCTACAGCCAGGATAAATTTGACTAGGCCTAGATATGTCTGGTTCAGGCTACACAAGCTTTCATAAATAACCATTGACAACTTGTTATCAGTTTGAAAAGCAAGTAGATTTTACTTTACCTACATTTATTCACTCTTCTTCATTTAGAAATTCATGTGTGCTGTGCTTTCCTGCCATCCATTCATTCAGTATAGCATAGATAGACCACCCTGATCCTCCACCATCCAGTAGCAGAGTGAAGTGGCACCTAACAGAAATAGAAGGGGGGGAAAAAGAGACAGCTGTTAGATAAACATGTTCAACTGAACAACAAACTAACCGCTAAGCCTACAATCAAGTCATTTTACGCCACAACCTATATGTAGTGGCGGGCCACTCTTAGCTGGGATGTATTGCTTTGCTTCTTTGACAAGCTATCCAAAAACAGAAACTTAAATTGTACCTTTTTCAACCATCATTTTTCAACCACTTACCAATCGTTTGTTAGATTACTGGAGTCCATGCTTTGTCTGCTACTACCAACCTGCTTGCCTGCCTATCTGCCTGCTACTAACAACCTCCTTACCTGCCTGCTGCCTGCCTTCCTGCCCTGTTTACCTACTGTACCTGCTTGAATCCCATCTCATCCACCTGTATTAAGGTACAATTTAAGTTTCTCTTTTTGGATAGCTTGTCAAAGAAGCAAAGCAATACATCCCAGCTAAGAGTGGCCCGCCACTACAAATGGTAAAGAACTTTGCAATCGCTTACGCTGCTTCACAATTGAATTGTTTGGAACCTGTGGAATCCTTTGTTTGACTGAAATGTAAAAGTTTTTTTTTTTTTGATACTTTGGAGTTGACAAAGTTTTGGATCTTTTGAGTGTTTACCTTTTCAAATTCACTATTGGAGTGCATTATTGTTACTGGATTTGCTACTGGAGCGGACCATGATTTTGTTCATGCATATGTAAATGAAGCCATGAGAATGAACTGAGTTGAAGACAACTGTGCTGTGTTTAATTTTTTGAAAAGGAAAAAGAAAATAATATTTTTGTTGTTGTTTATTAAGCTTAAATATGGCTGATGACAAACTTAAAGAGCTTTGCGCAACACGCAGAGGAAAACTTGGTGTGTGTACACGTAGAATGAATGAATTAAAGGAATTACTAAAAGGTGGAAATATTGAAGCCGTTGACACAGGCCTTGAACAGCTTGGACAAATTTAAAGATGTGCACCAATCTGTGCAAGTGCTGTATGAGGAAGAGGAAAAGAAAAGTGACAATGATGATTGGTACCAACCAAAGATGCAAACCTTTGAAAAAAATTTGAATGAGGTAGAAATGTGGAAGAGTGCTCAAAGCCATGAACCCCAAACTGTGGTGTCTCCTCTGGACAGTGTATCCAATGTGGCAGCACGTGCCAGTAAAGAAGGTCCCTCACTATCTGGTGCCAGTGCTGCCTCTAAATCTTCATCAGTGTCTTCCGCACGTTTAAAAGCTGAAGCAGAAAAGGCAGCTCTACTGCAATGTACTGAAGGACTGAAGAAAAAACATGCCTTGGAAATGGAAAGAATTGAAGTGCAAAATGCAATGGAAAGAGAAACTTGAAACAGAGTTGGCTGCAGCTAATGCAAAGGTGCGAGTGTTGCAGAGCATTGATGCTGAATCTATGAACTCTAAACTCATGTCGATAGAACTTTCAGAATCACCAGGAGATGGCATGAATGCGTATCTGAAGAGCAATTATGACAGAATTGAGGAACCTCTTCATCCAGAACCCTCACTAGTGGAATATGCCAGAATCTCTACTGTTCCCAAAACACCATTGCAATTACAATTGAATCGAACCAGTCAAGCAACTACAGGAACTTCCTTTCCACATGCGCCTGTAAGCTCAGATACTAGCAACCTGGGTGTTGTTGCTGATCTTATTGCACAGCAACAGAAAAAGACTTTACTTCCAACTAGGCACCTAACCATGTTTAACGGTGAACCTCTGAACTTCAGACCATTTATGCAGGCATTCGAACACTGTATTGAGAACAACACCAGCAGTAGCCAAGACAGACTGTATTATCTTGAACAATACACCTCTGGTCAACCTAAGGAGCTGGTCAGAAATTGCCTTCATATGGATGCAGACAGAGGGTATGCAGAGGCAAAACGGCTATTGGAACTTCATTTTGGGGATGAATTTAAAATCACTAATGCTTATATGGATAAAGCCTTAAATTGGAACAATATCCCATCAGACAATGGCGAAGCTCTGCACAGTTACGCTCTTTTCCTCCGTGGATGCTGTAATGTAATGCGTACCTTAAGGTACATGGATGAACTGAACCTTCAATTAAACCTGAGGCTTCTAATCTCCAAGGTGCCTTACAAAGTAAAAGAAAAATGGAGATCGCATGCTTTTGACATCAGGGAACGAACAGGAGCAAGAGCCACATTTGCCGACCTTGTCCTCTTCCTGGAAAGGCAGGCCAGGATTCTACAAGACCCGGTCTTTGGTAACCTTCAAGACAGCTCCTCAAACAGAAGATCACCAAAAGCAGCCGCTAACAGTAGCAAGCCAATGAGTTCCATGCAGAAGAGCAGAGGGAGCAGTTTCATCACAACAGTGGCAGTTGTGCCAAAGGGCAGCACAGAGAGCACAATGCAAGTGTCCAATGTGCCCAAAAACAGTTCATCAAAACTCTGTCCAGTCTGTAATGGTGAGCATGAGATTGCGTCATGTCAAGAGCTGATGAAGAAGTCTCACAATGGACGAGTTGAGCTGCTAAAGACGAAAGGTGTTTGCTTTGGTTGTCTTGCTAAAGGACACATGAGTCGGACTTACAAAAACAGACAAACCTGCTCAGTTTGTTCAAAGTTGCATCCCACTATCTTGCACATACCTCAAAATGTAATGAAAGAGCTGAGTAATGCAGGTCCTTCAGACAAAAGGGCAGTGAGCAGCGGGTTGGTTTCACTGAAAACAGAGGGACTTGACTGTAGTGACAAACATTGTACACTTGCAATAATACCAGTTCAAGTGAAATTAAATAATTCAAATCATGTAGTCCAGACATACGCTTTCCTTGACCCAGGGAGTTCCGCAACATTTTGCACAGAACAACTTAGGAGCAACCTGAATGCAAATGGAAAGCATCAGCAAATACTTCTGCGCACTATGGGGCAAAAGAAACCTGTTAACAGCCTGGTAGTCAAGGGCCTGGAAGTGTGTAGCCTGGAAGGAAAGGAATTCATAAAATTACCTGAAGTTTACACTCAGCAGGAAATTCCAGTCAACAAGGAACACATTCCTAGACGAGAAGATATTCGAAAATGGCCTTACCTTCAAGATGTTGATATACCCAACATTAACGCTGGGATTGACCTTCTCATTGGGATAAATGCACCCAAATTGATGGAACCTTGGAGAATTATCAATAGCCAGGGTAATGGACCCTTTGCTGTTAAAACACTGCTAGGTTGGGTGGTGAATGGACTTATCCACACTGAGGATGCATGCATCAACAAGCAAGGTCAGAAATATGTTCATGCACATCGGATTTCTGTTGATAACCTGAGTGAACTTTTGATTCAGCAATACGACCATGATTTCCCAGAAAAGAGTTTTGAGGAAAAGAAACAAATGTCAGTGGAGGACCACAAATTCATGCAGATAATGGACAGCTCTGTTGAAATAGTGGCTGGACATTATCAATTGCCTTTGCCATTCAAGAAGGATGATCCAATGATGCCAAACAACCATCACATAGCAGAGCAACGGGCGTTGGCTTTAAAAAGAAAGCTTCAAAGGAATGATGACTTTCACAAGGAGTACAGGGCATTTATGGAAATGGTCCTATCAAGTGGACATGCTGAACTTGTACCCCAAGACCAGTTGATACAGGAAAATGGTAAGGTGTGGTACATTCCACACCATGGTGTGTTTCATCCAAAGAAGGGGAGCTTGCGTGTGGTATTTGACTGCTCTGCAGCTTATCAGGGGGCCTCACTGAACACTGAACTCATTCAAGGTCCCAATCTTACGAACACCTTAATCGGGATCTTAGTCCGTTTTCGTCTTGGCAACGTTGCCATCATGGCTGATGTGGAAAAAATGTAGCATCAAGTAAAGGTCCCATCTCATCATGTGAACTTCCTGCGCTTCCTTTGGTGGCCAGATGGGGACGTCAGTCAACCACTGAAAGAGTACAGGATGGTCGTACATCTTTTTGGTGCAACGTCATCAGCTAGTTGTGCAAGTTATGCTTTGAAGAGGACAGCTGAGGATAACAAAGGGTGCTTCTCAGCTGATGCAACTAGCACAGTCAAGAACAACTTCTATGTGGACGATTTGTTGAAGGCTGTGGACACAGAGGGCCATGCTATTAGACTTTGTAAGGAGCTAAAGTTACTCTGTGCAACTGGAGGCTTTAAGTTGAACAAATGGATTAGTAACAACAGAGCTGTTTTGGTCTCTGGCCCTCTCAGGCTCTGGAATAAAGACATAAAGAATCTTGACCTTGACATAGAAGACTTGCCAGTTGAAAGAGCTCTGGGTGTGCAATGGTGTGTTGAGGAAGACACTTTCATATTCCAGGTGACCATAAAGGAGCGTCCATGCACCAGACGTGGGATTCTGTCCATGGTCAGTTCTATATATGATCCACTTGGATTCCTTGCACCTCTCACCTTTCCGGCAAAACACATCTTGCAAGAGTTATGCAAGCAGAACATTGGATGGGATGAAGAATTGCCAGAGGTCCATGCTCAAGCCTGGAAGCAATGGTGGCAAGATCTTCCAAGAGTGAGGGAGTTCAAGGTCAACCGATGTCTTGTACCAGACAACTTTGGAGATGTCAAAACAGCACAGATGCACCACTTCTGTGATGCGAGTGACCTAGGGTATGGCACAGTTACCTACCTTAGACTAACCAGCAGCAACAAGGTCCACGTCACCTTTATAATGGGAAAGGCCCGAGTTGCTCCCTTAACCCTTAACCCTTTAGGCGCCAGAGGTTTTTTTCCGAAACGATCAATTTTGACATCTTCATTTCAAAAGGCTATATCTTAAAAGTGATAAGAGATAGAGACTTTCTGTAAATTAGAGAAATATTAAGGATGACCCAAAGTTTATGTAGAGATTAAATGTTTATATCTAATTTGCATATTATGACGTCATATGGTGGCGGCCATATTTGGATTATAGAATTTTCATGAAAAGTCGCATGTTTGAATGATAAAATGCACCACTTCTTTCCCCCCAAAATGTCCCTCACCTTCTGTATGCTATATTGCACAATACTGAATGCTCAGGTAAATAGTAAGTAGTGAACAAACTGTGTAAATCATTACTAATAAATGGCAGAAACAAACCAAATGCATGTAGCGGTAGACTGGCCTTTTGCTGTAGAGATTTTCCATTTACTACATACAGTAGGCACTCTGATTCCATGTATGGGCCACATATATATTATTCAGATGACACACAAACACAAGTAGACAAGACCTGTTTAGTTCAAAAGCTCATTTGCCACGGCAAGGCACAGATCAGGAGTGAGATGACGAGACAAGACAAGAGACAATGTTAGTATTTTTTTTCTTTTTGTTGATGTTTTTTTGTTTTTTTTTCTTAGCTGACAAAGACACACACATCACAAGGACATGAACACACAAAAAGGAACACATAGTGTACTGTATGTCCTAAATGATCAGGGAAGTAGATAGCAAATCAACAGTGTAAATCATTACTAAATGGCTGACATTTATTTTTTTATGTAGCAGGCCTTTTGCTGTAGAGATAATGACTCCCTATCCCTATCCATACAGGGCCGGCATTCCCATCATCTTGTGATAGACTATGCATGACCTAATGTGTGTGTGTGTGTGTGTGTGTGTGTGTGTGTGGGAGAGGGAGAGAGCGTGTCACCACCTCCACCATGCGAGCAGCATGGCCAGATCTGCCTCGCGCGCGCCTTGTGGAGAGAATTTGCGCAGCTCGGACTAGGCCTACTGTCATTCTCATTGCGACTCCCCACACTGCCACTACGTTCCCCCCTAACTGTCCTATGAGCACTTCGACCTCGTCTAACATACCCAGTGGCATTAGACAAAGGCTCCACCACGTTACTGTCGCCGCGATTGTGGAGAGGCACACGTTCAGAAGACAGAAGCTAGCGCTATGGATATTAGGCTACCTCCAGCCTCGTTCGCCACACCACTAACACCCTGCTAACTTCCCGATGAACACTCCGAACCCGTGAAACATTATTCCCACCAGTGACATTGGGCAAACGATTCAACGTTTGTGCTTGGTGTAACCTAAACTATGGAGTAAACTCTCACTTTGTCCAGCTGCATCATTGCAAGGCAGGGACGCATCTGAAGCCTCACTAAACGAATCACCGTCATTTTCTGAAGGCAGATATTCCCCTTCAGAATCAGGGTCCGCGAATAGAAGACCCAACACTTCATTTCAGGTAAACTTTTTTGATGCCATTAGACGATAATCTAATGCAAATACTCGCTGACGTTGACAATATCGCTCTGACAAAGTGGCTCACACGCACACTAGCTCCGGTATTTCATGCACTGATTCAATGCGCTGTAGCTAGAAAGTTTTGTTTAAAGCGTGTCCTTTTTTCGACTTGGGATTGACGTATGACATGTCTGCCATCTAGTGGAGTGGAAGTCGAACGAAATATGACACCCTATTTGACTAAATCGGCCGTTTTATTCAGTGCCGCATCTTGTCGACTATAGTCACCTGTGGCGCCTAGAGGGTTAAAGGAGTACCGTCACACCGGTGTGACGGGAATGTTGAGAAATGAACATTCTAAAGAATATCTGGGTTCATTGAATTCAACATAGAATTTTAGAACCTTCAATTGTTGCGGAACTTAGAATGTTCAAAAACCTACACCTTTAAGGGTTAAAACTGATGACCACACCACGGATGGAGCTCACTGCTGCAGTTCTGGCCGTACGCATGGATAAGATGCTATCTGAGGAGTTGCATATGGAATTGGAAAGGTCTCTGTTTTGGACAGATAGCATGACTGTTCTGAGGTACATCCGGAATGAAAGCAGAAGATTCCTAACCTTTGTTGCAAACCGTGTTAATGTCATCAGAAGTGCGTCAGATGTCTCCCAATGGAAGTACATAGGCACTAAACTCAATCCCGCTGATTACGCCTCCCGGGGGCTTCATGTCAACACCTTCTTGAAAAGAACAATATGGATCAGTGGCCCAGACTTTTTAAAGGAACCATCTCATTGCTGGCCAGAGCTTCCATCTGAACCCATCCTCTCTCAAGATGACCCTGAATTAAGAAAAGGAGTTATCACTGTCAATGTTGCTGTGAAGGAAAACTGTGACGCTACTACTTACCTCATGAATTATTTCTCGACATGGATGAGGCTCAAGAAAGCTGTGGCATGGTTCCTGAGGTTCAAGTCTGTTCTGCTGGAATTGTCTAAGAATGGCAAGAAAGATTTAAACAGACATATCATGACCACAAAGAAAGGAAAGCATGAAAAGACAGGTCCATATGTCCTATCAATCAGTGATATAGAGAATGCTGAAGTCACAATCTTACAGTTTTGCCAAAGGCAGGGATTCCCACAAGAAATAGCCTGTTTGCAGAAAGGCATGCAAAATGTAAGCAGAAACAGCTCCATCTATAGGTTAGATCCTCTTCTGGCCAATGGCATCTTGAGGGTTGGTGGGCGTCTGAGTAAAATGGCAATGCCCACTGAGCAGAAACACCCTGCTATCCTCCCTAAAGACCATCACGTTTACAAACTCAGCACATCCATCAAGAAGTTGGACACAGTGGAAGAAACTTCATGCTCTCCAAACTCAGAGAAAGATATTGGATTCTTGTGCCAACTCTCTGGCCAGAAAGGTAGTTTATGAATGCACCATGTGCAGAAGAGTCAAGTTGAATGCAGGTGAACAGAAAATGGCGGACTTGCCAGTTGACCGGTTGACCCCTGACCTTCTGCCCTTCACGCATGTAGGGGTTGATTACTTTGGGCCACTAGAGGTAAAACGAGGCCGCAGCATTGTAAAACGTTACGGTGTGATTTTCACATGTCTTACCAGCCGTGCTGTACACTTGGAGGTTGCACATTCACTTGATACTGACTCTTGCATTCATGCATTCAGACGTTTCATTGCCAGAAGGGGAGCAGTGTCTGAGTTGCGGTCAGATAATGGAACGAACTTTGTTGCAACTGAAAAGGAACTAAAGGAGTCTTTGAAATCTTGGAACATGCAACAAATTGAAAAGAGTCTTCTCCAGAAGGGGGTGAAATGGACATTTAACCCTCCCCATGGTGCCCATTATGGAGGGATATGGGAGAGGCTGATTCGCATGATCAAAACAACCTTACGGTCAGTCACCAGCCAGCAGTAACTGGATGATGAAGGCCTTCAGACAGTAATGTGTGAGGTTGAGGCCATTCTCAATAGCTGTCCACTCACAACTATTTCTGACAACCCCAATGACTTGGAGCCGTTAACGCCTAATCATATACTGCAGCTTAAGGTGCAGCCTGTTCTACCTCCAGGTTTGTTCGTGAAAGAAGATCTTTATGCCAGACGTCGCTGGAGGCAGATCCAGTACATTGCCGATTTATTTTGGAAACGCTGGGTCCGAGAGTACCTCCCTCTTCTGCAAACACGGCAAAAGTGGTCTCGTGTCAGACGCAACTTCTGTCCAGGAGACATCGTACTAGTAGCCGATAGCACGGCGCCAAGAGGATTGTGGATGTTGGCTAGAGTCACTGAAGCCTTCCCTGACTCCAAAGGCTTGGTCCGCAGTGTACGGCTTCAAACCAAAACAAGCCAGCTTGAAAGACCTGTCAGCAAGATCTGCTTTCTAGTAGAAGGCCAGCAACCTAAAGCTGAGTGAGACCTGAATGAACTTGCGCACGTGCACACACTGTCATACAGATGCATACACTGAATCTTTGCACTCAGTTATTCTTGTGAATAATGTATACTGAGTTTAAGTGGATAATATATGGCTCCTTGGAAAATTATATTTAGTTAGTTATAGCTTGCTTCCTGCAGTAGCTACTGTATAAGGGGCCAGCTATGTAGGAGCCATTTTGTGTGTATGTTCATTTAAATTAGTGTGCTATTGGAGCACTGGTATATTTGTTAGATTTGGGGTCCTTTATTTTGTAGGTACTTTTAGTTTGACAGGCGGTGAGAAGGTTTTGAAGTTAAAGATGGCCGCCTCTCACTTTTGACCTCAAAAAACCTAGAACAAAGAACAAGCTGTTGGAATGTATTGAGCATACAGTTCTTTACAATCGCTATTGGATTGCTATTGAATACCTTTTGGACATTATTTTTGATCTTAAGTTGTGCCTTTTTCAACCATCATTTTTCAACCACTTACCAATAGTTTGTTGGATTACTGGAGTCCATGCTTTGTCTGCTACTACCAACCTGCTTGCCTGCCTGCTTGCCTGCCTATCTGCCTGCTACTAACAACCTCCTTAACTGCCTGCTGCCCTGCTTACCTGCCCTGTTTACCTACCTGCTTGAATCCCATCTCATCCACCTGTATTAAGGTACAATTTAAGTTTCTCTTTTTGGATAGCTTGTCAAAGAAGCAAAGCAATACATCCCAGCTAAGAGTGGCCCGCCACTACAAATGTATTGAGCATACAGTTCTTTAACATAAACTCAAAATGGCTCCTACACTATATCTAACCACTCATACAAACGTAGTTCAAAATGAAGGCTGAGTTTCAGCCAGTTTGCCATAGAAGGCCATCAGGCCAGCGATCGCTAGGAAAGGCGGCTGACAATTTGAGTGTGAAGTTTATTTAAGTAAAATTTACTTAGCTGTTAACACTACCGCCACCACAGCACAAAACCGTGAACCTAGAAACATTCCCGAGGTCTAGCTAACGTAATATGTGATTTAGGTGCAATTAGACTTAACACACTAACACGTGGAGGGGGGTACCCCTGCTGACTAACCCCACCACCATACAGCGTAGAGTCCACAAATGAATTGTTAGGCCTACTGGTTACAGTCGGTAGAACCCCTCCCCTATAGGCCTTTATCACGGCAGCCCACGGGCAGCTGAAGTAGGGCTGTTCACTTTCTTGTTGGCAGGCAAACCACAGGTGTTCCTAAAAACATTAACGAAGCCTGGTTGAAGTAACTGTGGCCGAATCTGACACTTAATTAGAAACACCTGTGCTCGCACAGGAACAGGGCTGTTCACTTCCTACTTCGGCTGCCGTGATAAAGGCCTATCAAGCTATCTATACCAGTTGACCCAACATAGGCAATAGAAGGGAGAAATAAGGACGCACAACCAAGAATGGTCACACACTGAGTCACAGACACACCCCCGCCCCTCACAGGCCTACGATCACAGCAGCGCAGACAAAGGGGAGCGAGACAGGACCCACGATAAGCCACAAACACACAAGCAAACGAAAGAACAAATGAAAATACGTTAATCAAATTAAACTAGAGGCAAAACAGCAGTGACAGTCACACCTACAGAGCAAAGAGAAACCTGTTAGTAGCCCACACGTAGCTCTTTCGATCTGATGGTACACACAGTGCCGGCGCTCCGCACACGCACTGCGCGTAGGGCACCAAGTGCCTGGGGGGGGCACCAAAAAAGCTGGGTCGTGAAAAATCACCACAATAGGCTACTAGTATTAATAACAAATAAAATAGCCAGGTAATAATACTACTACCATCAATACACTTTGTAACGTAAGCTCCTACTAGCCATGTTCATGTTCAAGTGTTAGGCCTACATTGTAAATGATTTGATGCTGGCTAGCTAGTTATTTTACGTTGTGGATATGGATATGGATTATGGGTTATTTAATGCAATTCAACACTTTACTTTAACGTTAGCAATCGGTGCATAAGACTAGCAATCCTTCCTCAGGTTGCTAGCTAGCAATGCTATTTCTGATTATGCTTAATCTGGGTTTGCTATTTCTTTGAGCCATCAGAGATATAGTCAGGTAACGTTAGCCTATTAGCCTAGTTTGCTTTGCATTTCAGGACGCTTTTTTGGCGTTTGTTATTATGATCAAACGATCTAATTGTGTAGTGAAAAAGTAACGCTACAAGTGACACTTTCACAACGTAATGAAATGATGATTGGGAACAACTCTTGGTAAGGTGAACTTTGGAAAAACCCTGCAACTGAACATGATATGATTTTGCCAAATTAGACAGCTTTAGATACATTTACTAGTTGTTGTTCTATGCGGTCATTTACAAGAGGTTCATAGGGCGACATCTGTTGGTGAAACTGCAATTAGAAAAAAAAACTAACTAAGAAATTCTGAATGGTTTTTATTCCTTTGGTGGTGGTGGTGGTGGTGGTTGGTTGGGGTGTGGGGGGGCACCACCAAGCATTTGTGCTTAGGGTACCCAAATGGCTAGCGCCGGCCCTGGGTACACACTAAACAGATACTTTACCCAGGCAATCCACGGTGTTCAATATGGCTATTGGCTACTCCGTGTCGTTAAGTCAACTCGCCGGACGCAAGAACTAGTGCCTTTAAGAAGAGACACAGATTAGTTAGAGTAAGCTACCAGTATGGAAATTGTCAGGACTAATTACCTACCCAAGGCAGTGGAAACAAACACCCAGGGACTCGCAAGAGAACCAGGGGAGCAGGAAGGCATGGCCGAAGGTAGACGGGGATACAGGGAACAAGACAAAAGGCAGGGAAGCGATCAAGATGCACAAGGAAAGTGCACGAAGCATTTAAAGTGTAGCGTGCTACGAGATTGGCCAACAACTCAACGGACATCACCTAATTAGTTCGGCAACCAAGTGAAATCACCTTGTCACAGGACAGGATGTGTTAGTTTAGGGAGCGCCAGATTGTATGCAGGTGGACCCGCACCTGATTACTTTACAACCCTTCTAAATGAGCCCCCTTTGTGATGTCGTAGAGAAAAGTATGTTTTTTTAACATTTTTAATCCCCTATTTCTCAAAAAGTATAAACTTTTACAAACACAAAAACAAATCTGAAATGATAACTCTCTTGTCCAACTCCAGACCTACACAACGGTTATTTCAACATGTCTGTACGTTAAGCGGTTAGAGCGGCATTCATTTTTGAAAAGGTAAAAAGAAAAGGTTATAATAATAGTAATAAGAAGAAGAAGCAGCCAGGAGATTTCAAGATAGTGGATTCCATCCACTATAAATACTATTTTGTAATTTGTATTTTATTGAAATGATAAAAATGCCTTCGTATTTTGTATCAAAATACTTCAGTGTTGTGTATTTTTTTGTATTTTCACTGTAAAATACTTTCTGTGAAACACTGTGATGACATCTATCTAACAATCTATAAAGCACAAAATCTCGGTCTCTGTCTGTGGCACCCTCGCATGGTCAAGCCCCTCTGCTCCAGTAGAGCGTTTATTTCCTTTACTGGACTGATTAACAGGCGTTGTCTGAATGCAACACTGTTTTGAGAAGATAGTTGTGCTTAAAGGTATCAACTGAGGAGACATGACTAGCTAAGATTACACACTTTTAAATAATAAATAATTGATAATGTCATAATTATTGGCTTCTAATTTGCATAACTGGATGGTATTAATGTGACAACCTGATTTTTTATTTTACTTTATTTATGTATTTACATTGATAGAGGTTGTGCACACACCACTTTCAGGTGTATACAAAATTATTAATCTGTGATGAAACTCACCATAAGTGTGGTTGTGACAAGCGGCAACATTCTAATTTGAACAATGAAGCCTACCCGGAAATGCGAAAAATTGCAATACATCGAAAAATCCGCTAGGGGCAGGTCCCAAAAGGGAGCAAATGTCCATAGACCCCCATGTTAAAATGTCCGTTTTCACAGCATAAATTCATGCTTTTACAGGTTGGTCCCATGGACTTTTATTGTATTTGTTGGTAGTTCCCGAGTGCCTGACAACTGTGAGGGGATCAATCAACTTGATTGACGGCTGGTGTCGAGGCAGCAGACGACGTCACTAGCTGAGTGGAGCAAACTCCGAAATAGAGTGGCGAAGTCACGCCCTTCTACTTCCGGTCCATGGGACCTATCTTTCAAAAAAATATGAACGGGAGTTAATGGAGAGATAACAATTATTTTTTGGTCCAGTTTGAATTGTGCCACGAATTTCACATATGATGTGTGAATTTAAAAGATAATTTTTCACGTCAAGAAAGTACTGTTGTTCGATAGACTTCAAAAGTTATGTTGGTTTTGTGCGAATCCGCTCAGTGGACTACATCTCTCGTCTCGAACGATAAGAGCTGTTATGCTAGTTAACGGTTGCATCTTGCTGCCTGCTATGTCACTTAACAGTATCTAATGTACAGTCTATGGACGAATACAACTTACCTGATGTGTTTAATCCTCTGACTCATGGTATTTTTATCGGCAAGGAAAGCCCAATTAAGACCTGTTGCTGGTATGCTTGTACAATCTAGTGTGGCTGTGAATGAGCTAACGTCACTAGCGCGACTGATGGGTTTGTAGTCGCTGGAATTACGATCTTTCACAATGTTGTAATTCAATAGTTACGAAACAAACTGCAAATGTCTTTACATGAAAAATTGTGTTTAAAATTGACAAACATCATATGGGTAATTCAAGGCACAAGTCAACCGGGACCAGAAAATAATTTATTTTTCGCCATAGACTGGTGTTCAAAATTTTTTGAAAGATAGGTCCCATAGACCTCTCCAGAATAAGTCCCGCCTCCGTAACTTCCGTATCCATCCAACTTCCGGGCGTCGATTGTCTATGGGAAATAACATGGCGTTTTGAAATATCATACCGGTAAAACATCTGTAGGTAGCGAAGTAGAAAAAGCTGGTGGGCAGATTGGCCTACACACTTCTGCCATCTAGTTTCCACTGGATTTTTTGATTGTTGGTGCCGTTTAAGTAGTATACTATAGACTATACTACTTAAACGGCACCGAAAATAAAAAAATCCAGTGGAAACTAGATGGCAGAAGTGTGTAGGCCAATCTGCCCAGCAGCTTTTTCTATTTTGTCACCTACAGAGTTTGACAGGTACGATCTTTCAAAACGCCATGTTATTTCCCATAGACATTTGACGACCGAAGGTTGGATGGATACGGAAGTTAGGAGGCGGGACTTATTCTGGAGAGGTCTATGGAGGCAAACGGAAGGGGCGGGACTTCGCCACTCTGTCTTGGCTGTGATCCTACACACCACATCCTTTCTGAAAATGTTTATTCAAATATCTGACATAAAATGGGTTGCTATTAACTGAAGCCTACTAACCGACACTTTAAGAAGACTTCGCTCCAGTTTTTCAGGTACAGTGGGCAGTGCTTCGACTTGGCCAGCTTCCCTCGCGGTCCACGCGCGTGATCACGCGGCATCACGCGACTTTAATTTGTATATTTCCAGTGACGCTGCAACAACCGGCAGAGGTCTCAAGTGAGCAGGGTGTCTCGTAAAAAGAAATGGAGCTGGAAAACCCTACACAGACTTCACTACAGACTTTAGCAGACTGGTTTAGAAATAATTTAATAGCCAGAAATATGCCTGCCCTGCCCTAATAAAGAAACATTTGGTTAACAGCGAGTGAATCCCGTTTGCAGCCGTAGAAGAAACGCAGGACAAATTAAACATTCTGGTTTTCTCCGAGTGCAACGATGATAGACAGACATCATTTGGACAAAATATAGAGCATATTAACCTCCGTTACTCAGCCAAATGCCTTCCTGTTACGTCCTGTTATCACGGAGTTACAGGCGATAAACTATTTTTGATGGTCACAAGTTTACTTCATTAGCGTTTATTTCTTTGATTATTAAAGAGTGTTTTTCATTTAAAGGCTTGACTTCGTGCTTATTCAGAAGAGCATTTAGTGCTCTCCCCAATCCCAGACGTTCACATTGCATGTTTGTTTGTAATGGATGTAACCGCGAGATACGCTTGTCATAGGCGCCGATACCGTGGGTGCTCCGTCTCTCGGGCACCCACTGAAAACATCGAGCACCCACGTGTGCCAGCTTACAGTTCCGGCTACATTTATATTAATTTAAAATCAAACATCGCAGTTTATGTTAAATTCAGCATCTCTCATAATGTGATTGGATTCAATTCCCTACTTCATATACTAACCACCAATGAGAGCGTCTCTCGTATGAAAATTCCTGACACTTCCCACCTGAAGAATTAACGCAAGGCTTTGTCGGGTCTTCAGCCCCGAATGTTTAAAATGTATATAGCCCTGAATATCATTTTAAAAGTAGTCTGACAAAGCTTATTGTTTTGTGACACAGCTAAACACTGGTACCTCATAGAACGTCTATAACATAGCCTAGGTGGTCGCAACTCACAAAAGTAAAGCAGATAGAAAGAACTCACGCAAATCTAGCCTACAACACGCAGACAGCTTTATGCGCAGGGGAGAGAGAGCGCGCGCGCGTGCACTGTGCTTTATGATTGTTGCCTTCTAATGGTATCTTGCTAATTCACTGAACTGCATTAGGTATTGCCTTCATCTTATAACTCCTTGTCTGAGCGACTACCAGGCCTATGGTTTTTAAAAGTCAGATGTGCCCTGACAAAGACATTCGAAAATTAAGAATGTTTATTGAATTAATACACTATTTTTTGCAAACTCCCTTCATTCAACCTTTGAAGACATCGCGGTCTGGTGCGCTATGTAGACCGTTTCTCGTACCATTTAATTTCTCCGAATTTAGGTCTACTAGGCCTACAATAACGTCATCACCAAATACATCTTTTATTTTTAGTTGATCAACCACAAAGAGTAGCATAGGCCTACTGTGCACAGTACACTGACGACTGTAGCAGCCCAAAGTAACCAGTTGTTGTAGATGAGAGGCAACCCCTTGTTTCAGATAGCCTGGACAACATGTTACCTGGGTGTTGCCTACGTTATTAAATAATGGTAGCCTACAATAGTTAATTAATTCGCGTAACATATTAGTTGGCTCAAAGAGTAGGGAATCAGGATGGAGAGAGTCACGCGTGTGTTGCTTTTGCGGGATCGAATCCAGTTTAATGCTAGTTTTCAAAACATATATTTTTTACATGTCTTTTGTCTGTAATGTAGCCGAGCGCTCATGGCGTATGAAAAGCGACTTCAAACCGCCTAAAACAACTTGTTTGTGAATGCCTGACAACTGTTGCAACGCATGCACGCGCAAGGAAACCAGTAGGTGGAGAAACCAGAAGGCACAAAACACCGGAACGTTTTTAAGGCTATTTCGCATAGGCTACTCAATGGTGCTATTTCACACGCATTATAGCGACCCCCACTCACCAGGGTTAGGTGAAAGGTGTTAATAGACGATTGGCGTAGCCTACAGTGGACTAGGGCTGTCAAAATTGCTCAAAAATGACGTTTGAATATCCCCTCTAAAATAAACACATGTATTCGAATATATTGGAATATCTAGGCTACATTATTTGCGCATTATGTCAGTGACGCGCATCATGTAATCTGTTTTTAACTTTTTGTATGGTTATTGCTTGACAGGGGGGATCCCAAGCAGCTTTCAGCCATAAGGCATTTCCTAATTCACCCGACACTGATATTCAAAATGTTGAAACTATTTCGGCATAGCCTATAAGCAGTTTAATTAAATGTAATGTTAGTTGTAAACAAACGGGCTACTTGGTGAGGCTTGGCCTCACAGATGCGCTCGTGCCTTAAATGGCAATACAAATCTTCACGATAGGCCTATTAACTGACCGCCCGATTCACGTTGGCTGGGGGGCAGCATCAGACATTTGTTCCCAAGGGTCTATGAATTGTTAATCCGGCCCTGCCCCCAACGAACGCAACTTTCCACCTCTGAGACAGCTGAAAAGAAGTCTAGAGGACTCCTAACTCACTAAGACCTACTTACTGTAGGCTGCGCAAACCACAGGCCTTTTTTTGGGCAAGCCTGCATTCGAGGCAGGCCTTCTGTTGAAGAATTTTATATAAATCCTGCGCTAACAGTAATCCTCCTACCCCCCACTACTTGCCAGATATATGCCAGATATGCCTTCATATCTTTGGGCTTCATTCAGCATTTTGTTCTTCCACTGGAAATGACTCTTCTACATTTGCTGCCTGCTGCATCCTTTCTGTTTGTATTGTTTAGAAAATGTTTGACGTCTTGAGTTAATGCATTAAACATTGTTTGCTGGTAACCAGCCGCAAATAGCCTACAGATTCTTGCGTGCGCACATTCTCTATTCTCTCCAAAATGTGCCCATTCTATAGGCTGGCCAAGTGCCTAATTCTGCGGCATAAAGCAGATGTATTTGTTTATTGTACAGAAAAATAAAAATAACCTGTCAAGCAGTCAATTGACTACATTGCAGTCAATAAGTAGGGCAAATTACGAAACCAAAATGTGGGTCATAGTTGTCTAAGCCTCTGCTGTGAGACCAAACCCATGAACAAAGACGCATTGATATCTGCAATAGTTTTTTTTTGGTGAAACAAGCTCACAGCCGAACGAGTCATAGCACTGAAGGGAGAGGCAACTGGCATGTGATCTCCCCACGGGCCAATAGATGTACAAGTTTTCTCCTGTGCCTACGATATTTAATCCAGTGTTTTGTCAAGTTGCAAAATGCTGTTAGTTTTAACGAATTTTTATGATAGTATGAAGTACTTTTTGTATAGGGTACTATCTTAATTGCTTTATACTCAATACTTGACCAATGGCTATTGCATCTGTCTATTGAAAGTGAGAATGTGGCATGTGATCTACTGTGTAGACTTCATAAAAGATTGCTAATGGCCTACAAGCTGATCTGGGGTGCGTTTCCTGTACAACTACGGAGGTTAGCTTTTTACTAACAGGATGCATCGTTCAACTAACCAACATGTAAGTTACGACTGTTTCCCAAAACTGTCGTACTTACATAGTACTGTAAGTTTGGACCATGATAGTTTCCAAACTTCAGTAGTCTGGACTAAGGTGGTTAATGACGTTTAGTAGCGTGAACGGGCACCTGCACATACTTCTGTGGCGCATTGCGTTAAGTCCGGCAGATGACAGCCGCGGTTGCACAGCAGTTACCAGTCCCCTGTCCAAGAGTTCGAATCTGGGTTAAGATTTTGACAACAATATTGACATCGTTGTTTACCTAAGTTTATCTTTTGTGCAGATCATATTATCAAAATCAGAATCAGCCTTCTTGGCTTGGTTTGCGTAAACTAACAAGGACCCCCCATGAAAATCAAAGGCTACATATTCTCAGCTGACTCGTCAAAAAGTGCGCACCACCTTATTATTATCTGCAGGTGTGTGACTTACTTACGTGCAAATTGACTTTTAATTTATGTATTTTCTGCATTTGTATTTTCTCTTGGGCATTTAAATATCAATTAGAAACCTAAATATATTTATAATGATTAATTTGCAAACAAATAACTGGCGTCAGTGACGTCTTTGACATGAAGATCCCTGGAACTATGCTTCTACTAGCATTCTACCACAGGTCTAGTGGTGTAGTTGTAACTACACAACTTTACGATAGTGGTTGCGAACGTTCGTTGCTACTATGGTTTTGGGAAACACTAACGTAGTATAACGATGTATTGGACTATGTAAGTTCCAAATATGAATGTAATTCTGCAGCATAAATCAGATGTATTTGTTTATTGTACAGAAAAATAAAAATGACATGTCAAGCAGTCAATTGACTACATTGCAGTCAAGAAGTAGGGCAAATTAATTTACGAAACCAAAACGTGGGTCATAGTTGTCTAAGCCTCTATAGCGTAGCCTGTTAAAAACGTTGCAGAAGCCTACCCAAGGCTACAGATTAATTCTGAACAGTTATTTCTCTACTGGCTCAATTATCACACCACTGTTTTGATTTGCGTAGTTGCGTTAACCCAACACTGACAATAATGTAGACAGCAAATTTCGATTTCCGTTACCACCGTGTAGTCAAGCCTTAAGCCATACCCAAGTAGCCTAAATCGAGGTAAATCGAGCTTTTTCAGAAGGGGCGGCAGGCAGAGCGATGTACAGTGGCAGAGCGACGCACAGTGGCTGAAAGTGGTACTAAAGCTTCACGCAGCTTCACGCCTTGTAATGCGCGACTGAAGTGGCCATTTGAAAGCGATTCCCACTGTAATTCACACATGCTTCGTCATCAGACGAAGCACGGCCTAATTTCACTCCACGACTCCGCGGACCAGCAGTCTCCACGTTGCGGACCCACATCAAAACAAAACAATTTCCTGATTGGTTGAGAAATCCTATTTTCTGATTGGCCGATAGGTTAGTAACTGAACAGCAGCTCTCTGAGCTGAATGAGCGCACAGACAGCAACGTTGTGTGACACGTTTGTCAAATATAGCCCTTAGAATTTCTGTGCGGCAAGTTAATAATTTCTCGGAGTGAGAAATGCCATGTCTGGCGTGTGAGCGTGTGAAGTCATTGAAATGCGTGTGTCTCACGCTCAATGCGTGAGACTTGAGAGGTCTGGTGGGCACTGTAGCAGCTATAGGCTACGTTAGCGTCAAATCATTTCAAATAAGTTTATGTCGACCAAATGTATGAAAACCGATTGTGCTCCCGTTGTGAGTTAGCTTAACGTTTGCCATACTAGCCAGGTGTTTGAGTCAATGATCAGACAGCTGTAACGTTAAGCACGTTAACGTTAGTTCACAAACATACTGGGGTAACAAAGCATGTGTTCTCGTCAAAAAACCTTTTGTAAATACTCTCTGTGTGAATGCTTAGTCCGTTGTCAATTTATATAGTCTTTGGGTTGTCACATTTAAGATAGAAAAGCGTTCGTTCAGATGATAACTTCAGCCGAAGCATTAGCTAGTGGAGGTAAAATTGTGAACCCCTATGAACCATTGACTATACGTTGAACATGGAGCTGATTGTTGTTATAACTGACGTCTAAAACTCTTATTGATGCCGTTTATTTGTTAAACACAAATTTGAAACAACACTTCTTGTCTATGCAAAGTTTCCCTGTAGGTGATCCAGACAGGCTGGGTGCTGGAGAGGGCTCTGGACTCCTAACTTCACTTCGCGTCTGTGCAGTCGACTCAGAAGCATCACTTACAGTACTGATTCCATGGTACTTTGACATTTTTCATACATTTAAATGGAGCAACTTACTAGATTCAATAGGCCTAGCTGTCTATTCCAGACATGGTTAGCATACTGAACAAACATGAATGCATTTCAAACATTTAGAGTGGCCTTTTATTGTGAGCAGTCCGGGGCACATCTGTGCAATAATTATCATGACCTCTTTTGATAAGTCACACATGGAAAGTAGCCTTTAAATCAGCAGGTTTTGGTTGGATACAGATTGGATAATTAAAGAATATGGCATCAGTGACTGGCTATTGTTTGACTGGACCTTGGCCTAATGGTTAATAACTACCTCAATGGGGTGTAGATATGAGCTTACACTGTTCCACTGAAAACATTAAAATACAAGAAATGGTTGTTCTACAGAACTTTGAATACACCAAATTTGGTTTTGCTTATTGCCTGCATAAACAGGACATGTGCAAATAGTTGAATACGCCTGTCCTGTCCACATTCAGCTAAGTGTTCTGTGAGTTTGTTCATTATACATATTGGGAGTATTTTTTAGCTTAATTTGTGAGCACTTGTTCATAGTTTGCAGTAAGTTCAAGGATGTGATATACCAATATTTCTGTTTTCAGATCTGGAACATTTTGAAATCCTACCAGATGGGGCACAAGTCATTGAGCAGTGGCAGCTTCTGACTTCAAAGACTTTGTTCACCAGCAGACCCCTTGATTACCTTTATTTACAGCAATTGCATCTGTCAGTCTTTAAAGTGATCTAATATGTATTGACTATGTACTAGCTTAGTACATATTAGTTTTTGTTATTTTAGTTTCACAAATTCATTGGTTACCTGTAATGCTCAAGATATACAAGTAAAAAATCACCTTTACTTCTGCATCTGGGTGCATCAACCTACTGACTGAAGCTGACAGATTTGTATATATGTTTTTGAGAGCACAGGCAAATTGGTTTGATTGATAGATAGATAGATAGATAGATACTTTATTGATCTCCAAGGGGAAATTCAAGGTCTCAGTAGCATACAGACATCACACACAACATGCACTTACAGCAGAAATGGTACATATAAGTGTAAACATATAACAAAACTCCACTGTACAATAGACAGTTGAAGATAAGAAAAACTAACAAAACTAAATATTGGCATGAGTTTTAATATAATTCACAGTTCAGAAAAGTTCCATAAACATTTCCAAGTTCAAGTTCAGTGCCATCAACAGTAAGTTTGCTTTCTGATATTTAAAGAACAGAAATGGGTTTGGCATAAATAAAGGGTAGGTGTAACATTCACCAATAGACATAAAGTGAAATGTACTGTATAGTCTCAATAGGTTCAATATCACCACACCCCAGCCAAACCACTTCACCTGGACCTCTAGTCCCAGGTTAAGAGCCCATGGACCTCCTTGCTGCCTCCTCCCCATGGTGAACTGCCAAAACAGAAAGGTAAACATTTTATTAGTCATACCTACTTACAAGATAATACAATAATGCAAACCAACACCACTTGTTGTAATCAACAAAAGTACAGTTGTTGTACAATGCTGTAGTACTATTGTGCAATTTGAAATGGGTCTTCAGTGACAAAGTACACTAATATTGGCATTATTATGCCAAACACCGGACACTGTAACTGGATTTAACGTTTTGATAATAGCCTGACAAGGGGAAATAAGGCAAGCTAACCGTACATGAACGCTGGATCGTGAAATGGCCATGAGAAATTTCAATGTCATCTTAGACCAAACTACCACTGACAACTTTAGAGCAATATAGCGATTTCAAAACGTGATATTAAGAGTTAATCAAAAATAATTAATGATGTACAAGTTAACTAATACCCTACGATTTTGTTCTCAATTCACACCATACGTTGACAGAATACAGCGAGCTGGCTGATGTTATCGTAAATGAATTAACGTTACAATGATGGCTGCCACTGAGGATATGAGATATAACGTTAATTACAAAACAATAAAGGCAAAGATACATTTTTGTCAGTATGAGTTGCTGAACCTGTAAACTGCTAAGTTACTCTACATGAGTTGGTGAACCTGTAACGCTAAATTACTCTACGTTATTTGACCGTAACTTCAGCAAGGGAGGGATAACGTTAGTTTATTTTACCTAGAAGCTAGAATCTGCAAACAACTCTTCATTCTCAACTTTTCAACCGTTCACCCGAATATAACCCATACCTGTCAACATTTAGCTTTCTAAAAACGGGAGATTTTTTTTCGGGGGTGGGGGGGCAGTTATACTGGTGTTACACCAAATTCTGTGACCTGTCGAATTTTGTGACTCTAGAGGGTGCTGTTTTATTAGAGTCTATGAATGTACTGAGCTGTACTGACACACTGACAATTCTGGCACATAACTGGCAATTCTGTTATGTGTATAATTCTTCTAATAAACTTTGTACATTTTTGAAACATGGAACATTGACTGGGTGTAAACCAACAATAGTAAACTATTACTATAATCACAAACCCTATGCTACTGTACAATAAAGTAGCCTGGTCAAATCAGTTCCATATCGCGGGTGACTTTGAAGTTCTTTAGAGCCCTATTTTTACAACCCCTGCTGTCTATACCACGTCCATTACGGACACTATCATCACTACTGTCACTGGCACCTCCAGCTATGTTGGGCAAAGGGTCGAAATAAGCATGGTATGCTTAGTGGACACTGTCGAAAAAGACGCACCTCCATTCACAGATGCTCCGTGACTATCAGTCAATAGACGATCGATCATATTCTCCAAAAGGCAGATATTCTCCTTCAGAATCAGAATAGGTGAATATAAGACCCAAGACTTCATCACACGTGAATTTTTTTTTCAACATTTGGTGTATTTCTGCTTCAATTTGTGCAAAACTAAGGCCCGCATCGCTTCCGCGTTATAGAGGAAATGCACGTGTTCTTCGTGTGTTTCTTGCGTGTTTTCGCGAGCTTCCTGAAAACTTTGGGGAAAAAAAGGTTGAGCTTGAATCGAAGCTCTGGGTGTCTGACAACTAGAGGTCAAGAGTACAAATGAGATTTTACACTGTACTCGCGTCTATCGTCTGTTTTATTCAGTAATGACGCTTGTCGCAATATTGCGACATGGGCGGTTAAAAGGTTCCATTTGGATTGTTTGTCTTTGAGTTATAGTCACTGATTAATAGTGGGCAATCTATTACACCAACTGGCTGGGAAGTGCAACAGTTGTGGAGTCGGTACATATCCAAACTCAAAAACAGTAGACTAACAGTCAATAAAAGTGGACTGTCAGAGCAGCACAAAATACTTAAAGCTAAAAGAGTGTCCTGTTCGCTCTTAAATTTTCCATCACATTTGGTGCCTATGCCTAGCCACTTTGTAAATGTGACCGAATTAGTTCTGAATTTTATTCCTAGCCTACGTTCATTGTTGCAATAGTATCAGGCCCTATGCGCAATTTGCAGAGGTGGAAAGTAACGAAATACATTTACTCACGTTACTGTATTGAGTAGTTTTTCTGTGTATTTTGTATTTTTTAAGTAGTTTATAAAATCGGTATTTTAAATTTTACTTGATTACATTTTGAGTGAAGTATTGTACTTCGCTACATCAAAAATCCCATCCGTTACTTGAGTAAAAAAAAAAGTTAAGACTAACGAAAACGGAAAGGGAGAGAACAAAATCGCGCCCTAAACCACTAGTGATAATGATCAGCATGTAGCCTACAACAGGACATGAATCAAACTGGCGCCATGCAGTTTTTCTGAAAGGCATCAGATTAGCCTAACCTATGAAAGTGTATTTTCCGCTATTCCAATCGGTTGTCTCAGTTCGTTTTAGCACTAATGATTGCGGAGATATTTAAGCAAACACCATGGGATTCCGTGTTTTGACGTTTGTGCTCACCTTTCTTTGGAAATAAGTTTATTAGCAGTTGTTTTCCCTCATTTTGATGTCTCTCTTTTTCCTGTTTTAGCCTTTGTTTTTAGTAACCTGACTTGGCTTTCTTGGAGAAAGACATTGCACCAGCAGCGAAACAATTAGCGCTCCACTACTAGCGATGCTCAACTAAATAAACAAAAGATAGGCCTAGACTTACCTTATGAATCGTGCAGGCGGACTAAACCATTAGCTCTTTAGCAAGAGAGAGTGAGAGTGACCTTACACAGTTTTCACTATGATTTGTATACAAAATTCAGTCAGTCAAACTTTAAATTTCGTCTGACATTCATTTTGACATTTAATTTGGAAGTTAAAATATTCAGGTAAAATAAATATATGGTGGAAATAAGTATTGAACGCTTTTTTCCCCCCAGTAATTAGCCTAAACTTCCAGTGAGTCTATTCGAAATTTTCACCACACATTATATTAACACACATATAAAAAATCCAAACATAAGAGTTTTGTGTATTAAAGTGGAATGACACAGGAAAAAAGTATTGAACGTGCCTACTGAAATTTCTTCAATACTTTGTGGAAAAGCCTTTGTAAAGACAGCTTCAAGACATTTCCTGTATGACAAAACTTATTGGTCGCAGTATCAGGTCTGATTATGGCCCATTGTTCTAAACAGATTCCAGGGGTCCCTCTTGTAAATCCTGATCTTTAGTTACTTACAGAACTATTTAATTGAATTGGCTGCCTTCAAGTCTTTCTGGAGCTTTCTCCGAGTGGTCCTTGGCTCTTGGAATTGACTATCCTTCTGACTCCCTGGTCAGAAATATTACGAGGAGATCCTGTGCATGGCTGGTTGATGATGCAGTGATGTTTCTTCCACTTGCAGATAATGGCTCCCATGCTGCTTACTGGAAGATTCTGATTTTTTGAAATGCATCTGTAACCAGTTTCATTGATATGTTTTGCAACAATTAGGTTGCAAAGGTCTTGTGAGAGCTTTTTGCTTTTATCCATCATGAAATGTTTCTTGTGTCACACCTTGGTAATGAAAAAACATTTTTATAGCCTATCAATATGTAGGCTACTAACCAAGCTTATATTAATTTGCACAGATAGAAAGGATAACTACTCTCTATACAGATTCCAGCTCGTTCCTTCCCTTTCCTTGCCTTAGTGCTTTTTCTTAGCGTGTTCAATACTTTTCCCCTGTGTTATTCCACTTCATTACATGACTCTACTTATGGAGTTGTTTGGATTTTTTATGTGTGGATTACCTGAGTTATTACTAATGCCTGGTGAAAATGTTGTGCCCCCTGTATTCCACTTTTCACGGGCCCTCTCCTCCATTGGGACCCTATACACGAATCCGGCGAAACTACCAGAAGTAAGCCGGCGCCATTACTGAGCTGTCGCTGGGTAGCATTACGCCCGTGCCTCCTATTGGATTTGTTACGTCCACTGGGATAACAGCCGGCGATTTACGACTGTCTCACTACTTCTTTTATAATGTCGAGTGGGAAAACATGTTCCGTTTTCAATTGTTCCAATAGCAGCAATAAAATTACCAGTTGGAACAAAAGAAAAACGTGAGACACAAAATACCCTGGGTCGACTGCCCCTGTCTGGTAGATAACGTTACCATACGGTTTGCACAGATAGCAGTTAGTTGTACCTTACCCTTTCCTTTTGAAATGTGAAAATTAGATAAACAATGGTCACAAATGAAAAACATGAATTCGTTTATTTGATATCCATTTATTTATTTATTGTTGCCAAATGGACAGATATTTGTTATAGTTTCCTCGTTGGCTAGCCTAGCTAGCATAGTTATTGCTGACGTTAGAGCTATCGATACAGTAGTTAAGTAGATATAATATCAACCTAGTCCCAATTATGTCTTTATATCCTCATTCTCTACTCTAAGCTATTTTCATAAATAATCTGTAAGATCGCTTGTATCTTCATCTGTGACCGGAGGCCACTGTCTAACATCATCAACCCAACAAGCCATAGTGCTACTGCCTGGCTGTAGCTGTCAATGAGGGTGCGTTATCACGGAGGTTTGTTTACATACCATATTGGATTGGTTGTGTCCACTGGGATAACAGCCCGCGATTTACGACTGTCTCACTACTTATTTTATAATGTCGAGTGGGAAAACATGCCAACTTGACAGATATTTGTATAGTTTCCTCGTTAGGTAGCCTAGCTAGCATAGTTATTGCTAACGTTAGCTAGCTACAGTAGTTAAGTAGATATAATATCAACCTAGTCCCAATTGTGTCTTTATTTCCTCATTCTCTACTCTAAACTATTTTCATAAATAATCTGTAAGATCGCTTGTACCTTCATCTGTGACCGGAGGCCACGGTCTAACATCATCAACCCAACAAGCCATACTGCCTGGCTGTAGCTGTCATTGAAGGTGCGTTATCACGGAGGTTTGTTTACAGCTCAGTAATGGCGTCGCCACAAGATGGCAGCCTACACAAAACGCTCGCCGGATTCGTGTATACTTCCCACTTTCCCCCCCAGTACAATGCCCTTTAATCTGCTGAACCTTCAGCTCGTTTCCAAATATAAAAAAAACTCTCTGCAACTCAATATTGGCCTGCCTGCCTCAGCTGCCTATTTTCAGTTGTGCTGGATTACTGTTCACTGCAAAGCGACCCAAGGATGAGTGCAACTAACTTTGAAAATCAACTACTGCTCAAACTTAAAGGAGAACTCCGGTGATTTTTCACATAGATCTCCATTTCTCAACGTCCTTTTCAGGCAAGTACCTCCACTCGGCGGCCATATTGCAACAATTTTTGGGGACTTATCATGCATCTATTTCAGCAGAAATGCGTGTGCGTAAGGCTTCACGACACCAATCTTGCTCCAGCAGCGAGATCACAACAGATGATTGGCACGATGTCTTCACAGCACACGACATGATTGGCTCAATGTATTTTACAACACACCACATGATTGGCTCAATGTATTCACATGTCGACGTTTTGCCGCTGAAGGGTTGTGATATGTGTAGACATATGATGTGTAGACAACTGTTACAAACTAACCCCATGCATTACTATGGAGGATTTTTTGAGTGCTGTATAGGTCTTTGGTAAAACTGGTTGTTCTGGTACCCGCCCCCCCCCCCCCCCCCCCAAAAAAAAAAAGAAAAACTACTTTTTACTTTTACTTGAGTACATTTTCAGATCGGTATTTTAACTTGTACTTGAGTAATATTTCATCAAGGTATTGGTATTTTTACTTGAGTACAATATTTTCGTACTTTTTCCACCTCTGGGAATTTGCTTTTGAGCAGGATCTTACAAGAACATTTCAAAATGAAATGAAGATGAATGCCAGATGCATTAATCAGGTGACGCTCTTGCCTTATCCTACTCCTACCAGTCACATATATATGTTTAAGCAATTTAAATAGGCACCATATGAAAATACCATCAGCAAATCTCAAATCATAGCTCCAAAGCAATGTTGCTGAACAATGAAACAAGTATTTGGCTGTATCCTAGCTATCCTCGTAAGAAAACACAGGCTATCTAGTGAGTTAGTGTTATGTCGCTTTTGTGCATCTAACTTTAGCCTAGCCCCGAGCAAACCTTGAAGGCTAATAGCTAAGGTATTCGGCCAAATAGGTTAAACTCACCAGAGGATATGTTTCCTGTCGTCTCCGAGTCCTCAATGTCGTCAAAACCAATATCCAAGCATTCTCTTCGGTGTTGGCTGGTGGTCGTTCTCTCAAAATATTGTTAATCTTGAAAAGAAGGGAAAATTTGTTTGATCAAGTCGCTCATACACATCTCTAACTTTAGTTCACACAGATAGATGTTTATTCCTCCAAACTCGTTTGATTAGACGACCAAAAGTAGAGGCTGCTTTTCCTAAACGAGTGGATATTTCCAGGTCTAGTGCGGTGTTGCATGTCATGGTGGATTCCAGATAGGTGAACTTTTCCACATCTTTGAGGGTGGTATCTTTTATTGAGAATGTGTGAGTCAGCAGCCTGTGACATGGTGACAGTTTTCTTCAGGCTGATGGTAAGCCCGAACTGGTCACAGGATTTAGCAAAGCTGTCAAGTAGGGTCTGGAGCTGTTCCGGAGATGAAGTACAGAGAGCAGCTTCGTCAGCATAGAGTAGTTGTCGGATAGCAAACTGCTGTGTTTTTGTTTTCATCTTAAGGTGAGACACTACAGGTGAATAGGGTAAAATTTTTAACAAGCAGATAGCAAGCACTATGCAACAAGCAGATAACAAGCACTATGAAACTTCCCCAGTTGATTACTTACATTAATATGAGAAAAATTTGTATTACAAGTTTTCTGTAATTTAGTGTTTACATATGCAAATTAGGCATTATCTAATTAAATATGCGCTAATTTGCATACATTTTAAGGTAAGAAACCTGAGCACTGGATACAGTCAGGTTCAAAATTATGTTTTCATTGTGTTCAGATATTAGATGGGGAAAATTTTACAGAGGGATTTATGAATATCTACTTTTGTTATCCTGTCAATCAGAATATATTGCTGTCAATAGCCCTGAAAAAACGATGTTTTCACCTGCCGTGTCTCGCCTTAAAGCGGGCGAAGTTGAAAAAGTTCCCATCGTCTCAGGATATTAAGGCGAGACACGGCAGGTGAAAACATTGTTTTTTCATGCACTGGTCAATTTCCAGATTTTGAGCTACTTTGTTACCTTAGCATGTAATCTATCACACTACTACAACAAAAAAGTCCGATTTACACATTTAGGTGTTTATTTCATTATATTGTGTCTACTCGCGCCTGTATATTAATTCCTCCTTCAGCAAAAGTTAGCATTCTAACCTTGCATGCACTCCCGCAACCGTGATCCAAAACATATCATGTGTAGTACCGTTGGAAAGCTGTTTTTCCTGTATCAAGCTATGTGATCCATATATGGACTAGAGCCCGACCGATAAAGGATTTTGAAGGGCGATACCGATACAAATATTTGTTGATTTAAAATTCCGATATTCCGATATATCGGCCGATATATATATTTTTTTTGTTTCAGAAACGCGCCAACAAAACATTAACAGATTTCCCTAACATTAGTTATTTATGAGTATTGACTAAAATAATATGATAATGCCTTTTAAAAACAAACTTGTTTATTTTTAAATAATATTGTCACAGTGGAACAGAGGAACATCGAAATATATTAAAGTTCTGATAAATAAAATGTATAAAAATAGAAACTTAAGATATGAAACTTAGTCTTTTGAACAAAAACACAATAACAACAACAACCAAATCAAAGTTACCAGTAGGCCTATTAAAAGACTTGGTAAGCTTCATAAATATAACTTTGAACTAAGACTTAATAATTACAAAAAATAATGATGACATTATTACTATCATCATCATTTGTATTATCATTAAACACGATAAAGGTCACTCCTAAAAGTTTGAGTGTGCGTGTGTAATAATTAGTCCCTATTGCCTTATAAGCTACCTTATAATTACAATGTCAGCTTGCTTATCCCTTTACCTGCACTTTTAAAATTATTTCCATCAAGCTACATTAAACCATTTTCAATCATCAGTTGCTGCCTGCCTTCTAAAACCTACTATTTAGTGATCTAATTCCATGTAACTCGTTAATGCTGCGGCTGAACGACAGTCTGAAACACACACTTGGCGTCATTGGATTTCACACACGTGTAAAAGAAAAGCTAACTTTTATGCACAAGCTACGTTTTGCACAAGCTACGTTTGATACTTTTTCTCTATGTCTAAATGTTCACTCCTCGCACGTCTAACTTACATTTTACAATGCAGGGACTGTAACTACAGATATACTAGTTATAAATAGTAATCATTACTTTATTTAGGCAGAATAAGTTCGTTGTGGTTTCCAAGCTCATTAATGTTAACGTTAGCGGTCTTCCACTGATATTCACGGCATTAGCTAGCTTTGTGGTTAGCTAGTCTATGATGAGCCATAATTTAGCAATGGATAACGTCATACTGCAAATTGTAAAACATACGCTTTCAAAATAACAGGCCGGGGAGAGATGACATGTCTCACTGCTATAACTGTCACGCTATTAAAGAAATACATCTTCAGTCACATTGTCAAAAGTTAAAAGGACAGACAGTCAACTACACTGTAACAACGTAACGTAATTACTAGCTAATTCTGCTTCACTCTCGACTTATTTAACAGCAGCAAAACTGTAGAGCTGCCAACTCTCACACATTGAGAGGGAGATTCATTCATTTGATTGGCTCCACGCGCTCTTACACCAATCGAATGCGTGAGGGTTGGCAGCTCTGACTGTACATTGTTTTCACAAATTTTGTCATGCTTATTTGAGTTAAGAGAATTGATGGGGATGTTCTTTTAATTGTTAATTCAAGCAATGTATGTCTCGTGACCAAATCACCATGAACACATTTCACTGATGATCTCACTCGCGGATAACTGGTTCTCTCTGCCCGACTCGGGCTGGATCAGCAGGTTGCAGGACGTGTGGCGCATTATACACGAGTGTTGCCAGCAGGGACGGTGTAGAGTGCCATCTGGTGGACAAACTATACAACGGCAACACTCATGACATGGTTGAAGGGTGTTTCGTCCGTTTTTATTTTATTTTTAAAATATTTATTTATCGGCCATTATAAATGCCGATACTGGAAAATGCCTAATATCGGCCCGCCGATAAATCGGTCGGGCTCTAATATGGACCTTTGTATCAGCAACCAATCGCGAAAGTTCAAAGGCGAGTCTAGGCTGAGAATGGAATCTCATTGGCTGTCTTTCAAGGCTGTTTTCTCAAAATGAGGCTATTAATGTGTTGTATACTGTTAAGTACATGCCTAAAATTGTGGTCCATTTGTGGAAAAACACTAAAGACACGTTAATATGAGCTGCAGTGCTAACTGACATTTTAAACTAAACGCCCACACACGACTGAACGAGTGGAGGCCGCGCAACCCCATGCGTAAATTGTGTCGTGCTAGTGGATCAGCACCGTTAGCCTCTCTTCCTCCACGAGCTATCCCAGAGTTTGATGGTGATCCACTTAACCCTTACAAGCCCGACTGTTCTAATTTCGTTAAAATTTTAACGATGACCAATCATCTAATATCTCAGCTGTCCAATGACTGATTTTATTTCTGAAATCTTCCCCGTAATGTTGACAACATAAGCTTCAATTTGATATGAGTGGTTAAGGGGTTTATGGCGCGAAATGTTTTGGATACTTGAAGATGAGTCGTAAAAAAAACTTTTCACTTAAGTCGTGACATTTTGACATGGACCGCCAGATGCCACCTGCACTTCGTTGGAGTTTACCTCGACTGGAAACCACACAGCTGGATAAACTGAGGTAATATATGTTTTGACATCGTTTCTAGTTATGGTTAATCTTAATTTGTAGTCATAAAATCATGTTATTTGACAGTAATATGCTTTCTCATCAGCGTCAACATTATGGCATAGCGGGGGCTAAGTGCATCGTCATGTAAATTTAGCTAGCTGCATTACTCTGAACTGCAGTATTGATTAGTTTGATTCGTTCTAGCATACCAAAGCTGAATAAATCAATGAGCGCCGCATTTCTAAGTTGCGTTCTCTTACATGAAATAAGTTGAGCGATATTTTTACTCCTCTCAATATGTAGCTGCTAGTTGTAGAAAACAAGATGTGATATCACGGATTCTGTCAGAAATGTAGTGCTAATTAACTTATTGCCTCTCCTCTGGTTGTTACCTTGCTAGGCAGTTTGTAGTGAACTGTTTTACCTTGCTAACTTGACAAACATCAGACGTGCTTGTGTTTTACCTTGCTAACTTAAATGACAAACATCAGACGTGCTTGTCTCAACATTTTCTAAGATGGCATGACTTGATATTCTACTCTTCTCAATATGTAGTTATAGAAAACATGATGTGAGATCACATATTATGTCAGAAATGTCATTATTGCATTTCAGCAGTTAGTTACTAGGTGAAATGTAATCTGTCTTTATCTTAATGCCAGCCAGGCAATCAGATTTAGGGTAGCTAAACCCATGTGTAATAAAATGACTTTTCAGACTTCTAAATATTTTTGAGTTACTCAGAATGCTTCAATAGTTTAGGCTACCTCTTGTGTATGTGTGTGCACAGACGCATGCATCTGTAGTTTTGTGATTTTATTTTTTAAATTAATGAAGGTATTACATTTGTATGATTTTACTGTTGTTTCAGATGGAGGATGACAAGACCTACACAGACCTCCTTGCAGGCCGGAAGAGGTAGCTGATTGCTGACGAGCTTGCGCTCACAATGTTGAAGACCATGAGAGGATGGAGGAAGAAGGTATAGATTTAGGTGGCGTGCGTAGCGTGGTGTAGACTGCCACTAAAACACTGTGAAATAGACTTGTTATGTTGTTTTTTATATGTTGTTGTCCCAGGCATATGTGGTTTTACCAACCGGAACGGGTGGGAGGTTGTGCTTAGTAGGCCGTCGTAGGCAAACACACAGTGCAGCCAGAAGAATTTCACAGTTTTCTGGGATTGATCATTGACATGGGACCCTTCCCTCCCTAATATCCATTGCTACTGGGGAACCAAGTCTCTGAAGGGATCAGGGAGCGTTGACCAAATGAGAAATACATATTGTGTACACTTTTTCTCCATTGACATTGCCGTTGTCAGTAATTTCTTATTATTTCAAGTAGGGCTGCACGATATATCTAAAATCTATCGTTATCGCAATATCAACATTTGCGATGGACATACCACAAAGATTACTTAATTTTCGATAAATTTCGATACATTTTTTTGTGTGCCGTGCGCATTCCATACAGTCTATGGTGTATTCACATTCTGAATGTCAACGTATTTTACCAAACCAATGCTGTCATGCTGCCCTAGAAGCCCGTCCCCAACCAGTTTAGGTGTGTGGTGTTTTAGGTGTTGAGGCAGGAGCTAATGTTGTGATGGCTGAAGATAGTGAGTCGAGCGAGGTAGGTTACACTTGGGTGAATAGGAATTGGTGACTAAAAGGAAAAGCATGTCTGTTCTATGGAAATATTTTGGTTTTATTAAGGATGACGTGTTACAAACACAGCGCCAAATGCGTCCTTCTCCACTGGTCCTTCACTGGCTAACTTGATGTGATTGGCTGGATGACCGTTCAATCAAATCAACAGACCTATTTGTGTCTCTGTGTGTGTGTGTTATGGTAGATACGGTTCCAACTCTTTACGGGAGCGTTTATTTCCATATTTTACTTTCATTTTAATCTGACAAAAAGTGTGGGGGATAGAATCGTGTTCCAGCAAAAGTGTGTACGTTATAACACCCACATCCCCCACGCTTGCTACGCGCCTGAGTATACATACTTCCTGTATTACTGGTAAGGTACATGTTTTTCTTTTATATATCATTATTATTGACTGTAACATTTGCTTATATACAAATAAATGGTTTATTCTTATGGACCAAATAAATCTAAACCATTGTGTCTGACTTCATTATTAGTTTTTATGCATACTTTTATGTTTTTGGTGAGAAAGAGAATGTGAATTCTGTCAACATTCTAAATCCTGTTTCCTGCATTTTTTTACACTGATCACTAAATTTATCATAACTTTTGAAAGGTTAATGATATTCCAATTCAGTCTTTTTTGTTAAATAGCCCACAACTTGCTGAAGTGTCATACACTCTATATTTTTCTCTATCTCGTATAGAAATATGATGAAAATTCATTTTTATATGAAATTCAATTTTAACGAATTTCTGAATATTAAAAGAACACTTTGGAAATGAAATGAAAATTGCTGTAGCTTATATAGAGAAGGCTATGAAGTGGCCAATGATGAGAGTCGATGACATTAATGCTCGGCAGTCTTTCTCAATCTTTTTAAGGGATTGTTGCAATGTGATGGAAGATTTACAGCATATGGAGGAGATGAACGTGCCATCCAATCTTTGGCTCATAATGACGAAGTTGCCATATAAACTGAGGGAAAATGGAGGTCTGTTGCCTGCGAGCTACAGGAGCGCCGTGGTTACAGAGCTATGTTCCCAGACTTTGTGGCCTTCATTGAGCGTCAGGTAAAGATTCTGTGCGACTCTCTCTTTGGTGACCTACAGGGTACGCCGCCAGACCCTTCCTTTAAACCCAAGAGCAGACATACTGGAAGAGGCCAAGCTACCGTTGCTGCCATTAATACTGCCTCAAGACCAACCACATCAGCAGCTTGGCACCAACAGCGCAGAGGCCCAGTTTCACAGAAGAACAACGAAGAGTCATGTTGTGTGTGTAAGGGCCAACATACAATGGAGAAATGTTCACAGCTTGACGAAATGACGCACAGGGAGAAATTGGATGCTCTGAAAGTAGGCAGAGTGTGTTTCAGCTGTCTGAGGAGAGGTCATATTAGTAGGCAATGTGACAAGCCTTTGACATGTGATATATATATATAGCTATACTTTAAAGCTAAAATACAGGAAGTGTCAGTCAACAATGCACTTGTGTCAAAACTTCCTGGACTTACCTGAAGTCTATACTCAGAGGACCATGCCTGTGAGCAGAAATAACATTCTCACTCAACAGGACTTAGAGGGATGGAAATACCTCGAAGGCATTAAAGTTCCCAGTCTTGAAGCAGAGGTGGAATTACTGATAGGCACCAATGTGCCGAAGCTCATGGAACTATGGGAAATAATAAATAGCCAAGGCGAAGGACCATAGGCTGTAAGGACTCTCCTGGGGTGGGTCGTGAATGGTCCATTGAGAAGTGGTGAGTTGCGCAAAGGCAAGTTTGGCCGTCCTGCTGTCATTGCCAATAGGATCTCAGTCGCCAAGTCACAGAACTTATTGGTTGCCCAATGCAATCAGGTTTTTAATGAAACATCAGATGTGTGCCTATCCAGAGAGGATCAAAGGTTCATGCAAATAATGGAGTCTTCAATTCAGCTTGAATAGTTGACACTATTGCTTTGACTCGCCTTTTAAGGCTGAAGATGTCATCCTGCCAAACAGCCACCTTCATGCTGAGACGCAACAGGAAAAGTTGGCAATTTTTGGACAGTCACTGACAACAGGTGACCTAGAGAGGGCAGAACGTGCCATTATCAGCTTTTCCCAGCAAGAGAGGTTTCCTGATGAGATTGCTGTTTTGAAAGACGGAGGATCTGTCAAACGAAACAGCCAGCTCTACAAGCTGGACCCAGTGTTAGAGGACGGATTGCTGCAGGTGGGAGGAAGGCTCAGTAGGGCTGCCATGGCTGACGTGGAAAAACATCCTATCATTCTTTCCAAAGAGCAACATGTGTCCAAACTCCTCTTGAAGCGAAGCATATCCATCAACAGCTGGGTCACACAGGTAGAAATCACATGCTTTCTTCTCTCAGGAAGCGATACAGGATTACTCATGCCAATTCTGCCTGCAGGAAGGTCATCTCTGAGTGTGTAGTGTGTCGCCGCCTCCAAGGAAAGACAGGGGAACAGAAAATGGCCAACCTACCAGTAGAGAGGATTGTGCCAGACTTACCTGCTTTCACAAATGTGGGCGTTGACTACATCGGGCCGAGGTGAAGAAAGGCCGGGGTAGAGTGAAGCGCTACGGTGTCCTCTTTACCTGCATGGCAAGTAGGGCAGTTCATCTCGAAGTTGCTTATGCTTTAGACACTGACTCATGCATAAATGCCATTCGCCGTTTCATGTGTCGCAGAGGTCAGGTGACACACCTGACATCAAACAATGGCACCAACTTCATAGGAGCTGAAAGGGAGTTAAGGGAAACCATTGCTGAGTTAAACCACTAGAAGATTCAGCATGTCTTACTGCAGAGTGGTCTAACATGGTCCTTTAACCTTCCAGCTGGGTCTCACCATGGGGGGGTTTGGGAAAGGCTTATTCGTCTTGTGAAAAGGGTCCTCTCCTCCACGCTCAGACTCCAAACATTGGATGATGAGGGTTTTCATACTATTCTTTGCGAAGTCGAAGCCATTCTCAATACTCGTACCATCACAAAGGCCTCTGATGATGCAAATGACCTTGAAGCACTTACACCCAATCACATCCTGCTCCTTAAGTCCAAGCCACACTTCTATCTCTCCTGGGCTCTTTTGTAAGGATGACCTGTACACGAAGAGAAGATGGAGGCAGGTGCAGTTCCTATCTGTCCTCTTTAGGAAGCGCTGGGTGAGGGAATACTTAACGCTACTCCAGGAAAGACTGAAGTGGACGAGACCAAAAAGAAGCTTTTCCATTGGAGACATTGTGGTTGTAATGGATCCTGTTGCTCCACGAGGGTCCTGACTGATGGGAAGAATTACTCAGACGTATCCCGACGAGAAAGGGTTTGTCCGCTCAGTTCAGCTGTAGACAAAAACGGGTCAGCTGGAACGGCCTGTAACGAAGATCTGCCTATTGATTTAAGCTGAAGTGTCATAGATGAGGTCCCGAATAGATGACCTGACTAGATGACCTGAACACAGATGTCCTAGGCTCAAGAAAAGATTTCACTTAGATTAGCTCTGCACAAATGGCTCCTTTAGTTTAAATGATATTATTTGGGTAATTGTGGTTCAAGTTAATATTCACAATTATGGGGCCAGGGTGTAGGAGCCATTTATATCCACCTTTAGTTAGGTTAATTTAGTTATTACTTATTTTAGCCACTTGAGGGAGTATTGCACTGGGTGTGGCACGTCACTGGAAAACACTGGAATATTTACAGGTGTGGCAATCAATTAGGCAAAGGTGTGGATGGTGGGGAACACACGGTTCTTACCGTAGACGTGAGCACCCACTCCATCGACAGCACGCCACAGCAATTTATTTAATAGCACAACAGCACTTTATTAATCAGCACTGGGCAAAGTAACATTTTATGTAAGATACCTTTTAATACCTTTATGATAGATGGGAACACCACCAAAAGAGAGCTATTGCCTGGACCTAGGATTCCTTCTGCTACGCGTTGAGAACACCATGCCATCCATGCCGAGGCTTATAGGATAGCCTCCATTAGGCTTTCTGGAATACATATGAAAAGTATATGCCGAAGAGTGTAGGTGCCAGTACGCACCCTTGCTCTCTTGATTGGGAAACTCTCACACATCTGCCATCAAACTGTACTCTACCACGCATTCCATCATGGAATGATTGAATCAGTGATAGCAGAGTAGGGGGACAGCCAGCTTTCTGAAGCACTAGGAATAGCGAGTCTCTGTCGACATAATTGAAAGCCTTTGTGTGTGTCTAAAAAAAGCCATGTAAAGTGGTTGTCGCTGTTCTCGTGAGTTCTCTTGCAGTTGTCGAACAGCAAATTTCATGTCGGTGGTTGAGCGCTGAGGTCTGAATCCACATTGTGACACAGTGTATACTTCCTCTGTGTCACGGTTGGCTGTAGAGAGAGATGGACCGAGGCACAGGGCAAGTCGAGGCAGGGCGAGTTTGAAGAAAACGAATCTTTTAATACGACATGACATCACAGCAAACCACGTATAACAAAACAAATGGCCGACAGGGGACTGAGGTTAACACAGAGGTTAACAGGGCACAGGTGAACAAGGAACAAGACTCAGGTGGAAACCATAATTAAACTAACAAGGATCAGGTGAGGAGACACAGGCACATGGAACAGAGACACATGGCAAACAAACAAAGGAGCACAAGGCACAGGAAGTAAACAAAGCAAGTAGGAAGACAGAAGAGGAGCAGACATGATGGGAAAAACACTAGACCGGGAAAACAAGACAAGACAGGATCCTTACAGTACCCCCCACACCCTTAAGGGCCGGATTCCAGACAGCCCAAAACAAAAAAAGGAAAAGTCCAAACAGGGTGGGCGGAGGGGGCCAAGGCAGGAGGGTCAGGCGGGCGGCCGGGTGGACAACAGAACATAGGCGGGCGGTCGGGTGGACGACTGGTCAGGGGCGGCTGGTCCAGCGACTGGGCTGCAGGTGCCGGTGTCGGGACTGGAGCCAGAGTCGGGACTGGAGCTTGAGCCGGTGCAGGAGTCTGACTGGGGCTGGAGTCAGAGCAGGACCAGGAGCCGGAGCTTGAGCCAACACAGGAGCCTGACTCGGGGCTGGAGAGGGAGCTGTAGAGGGACCTGGCCAGTCCTCCTCACTGGCCCCTCCATCCTCCCAGAAGGGCATTAGGTGTACGGGCAAATCGCCATAAAAATCAAAGAACTTGCCTGCTAGGTCAACGGTTTGGTCGGTCATTCTGTCACGGTTGGCTGTAGAGAGAGATGGACCGAGTCAAGGCAGGGCGAGTTTGAGGAAAACAGGAATCTTTTAATACAACATGACATGGGGCAGCCGTGGCCTACTGGTTAGCGCTTCGGCCTTGTAACCGGAGGGTTGCCGGTTCGAACCCCGACCAGTAGGCACGGCTGGAGTGCCCTTGAGCAAGGCACCTAACCCCATACTGCTCCCCGAGCGCTGCTGTTGTTGCAGGCAGCTCACTGCGCCGGAATTAGTGTGTGCTTCACCTCACTGTGTGTTCACTGTGTGCTGAGTGTGTTTCACTAATTCACGGATTGGGATAAATGCAGAGACCAAATTTCCCTCACGGGATCAAAAGAGTATATATACTTATACTTACTTATACATCACAGCAAACCACATATGACAACATTAATGACCGACAGGGGACTGAGGGGAAACAGAGGGTTTAAATACACGGGTTAACAGGGCAGAGGTGAACAAGGAACAAGACTCAGGTGGAAACCATAATTAAACTAACAAGGTTCAGGTGAGGGGCGGAGACACATGCACATGGAACAGAGACACATGGCAAACAAACAAAGGAGCACATGGCACAAGACACAGGAAGTAAACAAAGCCAACAGGAAGACACAAGAGGAGCAGATATGATGGGGGGAAAAACACTAGACCGGGAAAACAAGACAAGACAGGATCCTTACACTCGGCAATCTCCTGAAGACATTTGAGCAGGATTCTGACAAGTACTTTTCCTGTGACACTTAGTAGGGAGATGCCACGGTAGTTATTACAGTCTCCTCGATCGCCCTTGTTCTTGTACACGGTGGTGATTTTAGCATCTTTAAAATCTTGCGGTACCTATTTGGCTGCCCAGCATTTCAAGATTTTCACTATGGTAGGTTTGAGTGTTCAGTACTTCCTTCCTTTGCTCCTGAGGTACAATGACAAAGTCGAGCTGATGCCATGACTTAGAACGAGGGTGACAACAAGTCATTTTCCTGTGTCTATTTGAGGGAAATAAGGTGTTGGTGATACACAGGTTGTTTCTGCAGCAGAGCTCTAACAGTCGTTGGCCATTCTCGTTCATGTTCCCCACACCAAACTTCCCAATACAAACAGGCCAACTTTGGTAGTTGTCACCAACACAAGCATTCATGTCTCCCAGGAGGACCAAACGCTCAGAGTTGGTGGAGGGCTTCATTGCATCTTCAAGTTGGTGGTAGAAGAAGTCTTCGTCATCAAATAGAGCAGCGAGTGTTGGTGCATAAGCCGAGATGACTTTTATCGTTCCTTGACGAGTGTTGAGCTTAAGAGTGGATATTCTATCACTAACAGTGGTAGGTGTCTGTATGCTGTTGATGAGGCTGTTGCTCACCGCGAATCCGCTGCTGTAGAGACATGGTTCATCAGCAGACTTGCCAAACCAGAAGAAGGTATAGTTCTGCTCCATGATACTTTCAGCACCAGCGAGTCTTGTTTCCAGGAGACCAGCTTTGTGCACTTTGCGCCGGGATAATTCTGTGTCAATAACAGCGGTCTAGTGGTAATTTTGTCACCTATTTTTAATTTAGTCTTAGTATTATGACAAAATGTCCTTTTTAGTCTTTGTCATATTTACTCATTCAAATATCATTTTTGTTAGTCAAGTTTTAGTCGACTAAAAGTCTCATCATTTTAGTCTAGTTTTAGTCAAAAGAAAACTAAAGGTATCTTAGTCTTAGTCAGTTTTAGTCATACATTTTAGTGGGGGTTTTTTTTATAGCAAATTATTTCTGATTACCATTTCAATGAAATAGTGTTTCACACATCTCAATTTTCTAATATTGTGTGTCCACAGGGCTACTCGTCTGTTAGAACTCATTCTGATTTTTTGTCAGTCAGTTTACATGCACAGGTAAGTCGAGCTACAGTTATGGCTCAGCTGGGATTTGACCATAGACAGTAAAAGATTTGAATGGACCACTGTCATGATCTTCGTAGACCAGTGTTTCTCAAAGTGTGGTCCACACTGGTGGTTCACAAACTATCCCAAGTGGTCCGCAAGCAGACGTGGTAAAATATAATATAGATGAGTTGTTTGCAATATTGAACCAACTTGTACTGTACAGTGGGCAGTGCTTCGACTTGGCCAGCTTCACTCGCGGTCCGCGCGTGGAATCACGCGGTATCACGCGGCTCTAATTTGTATTTTTCCAGTGAGACGCTGCAACAACCCAAACAACCGGTAGATGGCTCAAGTGAGCAGGGTGTCTCGTAAAAAGAAATGGAGCCTGGAAAACCCTACACAGACTTCACTACAGACTTTAGCAGACTGGTTTAGAAATAATTTAATAGCCAGAAATATGCCTGCCCTGCACTAAAAAAGAAATATTTGGTTAACTGCGAGTGAATCCCGTTTGCAGCCGTAGAAGAAACGCAGGACAAATTAAACATTCTGATTTTCTCCGAGTGCAACGATGATAGACAGACATCATTTGGACAAAATATAGAGCATATTAACCTCCTTTGCTCAGCCAAATGCCTTCCTGTTACGTCCTGTTATCACGGAGTTACAGGCGATAAAACGATTTTTGATGGTCACAAATTTAATTCATTAGCGTTTTTTTTTATTTTTTTTTTATTATTATTAAACAGTTATTTTCATTTAAAGGTTTGACTTCGTGCTTATTCAGTAGAGCATTTAGTGCTCTCCCCAATCCCAGACGTTCACATTGCATGTTTGTTTGTAATGGATGCAACCGCGAGATAGGCTATGCGTTTGACAATAAGTTGTTAACAGAACCAAGACATATAGCCCAGCAGCAATCTAGGGACTGATCGTTATTTATTGAAGGGGCCACCGGAGGAATTTTGAGTGCTTCAGTCAAAAGTTGCATGACCCTCTCTTGCCTGCTAGAAATTGTTCAATGACCCTCCGACAGAATTGTTAAAAAAGACATGACCCTCCCCTGCCAATTGCTGTCTTCCGCCCGCGCCACAGCCACACACTGTGATAACGTTCTTGAATCAATCTTTCCCGTGAGCTTGCATGCTACCAGTCCTTCCTTTTCAAATGTGTTGCGCCTGTTTGCACAATTTCACAAATAATCATATGTGATTAATAATATGACAAATAATCCCTGTGCACGGGGACCGAAACAATGCATGCCAACTTTTTCCGTGTTTATCACGTAGGCCTATTTTAACTTTCCCCCGCTGTCTTGCCGTTTTAATGTTTTCCCGTAGAATATCCCATATTTTAATACTCTCATAACAGCCCTTCCATCGGGCCTACCATAACTTACCAACTCTGTACTGTAGACCCTATCTGGCTATTTATATTTTCTGTGAAATAAGCAAATGTATTTGTTCAACTTTATGAAGCAGAATTAACGCATAGGCTACTTGGAACATAATACATTTGACAAAGGACAGATGTATGTTGCTAGTGACAAAATATTAACTTTCAGTGTTTTACGATGTCTTTGTCATGGGGAAGTGTTTTTCCCCATGCATTTATTCTAGGTTACTGTCAGTGACTGCCGTGAGAGAAGCGGGTTCTGTTTCGTTCATGTCAGTGACTGATGCGAGAGAAGCGGGGTCTGTGTTGTGTTGCGTTGCGTTAATTTATTTTCATTGGGCATACCGTGCCGTGCCGTCCACAGCTCTTCAGTTCTGACAAAGCCAAAATTACTCCTTTTGAAACAATGAGTGCAGGAAGCGCGTTTGTATGGTTATATTGCTTGACGGGGGGGGGGTCCCAAGCAGCTTTCAGCCATAAGGATACTTTGAGAACATTTCAATTCACCCGACACTAATATTCAAAATATTGAAAACTATTTCGGCATAGCCTATAAAGCAGTTTAATTAAATGGAATGTTAGTTGTAAACAAACGAGCTACTTGGTGAGGCTTGGCCTCACAGATGCGCTCGTGCCTTAGATGGCAGGAAAAATCTTCACGATAGGCCTATTAACTAACCACCCGATTCACGTTGGCTGGGGGGAAGGGGGGCCATCAGACAATTGTGCCCAGTTAATCCGGCCCATCCCCCAAAAAATCCCACCTTCCCACCTCTGACAGCTTAAAAGAAGTCAAGAGGACTCCTTACTCACAGACCTATTCACAAACCTGCGGTTTTGAAATCCTATGCAGCTACAGGAGCTTCCAATCGCGAGGAAGCACTTTTGCATTGTAGGCATACAGTAACTAACATGCAATAACGCCGCCAACAACAACCAAAACTAGGCTAATCATTGTCAACATGTAAATTAAATGTAACATTATTGTGAATCAAATTAAAATGTTCTATTTTGCAAACGTAGGCATAGTAACAGAATAATTTAATAATGTTACAAAGATGCTACATCAATCCGTATGTTTCATTAGGCTACTAGGCTATATGTTTTGCCTTGATTCATTTAGGCTAGGCCTTTTTATTCAGCCTAACTGGCGAATTTAGGAGCAACTCCTAAAAATAATGGGCGTGCCACTCCTAACTTTAGGACTCCTAATTTGTTTCCACAAAAAGTAATTCACGAAGCATTTTAGACCTAAAAGTAGCACCTAAGTCTGGGACAGCTTAAGTCGAGAGGACTCCTAACTCACTAAGACCTATTCATAAACAGCTTTTTTGTGGCATTTTACGTTGCGATGTTTTGAAATGCGTAGCCTATGCGCAACAGGAGCTTCCAATCGCGAGGGAACAATTTTGCATTCATAAAAGGGATGCAATAACGCCACCAACAACAACCAAAACTACTCATTGTTAACATGTAAATGAAATGTAACGTTTCATTGTGAATCAAATTAAAATGTTCTCCTCTTTGCAAACGTAGCCTAGGCATATGGTGACAGATTAATTTAATAATGTTGCAAAGGCTACTGCATCAATCCATAGGCCTATGTTTCTATGGCTACTAGCTATTTGTTTTGCCTTACTCTTTATTCATTTAGGCTAGGCCTTTTTATTCAGTAATTAATCATCTTCCGTCCTTCGCACTACTTGTGTAGCGCACGCATTCTCCGACCTGTCACCGGTCACTCATCATCGGAAAAGAGGTGTTTGGAATTCCCGCGTTACAATCGTCAGCCAATCAAGGTGGTCACTTCAGTCAAGCTCGTGCATGAGTAATGAAGTAATCCATAGCAACGAAGACTCACTCCTAGTTTAGGAGTTGTCTGAAAGGCTTTGTGAATAACTTTTAAGAGAAAACTACAAGCTAAAATCTTTAAGTGCGATTTAGGAGTAGCCTACTCCTAGTAGTAAGATAAAAGCCTTTGTGAATAGCCTACGGCCCCAGTTATTCATCATCTTCTGTCCTTGTGTAGCGCACGCATTCTGAGACCTGTCACCTGTCACTCATCATCGTAAGGGAGGTGTTTGGAATCATGCCCGCGTTACAATCATCAGCCAATCAGCCAATCAAGGTGGTCACGCTTGCCCATTTACCCAAATTAATGGTCGAATATTACTGATGATCATTGTTATTTAAGAACATGCAGTGTGCGTAGGGTACCAAAAACATCTTGCTCGTAAAAAAGCATCATAACGCACATTCTGGCGGGTCTGTTATTTACTGTAGGCTGCGCAAACCACAGGCCTTTAGCCTATTTTGGGCAAGCCTGCATTCATTCATTCATTCATTCATTCATTCAACCTTTATTTATTCTCGGAGGGTCATTGAGGGAAGCCCTCCTTTTCTATGAAGCCGAGATTACAGACGCGAAGCAAAGCGCTCCACAAACAAGACAACATTCGAGGCCTTATGTTGAAGAATTGTATATAAAGCCTGCGCTAACAGTAATCCTCCTGCCCCTGATAGGCCTACCACAGCTGTGGATAGTGTGGAATGTTCAAGTAATAACACAATCCAATGTGTGTCTCAATTGTCTCCCGCTGACCACCTCACACATTTCTCTAGATTTTGCAACGAACTTACATGACACAATGCCATAAAATATGCCAGTTTTAGGACACAGAATAATGTTTGTAATGATACCAGGTAGGCCTACGTTTAACAGTAACAAGTGTAATGAGCTATTCATTGTCGAAGGTGAAATTGTCGAAGGTGAAATTCTTACTTTGGAAAACAAACATTTGCCGATATCATTGCCGATCATCAGAATATTGCAACAGATTCTGTGTGTTCTGGACTGCAGGTAACTTGTTAAACCAGTGGTTCTCAAACTTTTATTTCATTCCCCACTTTGATCAAGGGGCATGACTGATGATAGTGGAGATAACGTGTTATCCCGAGGCTTTTGCAAGTCAGCATCTTCGACGGTAGTCTATTAAAAATATAAGTTTTCGATGTCCCAAACGGAGAGCCATACTTTATTGTTTTTAACGATCTCTATGCTACTCACAAAAATGTAGGCATGGGGACATGATGAAGTAGGCTATCCAACTGTCCTGTGTTACATTATTGTGATTATGAGCCAGTGGTTTTCAAACATTATGCGTGAACTCGGACATCTAGCCTAACTAAATGCAACAGGCTCATATCGTCCTAGCATTCGCAAAATGAGGACCAGTGTTTTGTCAAATTGCAAATAGCTATTCGTTTTAACGAATTTTTATGATAGTAGCCTATACAAAAAGCACTTCATACTATCTTAATCTTGGAATATGGGGAGGGAAGTGGCACGTCTGCAGTCAGACAAATATGAATGTAATTCTGCGGCATAAGCAGATGTATTTGTTTATTGTACAGAAAAATAAAAATGACATGTCAAGCAGTCAATTGACTACATTGCAGTCAAGAAGTAGGGCAAATTACTGCGGTACAGGAGTCAATTTCACTGTTGGTAACATGATAGGGACGGGCAGAAATCAACGGGAGTGGGCGGAAGGAGAACGGAGCCGGAGATTAAATTAAAACATGCGGTGAGTGCACCCAAAGATTGCAGGGCATTTCTAGAAAAGAGAACCACTTACAACTCACAATACATTTGTTGATAGGCTACTCTGCGGCTAGCAGTAGCCAATCAGAGCAATACAAAGCAGCTGTCCTGTTTACAAGCCAATCAATCAGCGTCAGCGACTACACAGAAAACTGAAGGTGTTTTCTATTGCCATATCAACGTGAGCTAATCGCTAACGTTATCTGAGATGCTAGTTTTTGTAACGGCAGGAATAAACACACATGGTAACAAAATCAATCTAAACATGTGTAGCTTTACTCAACACATTAACACTATGATACAGTGTAATTGTCAAGTTGTATGGCTCACTGTGTTCAAAGTCGATCTTAATAACCCTCGTCACCTCGACTAGCCTATCTATGTGGTGGTTGTTATGGGAAACTAGCCAATAAATGGCAATGCAACTTTACTGTAGGTGAAGTTCGCAAGATTGGAAAGAGGAAATAGCGTTTACATGTCCATTTAAATTATAGCCTTTCTAATGCACTTTTGTGCGTTTTAAATCCGAAATAAGATGGAATGTGAGGTGACTATTAACTTTAAAGAGGCCTATCTACAATTGACGCAAATAAACCTCATGTCCGTCTGGATGTCTGCTTTAGCCTATTGTTGACTGTCATGAGCTCTCTCTCTGCCTGGTAACACGTGCTGATTGAAGTCTGATGACCTCCACCTGTTCCTGCTCTGCTCTGCCTCACCCTCGTTACCTACCAGCTGCACTGCATTCACCACTCATCATGCCCTCTATATAAAGCCTTGCTTTTCAGTCCACACTTGTCAGATCGTCTGCAACCAGCACCAGTTACCTGCCTGTTTATTGAAAACGCCTCTGACTCTTTGCCTGTGATCCCGGACCCGCTCGACTACTTCTGTGTTCTCCAGCCCCGGTAATCTTGACCTGCCTTCCGTCCCTCTTCTACGAATACCGCCTAGTCCTTGACTGTACTGCTGCTTCGTTTCAATTGCTGTTGTGTGTGTGTTTTCCCCAGGACTTCCCGGATCATCCAGCTCCTGCCATCGCTGTTCGGCTACTGGGGGAACACACACACGCAGACTCTTGGAACTCCTGTACCCCCCCCGGAACCCCTGAAACCCCCAACCCTTAAATAAACTTTTGAACGTGACGCTTTTGTGGTCCTCGTCCTGTTTGGTGTCTGACAGTACGATCTGACCAAACATGGACCCAGCGCACGGTCGAACCAGCATGGAAACCGACGAACCAGAACCACCCACCGCCATGCAACGCCTGGAAGAGACAGAGAGAGAGGTAAACCGCAACACTGCTGACATTGCCTCCCTACTTCAAGCCGGCTTGAGCCAGCGTCAGCAGTTCCAGCAGCAACAGCAACAACTTGCAATGATCATTCAACTTCTCACCAACCTTTCTCCTCTGCCTGCTCCCACCGGCCCAGCCCCAGCCAGCCTGCTCACCGGCCCAGCACCCGAGTCTCCTGCCCAGTCCACTGCTACCGTGGCTGCCGGAGCCCCAGAACCCAGGATCGGCAATCCAGAGCGGTTCAGCGGCGACCCAACCCAGGTACGGGCGTTCCTGACGAGCTGCCGTGTCCAGTTTACCCTGCAACCCAGGACTTTTGCCACTGAAGGGGCGAGGGTCGGTTACGTGATCACTCACCTGACGGGCCGAGCTCGACTCTGGGGAACGGCGGAGTTCGAGCGCCAGACCCCAGCATGTGCAACCTTCAACCTATTCGCAGAGGAGATGCTCAAGGTATTCGATTTGGAATCCACAATAGCCGAGGCATCTCGGATCCTGATGAGTATTCGCCAAGGCAGAAGGACTGTTGCGGATTACTCCATCGACTTTCGAACCGTGGCAAGTCGGAGCTCCTGGAACATGGAAGCATTGGTGGATGCTTTCCTCCACAGCCTGGCGGACTACATAAAGGACGAGCTGGTTTCCCATGATCAACCCCCCACTCTTGATGAAGCCATTGCTCTGGCTGTCCGCATCGACCGCAGGATCCAGGCCCGCCGTCATGAGAGAGGGCGCCAGAGTCCATCCACCAGCACACGGAGTGTCCCAACTGCCCTTCTGTCCGCACCTGCCACACCATCTAGCCAGCCGGACCAGTCTGAACCGATGGAGATCGGCCGCACCTCCCTAACCCCTGCAGAGCGCCAGCGACGCATCACCTCCAACTTGTGCCTGTACTGTGGTGGTGATGGTCATCGAGTCGCCACCTGTCCAGCAAAAGCCGGAGCTCACCAGATGTAGGAGGAATCCGGATGAGCTCAATGAACATTCAGCCCTCCATCAGCCGTAAACCCCTCATCCAAGTCTGTCTTCACCTGTCTGATTCCACCCACACCCTGGCAGCCCTGGTGGACTCTGGCGCAGAAGCAAACATTATTGACACAGGACTTGCTCGTCAGCTGGGCTTGGAAAGCCATCGCTTGTCCACTCCTGTTCCAGCCCGGGCCCTGGACGGTCACGCAATTGGCACAGTTACCAGCATCACAGCCCCCATCTCAATGATGGTGTCAGGAAACCACCGAGAGACCATCCGCTTCCACCTGCTCAGCTCTCCAGGCCAACCCCTAATCCTGGGCTACCCTTGGCTCCGTCTCCACAATCCTCACCTCGATTGGGCCTCCGGAACTGTGAAAGAGTGGGGAAATGCCTGCCACCTGACCTGTTTGCGTGCTGCCTCGCTGCCCCCCGGCTCAGTACCCCCCAGCATTGCCCACGACATTTCTAATGTCCCTGAATGTTACCATGGCCTCCGAGAGGTGTTCAACAAGACCAAAGCCACATCTCTGCCCCCACACCGTCCGTACGACTGTGCCATTGATCTCCTCCCTGGGACTGCTCCACCCAAAGGTCACCTCTACTCACTATCCCCTCCTGAAAGAAAAACTATGGAGGATTACATCAGGGACTCCCTGGCAGCTGGACTCATCCGCCCGTCTTCCTCTCCTGCTGGTGCCGGGTTCTTCTTTGTGGGAAAGAAAGATGGTTCTCTTCGCCCCTGCATTGATTATCGAGGTCTGAATGATGTCACAGTGAAGAACCGGTACCCTCTGCCTTTACTCACCTCTGCTTTTGAATTGCTCCAGGGATCCACTATTTTCACCAAACTGGACCTTAGAAATGCTTACCACCTAGTGCGAGTAAGGGAGGGTGACGAGTGGAAGACAGCATTCAACACCCACACCGGCCATTATGAGTACCTGGTAATGCCATTTGGCCTCACCAACGCCCCAGCGGTATTCCAGGCGCTGGTGAATGATGTGCTGCGGGACATGCTGAATAAATTCGTCTTCGTGTACCTGGACGACATCTTAATTTTCTCCAGAACTCTGTCCGAACACACCCGTCATGTCCAGCTGGTTCTTCGACGGCTCCTGGAGAACTCTCTCTATGTCAAGGCGGAGAAATGCGAGTTCCATGCTCAGACTGTGTCATTCCTGGGATACATCGTCGCTGAAGGCAATATCCAGATGGACCCCGCAAAGGTCTCGGCAGTTACCTCCTGGCCAGTTCCGGGGAATAGGAAGAAGCTGCAGCAATTCCTCGGTTTTGCCAATTTCTACCGGAAATTCATCCGGAACTACAGCTCCGTCGCCGCTCCCCTCACAGCTCTGACCAGCATCAAACACCCCTTTTTCTGGACCCCAGAGGCCAACACAGCCTTTCATACCCTCAAGGCCCGGTTCACCACTGCCCCCATCCTCCAGATGCCGGATTCAGACCGGCAGTTCGTTGTCGAGGTGGATGCCTCAGACGTGGGAGTCGGGGCCATACTCTCTCAACGGGCAGAGGAGGACAACAAGTTGCACCCCTGTGCATTTTTCTCTCGCCGGCTTTCACCTGCAGAGCGCAATTATGATGTTGGAAACCGTGAGCTGTTGGCTGTCAAGCTTGCCCTGGAGGAGTGGCGTCACTGGCTGGAGGGGTCCACAGTTCCGTTCCTGGTCTGGACCGATCACAAAAACCTCGAATACATCCGCAATGCCAAACGTCTTAACCCCAGACAGTCCCGCTGGGCCTTGTTTTTCACCAGATTCAACTTCACCCTGTCATACCGCCCAGGTTCTCGGAACACCAAGCCGGACGCTCTCTCCCGTCAGTTTCATAAGGATGACGCCCCTTCCCAGGAACCTGCATCAATTCTGCCCGATCCCTGCGTCGTAGCTGCCCTGACCTGGGATATCGAGGAGGAAATTCAAGAGGCCCTCCGTGACCATCCCAGTCCCAGTGCATGCCCAGACGGTCGTCTCTTCGTCCCAGATAATTTGAGGTCCCGGGTCATACAGTGGGGACACAACTCCCGCCTTGCCTGCCACCCGGGCTCCGCCCGCACCTGCCATCTCCTTGCCCAGCGCTTTTGGTGGTCGTCTTTGAGAAGGGATGTCCGAGAATTCGTCCGTGCCTGCCCCACCTGCAATCAGAACAAGTCCTCCACTCGGCCCCCCGCTGGTTTACTCCAGCCCTTGCCTGTGCCCACACGACCCTGGTCCCACGTCTCCTTGGACTTTGTAACTGGCCTCCCACCATCAGGTGGGATGACTGTCATTCTCACTGTGGTTGACCGGTTTAGCAAGATGGCACACTTCATTCCCCTCCCTAAACTGCCATCTGCCAGAGAGACTGCCCAGGCTGTTCTTGATCATGTCTTCCGTCTACACGGGCTGCCCAGGGATGTTGTCTCTGACCGAGGCCCGCAATTTACCTCTACATTCTGGAAGGAGTTCTGCCGTCTTCTAGGGGCCACAGTGAGTCTCACCTCTGGGTTCCACCCCCAGTCCAATGGTCAATCCGAGCGGGCAAACCAGGAGCTGGAGAAGGCGCTGCGGTGCATGGTTTCTCGCAAACCCCAGGCTTGGGCACAACAACTGATGTGGATAGAGTATGCTCACAACTCCCTCACCTGCTCTGCCACTGGTATGTCACCTTTCCAGTGTGTGTATGGCTACCAGCCCCCCCTGTTCCCCAGCCAGGAAGGAGATGTGTCCTGCCCGTCTGCCCTCGCCTATGCCCGCCGTTGCCGTCGTACCTGGTCACAAGCTCGTGCCACGCTACTCAAGTCAGCTGTCAGCTATGCCACTGGGGCTAACCGCCGAAGATCGCCGGCACCCGCCTACCGTGTTGGCCAGAAGGTGTGGCTGTCAGCCAAGGATCTCCCACTGCGGGTGGAATCGCGTAAACTGGCACCTCGATTCCTCGGCCCGTTCCCTATCCAGAGGGTCATCAGCCCAACCGCAGTCCGGCTCCAGTTGCCAACCTCCATGAGGGTGCACCCTACTTTCCATGTTTCGAAAGTCAAGCCGACGCATGAAAGCCCGCTGGTCCCCGTGCCGCTTCCTCCTCCTCCTCCTCGCCTCGTTGACGGTGGGCTGGTGTACACCGTTCGACGCCTGCTTCGGTCCAGACGGCGAGGTAGGGGCCTCCAGTATCTCGTCGACTGGGAGGGCTATGGACCTGAGGAGAGAACCTGGGTGCCAGCCAGTCGGATTGTGGACCGGACACTCATCGCCGACTTCCACCGTCTGCATCCTGATCAACCTGCAATCCGTAGGGGCCGCCCCAGAGGGGTCCCTAACCGTCCTGCCCGCCCGGCTTCCTGTCATGTGCCTGACCCTGACCCTGTCTCGGTACCTGTCCCGTCTTCTGTCCACGACCCTCCAGCTCCCTCCGAGGATGAGGATGTTCACTCGGACCGCTCGGAGGAATTCTAGCCCTCCACCGGCTCCCCTCCGCCCTCCCGACGTGGTGTCACTCTTGGGGACTTCTGGGGCCGTCCCTTAGGGGGGGGGTTCTGTCATGAGCTCTCTCTCTGCCTGGTAACACGTGCTGATTGAAGTCTGATGACCTCCACCTGTTCCTGCTCTGCTCTGCCTCACCCTCGTTACCTACCAGCTGCACTGCATTCACCACTCATCATGCCCTCTATATAAAGCCTTGCTTTTCAGTCCACACTTGTCAGATCGTCTGCAACCAGCACCAGTTACCTGCCTGTTTATTGAAAACGCCTCTGACTCTTTGCCTGTGATCCCGGACCCGCTCGACTACTTCTGTGTTCTCCAGCCCCGGTAATCTTGACCTGCCTTCCGTCCCTCTTCTACGAATACCGCCTAGTCCTTGACTGTACTGCTGCTTCGTTTCAATTGCTGTTGTGTGTGTGTTTTCCCCAGGACTTCCCGGATCATCCAGCTCCTGCCATCGCTGTTCGGCTACTGGGGGAACACACACACGCAGACTCTTGGAACTCCTGTACCCCCCCCGGAACCCCTGAAACCCCCAACCCTTAAATAAACTTTTGAACGTGACGCTTTTGTGGTCCTCGTCCTGTTTGGTGTCTGACAGTTGACAGCAGGGTTTTTTTACGATTTAAAATGATACTTTCTAGATTTTAATGGGCCATGTTGAAGAGCTGATATCCGTTATTGTTCGTGCAAATATAAACTGATTCATGTCCCTTGCATTTTGCAACTGAGGTCCATGGTAGGCGCCCGACAGAAATATTGTTTCATTTTGCGAGTGATATCCACGTTCTGGCGGTGTTCTAAATGTGCACAGAAGGGGTTCCTAAACTATATAAGGTATAAACTAGGCCTATTACACAAATTGTCACTATGCTGGCGACCCAAATAAAATTTCCTACGACCCACCCTTTGGGAACCAATGCTTTAGACAACATAGGGAATGAAACGGGAGTGGGACGGGATTCGGGAGCCTTTCTCTCGGGATTTTGCAGGACAGGATTTTTTTGGGGGAACAGTCACGTGATTGGGATATGACGGGAGTATTTGTGTGGGCTCGGGATGGGACGGGAGTGAAAATTGATTCCCGTGTCACCCTCTATTGTAGACCCAAGTATTAATGTTTTACTCCGCCACACTAGATGGTGATATGCGCTCTCCATCTTAGCAGAGAATCTTAGCAAACTTGCTAGCGAACTTTCCATATTAGCTTACTTGCTAGCAAACTTTGCATCATCAGTGTAACTAGTTAAATAGTTGACATTCCTTGCTGAAAATCTTCGTATGGACATTCTGGGGGATGTTAATTTGTATATGTATGAGAGAAGCTTCAACTTCTGGGTATGTAGCATTGTGGCATAATCTTTAGTTAGCTTGCTAACTCTGACAGAATTCTCCGGTGTTATTGTTCCATGTAGTTTCGTGTTGCAGCCACAGGGTTGCAGCAACAGCACAGTCGCACCAGAGCCGTATATATAGAGACGCACAGTAGACTAGCCTACAGGAAAGCTGCTGCGCATGAACTCATTTGGAATATTTTGAAAACGTAACGGCTAGATATTCTGTCTTCTCATTTTGTAGACGAAATGAAGAGAGATTTTATCTTTTTATTTCATGCAAAACATTTCAGTCTTGTCTTTTTTCGTCAACAATAATGAATCTTAAGATAGTCTTAGTCAGTGTTTTAGGACATTAGTGCAGTCTCGTCATCGTCTCGTCTTAGTCAAGAAAAAAAAGGTTGTTGACGAACATATTTCCTCTCGTCTTGTCTGACGAAATTAACACTACAGCGGTCTTCCTGGCACCATCTCTCTCAGGGTCCAAATCGTGGACCGTTGACATTCCGGTCATCATTGTCCTAACGTTCCATGTAGAGAAAAGTAGTTTGACCTTCTAAGGTGACTATGTCAAAACATGTCAGACCACCCCATCTGACAGTTTGTTGGTGAGTTGGAGCACCTTACTGGCCAGGGGCTGCCTGGCTTTTAGCGGGCGATAGCTAACAAGAGATTAAGTAATCCCTGGCACCTGGGAGTCCTCACCTACACTCTGGCTTATAACCGGTGGTCCTCTCACTTATCAAGGGCTTCTCTTGTCTGAAGTTCTCAGGATCAGAGGAAAGGCACGACCAGTACGTCTGCAAGAAGATCCAGGTGCTGGGAATGGCAAAAGTATAAGCTATGCTTAGTACAATTGCCTCAATGGGATCCTAGCTCCATTGTCGATGTATGGCCGTTGACTCAAAGAGTTCATCCGCCCTTGGAGGCAAGTTTTGTTTTTAATCTTGCCAGGGTGAACACCCACCCTCCCCATTCCCTATACAGGGATATGAGGGCTCCAGATTAGTCGCCGGAATACTCGACCATGAGACAGGTAGGACTGGGCTACATGGTACCAGTAGCAGGTTTGCCAACCTGACCTGACCGACAAGTAAAGTGTTACTGAAAAGAAAAACATAGTGGTAGTAAAAGGCACATAAAATATCTTGAAAAGGTGGGTTTTAAGAACCGTTTTGTATTGTGAGATGGAGTGGAGAGCACAAATATGTGAAGGGAGTGAGTTCTACTGTTTGGGTGCAGCATAGGAAAAGGCCTTTGCTCCCTTTGTGATGAGCCTGATGTTTGGTATGACAGTAATCCAGCTGTAGATGAACGTAGTGAATGAGAGGATGTATAAGTCTGTAGGAGTTCTGTGATATGGAGGGCAGAGGTTATGAAGGGCTTTGAATGTCAACAATAGGATTTTAAAGTTGATCCATTGAGAGACAGTGAGCCCGTGTAGCTCCATCTCTATAATCCGTGCTGCAGTTGAGTTTTGAATGAGTTGGAAGGGTGAGTTTGGGATGCCTGTCAGGATTGCATTACAGTAAGTAGTCAAGGGTGTTGACAAGCACGTCAGCGGAGCATTGTGTGAGCGCAGGGCGCAGTCTGGAGATGTTCCTGAGGTGAAAAAACAGTCCGACAGACATTATTGATGTGTTTGGAAAATGAAAGGGTACTGTCGAGGATAACGGCAAGGCTCTTCACCTGTTTGGAGACAGGTATGGTGGTCTCACCAAAGGAGACTGAGGAGATACTGTTTTTTGCAAGCGTAGATGTGGTGCCAAGGAATAACTGTTCAGTTTTCTTACTATTGATTTTCAGGTAATTGCTTGTCATCCATGTCTGTATGTCATGGAGAGTGGTAGTGGGTTTGGTGGACACATAGAGCTGTAGAGGAGTGAAAGTGGATGCCATAGTGCCTGAAGATGTTACTTAGGGGAAGGAGGTGGATGATGAACAGAAGTGGTCCTAGTACTGAACCCTGTGGGACACTGTGGTGGGGGATGGAGCTTTGTGACCGGTGGTCCTGAGTGGTTAGTGGTGTTCTTTGATTATTAAAATCAAATATCTGCGCAATGTATGATTTCCAGCCGTCTTATTTGCTATTGTGGAACTATTTTTTCAGACACCTCACAACTGCGTATAAACTTCCGCTCAATATTTGAACCTGAAGCATAGACGGTGGCGCAGTAATATCAACGTGCAATGAGTCTTCCAACAGAAATCAATGGGATTTTACAAAATGCCAAATAAAACACGACAGAAACTGTATTTCGCTACGCTACTAACCACTCGGTGAGTTGCACAGTTTTAGGACATATTTGAGTATGCCTGTTGGCAGCCACTCTGAGTAGTCAAAGGCGATTCAAAACGAGTCAAAATAGTCGATACAGGACCAATCGTCAAAATTTCGGTGTCCACCACTCTACAGTAGTTCATCCAAAACAAACCAGAAAAGGGACTCAAAGTGCTAAATACCGGAATTTTCCTTTAACATTTGCAAGCTGCATGTTAACAGTTAGTTAATGTTATTAAAGGATAACAACAGTTAACCAACTGTTAGTAATGATTTGTTAACTGCTTATAATGCACTGTTAATACCTAATAAGCACATGTTATTTTAAAGCGTTACCCAGTATTTTGAAAATACAAAAATACACAACACTGAAGTACTTTGATACAAAATACAAATGACAAAATAGTATTTTGTATTTGAAATACGTATTTTAAATACATGTATTAGAAATACTGCCCATCCCTGGTAACAGGTGGACAAGGAACAAGAGACAGGTGAAAACCATAATTAAACTAACAGACTAACAAGGATCAGGTGAATGGTGGAGACACATGCACAGGGAACAGAAACACATGGCAAAACAAACAAATGAGCACATGGCACAGGGCACAGGAAGTAAACAAAGCAAACAGCAAGACACAAGAGGAGCAGACATGATGGAAAAACACTAGACAGGGAAAACGGAACAGGAACGGACCCTTACACCGAGTCTCTGTCCCACTTGCTTCCTGTAATTCTCCACTATCCTATCACATTAAAGGAACACGCCACCCAATGTCAGTAGTAATATATGTTCTTACCTTAACTTTCACGAGTTGAGTCATACCTCTCCCGTGTCGGTACGTGCACTCAAACGCTCTGGTGCGCGGCACGAATGTGTTAGCATGTTTTTATGCTAGCGGGCTCAGACGTAGCCATAGAGGGAGGAAGATAGCTGTTTTCCCTACTTAAATACAGTTTTACACGTTTTCCCTACTTAAATACAGTTGCACGAGTAGTTGATAAAAATGTGTATGGTCACACAACATGAAACGTGGTGATTTTCCAAGCGAATAAACAGGAGAACTACAATGTGTGGCGCAATAGCACTTGGGAGTACTTCGACCTAGCGTAGTGGATAATTTTCTTCTCAAAAACACGTTTTGTTAAATATATACTAACTCTTAATTTCAATACAGAACACATCTTTCTCTGCACACACTAACTTTACCACAACACTGGAAATCTGACTCAAAATTAAATTATTCTGTCAAAGAATAACACTTGTTTTCACTTCACAAGGTACATGCAGTCAATCAAAGTACACCAGGTTTCAAAATACTGGCTATTGCTGACATTACAAAAACTGCATAGACTTGTATGTTTCAGTTTTACAGGTATTTGCATGCAAAACATGCTATCCACCGTTTTTACACTAATTCTTTTGGTTGGGAACTGTATGTCCACATGTACTGTTCACATTCAAAAGCATTCCAGTAAAAAGCAGATCAGTTTTTTTCCCTTTACTGTTTACAGGTACAGTAGAAATACTGTTTACAGTATGATAGAACAGAAAAAGTTTTACAGTATTGCTTACAGTAAACAAATATCCATGAAACACATAAGAGCTGAACAAAAAACAACAGCAAATATAGCTGCAAGCAGCAATGAGGGGGCCAAGCAGATGGGCCGGAGTAACCATGGCAACGAAATGCTGTTAGCTCAATGCTGCAATCAGACGTATGGCCATAAGCTGTCAAAGCAAGTTTCACGTCTAGCACGTCAAAAGTTACAAGGCAAAATGCATTTTTGCTAATTGCAGTGACCCGAGGTCAAAGGTCACAAAATTTCTTCGGCATTCACCTGATGGGGTCACGAGTCCATGTACCAAGTTTGGTTTTGATACATGCAACGATTGCTGAGATATGAGCTCACTTCCTGTTTGGCGGCTTCGCCACAAATTTCGATTGGATGTGACCGGCGAACGCTTCTATCAATTGTTACAGAAATAAATGAAGTGACAAGGCATGGTCTGAAGATGGTCTTTGCCAATTTAGGTGAAGATCAGATGAAATTTGTGACCTGTGCAAAATTGTTGGTGTTTTTGATCAAATCAAATATGGCGGCCGAATAAATTATATTGATGTGAAAAGTTGCCCTCAGTTGACCTAAGGACCTTTCACAGTATTACCAGACACCACTAGTACAATTTAATTTTAAGCAGCAGCTACAGGCTAAAAGGCATGTTTGTGAATTACAGCGCCCCGTAGAGGTCAAAGGTCACCACATTTCTTGAGGGTCCTCCTGATGGGGTCATGAGTCAATGTACCAAGTTTGGTTTTGATACATGCAAGGGTTGCTGAGATATGAGCTCACTTCCTGTTTGGCGGCTTCGCCGCAAATTTTGATTGGCTTTTACGGGCGAACGGTAATACTTCCGAAGACAAAAAGTGATAACTTTTGTGAGGCTTGGTCTGAAGATGATCTGTGTCAAATTTGGTGGGAATCAGAGAAAGTATGTGACCCCTGATACATTTTAAGTGTTTTTGATGAAATCCAAAATGGCGGAAAATCCATCATGGCGGAAAATGACGTCATAGTGTGCGTTGAACTCGGCTTGGTCCAAGGATTCCAACAATACCTGACTTTTGAAATTCGGACCAACAGGTCAAAAGTTACGAGCATGAACGCACGTCCAACTTTGGCCTGTTGGTGGCGCTAGAGGGTTCGAGTTGCCGACATGAAACTTGGTGACATGAATCATGGGACCGTCCCCAATCAGTGTGCCAAATTTCCCAAGTTTTTACCATACGGTTCTATGGGCTGCCATAGACTCCCATTGCATATAATAATAATAATAGGAAAACGTAGAAACACAATGAGGTCCTCGCAGCTTCGCTGCTTGGCCCCCAATAATAATAGGAAAACGTAGAAACACAATGAGGTCCTTGCAGCTTCGCTGCTTGGCCCCCAAAAAGCCCAGATAAAAAGGGGGGGGGGGGGGAACTAAAAAAAAACATAAAATTACTGTATCTAATCTCTGTGATCTTCAGAGTTAGGCCACACATTTTCATCAACATCGCATCTGATATTATCCAAGGCGATGCACCTGGGATAAAACCATTTGGTAGCAGAAACAGAGGTTTTTATACTGTATCTAAGGTTTGGAATATTGTGTTTGCTATTGTGGGATGTTGTGTGTTAACATTCGTAAATACTACAAAAACAATCGATAGTTTTGTTGGGAGGTATAGCTTGTCTGTTAAGAAAATGTAAGCATTGTGGAAATGTGTTCACTGGCTGCATATTGTGTGGAAACGACATGAAATGTGTGAATGGTATGGCCACAAAAGACCGATGCTGTGCTAATTATAACCGCCGCTGGCGAAGCTAGCGAAACTGCAAAAAAAGCAGTTTTTCCTAAATAACTACCTGAACCGTGGCACTGAGGATGAAGAATCTTTTATGGTATGTAATTCCCATTTCTTCTTGAAGCCGAAATAAATCTGAGGATGTTTATCGGACATGCTTGTTTTTTTTTACTGCAGGTACGTTAATCTTATAATATCAATAAGGACCTAGGTAATGTTACCGTTAGCGTTGGTTGAGTGATGGAGGCCAATTTGATTGATTGCATTTGTAGAAAACTATAAATGCGGTTATACCAAGCAAATTGATAGCAGCACTGTAATTGTATCTTTCGACTGTCATTTATTGCACGTGCTACAAAATCATTCTGTGCAATGGAAAATTTACCAACGTTACACCGGTCTGATACAGTTTTGCCTACATGCGTGAGACTGAGACGCCTGTTTATTTTGTTTTAAGTGCGTGCAGGGTGTGAGAGGGGAATCGATGTGCTTTGATTCCAGCTTGGTAGTTGTAGTCTGTGAAATTAAAAAGCGTGTGTGTGTGAATTATCCAAACAATGACACCTTCATTTCATTATGGCTGCTTTAGCAACACACCTTAAGCTACTGTGTAGTGGGTCCCATTTAGAAGTGGCTACTTCATTCGCGCTTTCCTTGATTTATGGAGCTGCGTGAATTTTATAACTTTTCGCCACGATATGGCAGTTTAAGTCCGCTTGATACTGTAAGGCATAAGCCATTGGTTTACAAAGGAGATTTTATTTGTGTCGCCAGCATAGCCTATTGACAATTTATGTTGTAAATACATGTAGGCCTACCTTATAAGCCTACCTGTAGCTTAGGGAAGCTAACAGCTTTCTATTAGGATCTAGTTTGTTAGTTACAGTTTTGTCATAACTCCCTGATGCATTTTTGCATTTAGAATAGCCAGAGCGTGTATATCTCAATCGGAAAATTAAACAATATCGGGTGCCTATGGACTAGGCTGGGTGAACCCAGCCTGATCTGCCCGCTATTTACTTTTTGATTTCTTAAAAGATTGAGCTTGGTCTGATGAAAGCCAGACTAGCCATGGACCTCAGTTACACAATGCAAGGGAACATGAATCAGCCTATATTTGCACGAACAATAACGGACAACAGCTCTTCAACTTTGGCCCGTTAAAATGTGTATGAACAGTCTAGCGACGCATTTCATCAAGGCCCATTTGGACATGTCAGTTATTTGCACCACTGGTTAGATGTAAAACAGCATTTCGTTTCAGACTACTGTTACTTAATTTGTGCATTAACAATAAAGTTTCAGACTACTGTTACTTAATTTGTGCATTGACAATAAAGTATTACATGAACTAAAGATGACTAAAATCTTATGTAGAAGAACAAACATTCACAAAAAATCCATCCATCCAAAAATGACCTTTGTTTTTGATAGCTGTTGAAAACGGCATGGAACTGACAGAGATGTTTTTGTTTATAAATACATAAAAAATAAATAAATAAATAACATTATGCTGATACCTTTTGCTTTTCCCAAATACAATGTAGCCTACAGGTGTAAGTGACCTTTCATCAATCCAGTTGCAATGGATGAACTGTGATGAACTGCCTTACTTGTGATTGTTTAGAGATTTTAAAGGTTTTATAACAATGCTACATCTTCTTTGGCTATTCTACAATCTATTCACCTTTTCAGCACCAGTAGGCTACTTTCTGTGCAGCCGCACACACACACTCAGGCATGCCAAACAAGCATACACAAAAGTTTCAAGAGTGGGGGATGGAGTAAAATATGGAGACAAATTGAAGTGTGATTTATTTTCGCGGAACGGATGTACAGGACTGAGCGGCGGTCATATTGTGTACTGCTATGCGGTACATCTAGTTGTGTTTAGAGTTTTGAAAATGTGACAACTGGTTAGACAAACGCTTGTTAGCGACTGAAAAAAAATGTAATATAACTTGCTCACAACAAGACCAAAAGAGCACATGATTGAAATATAGACAGCACACATACATGGTCTTCTCTCATGGGCCCCCTGTATATTAAGGAATAACATTTATTTATTCAGGATACATGATTCATTCACAAAGAAAATTGGTTTCCTTAATGGTTGGATTTATTTTCATTTTTTAAAATTAAGGAATTAAGATCAATTTCCAAAAGATTATTTTTTTATTCCTCCTTTTTTTAGTCAACTTTAGCATGGATTCTTAACTTATGCACAGCACTGTATATGTCAAATTGACAGCCTAAATGGACACTAGGAGTAAATGTTAGAACTGATAAGTTGTGATAGATATGCCTGAAAGTGAACAAAAAGTTCAGTCCTTAAAATATCAATATTGCAAAACACAGGTAAGAGAAACTGATATGTAAATCCAGCTGAATAAACACTGTGAGAACTCGCCATATGTCTGCATCGGTATAAAATCCATCACATCTACTCACCACAGAGTTGTGTCTTGTGTGCAGTTAAGATGAAGATGAGAACCTGTCTGATTTTCATTGTGCTTGTTGTAACAGGTCAATGCAACAAGGTCTTCATTGGGTGGGTTTAGTTTACATCTGAAAATGATAAACAACTGCTTACTGTCTTAGAGTAGAAAAACTAAACTAATGTAAAATTTATAGTAGATTGAGTGTAGTCCAGTTGTGCTCTGTAAATGCATGGATTTTCTATTTGCAAACTTTAGAGACCAAGTGCTCAGAATCCATGTGGAATCTGATCAGCACATTGAACTCCTTCAGGCACTGGAGAAGGAACAGGACTGGGAGGTTTGTTAACCAAAAGAATTCTGATATTAAATCCCTGTGAATCAGTATCCATTCTGGCTAAGGATAAACATTTTTGTAAAAAAATGATTGATCACTCTAAAACACATTTAGATGTTAAAGAACTAAACTTTACGTGCCACAGCAGGTTTGACTCAAAATCCCTTTATCTCCCAGCTTGACTTTTGGCTGCATCCTGTCTCTTCTGAGCTGCCAGTCGACATTCATGTACCTTATGCTAGTCTAAATGCTGTAAAAGATTACCTCAAGGACAACAACATCCCATTTTCTGTAATGATCAACAATCTACAAGTAAGTCTGACATTCATGTATATAGATTTAGCATTGAGGGAAATGTATACAACATGATAGACATTATGCTGTGACCTTCTTATCCTATCAGGAAATGCTAGATGAAGAGCAGGCAGAGATGGAAAAGAACAATGGGAGGGAACGCAACTTGAGGAGTTTCAACTTTGGTGCTTATCACAAACTTGAAACAGTGAGTGAAAATCAGCATGTGTACACTCTCAAAATACATACCTACATACTCTGGTGTTCAAATACTAAGATTTCATCAAACTTCACAGCTTTCATCAGCCTCTATGTTCATTCAAATTTTACATTTGCCACAATCAGATCATTTTGTGTAAAATCAGACAGAAAATGGTTGCAGTATTCACTAGCCACGTTTACATGGACAGTTGTTTAGTCATTCCGATTAAACTATTCCGATTGAAAATTTTGTGCAGTCTGTTTACATGGATGTTCTATTCCGTTCAGGTGCTCTCAAGTGCTTTAGAATTTTTGATCGGAATAGCTGTTGTTGCCTACTTTACCTTGAGAAGATACAGCTGGCAATCCAGTTGACCGTATATATGGTTGTTCAACCAGAATAGGAACAGACTACACCACCTCTTTCATTCTGATTAAAATTCTGATTCAGATCAGGCATTTTTATTCCGATTGAGGTGTTCATATGAGAATTTTTATTCCGATTGAACTGTTATACCGTTTCTAATCGGATTAAAAGTGCCCATGTAAACGTGGCTACTGTCTCAAAGTTTGTCTATCTTTAGGTCCCAAACCTAATACCTGTAAAGTATTTTTTGTTCAATGTCAATTATGCCAAAGAATGTTTTGTTGTACCAATATTTTAGATCTGCACAACAAATAAACAGGACTAAAATGGTATGTGAGGTAGCCAGTAGGAACACTACCTGCCCAAATAGAGCTCAACTATGTTGAGGAGAAATAGGTTAGGCAAAGAAGAGATCTTTTTTTTTTTTGGAGTTTCGTTTCTTCTGGGACAGTAACTGGATTTTAAATAATGTAACTATGTATTAATAGCCTGGGAATACCCAAACGACCTCTCTGCAAATTTCAGATATGCTCTGCAGGTCTGTCTGACCAAGTGGCCATTGAAGCCCATTTCCAATGTTTCTAAAACACAGGCATGCAAATACAATCGCTAATCTGGCATGAACTTGTATTTCTTTGGAATTGAGTAAACAACTGCATTTAAAACCTTTGTTTACAAGGTTGCTACACTTCTGAAATGATTTGGTTAGAGTTTAATGCCCCAATTAAGTTTAATTTCACTGCTAGTTATGCCCCTGCTGGAAGTCATAAGTCCTTGAGTCCCAAATGAACCTTGAGAAGGATCTGGTGTCAACGTCCACGAGGCTAATGTAATAACGTAAATCTAAACAACTAAGAAATACTAACTATGCTGTCATTACTGCTGTACCCAGTTGAAGTGTGAGTGTATTCTGTTGTGATCTATTAAATTTCTCCATGCAGATCTACAGCTGGATGGACACTCTTGTAGCTGATTATCCCAATGTTGTATCTAAAGAACAAATTGGATTGTCCTATGAGAATCGTCCAATGTATGTCCTGAAGGTATGTGAAAGTTTAAAATGTTTTGTGTGCATGTGTACATGTCTACAATTTAAAAAAAAGAAAATAATATTTTACTGTTCCACATGTAGTTCAGCACAGGAGGAACTAAAAGGCCTGCCATTTGGATTGATGCTGGTATCCACTCCAGGGAGTGGGTGTCTCAGGCCAGTGCTGTATGGATTGCCAACAAGGTGAATACAGGGCAACTGATTCTGTTTTTTTTTCTTCTTTTTTCAAATAATGAAAATGTATGACTATATAGCACCCGTCATACTATATTGTGGCTATATTTGCACCCTTGGCAAAGATGAGCAAAAAGTGCTGTACAAAATTCACCTTTTTTGGTAATTAATTTAATCTCTCACTAGAAATGTATGAGAAACTCAGCCTTTAGTTAGATCAAATATCGGTGAGAAGAAATCTTTCATCAAGAAATATTTATTTTCAAGAAAATTAAACGGTAACACTCCATAATAAGGTGCCATAATAAATAGCAAACTAGTAATTATTTGTTAATTGTTACTAAAATATCTATTTGGCACAAGTTAATAGTTTTTTCATCATTAATTCAATATTAGTTGTTTGCATAAAATCTGTATGTTAATATTTTAACAAATCTATTAACTAATATTGTATTAATATTTGTTAATAGTTAACTAAATGTCTTTTTGGCACTAATTAACAGTATTATTTCTTACATCATTTAAATGTTAACTGTTTATTTACAAACTATATACTAATATAAAAGTTAATGACATATTATTATTTATCTAGCTTTTCTGATTAGCTTTGTGGAGAATTTATGGAATTTATGGTTTATGGCTTTATGGTCTTGTGGGGTGTATAAGGCACCCTACTGCCAGTGGTTGGTTGTGTGAGAGTTTGCACACTTCTTCTTCCACTTCATCCTTCTTGGATACCTTTGTGGTTGGCTGTCCTGTAATTGGTGACCCTGTCTAGTGTTTGCAAGTAGTGTACTCTTTGCCTTTGGAAGTACTATTTGGTTGCTGCTTGAATTTGGTGAAATTCAGGGGAGGGGTGTAACAGAATTAGAAATATAGTTTAGTGTTTGTATGTGATTTTCGCCGTAATTAAGCAGCTTTTTTGAGATTGGTGTTTTGGAGCCCCCTTTGGAGAAACGGTGTACTACGGTTTTGTCTTTGCATTGTTGCCATAGCTGATCAGAAGCGGTATGCTTTGCATTGGGCAGGTTGACTGTATAAAGCACTCTCCACTTTGTTTTAATTTTGTAACTGTAAAATGTTGTTTACGTTGAAAACTTCGATATACCACCTGTATTATATGACTTTACATGTATTGTTAGGATTTGGTAGCAATTCTAGCAACTTAGAGAACGTTTATTAATGTTTTCATTATGACCACGAGTTCATACACACAAGTCTAACGTGACTAGCTGTAAACTCCACTAGCAACTTTCCATGCATTCAGTGTAGTTTAGCTTAGTGCTCATGGAAAGTGCAATTCAGTCTAGCAGCAAATGAATGTACATTTAGTTTAGCATTATGTTTATGCATTACCTCCGTATGGTCTACGTCTGAGTGTTTAGTGAGTCTCAGAATATTAATAAACTCGTTTTGTGCACCTGAACATTCCATGTCGCACGTCTCCCTTGCTAGTAGGGCTGACAGTGATGATAGATAGATAGATAGATACTGTAGATAGATACTTTATTGATCCCTAGGGGAAATTCAAGAATAGGTATGGGAATCATGCATGTAATATAGCCCATTCAACTACTTCTTTTTATTTTGCTTGTGCAGATGCTGTTTTATGTATGCCAGTGCCTGAAGGCATGTTTTGTTTTAACTTTTCCTAAAGGAATAAATGTGATAAGCCAGTTTTGGTCTCAGTCCCTTCACTGTCTGACTAATAGTTATATATTACTAATATATTAATAAAGCTTAACCAACTTTATTATAAGTGTCCCCCATACTCATAGTTATATATTACTAATATATTAATTAAGCTTAACCAACTTTATTATAAGGGTCCCCCATACTGATAGTTATATATTACTAATATATTAATTAAGCTCAACCAACTTTATTATAAGGGGCCCCACGCTTATAGCTATATACTACGAATATATTAATTAAGCTTAACCAACTTTATTGCAAGCGTTTCTGGCGCCGACAAGAGTGGCGGCATGTCAAGGTAGCTCCGTGTTTTTTTCTTGAATTTCCCCTTCGGGATCAATAAAGTATCTATCTATCTATTGTAAGGGTCCTATGGGGAGTGGTTCATATTGGGATAGGCAGAAGCACAGTTTAATATCAATTAGTTAAATAATAATAAGTCATTAACTTTTCTATTAACATATAGTTTGTAAATAAACATTTAACATTTAAATGATGTAAGAAATAACTGTTAATTAGTGCCAAAAATACATTTAGTTAACTATTAACACATATTAATACAATATTAGTTAATAGATTTGCTAAAACATTAACATACAGATTTTATGCAAACAACAAATATTTAATTGATGATGAAAAAACTATTAACTTGTGGCAAATAGATATGTTAGTAACAATTAACAAATATTAACAAAGGGTTAGGTAATTACTAGTTTGCTATTTATTATGGCACCTTATTTTGGAGTGTTACCAATTAAACAATTGTGCTAGCCTGGGTGCCATTCCAAACTTAGTCCCGCCCACAACATTTGAGGTCAGGAAGTTCGGTCAGGCATTGCTCCATTGTGGAGGAAGTATGCTCGCCCTAGATCGGGCGGACCAATCAAATCGGGCTTTACGACGATGGACAGGTGAGCAACAGCGCCTGGTCTATCACGTCATCTGAGCACGCTTAGATTAGGTTTATATTTGAAACAAAAACGCTGTGGCTAGAAGGATGGCTTTTAAGACCCTATATGGAAAATGCATATTATTTAATGAGGTTTTATCACAGGAAACGATTATTTCTGAAAACTTTGGCCAAAGTTGAGATGTGGGAAAACTCGTGGTTTCACTTTCATCAAGGGAAAACAGCGCTGTTGCATTGCAACATGTTCCCTCGTTCGTTTGAAATCTCTGATTGACCATCTGTTCGAGGGATTTGCGACAGCCTTTCCCGGCTGTTTAACATGTTTGTAGCATATCAGTGTTCAACAGAATTATTTTTAAAAACGGAGGGGATATAGGCTATCAGTTTTTTCCTAATAGCCTACCCTACTAGGCCTACGCATCTCTTAGATTTCGCTAATGAGTGTTGTAGGCTAGTAGTTATTGACGGCACTAACTTTTACAAAAGACCAGAAAACAATGTTAAGGCATTTGTGGAGAAGGATGGTTTGTGTGTTTTCTCCCTACACCTCACGGTAAGCTATTTTGTTGCTCTGATTGATTAGGTCTATCCAATTGAGTGCAGAGGCATCCCCCCCCCCCCCCCCCCCCCGTATCGGTTGAAACACGCCTCATAATTAAGTCCCAATGGAGCAGTATCAGACTCATATTCTGGCTAGAATTGAGTATGACTATGTCAGGCTACAATTGTGCCACAATTACTATCACAAAGCTTAACAACAAAATGTAACTGAAGCATTTTTCCGTAACAATTTCCATGAAGGCCACTTATAATGAGTTATGCATACATTCACCTTATAATGTGATGTATAGTTCACAAACAAGCATAAGACTCTATAGCATTCGTCATAATTCATTATGAACTGTTGCTTTAATGCATTAGAACTAATGGTTATACCAGATTATATCATTATGGACCAAAAATCTCAGGTCATTTTGTATAATGCATTATACACTATCGTTCAAAAGTTTGGGTTCACTTAGAAATTTCCATTCCACTCCATTTTAATCAGGGCAGCAGTTTTCAGATTGCATTATGTGCTTAGGGTTCTCCAATGTTTTCTCAGTTAGCCTTTTGAAATGATCAGATTAGTAAACAGAATGTGCCTTTGGAACATTGGATGAATAGTTGCTGATAATGGGCAATGTAGGTATTGCATTAAAGATCAGCCATTTCTTTCTACAACAGTCGAGAACCTACCTTTTTCTCCAGTTTCGTGCAATCTTCATGCATGGAACAACCTTAATTCTTAGTGTGTGTGTGTGTGTATGGATACATTTGTTTTGTCTTTAGATTGCCTCAGACTACAATAATGATCCCACAGTGACAAATCTCCTGAATGCAATGGACATCTACCTGATGATCATCACCAATCCTGATGGTTATGTGTACTCTCACACGAATGTAAGTCTTGTATCTGACTAGTTGTACATATTCATAAGTGTATTTTGCATGCCTTTATATTATGTACATTAACTGTCAAAATAACACATTCATTTTGATGAATTAATCATAGGATAAATAATGCATTAAAGAAAATGAACACTGATTAATCACATTCCGTAGTGACCCTTGACCCAGTAGGCTACAGTTCTAGTCACATTTACTGTAGTGACTGAAGGAGGTAGATGAGAAAACGCTTCAGTTCAGGTTCCCACTTTGGAACTTTACACTTCCATATTGAGAGTGTTCATTTGAAAACAACAAATGGGCGACCTTGCTAATGTTCATAGGGTAGCTAGCCAGAAGGCTAAGTACGACACGGTGGCACGACACGGTGGTCTGTTAAGTAAGGGATAACGGCCGCCGAGGTGTCCTGTTATACGGAATTAATGGACGAGGGCGAGTGGCAAAAAACTCCCCGACGCGCAGCGGTTGCCACTGTAAAGCAAAGGAAACACGTGGTTTCGTTTAAAAAGAAGCTCAAGTTCAGCTTGTTGTACACCTTCCATTGGCCAGCGATAGCATGGACAGTTAGCTTGTTTACACTTGATTCCATTGTTGCGAAGCCTGCAACCGTAATAATAATATATAATAATAATATTTATTTATATAGCACTTTTCAAGCATTGAGTACAAAGTGCTTACAGACAAACATGAAGAGCATTTTTTCTATGCACAAAGTGCAACAAAAGTGCTTCACACACAAGACCCAAACAAACAAATAACAAAAATGCCTAACGGAGCGGCGTAATCGCCAGCGTACCCGTCACACGTGAAACATACAACATGTAAAACATTCAAGATGGATAACAAACAAACAAACAAAAACAAATAATAAAATAAATAATTAAGACATTTTAAAAAGAAAACTCATGTTAACTTAGTCCAGTTCGTTGCATGTAGTTAACCGGCTGAATAGTCCAAGGGCAATGATGAAGGCGCACAGCTGTGTCCAACCCGGAGGATTTAACGTCGGGGAGAGCACTGGAACGGAGCAACGGAGAGCACTGGAAACAATGAACAGTCTGAAGTCGTAGGTGATCCTACAGATCAGCAACTCGGTGAACATTGACAGCAACCGTTTGTTGTTCAGTGAGATCGCTGTCGTCAGAGTTCTTCAAACTTCCTTCTAACGTTAACGTTAGCCTACTCAATCCAGACTCCAGGCAGCAGAGCTGGCAGCTCGCAGGTCAATCCAGTGGTCGCGGCAGCGGAGAAATCGCTTTCCGAGCGCAGCGCCGTTCACGGCTGGAGTACACCAGAGGCCCAGGACAAAAGCCAACGCCAACGTTAGCCATGGCTAGGTCCTCAGCCCAATGGACTTTAACGTTAAGTTAACTTAACGTCACAGCATCAACAGACTTGTCAGCAAATAAAGGACTAAGAATAACACAAAAACTACCCAAAAATAACGCAAATAAAGAGAGAATACATTTAACTAGACAAAAAATACAAAAAAATAAACAGAACATTACATAAAATTACGAACATTACATAAAAACAAACAAAAACATGATGCTAGACGGAGCGGCGTGTCTCGCCAGCGTCCCCGTAACCTAGCAACTAGCATAGTCCTACTATGGTTGTTATAGTTACCATTCATATTTTGGCATTGATATGGAACGGTGTCCTGTTAATCAGAATTAATAGCCACCCCACCAGCCAATCAGAAAAGAGTATTTCTTCTCTCCGGGTGATAACAGAAATGAATGCACGGTCGTAGCCTAATAAGGCCCGACGTGCAGCGTAAGTGCGTTCATTTCTGTTAACAGACCACCGTGGAGTCCATTATCCCACATATTCCACTGTTGGTACTTGCTTTATGTTCACTTCCTGTTATAATTTAAACATTTTAATCGCTAGAACTGTCTTGTTTGTAGAACTACTTTTTCCCGACACATTTCAACTAATTTCTCAACTTCCAGGACAAACTGCCGTTACTAGTTCTAAATGGATGGTTGCTACGGCCAAAGACCAGTCGTTAGTTCCATCTCTCCCGTTGTCAAGCGGACATATCCCAGGATTCTGATGAACTTTAGCTTTGAAACATCGCTATTACTTTGCCTACTGCCATCCATCTAGCTAAAAGCCACCTCCGTCATATGCTACAATGTTGCTATGTTTTGAACGTCTGTATTATACAGCTCGGATGCAATGTGACAGTTCATTTAAACTTCACAACGAGTTCGGCGAATTAAAGGAGAATTCCGGTGTGATATTGACCTAAAGTGTATCGAAACATGATACCGAGTGTGAACGTATGTCTCATAGCCCATCTCGGCTTGTCCCCTGCACTCCAAAATCTGGCGCTAGTTAGCCGATGCTACCAACATCTTTTTCAATAGTGGTGCTTCGGCATCGGGCTAGCCATGCAAATAAATCACTGTTTTACACCCATTTACGAGGCTCAATGTATCTCCACACTTCATTGGTAGACTTCCTAGGGCCCTGACATTTAAAACGAGACATTGAGAACTTTGAAAAAGCACTGGTAGTTTACTTACAAGACGATTTATACAGACAGTATCTTAACGAAGTTTAGCGTTTGCAGCCATCTTGAATTTAGTCACGATAAGTCGAGCAACGAGTAAGAATGAACAGCTATGATAAGGGATCAGATTCCAAAAATAATTCAGTGGAAATGCATGGATTCCAGTTGCTGCTACTGGAAGAAACTGGAATCCATGCATTTCCACTGAATTATTTTTGGAATCTGATCCCTTATCATACCTGTTCATTCTTACTCGTTGCTCGACTTATCATGACTAAATTCAAGATTGCTGCAAACGTTAAACTTCGTGAAGATGCTGTCTGTATAAATCGTCTTGTAAGTAAACTACCAGTGCTTTTTCAAAGTTCTCAATGTCTCGTTTTAAATGTCAGGGCCCTAGGAAGTCTACCAATGAAGTGTGGAGATACATTGAGCCTCGTAAATGGGTGTAAAACAGTGATTTATTTGCATGGCTAGCCCGATGCCGAAGCACCACTACTGAAAAAGTTGTTGGTAGCATCGGCTAACTAGCGCCAGATTTTGGAGTGCAGGGGACAAGTCGAGATGGGCTATGAGACATACGTTCACACTCGGTATCATGTTTCGATACACTTTAGGTCAATATCACACCGGAATTCTCCTTTAATATACAAGTGTGATACGGCCAAAAAAATGGATCTAGGCCTACTTCATAGTCTAGGTGTTCAAATAACATAATGTTAATGGTCGTTCTAAATTACGTAGGACAACGGGAAATTCAACCAAGCAGTGTGGAATAACATCATGTAGTTTACTCAAAGGTACTCTGGGAAGTACTGTTCAATATCACAATCACCTGTGCTTATGAGTATAACATTAACAAACAATGAAGTGACTTATTTGTGGATGGAACATTATATCGAGTGACGTCACAGTAGTTCAAGAACGCACCATTGGGCCAGTGAATGTTATATATTTACGTTCAAAAAACCCAGAAGGAACTGTTGACAGGAACATTGTTCTCTGCAATTTCTGCATTAAGGAATTTCCTTAACATGGGAGTTCATCAAGTCAGAAATATCACCTCAACAGGAAGTAACCCGGAGCTACAAGCTAGTACACCCCTTGATGATATAACAGCCAGCCTTGTCAAGCTACTCCCGACCATTCAGAAGCAAACCTATTGTTTATTTTACCAATGACCGACTAGCTAACTAACCCTTACTAAATGCACTGCATTACCTCAGTGTTACTGAACACATTATTGTGCAAGCTTTTTATAATGGATATTTCAGTGTAAAGTCATAGATTTAATGTAGAATCAACACAAACACTATTAATGTAGAATCAACACCAATGCTGTTTAATAGTGTCTTTTTAACAATAAAAAATAAGGGCAATTTGAATTTATTTTTAAAAATATTTATATTGGTAAATATTATAATGCTTCCTACCACATTTGGGTCCAAGTCCCCACAGGACTAGTTTTTGGGGTTCAAACAAACTCTCTTTGGTATTATAAGCCTTTTAAGATCTCCAAGTCATCCAGTTTGAGCACTAAAATTGTATTGAACTTTTGTTGTAAATAATTATATGGAATGTTCAATAGGATCGCATGTGGCGCAAGACTCGCTCAAGTAATCCTGGATCTTTGTGCCGTGGAACTGATCCTAACAGAAACTGGGACTCGGGTTTTGGAGGTTTGTAATCTACTCTGTCCTTTTCAGTAATATTTAATATACTGTTGTAACTGTGTGATAATCCTGTTCCTCTTGTCTGGATATAAATTAGGCCCTGGAACCAGTAAGAACCCCTGCTCAGACTCTTATCATGGGCCCCATGCTCATTCAGAGGTGGAGGTACAAAATGTAGTAAACTTAATCAAGACTCATGGCAACTTCAAATCCTTCATCTCCATCCATGCCTACTCGCAGCTCCTCATGTATCCTTATGGATATTCATGCAAAAATGCACCTCACCAGGCAGAGTTGGTATGTAATTCAGTAATCCAGTAATCCAGTAATTCACATCCACAGTTACAGTTTTAAATTGCTCTTTTAAATTACTGGAGCTATGATACAGCACTGGAAGATTGTTACTGATCTCTATCAACATCATCACATCACTTTTTATTTTACTGTAGGACTCCGTGGGTAGAGCTGCCGTGAATGCCCTCAGCTCCTTGTATGGGACAAGTTATAAAGTGGGAAGCATTTGCAATATTATCTGTAAGTTCCAAATTATTTTTACAATACAGAAAAACAGATATTTGAAAGAAGCACCAATGCACGAGATCATGTTGTAATACTTTGAAAGGGCCCAGAAGAAGCTGGGTACTGATTCTAGGCAGAAAATAGCTAGATTTAATTTTAGTTCTCAGGTACAAGATCATAGTCTGTTAGCTGTTTCATTAAATGTAATCCTTCATATCTTATTTTCCCTTAATAGATCAAGCAAGTGGTGGAAGCATTGATTGGTCTTACGATTTTGGGATCAAGTACTCATTTGCTTTTGAGCTTCGTGACACTGGTCGCTATGGTTTTGTGTTGCCAGCAAGTCAGATCATTCCAACTGCATCTGAAACATGGTTGGCTTTGAAGCACCTAATGATGTATACTCATGAACATCCATACTAAAGTGCAATATGTTGCTTTAAGGCACAACCGTAAAGAAATAATAATAAACACAGTTTGTTAAATGTTTCAATACTCCTGGTCTTACTATTAACTCATACCAATCCAAAACACTGGATCGTTTCTAAAGCTTAAAGCTGTAGTTGGCAAGATTTTGTTGATCATAATTAAACGGGAATAACGCGAAAACGACAAGGACCAGCGACACGAAAGTAACACGCGCACTACACCGGTTCGGGCCTGAATTTTTGGAGGAGTCTCTGCTGGGAGGTAGGAAGGTAGAAATACATTGATTAATGAGGTAGTGGGCATTTCAATTAGTGCTGCAACACGTTGTGTCTCTGAAAACGTAGATTTGCTCATTATTACACATAATCTTGAATTTTATCAACCAAAATGATGGGCAAAATCACATAATGATTCAAAATATACATGCCAACATCAAACACCACATATGCCTCAGTAATAATAAGGTTTGGATTATTTTCTGGGCTCTTATGAGTGGTTTAACAAAAAAAAAGGCCTGTACAGCCACAAAGCTACAAGATCCAACTTGCTATCATACCATTTTATACTCCAGAGATATGTAGCTTTCAGGAAAATATAGTGAGAATTTGCCCCCCCCCCCCCCCCCCCCCTTGTCCATGAGAGCGAAGAGCATGGATATGGTGATTACCCACAGAGCAGCCAACAATTACAACATTATAGTGCAGATGATTTTCAACAAAACAAAGCAGTTTGGCACAAGAACTGCAACAAATCCACCTGTAACAGTGAGCATCCAGATTCACTACCAGAAAGCATGTGAAGTAGGCAGGACTCAGTGTCTTCAGAACACTGTAGACCATTTTATGAACCTGAGCAACACTTGCAACTGCGTCAAGTCCATCTAGTGAGACTTGTTCACTGCGAGTACAGATAAGTGTTTCTTCTGTCAGAAGAGAGGTGTATTTCGATGTGAATTGGGAACATTCAACGTGGTAAAAAGAGATATGACGGGTAAAGAATTTGAAAAGCAAGAACATAATGTTGTCGTAGTTGCATCAGATATTGAGTTCTTCAGCCTAGTTTGCGCTAGCCTGAAAGCGGGAGAAGGCCACAACATCTACTTCAGTATCTTTGAATGTAACAGTGCACAATGTACAGCCAACTACAAAAGCCATCAAGAGCATAATCACGTTCATAATCATAATCAAAGCGTCAAGCGACGTTATGACCCAGATCTAGTATGTTTGTCCAGTGTGTGTGATGCCGCCATAGACAATGATGATGATGACATCCAAAAGTTATTTTAGAGTGCTTCTATTCTGCGAGATGCCATTGCTGCTTAGATGAAAAAAACATGGAAATTTGAATTGAACACTGATGACACTGAACGCCATGTCCACAAAGCGTTGTATGCCTTTATGTGTTGGGTAGCGGAAGGACCAACATCAAGCATTAGACCAGAATTTGTGGAAATGTCAGCCAGGGAAATCTGGAGGGGATTGATGATGAAGAGGATGGTTTGCTTTAAAATAGTGGATAGTGGATAATAGGACTAATAATAGGTTTCATAGGCATCAATCAGGGGCGCCGCTGGGGGGGGCAGCACTGATAATATAGTGTTGCTAACACTATATTATCAGGAGGCCCAGAATTATTGTCTATCATAGGGCCCAAATGATCTAGAAGCGCCCCTGGCATCAACATTAGCGTTTTCCTGATAATTGTGTTAGCATAGTTGTGTTCCATTTTAAGCCTTATGTGACAAAATATATTTTTAAAAAGGATATTCAGTATCCTGAAACATCTGTATAATAATAATGAATACAATCATACCTGAAAAGAACTGTTTTGTGAACTTTGTTCAATATAGCCAGTGATTTAGGTGAAAATGATTGTGTTAATTATTAATAATAATAATAATAATAATAATAATACCTTGGACTTATATAGCGCCTTTCATGGTACCCAAGGTCGCTTTACAATGAGGGGGGGGGGGGGGGGGGTTAGGGGTCCTCACTAGTAACCACCATCAATGTGTAGCACCCACCTGGGTGATGCACGACAGCCATTATGCGCCAGAACGCTCACCACACACCAGCTTGAGGTGGAGAGTGAGAGAGTGAATGAGCCAATAACAGTGGGGGATGATTAGGGGGCCAGATTGAATGAGCCAGGTTGGGAATTTAGCCAGATAGATAGATAGATACTTTATTGATCCCCAGGGGAAATTCAAGGTCTTAGTAGCATACAGACAACAAACACACATTCACTAACAGCAGAAAAAGTATAATATAAAAACACAGTTAAGCAATAAGGACAGTAGAATATACTAAAATACAAATTATACTAACAATTATACTCAGTGCTTAATTTGTAAAGTGGGAGGTGCCGGAGCGCAAAGGCGGGTGGATCCGGCGACTCAAAACGGGGATTTGAGGTTACGGACCAACAACAACAAAAAACCCTGCGTACAGCTCTGACTAAAAAAACTAAACAACGCGGTGTGTAGGCTACATCAGGGCAATGTTTATTAACCTCAGAACTTGTAACAGACTGTATGGGTGTAAAATGTAAAAAAGCAGCAATTATCCATTATCAAATTATCGAAAAAAAACAGTGCAACAATGCAGAAATAAAGTAAAATAAAGTCTATATATCTATATATTTAACTATTTAAGAAAATGTATAAGTGTGGCCACAGTTCGGCTGTGGCATGGAGGGGGGGGGGGGGGGTTATGCATATGTGATGTGCTAATATAGCACGCAAACAGTGAGGCATAAAGACAGTGGTACAAGTGGCTAGTGGACAGACAGTACCAAACATGGAGGGGGTGAGGAGGCAGACAGACTATGCAGAGAAGTCTATCTCTCCTCTTCCCTTAAGTGAAGCATTGAACAGTTCAATGGCCCTGGGGACAAATTACTTTCTCAGTCTGTCTGTTGTGCAAGGCAGTGAGCGAAGTCTCCAGCTGATCAGGCTCTTCTGCTTAACAATAGTGCTGTGGAGTGGGTGACACTCATTGTCCAAGATGTTGATCAGTTTGTTCAGGGTCCTTTTGTCAGATAGTGATGCACTCCAGTTCAGCTCCCACTACAGAGCCAGCTTTCCTTACCAGCCTGTCAATTCGCCCCACATCCTTTTTCCTTGTGCTTCCTCCCCAGCATACTACTGCATAGAAGAGGACGCTGGCAACAACAGACTGGTAGAACATCCTGAGGAGCTTGCTGCACACATTGAAGGACCGCTGCCTCCTCAGGAAGTACAGCCTGCTCTGCCCTTTCTTGTAGAGTGCATCAGTGTTGGTTGACCAGTCCAGTTTATTGTCCAGGTGGAGACCCAGGTACTTGTAGGTGCTTACCACCTCCACATTGACCTTATCAATGTGGACTGGTAGCAGAGTGGGCTTAGACCTGCGGAAATCCACCACCATCTCTTTGGTCTTTGAAGTGTTGAGTTGAAGATGATTGAGTTTGCACCATTGCACAAAGTCCTCCACCAGGCTCCTGTACTCCTCCTCCTGCCCGTTCCTGATACACCACACAATTGCAGTATCGTCAGAAAACTTCTGCATGTGGCATGACTCGGTGTTGTATCAGAAGTCAGATGTGTACAGGGTGAACAGGACTGGAGAGAGCACAGTTCCCTGTGGCGCTCCGGTGCTGCTGATCACAGTGTCAGAGAGACATTTCTCTTCAGTCTGACAAACTGTGGTCACTTGGTCAGGTAATCTGTAATCCAGGTTACCAGGTGAGCGTCCACACACCTATCTGCAAGAGCTTGTCTCCCAGTCTGAGGGGTTGGATGGTGTTAAAAGCATTTGAGAAATCAAAGAACATGATTATCACAGCACTTTTCCCCTTGTCTAGGTAAGAATGTGTCCTGTGTAGAAGATAAGTGATGGCATCGTCCACGCCCACTTTTTCCTGGTATGCAAACTGTAACGGGTCTGGTGCATGGCGTACCTGGGGTCTGAGCATACCTAAGACCAGCCGCTCCATTGTTTTATCACATGTGATGTAAGAGCGACAGGTCTGTAGTCATTAAGCTCACTAGGGTGCGGCTTCTTAGGGACAGGGGTGAGACATGATGTCTTCCACAGTGTTGGAACTTGTCCAAGGCGTAGGCTCAAATTGAAGATGTGCTTCAGTGGCTCCCCTAGTTCAGCAGCACAGGCCTTGAGTAGACTTGGACACAGTCTGTCAGGCCCCACTACTTTATTGCTGCGCAGTGTCTTTAGTTGGGCTCTCACTTGATCTGTTGTGATGATGGGGGGTGTGAGGGGAGGGGAAGGGGTGCATCTGGGATCTGTGTGTCTGATGGCTGTTGACTGAGGTCGTTGTCACCTCATTGTTCGTGATCGCCATGTGGGGGAGGGGTGCAATATCCAGTGATGGTGGGGGTACGATAGCCTGTGATGTGGGGGTGGGGGCTGGGGGATGGTGGACAGACCACCGCCATTGGAGCCAGGACACGCGATAAGTGCCATGGGATCTTTAATGACCACAGTACTATTCATAAGTCATAAGTCATAACTCATAAGTCAACATAATGTAAACTTCCACAGCTACGCAGATGATACCCAATTGTATCTTTCTGTTGAGCCAACTAACCCAGATGGCCTTTGCTCCCTCACTGCATGCCTAACCTCCATTAATCAGTGGATGAGCAAAAACTTTTTGAAACTAAATGATGACAAAACAGAGGTACTTCTGGTTGGACCAAAACTAAAGCGAGATATTATTCTTAGTAATCTGGGGAACTTGGCACACCAGGTCAAACCAAAAGTAACAAGCCTCGGTGTCATCTTAGATGCAGAGTTAAGTTTTAAGCCCCATATCAGTAAAGTTACTCAGACAGCCTATTTCCACTTGAGAAACATTGCCAAAGTGCGGCCCTTTTTAACTCAACAAGATGCAGAAAAACTAATTCACGCCTTTATCACTAGCAGGTTAGACTACTGCAATGCACTTTTCACTGGTCTTCCCAAAAAACATCTAAAGAAATTGGCACTCATACAGAACTCTGCGGCTAGACTTTTAACTAAGACTAAGAAGAGAGAACACATCACCCCTGTGTTGGCTGAACTGCACTGGCTCCCTATTTCCTATAGAATTGATTTTAAGGTTATGTTAATTACTTACAAAGCTCTGAATGGCATAGCACCTTCATATATCTCTGAGCTTTTAATATCTTATCAACCACAAAGGAAACTTAGATCATCCAATTCTAATCTTTTAATCGTACCCAAAGTGCTCCACAAACAAAGTGGAGAAGCTGCGTTTATCCATTATGCCCCCAAACTATGGAACACCCTGCCTCTGTACATCAAGCAGGCGAGTTCAGTAAATATTTTTAAAAAAGATCTGAAAACATACCTGTACAGGAAAGCTTTTAGTTAACTCATCTTATCCTGTAGACTACACTTTCAGATTATTCTACATCTGCTACTATTGGAGGGCGCAGCCAGCCAGAAGCAGATGGGCTCCCCCTATTAAGTCAGGTTCTGCTCAAGGTTTCTTCCTGGAATATGGGAGTTTTTCCTTGCCACAGTTGCCATATGGCGTGCTTGTGGGGGGTAAGAGGGTTAAGGCTGCCAGTCTTATGACGTCATTTTCTATATTTTTGATATGTTGCTGAGCATATCATAAACAGCAAAGAAAAGTGATTGATAATGACTGACTGACTACTATTGTGTTACATGCTTCAAATGTAAAGCACTTTGAGCTGCATTCTGTGTATGAAAGGTGCTATACAAATAAAGCTTTATTATTATTATTATTATTACAGTGAGTCAGGACCTCGGTTTAACGTCTCATCCGAAGGACGGGACGGGGCACAGTGAAATATGAAATTTGAGAAAAATAGGGTTGAAACAGGAGAAAAGAATGGAGAAATAATTGTTCTTCATGTTCAATGACCCCAGAGGACAGTTCAACCACTCTCCAAAAATTAACATTTCAAACCCACAGAACCACATAAGCCCCCCAACTACAGCTTAATTCTTTGTTCCTCCCTAATTAAAATATGATTGCTTGCTGTAAAGCTGATGATACGCAGGGCAATTTTTTGGGGAATGTTGATGGCAACAGGCAACCAGGTGAGGCACAGGGCAGCTAATGAGGGCAACAGACAACTAAGTTAGCAACGACCCTATAGCAGAACATTTCAGAAGCTCACAGATGGTCATGTGATTCATTGCTAGCACTCTGTTAGGATGATCTCAAAATGTTGCCCATAAGTATCCAAATCGTTCAGATAGAAATTATGTTGCCCAATCTCAATTCATCACGGGTAACGTTGTGCGGAAGCCAGTATGCTATCAAAGAGTATAGAGTTACTTCTATACTCTTTGATGCTATTCAACTATTCTCAGCCGGACACTACGTTGCCCGCAATGCATTGCGCACACAATGTCAAAACCATTTCTGTCTGGTGATACATGATTTAAGCGGCACCAGCGAGAATACAGCAGGGAGGAACTTTCTCTCGTTGCGTTTCAAAAGAGAAAACAGATGTCACTCAGTTTTCAATGGAAAACAAATTCCAACGTTCATTTACAGCGATGTCTGCCGTTCATGACACATAATGTGAACTAATTCACGTTCAAGTTCTTTATTAAAACATGTGTTGCGTTCAGTTCAACGTTCACGAAAAAATGAGTGTGTTCAATGAACGCGTTCTTTTGAACTCGTTCACGCACAACACTGCTATGCGGCAACAGGAGCTTCCAATCGCGAGGGAACAATTTTGCATTCATAAAAGGGATGCAATAACGCCACCAACAACAACCAAAACTATTCATTGTTAACATGTAAATTAAATGAAATGTTTCATTGTGAATCAAATTAAAATGTTTTCCTCTTTGCAAACGTAGGCATATGGTGACAGATTAATTTAATAATGTTGCAAAGATACTGCATCAATCCATAGGTCTAGTTTCATTAGGCTACTAGGCTATTTGTTTTGCCTTACTCTTTATTCATTTAGGCTAGGCCTTTTTATTCAGTTATTCATCATCTTCCGTCCTTCGCACTACTTGTGTAGTGCACGCATTCTCAGACCTGTCACCTGTCACTCATCATCGGAAGGGAGGTGTTTGGAATCATTCCCGCGTTACAATCATCAGCCAATCAAGGTGGTCACTTCAGTCAAGCTTGTGCATGAGTAATGACGTCATCCATAGCAACGAAGACTCACTCTTAGTTTAGGAGTTGTCATTTTTCCTTACTAAGAGTAGGTCTGAAAGGCTTTGTGAATAACTTTTAAGAGAAAACTCCTAGCTAAAATATTTTAGTGCGATTTAGGAGTACTCCTAGTGGTAAGATAAAAGGCTTTGTGAATACGGCCCCAGGTCAGTAGCGTAATGATTTTTAGAGGGTGTAAGACAGTGATTTTTGGATCATACGCCAGACCACACCTTATGTCGCTAATTGCCCCACCCCTGGGCGCAAGGTTTAAAGGAGAAGTTCGGTGTGATATTGACCTAAAGTGTGTTGAAACATGATGCAGAGTGTGAACTTTTGTCTCCTAGCTCATCTCGGCTTGTCCCCTGCACTCTGAAATCTGGCGCTAGTTAGCTGATGCTACCAACAGGTTTTCAAAGGGGGTGCCTCGGGCATCGGGCTAGCCATGCAAATAAATCACTGTCATACTATGGAGTGGGATAGCTGTCAAAATATTCGTGTCCATAGATTTGATACACGTGCGTATTTGTCTGTAGTTGTGCATAAAATAAATATTTGTGAATTCTCGAATGAGTCCAGTCGTGCATAAAACATATTGTGTGTATTTTATCCATCAGAATACGGATGGAAAAAAAATACGAATTCAAAATTACAAGTACGAAATCAATCTTTACAGTTAGGCTTTCTTTGGTACGAGTACGACTTCGCACAAGTGACTCAACTGTCAAAATACGTCATCACCGCATTCACAGGCATTACTTGTTGAGAAAAGAAACATAGATCGAGATCAAGACTGCGCATGCGCTGAGGATAACCGGGCTGGGCCAGAGCAATATAAAAGCTGGGCCTGTCTTTTGCGCCAAAAGCTAGAGGGTCTGTGGAAGAGGCAAGATCGGTGATGGCCTAGGTGTATGTTGAACCATGGCGGACCAAGGAAACCAGGTAAGCTTAAACACATAACATTTCTACACTGTTTTGCTCTAACTTAACTTGTTAAACAGTGTGATGCTGATGCTGACACCGAAACGGTACTTTGGGATTAACTGTTACTGTTTTATGAAGCCCTTAAAAACGCACACAACAAGGTTGTTTGGTTGTAGCTCGCGATTAAGGTTGTCGGTAGTCAAATTTACCTTTTTATTCATGGTAGAAGTTAAAGACGACGTTTTTTTGTTTTTGTTTTGTTTTCTTGGCTACATTAACGTTATCAGCCGACATTTGGGTCCTTTAGGAGCGTGACTTAGCAGCTAGCTGCTAATTTAGCCTGTCATGGTGGCGGCGGTGGTGGCGGATAACGTTACATTTGAATTACCATGTTTTTCTTATGAATGACAGAAAATGCAAATTACAGTTTGTAAGGGTGAAGCCTAGTGTCGCAAGTTTTGGGCAAGGTCCATCAGGCCAGAGCCACAGAGAGAGATGTTTTATCTATCGCTCTGCATCAGGCTACAACAGAGTGTTTCTGGAGTAAAACTTTGCATTTAGTCAGACCTGTGTGATAAAAGAATAACGTTAGGCTATGGCAAGGCTCTATCACTAGCTCATGTCGAGAAGAATGCATGACGGAAATAACTGCGGACTAACTGTGGATAAATTGTAGACCATAGAGGTAATTGTCCTAACGTTTAACTATGTTCGCTATGTCTGTCTTCTTTAATTGGATGTGGCTAACAGCAGTTTGTGATCATGTTAAAGCTTGATCGGACAGGCGCTCATGAGTAGGCTATGCTTTGTTTTATCGCTGGAAGATACCCTATGGTAACCGATTGCATTCGGCGCTACAGTCAACGTTAAATGACTGCAAGCTTTGTGGATTTAAAGATTGTTATAATGTGTTGTCGCTGCTATTCCTGCTTGGATTTACACTGCAGTGGAGGCGGCAATAAGTGTACCCGTACAGGAGAAATGTTCCCGGCGTAAAATTGTGCCGCCTCCAGTATGAAACCTTGGACCGTCCGAACTGCAAAAAAAGACGGCAACTTTCAAAGTGCTGTCCAGTGTGAAAGCATTATATGATAGTCTACGTTTCCCCCTGTTGGTTGTAATGTGTAGCCTATTTCCCCTCAGACTGACATTGATGACAAAGCCCGAAATCGTTTAAGGGAGCGCAGCTTTTTTCTGAAGCGCATTTTTGTGTCTGCGCTGTCATTTGGGTGGGTGGGTGTTTTTGGGCAGGAAAAGTAAGACAAACAATCCAACAGATTGAATTTACAAGTAGGCTACATGCAAATAAAGTACTGTATGTATAACTGACAATCCTATATTTATAGGAATCACCGCTGACGACACAGTTAATTCGGCACCTGTTCACCAGAATAACAGAGATACTGGATCAGCAACATTTGGATCTGGACTATTTCCAGTATGTTATCAACCAGGAGGTGTTTATCTTTACTTCTGCATCTACTGTCATTCATATACCCACTGATGTTCTGCAATGCATTTTAAGCCTTCAGGAAAAGATCAATGTGGCCCTAACTCCAGAGGGAGCCCATGCTCTTGTAACTGAAGAAAGCAGTGGACGAGGACGCCCCAAATTTCAAGTTTCTGAAGACATGCTGGCCCACTTGATTGACATGTCCTTACCAATATCATCTATAGCGCACCTGTTGGGCGTCAGTGAATCAACCATCTTCAGGCGCATGCGTGACCTTGGACTATCAAGCAGATCTTCATACAGTAGTTTAACCGACACCGAGCTAGATAATGCTGTGTTATCAATAAAGTCAAGACTGCCGAATGCAGGATACAGAATGGTTAAAGGATGCTTACAGGCAGAAGGACACAGGGTCCAGTGGGAGCGGGTGAAGGACTCCATGCACAGAGTTGATGCGGATGGAGTTTTCCAGCGACTGATGCAGCTTGGGTGCATTGTCTGAAGGACGTACTGTGTACAACATCCATTGTCCCTAGTCCATATGGACACAAATCATAAATGAATAAGGTAGTTTTCTGAAATTAATGGAGGTTTAAAATTAATTCTCTCTGAATACAGAAAGTACAGTGTGTTTGTTTTCCAGGTACAACATGGTCATATTTGGAGCAATTGACGGTTACTCCAGAAAGGTATGTCATTGTACTGAGACAAGTCAGAGTAAGACAATTTGTAGGACTGGGTGATGGGCCTGTGGTGAAGTGATTTATTCATGATTGATATATTGATGTATCAGACTGGCTTTCAATTCCTGAATCACAAGCATTTGTGTTTATCTGTTTGTACAGATCATGTACCTGGAGCCAGCAACAAATAACCGATCAAGCACGGCTCTTTCATTTTTTCTGAAAGCGGTAGAAAAGTACGGTTGGCCTTCCAGGTAATTTGTATTTTTCTTAATTCTTTTAATATGTGAATGCATTTATGAATGTATTTACAGTATATCATAAAAGTGAGTACACCCTTCTCATTTTTGCAAATATTCTGTTATAAATTCTCATGAGAACAGTATAGAAATTACTCTTTTATACAATTTTAGAGTCCAGTAGAGCTTATAAATATCTCCACATACTGGGCTTTAAAGTTGAAACAAAAGTGAGTACACCCCACAGCAAAAATGTCCTAATTATGCCCAAACTGTAAATGGCTGTAAATATTTTGTGTGAGCACCGTTAGAAACAAGTACATCTCTGTTGAATTACAATAAGGCAGTGTATAATAATGGTGCTCACACAAAATGTTGTCAATTTGGGCACAATGATTATAAAATGTTCACTGTTGGATGTGGGACTTAGTTTTGTTACCAGCTGTTTCAACATTAATGGTAACCTGGAAGTCTAGAGATCTCGCGAGAGCACATTTTGAATTGTGCCTGCAGAGACTCTGGCACCGACTAGTTGTTACATTACCCCAAATTTTTGTGGTAACCAATCAAATCGGTGTATCTGATATAGGCGGGCCAAAGGCGAGCTAAACTGATCACAAGTGCTGGCTCGAATCGTTCCTTGTTGTGATTGATCGTAAAGTTATCCAATTGCGTTCAGTGAGGGTTTCAAATGCATGCTTGGTGCCACTGCTCGCCGCTTATTACTGGGTGCCAGACCCATAATCTGAAAGAAATTCATATTTAATATCTGAACGATTATTGTGTCTGGATTACTATCCAGGCTACATTAATGGTGGTATGTTGAGATTTTCATGGGACAACAAACTTCTGTTATGCAAGCTGTACACTGACCCCTTTGAGTTGTATGACAATTTCATAGTGTTCTCCCATGAAAAGATATAAGAGAAAATTATTCTGAAAAAATGCAAAGGGTGTACTCACTTTTATGATCTACTGTATATACATGAATGAGTGCTCTGATGGCAACTTTATTCCTGAACTGTCTAGGGTCAGGGGTGATGAAGGGGTTGAAAATGTGGCGGTTGCTGAAGCCATGTTCAGTGTGAAAGGCACGGGAAGAGGTAGCTTCATAGCTGGAAAGAGTGTGCATAATCAAAGGTAAACAGTAAGTTATTTCTAGTAACGAAATCATTAGATGTCAGCTATTGATGTGAAAAATGTAGATAAGAAAAATGTCTGTTACAGAAAAATGTTCAACTTTGTCGGAATATTCATTGTAGTCATTTTGTCTTTAGAATTGAGCGGTTGTGGCGAGATGTCTGGGTTAGCGTCACCCAGCTTTACTACGAGGTACTTCACAGCCTCGAGGAAGAAGGCCTGCTGGATTTGTCAAACATTCTTCATCTGTTTTGTGCCCATCATGTCTTCCTCCCTCGTTTGGCAGACAGCCTAAACACGTTTGTGGAGGCATGGGATAACCACCCATTAAGGACGGAAGGTGGTCTTACCCCCAACCAACTCTGGGTTTTGGGGAACATGTCCCATGGCGAAACTGAAGAATTGGAGGTACAGTATATCATGTGCAGTCTAGTCAAGTAGAATTTGTCATTTGCATTCATATGCACGGTATGTAGTTAGACAAAATGTTTCACCATGGACTCAAGTGGTGCTACATTTAAAATATATAAGACATTTGAGATGGGCTCTGTTATACCCTTGCTTGCCTGTTACATCGATCACAATTTGTTTTTGCTACTCATTTTGTTGTCTGTTTAAAATTATTCACAGAACCCAGAGTTGTTTGGAACGGACTGGGAGTCATTTGGTGCGGTCAGAAATGACTTTGGCGTGCATGTCCCAGAACATGAGAGCCCCCTGTCTCCAGCTACAATGGAAGCTGTGAGGTCTGTTATTAATCCCCTTGCAGCATCCCAATCATTTGGTAGGGACCTGTATATAGCAATGATGCAGATTGTGACAACAGAATTAGCAGTGGTTGAGTAAATCTTATGACAAATTGCTACAAATACCTTTAAATGCTGAATTTGACATCAGTCTGAGCAGTTGAGTAAAGAGCAATGCCCTTGTTTTTTTCTTTCTGTTTCCAACAACACACACACACACACACACACACACACACACACACACACACACACACACACACACACACACACACACACATATATATATACTATGTATATATATGCCTGCCCACAGTATGTACTGTTCTGAAACTTTTGCTGTGCAAGACATTTCATAAGTATTTTTCTGTTGTTTGTGCAAGACTATAATACCTAACTGTTCTCTACATCAAATGTGTAACTGGACTGATGCATAAACTGGCCATTTTCAATTAAAGCGTTTTGGAACATACAACTGTGTGTTTGTCTGTCTGCTTCCCAGGTCTGACTCTGATCTCTCCTTCTTTATGCCACTTTAGCTTGAGCTTTCCCCCAAGATTCCAAGACTGATTAGTCTAGTCCCCAGAGGGGTTCTCGTGCACCCCCATCACTTCTTAATGACTCCTCAATATGCCTGGTTAACAATGACATGTTACGTTAACATTGCAAAATGTCCCATGGGTGTTCTTTAGAGGTCATCTTAGAACCTGTGCAATTATGAAAAGTACAATTTGACAAATTTTACCTCCCACAATTTGAACCATACATGATCTAAAGGCAAATGAGACCACTTTTTCCATTTCCATATGGGAAATTGGTTGCAATGGGTAAGGATTTCGTAGCCTTTCAAGGCCATGCTGGTTCATGGACACTACAAACACCATAGTCCATTAGTTAACTAATGAACTTTTGAACCAGTCACAGTACAACACTGTCAATATGATTTGGGTATAAGGAACTGTGGGCTGATTTGCAAAACCAAGAGGATCATGTTTTTGAAGTAACTTTACAAGTTATGTGGTGAAACCTAGTAAAGGCACATGGTCTGGGTAAGATTACTTTGGTGGAGTTCTTAAACAAAAAATCCTGTTTGTTCAAAGGGATCTGAACAAGTGGTCCATTCTGCCAGCTCCATTCAAGTTTCATGTTTCTTTATTTGTCATGTGCATAGTCATGGACTTAGAACAAGCTGATAAATGAAATCCTGACTTCACCTCAACTGGGCCATCACCTATCATAATTCTGATATTGTATTGGTAAAATACGTTATGGAATAAAATTTCAGTTTAAGACAAATAAATATTCAGCTATAGATGTACCCCCATACTACCCCTACCCAGAAATATAATACGACCTTGTACTGCTAAAAGTAAATCACGGCTATAAAGTGCTGAGTGCATAGTGCAGTTCATGTGGGAGATACATGTCATGTCTTGATTCAGGAATCAGGAGTGTAACAGCTTGTGGATAAAAACCTCTCTTGTCTTTCTGTGCCACACATGATGCATGCTGAATCGTTTGCCTGATTTCATCAGCTTAAATAGGCTGTTGCCAGAGTGGGAGGAGCCTTTCTGTCACCTGTTGCCATACTCTTAAAATCTTAAAATGACTGGAAAGGCACCAAACTTCCTCAGCTGCCTTAGATGGTACAGTTGCTGATTAGCCTTCTTGCCCGTATGTGTACGTGAGCAGACCAAGTAAGGTCGTCAGGAATGGCTCACACTTTCTACTGGGGCTCTGTAAATGGCAAGAGGGGATAGGTCCGTACACAACAAGCTCCATTGTGCCAGCCTGTCTACCTCCTCCCTGTAGCCAGTCTCGTTATTGTTGGAGATGGACCCTAGCACTACTGTATCATCCACAAATGTTATGATGGAGTTGGAGCTGCGCATAGCTCCTGCTCAGGCCCAGGTCAGTCAGCTTGTAGAAGAGTCTTGAGGGGGATATTGAACAGCAGTCTCATGTTGATAGCAGTAATTTTACGGTTAAAATTATTAATAATTGAATTGCCATGTGACCCTTCTTGGTTTAAAACAAAGACACCCTCCCCTCCCCCAATCAAATGCTAATGTGGTGGTTCAAGGCCTATCAGTTACACAGGACAAAGGATGTTACCTTGATATAATGTATCCATGTGTCATGAAATGTAAATGTATTCATGTTTGGTATCATTCTGATAGTCTCAGTACAAGGATTGTAATGCTTTGATTGTGAGAATGTTTGAAACATTCTATAAGTGATATTTCTGATATATATGATGCCTCTCCTCATGCTATTCTGATAAGAATGAATAGGTGTGAAGTGGGTGTGAGTAGGTGTGTCTGATGCCAAGTGGAGAGCCAACCAAGTGGGCTTGTTTTTGGCGCCATTTTCTTCTTTGTTTAAAGCATTTAAAGTAACTAAACTGCAATGTTTGTGAGACTTAGACTGGGACTTAGACTAAGACTAGAAGGATGTAGAACGGAAGAGAGGAGAAGTTGGCTACAGGCCAACCTAGACCTTTCAGGCCTGGGCTAGGCCTACATAGACCATAGACCTTTTTTGTACCCTCTCTGCTTGTAACAGAATAAACTTGATTCCTGAGTTTTTCCTGAAGTTCGCCAGTCTAAGATTAATATTAAGTAATTATTCACCACAATTACTTTCAATGTAGTCCAGGATAGTGGTGGTGAAAATAAACATTCTGCCCTGTGTGAATTTCTTAAGTGAAATGATTCCCCTACCTCAATCAGTAAAATACTGGAAGAGACTCGACTCTTCTGTTTGGCAGTATCTTGGAACAAACAACCTAGACCAAAAATCACAGACTTTACAATGCACTACCAATAATGGAGGATTAGCACTTCCCTATTTAGAAATGTATCATTTGACCTTTCAGTTAGGTGTTCTTAAGTTGTTAGTAGAGTGGATCTACTGTCCCATGGAGGGAAATAGAACAGCAACTTATTGGTCCCATGACACTAAAGGACTTCGCCTTTACAGGTGTCTGCCTGAGGAAAAGTTTGTAAACCTAGGGTTCTATAATTACGATAATAATAATATATAATCTTATAAGGGACAGGTAGAAGAACACCTGGGATATACTAATAGATGGCACACCTTTTATGGCATAATGCACATTTATTGTCTGGTAATAAGCCCTTTGTGTGCAGAAAGTGAGTTGTTAACCTTTAAGGAGCTCAGTCCTAATTTTGATATTCCTAGCACATCTTGTCATGGAATATTCTGGGGAAAGGTCCTGAAGCCCACCCGGTTAGGTGTTTTTTTCCCTTTGGGAAGATTTGTGTCCATAGTTTACACAAGGTTGATGCGGGCAGCTGCAGGTGATAGGTCATAGGATATATTGGACCCCTCAGAATCCTTAGTGGACTTTTTGTGAACCTGAACAGACACTTTCTTACACATGGTCTGAAAATGTGAAGAAGTGCATGCATTTTTGCATAAAATAGCAGCAACTATAAATCAATTGTTCCCATTATCAGATTGTAAAATTATGTGCTCTAAATTAGAACTGATTGAAATGCTGAGGAAAATTTGCTTTCTGTAGTGGCTCTATATAACTCAGTTTGAATATGGGAAGATGTATTAAGTTTCCTCAGCGGCCTCAAGAAAAACAATGAATGTACATCTTTTATAATGTATGTGCACTAGAATGTAGCTTAAGTATTTTTAATGTAGCCAAATACTGTATATGTGACCTGTCCCAAATCCTTCTGCACAGGACTGTTTAAGTGTTGCACCAATGGTAGTGTCGTCTCACTGTATATTGTGTATTGCTGAAATGACAAAACCCACTTGACCATTCCCTGGCACGTTTCATGATGGTGGTTTGGGTCCCATTTCAGATCCCTACTTCTTGTTGTGCCCAGGAACTTCAGTGTCCACAGTTCCAACTGCTTTGAAGTTGATGAGTGGTGGGGTGTAGAGTTTGATCTCTTTATAAGTCAAAAAAATATTTCCATGTGTTAATGTTGATATTTAGGTTACTCACTGTGCCCCATGCTGCCCACCCTGACCCATCCTTAGTCAGGTTTTGGCTTCTCAGTTATGGCCTCATGTACAGTAGCACCATTGTAGCATCCCACTCCAAAGTTGACCCATAACTGTAGGTCTAATGAGTCATAGCAGGGTGGATAACCCTGCCACTCACCATGGATGGTGAAAACAATGTTTTGCCTCCCTCTATGGCTGTGTTTAGACTGCAGGCAAATCTGATTCCTTCTCATATCCGATTTTTAGGGCTGACTGAAATCGGATATGGCTCTGTTCAGACTGGGCCACATGTCTAATGATGGTGTTTTTTTTGTTTATTATCTATGAAGGAAATAAAGGAAAGGAAAGCCTTCACAGTGATCTTTACTTGAATCTGTACAGTGATCACAGTAGAGCTGAACAGTGACAGTTGATCTGAACAAACACGCACATAAAACAAATTCAAATACATAACATTTGAAAAAAAGTTACAACATGAACATTATGGATTTGCTCTACATATAGTCGTGAACTTTCCTCCCCCTCACCACACATGCACAATCAAGCTCGGTCAAAGGAGCCTCCGTGGGTTAAGGCCATCTCCATTATATTTCTGAACTGCTGAATTGTGCTCATGTGCAATACAGGAAGAGTCACCGTGCGACTGCAGGCACTCACTGTCGGAAAACAAATTGCGTGTCCATCACAATCATGCTTGAATTGTATAGACACATCGAAGTCCCTCTTCTCGCTGGGTAAGACCGGCTTGTGTGCCTGTCCTGTCAGCCACTGCATCACTTTTGGAACAGTCAGTTGGCCATCATCTAATGAAAAAGTGTGTTAGTGTGAACTTGAACCAGTAAGCACCACAATTATTGCTGACTTTTATAAAAAAAAAGAAGAAAAAAAAAACCACACACAACACATAAAAGTGTTCCTTAAAATAGTAGCAGTTCAAAACATACCACAATCCTCGATCTCTTGGAGGAAATCTTGGAGATTGTTCATAACAGCGACCTCCCGACTATCTTATAGAGCCTTGGTCACTGTAGACTGGTCGGCAGATTTCCAGAAGAAAGGCTGCATCCACCTACACCACACCACACACACACACACAAAGGCAAAAGGTGTTAACCTACAATTTTGCAAACCAGAGCAGACACACCAGCAGATTCCAGTTAAGACCCCCCATGGAAGACATATTTCTAAACACATTGTCAATAGCAAAAATGATTGACGCTGACCTCCCTGAGAATAGGCTACTGTGACTATTCTAAATAAATGCACTTGCTATGCGAATGTAGTCAGATTGTGAATTAGTAAAATAGTTTACCTTGTCCTCCACTGTATTTTTTTTACATACAGATCATAAAAAATATTAATAACAGTAGTAATGTTCAGATATGCAACAGATTCTTATTGGAATAAAATTACAGTAAAACAAATGGGAATGACTTCAGTTTATTCAATTAATTATTAGCTTTTAAATTTTCCTCTAACTTGCTGCGGTGTTAGAAAACTGTTAGAAACACAGGCCTACACCACACCACAAAAAGGAAAACCTTTTTTTCAATACCTCATCATCTTCTGTTGGGACAAAAAGAGGCTGACACAGGTCTGCATGGGCCTGCAACACTTTCTTCATGTTATAGAGCTCCATGCCTTTTCTCAATTGGTCCAGCATTGGAACCACGCGTGTTGTAGCGTGGAGGACAATAGCCCTGAAAACAAGTAACATTCCATCATTGGTATTGTATAAAGGATTATTCTTCTTCTTCTTCTTATTATTATTAATAATAATAAAAATAACAGGATGCTGAAGACAATGTATTGGGATACACACAATAGGATACATTATTGCATGTGTTTCAGATGTGCAAAGCATTTCAAAAACATGTGTTAAAATAAATAAATAAATGTAAGACCCAAGACAAAAATATGGGTTTCTTTAAGACTCCACGAGAAAGATTTCATTTGCCAGTTTTTAAATTTAAAAAATACCTGACGATGGCATCTTTGTTGACACATGAAATTTTCCCAGTAAAGCCACAGTTAACAATGCTGTCGATGAGAGTATGAATGCTGTCATCAGTTGCACTGTTGACCTGAAAGAACAGAAGTTTTGTTTTGAAGAGAACCTCCAATTTCATTTCCCGCTATAGACATCCTCCATTAATCATTTATATTATAGGACCATGATTTACATGACCAAGCTCAGAAATGTTATGTTTTTACATTAAATGTAGCAAAGTATTGTATTTTGTATTTGTATTGTATTTTAACCAGTTAGCCATTTAATAGTGATAGTTTTGCCTTTAGCATTATGGATGCTTCAAATAGATAGAGATAATTTATTAATCCCGCAGGAAATTAAGGAAATACATTAATCCTCACTGCATACACTAGGAAATCAGTTCTCAGTTTTAAACAGAACCGAACAATATGCTCCCTATGGTTCCATACACCAGACAGGAATCACAGTACATCATGAAAATATTAAACACAGAAACCTGATCATGCAGAAAGCCTTCGCATTTAAGAAACTTGCTAACCTCCGTGATGAGCTGCACTAACTCTGGGTCTGTGACGTCACTCACAGAAACGTGCATACTGTCAGAGTCTGTCTGTGTGGTTAGGTACTTGTAGCACCATTCGCGCATGAAATTCGGGGGAGGTCCACCTTGGGCCACACTCGCAACCATCATTTCTCCAGCGGTCCTACATATACACAAAATCAAAAAAAAAAAAAGTGCACACAAACACAGCATCACAGCATAGCTTTGCCTTTCTGCAAATATTTCAGGCTCTCTTTTCATCATGGATCTTGCTGGCTTCAGTAAGATACATTTAAGACCTTTTAGGATTCTGTTTGTGATTTCCGATTTACCTGAAGTGGTTCTGGTCAAGGCTACTAAGGCAGTAGAGAGGATTTTTACCCTTCTTGTCAGCTCCGCCAACAAAAAGCTTGTTTTCAATTTCAGCAATCATCTCTGAAAAGCAAAGAATTTGCAAAAACTGCAAAAGCACCATTTTAAAGCTGCATGTCGCTGAATGTGTGTTAGTGTGATAAACAAGTGCTGTGTTGTTCCATCATCTCTTACATAGTGCTTTCCAATAGGTTACCTGTGAAATTCCTTGCTGAGGGCGCCCGTATCAATGCCATCTTCTCCAAAAAAGGAGACGATGTTTTGGAGAGGATCTTTTTTGCCTCTGCCACTGCATCATCGCGCGCGTGTAAAGGTCATCTCTCGATACTACTATAGAAAAGGTACCGCCATCATCCACCTGAAGAGTCACCCACTCCAAAATCTCCTCCAAACTTCAAATTAAACACAAAAAAGAGCATGCATCATTTTTGTCTAAGTGTAAAGTCCCATTGTCATTGCAGCACACCACAGCACACCGTGCACACAACGAAATTCTTCTCTGCTTTTAACCCATCACACATGTGAGCAGGGGGCAGCCATTACAGCACACAGGGAGCAGTGCTTATGGACGGTACCAAGCTCAGGGTACCCCAGTTATGGGGGTGGCAGTGTGTCGAGAATCGAACCTGTGACCTTGGGGCTACAAGTCCGACTCCCTAACTGCTTGCCCACGACTGCATACAGAAGCCAAATAAATGAGGACCCAGGTGTAACAAACACTACAAGAGTGATGTGAAAGTAAATGTACAAAAACAGACAAACCACTTTCTTTGTAGTGTTAACTTTTCTGGTCTGAGTGTAAGCAGAAGAAAGGCTTTACCTTTGAAAGGAATTAAGGCTGAGGGCTGAGGTCTTCCTGTTCCCTTCGTGGGCTGCACTTCTACAAACACAAATGTTGTAAAATAAACAAAGCAGTTGAGTTGTAAAAAATAGCTCTTAACACCTTCACACATTTCACCATTTTCTTAACCAGGCTAGCGCCACCCAGTGCTTCCAGTCAATTACATTTACTTCCATCATATAGTCAGGAAACTAGCGAATCAGCTGTGTTTGCTTTGTCTCAAAATGGGCCAATCTGAACAGAGAATTCAAATAATTCATTACAGTGCGTAACATATGTCAATGCCAAACAGTAGCGATTGGTGTCAAGCAGAAAGTATCAGCCCTCCCTGAAGCGAACGAATCCAAATGGATAGATTTCAGACACTATGAACAAAGTGAAATAAGATGCTGATGCATCAGGCTACTATTTTCTATGCAAGTACCTTAATCCACAACCTGAGGCATGGGCCTCAATGACATTAATGTTGAAGTCTTTCCGACAAACAGGACATTCTGCAGTCTAAAGATAAAAAATAAATCAAATCAATGTATGTTGAATTTAATTACACAATTTCAGTATACAAATAAACAGAAATCTCACCTTTTCTGGACTAAGGTCATGCTCGTAACTTTCCTAGGTATGGGAAAACACAACATTATTCAACAGGGTCTATATTCATTACAGCTAATAATGCACAAGGCCCGACAGGCCAGAGACTTGATGTACAACCTCTGAAGAACTGCACAGATCAATGCTGTCTTTGCAGCTTTCAATGTGGCTCGGCAGAGCTTGTAAGGGAATCATAACCCCGCAGTTTGCACATGGGGACTTTGGCATATTGTGAAACTCTCTTGCATCAGGAGGTAGCGGTGTCCTGTCTATCTGCTCCTGTAAGGGAGCTATAAACAGTGTGTACTTTCCATTCCCAGTGACTGATTTAATTTGCTGACCAGTGTATCCCTCAGAGTCAGGAGGTATTACAACCAACTTCCGCTGCCCACCTCCACCTGGAAAATAGTAAAACACCTACTGTTATTGTTGCCCTTGAGCCAGATTCCCAAATTTGGTCAATGGGTACCACTGAAGGTATATTAACATTAAAGGAGAAATATGGTGTGAATCAATCATAATCCAGTCATTTGAGGCCACAGGGTTTGTTATTGTCTGCTGGGGAAAACAGAAAATGTGATAGAATGTGATAAGTAACAAACCAGCTATCATTTACCAACTGGGGCATAACAAAATGAAACCAAAAGTGAATCTGTGCCTCATTCAGTTTCAGATTCACACCATATTTCTCCTTGAAAAGCAAAATAGATTTCAGGGCCGTTTGAATTCAACCATCAAAATGTGAAGCTCTAAGGAGCATCAGCTAGAAGACCTGAATTTCAGAATTCCGGGGGGAGGCAAGCAGAGGAACCAGAAGAACCCAAAAATTTTACAAATAAACTGATAAGTTAATTGAATGGGGCATTGCAAAACGAGAGTGAAAGTTACTACGCCACATTCATTTCATGTTAGTTGCTGGCTCAGTATTTGGTCAATGCTATATCAAATATTCTTGTTCTCTGTCCAACTGACAGTAATTGGTGACCTAACGGGGCTCTTGAATGAGTCACACTAAACTTCTCCTTTAAATACAGAAAATGCAATGATCATCTGAATGTTGGCCTGTACTGTAAGAGTAAACAGTAGGATAACTAGCTCACATTTGTATCCACAGCCCACAGTTATACTGAGTGTAAGGAAGCAGTCCTTACCTGTGGATTTGTGCAACATCCAGCCCCCAGATATAGTGCCTAGCTTTGGGTAGGCTTCAAGCAGTAAGTCTGTCAACTAGCATAACACATTTCACCACATGGTTACAACTTTTAGATTTACACATTTCATCATACAATTGTTCATTTCTGAGCAATGCATAAATTACAGTATAAACACAACGACAACTAGAAAAGTAGGCCTCTGCCAAGGCAATGTAGGGTGACAGTGTTGGTGGAGGTAAACAGTACTGTAGCAACCAAAGTAACAAAACACTAGGGATACCTCTGTGTGGGTAGTGCTTTCTGTCAATGCGAGAGATCGCTTGCCCAGCCCGGCCAACATGAGCTGGAGCTCCTCCTCCCCCGTAGGAGTCTTGCAGTGCTGCTCATCCATTAGGAAAAACTTCACAGTGAAGCTCTTCTGTGGGCGAGCATAGGGGGTGAATCTTTTTTTCCCCCTCACCTCCTTCCTAAAGAGCCCAGGAAAAGACCTGAAAATACAAATGTTTGTTTACTCATAGGCAACACACAAACTTTTAATTTGTTGACTGGTTGAGGAGAGATGTGATGCACTGCACTACTAGTCAAAAACAATGAAATGAGTTATACACTAAAGCCCAAAGTTTAGGATAACTTAGAAAAGTTCTTGTTTTTGCTGGATGAACATTGATGAAATTATTGAAGATAGAAAACATGAGCAAATTAACAAGGCATGCAATCATTGTTACTAGAAATAAAATTAGTGCTTTTGTTTGAAATGATGAATGTGTTCTTGAAACATTACTTACATTTGTTTTAATTTCCACCCCTGCTATAATGTATGCATTCTTTCATAGCACTACAGCCAAGACACATACCTGGCCATTTCCTGCTGCACAGAAGGGCGGGGAACAGCCTGTCTCTGGCCCTGTACAGGTGGCTGTCTCTGGCCCTGTACAGGTGGCTGGCTCTGGCCCTGTACAGGTGGCTGGCTCTGGCCCTGTACAGGTGGCTGGCTCTGGCCCTGTACAGGTGGCTGGCTCTGGCCCTGTACAGGTGGCTGGCTCTGGCCCTCACCTTGCCTGACTCTACTCAGTAATGTGAGCAGGTTTTGTGCCGTGGTCATAATGTTGTTTAACTGGACCAAGCACAAGATATCAATGATGTTATTCCCCTAAAATTAACAGAAGGGCAGCCATGGCCCACTGGGTAGGGTGTTGGTCTTGTAACTGACCAGTGGACCATGGCTGAAGTGCCCTTGAGCAAGGCATCTAACCCCTCACTGCTCCCCAGGCACAAATATAAGCAGGGAGCCATTTAAGCTAGTATTAGGCTCACACAAACCTTGAAATTAGGAGGGTATAGGCCTAATTGAGGAGTTAGGCAATTCGCCTAGACCTTTGCTATCTTCACTTGAACTATTTTGGAAGATTTAGATAACAAAGGAGACATCAGCAGAGTACAGCATGAAATGAAAGTGACAAACTTTCGTGATATGAGTCAATATTCAATGTGCTCTAGGCCAGAATATAATTCTGTTTGCCGTTTTTTTCAATACCAAGAACGCTATGAAGACTCGTATACTTGGGAGTTCAAACTTGAAAAGTTGACTACAGGAGAACAAACTTCCAAGAACGCGAGGACACAGCCTGCTGAATCTGCAGTTTGAGACAGTTGCTTTCTTGTCTACTTGACATCAGCAGCTCCGGTTAGCATTAGGGCAGAAGCAGACTACACCTGCTGCAAATAGATGCTCTTACCTCGGCTCGGAACAGTAGTTCCGTCGGTAGTGGGCTGCTAATTTGGGTGGTGGTTGATGGGTACACCGTAAATCGCCAGATGTATTTTCTGGTTGTTTCAGATTGAACAGACAACAATTCTCATCTCGTTTTGCAAAAATGCAAACTTATGAATCAAATCAGTACTTGGGCTGTGTTTTATAACGTTTTATGACGTTTCACAAGTCCATGAGAACACAAGTAACATACAGTACAGACGGAGAAACGGTTCTACCCACCACAATCATAGCCACCACCACCAAGACAGGCTAAGTCAAAAGCTAGCTGCTACCTCACGCTGCTAAAGGACTCAAATGTCGGCTGATAACATTAATGCAGCCAAGTGCAAAATGCAAACAAAACAAAAAACAAAAAAACGTCGTCTTTAACTTCTACCATGAATAAAAAGGTAAATTTGACTACCGACAACCTTAATCGCGAGCTACAACCAAACAACCTTGTTGTGTGCGTTTTTAAGGGCTTCATAAAACAGTAACAGTTAATCCCAAAGTACCGTTTCGGTGTCAGCATCAGCATCACACTGTTTAACAAGTTAAGTTAGAGCAAAACAGTGTAGAAATGTTATGTGTTTAAGCTTACCTGGTTTCCTTGGTCCGCCATGGTTCAACATACACCTAGGCCGTCACCGATCTTGCCTCTTCCACAGACCCTCTAGCTTTTGGCGCAAAAGACAGGCCCAGCTTTTATATTGCTCTGGCCCAGCCCGGTTATCCTCAGCGCATGCGCAGTCTTGATCTCGATCTATGTTTCTTTTCTCAACAAGTAATGCCTGTGAATGCGGTGATGACGTATTTTGACAGTTTGAGTCACTTGTGCGAAGTCGTACTCGTACCAAAGAAAGCCTAACTGTAAAGATTGATTTCGTACTTGTAATTTTGAATTCGTATTTTTTTTCCATCCGTATTCTGATGGATAAAATACACACAATATGTTTTATGCACGACTGGACTCATTCGAGAATTCACAAATATTTATTTTATGCACAACTACAGACAAATACGCACGTGTATCAAATCTATGGACACGAATATTTTGACAGCTATCCCACTCCATATTTTACACCATTTACGAGGGTCAAAGTAGCTCCACACTTCATTGGTAGACTTCCGAGGGCCCTGACATTTAAAACGAGACATTGAGAACTTTGAAAAAGCACTGGTAGTTTATTTATAAGACGATTTATACAGACCATAGACATAATATACATAGACGCCGCATTGGCTGCTGGAAACAAGAAATGCGGCCGCCATCTTGGACCGGTCATACTCCTCGTTGCGTTGCAGCAGAAGACAGAAGATGACAGCACTGTGCAGCATGTTCCTTCTCAAATCGGCGGACCATACTCGGGGGATTTACTTTTCACAAGTAAGATTTAACATAACCGTACTATTGGTTGTATTTTGTGAATAGAATATTACCAGAGAGCTGAGAAGGAGCAATCTTTGATATTACTGTATGAAAATCGTAGCCATCTAGCTAGGCTATGTTTACTCGGTGTTCACCCAGCTATGAACTGAGACTTGATAAGTCATATTCCATAACACTGACTTAGATTACAACTGACACAAGAAGGCTATTGTAGAAATAAATCATACTAGATTTGGCCGGCGAATTTTACACAAGTGGCACAGACTAGCCTATTGGGCAATCGCTAGCTGCTACTTGTAGCCTAAGTGTGTTGGTGGTAGCCTCACTATTTCCTGAATAAAGTAACTTTTCAATAGCTCAACTTCTTTATTTATCAAGTAGCTTAGCCAGACAAGCTACACTGTTCTTGTCATGTGAAATTAGCACAATTTAAAGTAGCTTCCTATGTAGTGAACTAGCCTACTGCCGTGTTTGTGTTAGGCTACTAATACATTTGACTGGGTGGTAGTTTTGTGTAGTGTTTTATTCATGGCAGAGTAACTGATAGTTTAGCTCACTAACATTTCGAAGTAGCTTGCCCAACACTGTATTATTCACATGTCATTTACCCTAACAAGAATAAGATGCCTCTCAAATTCCTTTTCATTCATTTATTTATTATTTTGTATCTCTCCAGAACAACTGCCTTGTTCAAGAAGACTGAATGAACTGAACGGTCTCCTCACACCCCTGGAACTGAGGAAGGTGCAGCTCTTCATTGCAGTACTGCAGGGCATCTGCTACACTGTGACTGAATGTTTGATTTATGAGCTCCACCTTCATCACCTGCATTCGCCACTCCCATGTGTCCCATTTTCCCATCGTCTGGTTGACTCAGTCCTCTTTTATGGAGTTTACCCAGTTTACTATGCCATCTTATTTGCCCACCTGCTGTCTGAAGCACTTTTGTTCTCAGCCAAAGTGTACCCAAGCAATTTTAGCAAGGTGGGAACATACAAAATGACATGCACCAGTTGTCGAAATCATAGAACCAACTTCATCACGGTAACTCTGTCTCACTGAGCCTGTGAAGACACTCCCCGGTTCTTTACTGATTGCAATGAACGGGTTGATCTTAGCAGTTTCTAAAATGTTTCTTAATTCCTTTTTATTTAATCTCTTCATTGGGGCTGGAACCTTTCTGTGAACTGTAAATAACAGATGCTGTTGATGAACCCATTGACACTGTACAAGTGACAAGTCACCTTTTTGTCTTGAATTGATGAACTGTTACACTTACTATGCCAAACCAATGTCTGTTTTTTAAGGATCAGAAACAAACCTACAAACTTGCACTTTACAATATTTATGGAACTTGTCTAACAAATGCTGTTGATATTGAACCCAGTTACTCCATTTCCTTTATGCCACACCAATGTCTGTTCATCACTTTATTTTTGATGGCACTGAACTGAAAATGTTAATGGATTTTTTTCTGTAAATTTAACTCATTAAAACTTGTATCAAACCAGTTTTTGTCTATGCTGTCAAAAGTGGATTAGTTATGTTCCCAGTTTTTATATTGGATGTCATCACTTTATAATATATCATATATCAGAATATTCTATTACTGTTAAGCCCACTATGAATATTAAAATACACACAACCATGTTTCCTGTATCATACAGCTTTTCTACTGGGAGGTTTACAACTTATTCTGAGTCAATTTACCCAAGTTTGTCACTAAACCACATAGGCCTACTTGGAATACCCCTCAGATGTCTGAATGGCACTGATCTCACTTAAATGTTTATGGAACCTTTCTGTGGATGACCGGTCCAAGATGGCGGCTCCAAATCTCGTCAGCGCTAGTAAGGAGTAGCGGTCGATGCGGCGTCTATGTATATTATGTCTATGGCATCGACCGCTACTCCTTACTAGCGCTGACGAGATTTGGAGCCGCCATCTTGGACCGGTCATCCACTCCACTCAGTGTAATCTGTTTGGCCGGTGAGATGAGCTGTCAGCGCACTTAATTAATCATATCTCACTGAATACCGAACAGATTCTCACGCGGTTTTTTTTGCTGCAAAGGTCATACATGTAGCTATGATACAGGACACATGATTTAGCGTATTTTAATATTCATAGTGGGTTTAACAGTAATAGAATATTCTGATATATGATATAAAGTGACCTGACGTCCGATATTAAAACTGGGAACATAATCCATGTTTGACAGCATAGAAAAAACTAGTTTGATACAAGTTTAATGAGTTAAATATAGTTCACAGTTGACAGAAAAGTTCCATCAACAGCATTATTCACAGTCCACAGAAAGGTTCTATAAACATTTAAGTGAGATCAGTGCCATTCAGACATCTGAGGGGTATTCCAAGTAGGCCTATGTGGTTTAGTGACAAACTTGGGTAAATTGACTCAGAATAAGTTGTAAACCTCCCAGTAGAAAAGCTGTATGATACAGGAAACATGGTTGTGTGTATTTTAATATTCATAGTGGGCTTAACAGTAATAGAATATTCTGATATATGATATATTATAAAGTGATGACATCCAATATAAAAACTGGGAACATAACTAATCCACTTTTGACAGCATAGACAAAAACTGGTTTGATACAAGTTTTAATGAGTTAAATTTACAGAAAAAAATCCATTAACATTTTCAGTTCAGTGCCATCAAAAATAAAGTGATGAACAGACATTGGTGTGGCATAAAGGAAATGGAGTAACTGGGTTCAATATCAACAGCATTTGTTAGACAAGTTCCATAAATATTGTAAAGTGCAAGTTTGTAGGTTTGTTTCTGATCCTTAAAAAACAGACATTGGTTTGGCATAGTAAGTGTAACAGTTCATCAATTCAAGACAAAAAGGTGACTTGTCACTTGTACAGTGTCAATGGGTTCATCAACAGCATCTGTTATTTACAGTTCACAGAAAGGTTCCAGCCCCAATGAAGAGATTAAATAAAAAGGAATTAAGAAACATTTTAGAAACTGCTAAAATCAACCCGTTCATTGCAATCAGTAAAGAACCGGGGAGTGTCTTCACAGGCTCAGTGAGACAGAGTTACCGTCATGCAGTTGGTTCTATGATTTCGACAACTGGTGCATGTCATTTTGTATGTTCCCACCTTGCTAAAATTGCTTGGGTACACTTTGGCTGAGAACAAAAGTGCTTCAGACAGCAGGTGGGCAAATAAGATGGCATAGTAAACTGGGTAAACTCCATAAAAGAGGACTGAGTCAACCAGACGATGGGAAAATGGGACACATGGGAGTGGCGAATGCAGGTGATGAAGGTGGAGCTCATAAATCAAACATTCAGTCACAGTGTAGCAGATGCCCTGCAGTACTGCAATGAAGAGCTGCACCTTCCTCAGTTCCAGGGGTGTGAGGAGACCGTTCAGTTCATTCAGTCTTCTTGAACAAGGCAGTTGTTCTGGAGAGATACAAAATAATAAATAAATGAATGAAAAGGAATTTGAGAGGCATCTTATTCTTGTTAGGGTAAATGACATGTGAATAATACAGTGTTGGGCAAGCTACTTCGAAATGTTAGTGAGCTAAACTATCAGTTACTCTGCCATGAATAAAACACTACACAAAACTACCACCCAGTCAAATGTATTAGTAGCCTAACACAAACACGGCAGTAGGCTAGTTCACTACATAGGAAGCTACTTTAAATTGTGCTAATTTCACATGACAAGAACAGTGTAGCTTGTCTGGCTAAGCTACTTGATAAATAAAGAAGTTGAGCTATTGAAAAGTTACTTTATTCAGGAAATAGTGAGGCTACCACCAACACACTTAGGCTACAAGTAGCAGCTAGCGATTGCCCAATAGGCTAGTCTGTGCCACTTGTGTAAAATTCGCCGGCCAAATCTAGTATGATTTATTTCTACAATAGCCTTCTTGTGTCAGTTGTAATCTAAGTCAGTGTTATGGAATATGACTTATCAAGTCTCAGTTCATAGCTGGGTGAACACCGAGTAAACATAGCCTAGCTAGATGGCTACGATTTTCATACAGTAATATCAAAGATTGCGCCTTCTCAGCTCTCTGGTAATATTCTATTCACAAAATACAACCAATAGTACGGTTATGTTAAATCTTACTTGTGAAAAGTAAATCCCCCGAGTATGGTCCGCCGATTTGAGAAGGAACATGCTGCACAGTGCTGTCATCTTCTGTCTTCTGCTGCAACGCAACGAGGAGTATGACCGGTCCAAGATGGCGGCCGCATTTCTTGTTTCCAGCAGCCAATGCGGCGTCTATGTATATTATGTCTATGGTCGATGCGGCGTCTATGTATATTATGTCTATGATACAGACAGTACCATAGACATAATATACATAGACGCCGCATTGGCTGCTGGAAACGAGAAATGCGGCCGCCATCTTGGACCGGTCATACTCCTCGTTGCGTTGCAGCAGAAGACACAAGATGCCAGTACTGTGCAGCATGTTCCTGCTCAAATCGACGAACCATCGCAAACAGGGCTCGGGGGATTTACTTTTCTCAAGTAAGATTTAACATTACCGTACTAATGGTTGTATTTTGTGAATAGAATATTACCAGAGAGTTGAGAAGGAGCAAGGATCTTTGATATTACTGTATGAGAATCGTAGCCAGCTAGCTAGGCTGTTTACTCGGTGTTCACCTGGCTATGAACTGAGACTTAATAAGTCATATTCCATAACACTGACTTAGATTACAACTGACACAAAAAGGCTATTGTAGAAATAAATCATACTAGATTTGGCTGGCGAATTTTACACAAGTGGCACAGACTGTAGCCTATATTATTGGGCAATCGCTAGCTGCTACTTGTAGCCTAAGCGTGTTGGTAGCTTCACTATTTTCTGAATAAAGTAACTTTTCAATAGCTTAACTTCTTTATTTATCAAGTGGCTTAGCCACACAAGCTACACTTTTCTTGTCATGTGTAATTGGCACAATTTAAAGTAGCTTCCTATGTAGAGAACTAGCCTACTGCTGTGTTTGTGTTAATAATACATTTGACTGGGTGGTAGTATTGTGTAGTGTTTTATTCATAGCAGAGTAACTGATAGTTTAGCTCACTACAATGTCTAAGTAGCTTGCCCAACACTGTATTATTCACATGTTATTTACCCTAACAAGAATAAGATGCCTCTCAAATTCCTTTATTCATTTTATTCATTTATTTATTTTATATCTCCCCAGAACAACTGCCTTGCTCAAGGAGACTGTGAATGAACTGAATAGTCTCCTCACATCCCTGGAACTGAGGAAGGTGCAGCTCTTCATTGCAGTATTGGAGGGCATCTGCTACACTGTGACTGAATATTTGATTTATGAGCTCCACCTTCATCACCTGCATTCACCACTCTGTGTCCCATTTCCCCATCGTCTGGTTGACTCGGTCCTCTTTTAGGGAGTTTACCCAGTTTCACTATGTACTGCTATCTTATTTGCCCACCTGCTGTCTGAAGCACTTTTTTCTTAGCCAAAGTGTACCCAAGCAATTTTAGCAAGGTGGGAACATATAAAATTACATGCACCAGTTATCGAAATCATAGAACCAACTGCATGACAGTAACCTCTGTCTCACTGAGCCTGTGAAGACACTCCCCGATTCTTTACTGATTGCAATGAACGGGGCTGATCTTAGCAGTTTCTAAAATGTTTCTTAATTCTTATTTATTTAATCTCTTCATTGGGGCTGAAAGCTTTCTGTGAACTGTAAATAACAGATGCTGTTGATGAACCCATTGACACTGTACAAGTGACAAGTCACCTTTTTGTCTTGAATTGATTAAGTTACACTTACTATGCCAAACCAATGTCTGTTTTTTAAGGATCAGAAACAAACCTACAAACTTGCACTTTACAATATTTATGGAACTTGTCTAACAAATGCTGTTGATATTGAACCCAGTTACTCCATTTCCTTTACTTATGCCACACCAATGTCTGTTCATCAAACTTTATTTTTGATGGCACTGAACTGAAAATGTTAATGGATTTTTTCTGTCAATTTAACCCATTAAAACTTGTATCAAACCAGTTTCTGTCTATGCTGTCAAACATGGATTAGTTATGTTCCCAGTGTTTATATTGGATGTCATCACTTTATAATATATCATATATGAGAATATTCTATTACTATTAAGCCCACTATGAATATTAAAATACACACAACCATGTTTCCTGTATACAGCTTTTCTACTGGAAGGTTTACAACTTATTCTGTCAATTTACCCAAGTTTGTCACTAAACCACATAGGCCTACTTGGAATACCCCTCAGATGTCTGAATGGCACTGATCTCACTTAAATGTTTATAGAACCTTTCCCACACAGCAGTAGACTCCTAGGCGGATCCGCCTTCAAGACGCCAAACCCGCGTGACTGTCGCATTCGTTTTGGTGCCGCACAGAGGATCAGCTCCGCCTCCAGGCGGCCCCGTAAATTCTACTGTCAAACAGCGGATCCTGAGTGGACCCATGTCGGATCCGCGGGCGCGGACGCGCATTTACTGTAACGGTTGAACATGACTGTACACCAAGAGCCAAGAAGAGTCATACTAGTGGATATTTTCTTTGCTGGGACACGGTTGCGCTGAACCCTCTCGAGTAAGTGATATTTATTAATATATTGCGACATTCACAATAGCTAAACATTGGCCTTTGTGGTTTTATAATCATCATGTTTATTAATTGTAATGACGTTGTTTGATATTAGGACTAACGTTAACGTTAGTGCAACCAGAGACGTTTGTCATTTTGTGCAACAGTTTGTGCAAAGTTAACGTTATTGTTAGCTGTGATGCTCATATGAGTCTGTAGCCTATCTGGTTTAAAATGGGATAGCAATTTCGGCAGAATATGTTATGGTAGTGTGATTTAAAAAACACACATTGTTATTTAACATTAGTCTGGTCTTGTCTGTTTTAATGTGTCGCTGTTGTCCATATAGTGCTACTATGCTAGCGGCATAAAGCTGCTAGCTAGCATGCTGCTAGGCGCAATTGCATAAGTTATTGCTAATGTCTATTAGTGCTATACATATATTGAAATCACGTTTGCGATGCAAACCTTGATTAAGGTGATATTGACACTGGTATTTCAGTCAATGAAGTCAGTGAAGCACTCTGCTATGATAGCTACCTACAACTTTAGCATGTTGACTCACTGATAATGGTTTAGCCCTAGCCTCTAGCTAGCTGTGCATTAACGTTTGCATTTTGCCAAGTTTGGTCTCATACGTAACTTTAGTGTCTATCTGCCATCTTTGTAATGAAAGCCTCGGCATTTTAATCACTGTTGAAGTCGGTTCAGACAACTATTGGCATCGGTTTGTGATTTATTATGCTAACGTAACTTAACTGTATGGAACTTGGTCCCCATCTTCTATTTTGTTTGTTCTGCAGCGTCAACTTTTATCGGCTGGATTCTAGCATCTAACGTTACGATTGCCTCTGTTGGGTTTGCTTGATCAAGTAAGATACTTTCTGGGTTGTTAAAATGTAATGTGAACACATTCCCGTAGCATTCCAAAATAGACCAGAGATGCTTGTACTATATGTATATTTGGAAATTTTGGGATTGCAATAACCATAATGATATCGTTATGTAACAGCCATCGTTTCGGGGACTCTGATGACAGTGAAGAGCCAGAAAATGGTGGCTGCATCTCTGAAGTACCTTCCAACTCGCCTGGTATATCAGTTGAAGCCTCAAGCCCAAGCCAATTGCACTGGCAAAGTAAGTAATAATCTCTTAACATTGAAATAACTAAATCATAATATTAATATTAGAGATATGGTTAACATTCTTAGTGCTAAAGACATTCCCCTCTCTTTGTATCTATTCCTCCAGCTCCACCATCTCGCCAAGTGCCAGGCAGCCGAGTCACTACCCCTCAACCTGGAGAAAACTGTTAAGGTAAAGACTGATCTCTGAAATAATATTGAATACAGTGGCCCCATCTATATTAACACAGCAGTAGTCACTCCATTACTTTCAAAATCTCAGCCAAATATTTTGTCAGTTAAAACATCTGCATTCATGCAATATTGCCTGAAAAGTTAATTCATTATTATCAGATTGTATTGAAACACATTGATTTCAATGTCAATCCATTCATGGAGTTGATATAGATAGTGCATACCAAAATATTGAAACATACAAATTCATGTCCAGCATGACCAGAGATTTGTTTTTGTTTGCCATTGTTTGGCCCTGTAGCTCTCAGCCTACCATGGTTAACAGATCACAACCATTTCTCTCCCTTAGCACCTCACCATGGGGCAGGACCGCAACACTCTTCACCACCTCAACTCCCTGCACCTGCATTTAACATACGGAGAGTTACTCAAGGTAGGGACTGATCTCTGAAATATTAGTGAATAGAAAGGCCCCATGTGTATTATCAGTCATGGTTAACAGATTTAATACAATTTTTTACAATTTTACAATTTAATACTACCATTTAATAAAAAAATGTTCCCCCTCTCGCACACCGCCCACCTCACTATGGGCCAGGAACGGCAGTCCCTCCTCAACTCCCTCCACCCCCACACCAGCCCTCAACGTGCAGCGAACAGAGGAGCTTTGTAAGTCATGTTTCTTTTTAAATTTAATCTCCTTAATACCTATCTCATATATTGTATTGTGTAAGCATACTTGGCTTTGGATGCTACATACCATAAACATAAACATATCTGTCTGTTTGATTACAGGTGCTGTGAGGAAAAACATGGTGACACGGTCTGCCACGGACACTGAGGTCACCAAACACGCAATCAGGTGTTTCAACCGGCGGTGGATCGGGCAACGAGGAGATGTGTTCCGCCTCCATCCACACAAATGGAGTAATAGGAGAAATAAGCATTAAACAATCTTTTTATTGAACTTCTTGTCATTCACCAGTTATTCATTTTCTGATATTTTAGCTGTGCATAGCGCAGTATTTCATTGAAGTTGTAGCCTATTAGATAAAATATTTCATGTCTGCACTGACCTAGGCCTATAAAGCACTAAATTAGGTTTTGACCACAAAATGAATGTAAAGTAGCCTAGGCAATGTAGGCTACTTAACAAAAACAGAATAGCTTATAACCTGTAACTTTCCATAAATGTCCATTTTATATTTCCATTGAGTAGTGATCACGTTTGTACAGTAAATTGATGTCTTGACTTAAACCTTTTCTGTTAGGTTTATTGACAGTATTGTTAAGTTAAAATACGAGGCAATGCAGATTAATCGTAGGCCTATATTGCTGTAGTAGCCTAGGCTAGGCCTAGTGATAGTTTTACTTTTATCCTATAGTTGCCTAGTTTTATCCTACAGCAAGAACAGAAGGAATTTTGAAAATGAGATAAACGGGTCCAAAACGGACCCGGGCCAGATGAGCCTTTGAGTCCGTTGCGGGTCCGCGGCGGATGTATGTATCAATTTGCGGATCCCAAACGGACCCGCCGCGGAGGTAAGGTTTTAATCGCGGATGCGGAGTGGATGCAGTGCGGAGCCACGGCGGGTCCGTGATCCGCCTTCGTAGCGGATCCGTTCCTGAGAGCATCTGGACTCCGATACGGGTCCGTTTCGCGGGTCCGTTCCGGAAGTCGTCATACCTCCGCGGCGGATCCGCCGCGGAGTCCTTTTGCTGTGTGGGTTCTGTGAATAATGCTGTTGATGGAACTTTTCTGTCAACTGTGAACTATATTTAACTCATTAAACTTGTATCAAACTAGTTTTGTCTATGCTGTCAAACATGGATTATGTCCCCAGTTTTGATATCGGATGTCAGGTCACTTTATATCATATATCAGAATATTCTATTACTGTTAAACCCACTATGAATATTAAAATACGCTAAATCATGTGTCCTATATCATAGCTACATGTATGACCTTTGCAGCAAAAAAAACCGAGTGAGAATCTGTTCGGTATTCAGTGAGATATGATTAATTAAGTGCGCTGACAGCTCATCTCACAGGCCAAACAGATTACACTGAGTGGAGTGGATGACCGGTCCAAGATGGCGGCTCCAAATCTGGTCAGCGCTAGTAAGGAGTAGCGGTCGATGCGGCGTCTATGTATATTATGTCTATGGACAGTACCTTCAGGAAGTTTACCGTTCGCCGCCATCTTGAATTTAGTCACGATAAGTCGAGCGACGAGTACGAATAAACAGGTATGATAAGGGATCAGATTCCAAAAATAATTCTGTGGAAATGCATGGATTCCAGTTGTGGAATCCATACATTCCCACACAGCAAAGGAGTCTGTGGCGGACCCGCCCTCAAGCCGCCAGATACACCGGACAGTCAACCTCCGATTTGGCTATGGGCACAGAACACAATCCCGACTCCGCCAGCGCGCCCTCAAACCGCGGCGGACCCCGTGCGAATGCGCATATCGAACGCGCCCTCTCAAGTCTGCTAACGGCTCTTTCCTCAGTTTTCTCGCTGATGGAGTGGAAGACGGCGGCGTCTGAAGGCTCACTGTAAGTATGCTCCTATATGCTTTCTTTTTTAAGTTACCTAGTCTATCCAGTGAAAATGTACTTCCATAACACAAGTTACTTACTTATCTAGCTTTGCTTGCTGATATAATCCGATTAGAAATTGCTATACCGTAACGTTAATGGCCAGCTTGATGGCTGTAGCTTCTAGTGCTAGCTCATATTAGCTGCCAAGTTACACACCAGCTAGTTTCTAGGTTGCGCACGCTAATTTAGCTCACCTTTCACAGGGCTAAATCCTGTCTAACTTGAGCTTTGTTAACGTTTCATAACTTAACTCAAAATTATGTTTAAAATGAGCTAAGCTAACTTCATGTGTTTGCCTGCGAACAACAAAGTTGGCTTGCGTGAGCTAGCGTTAGCTTGTTGGCTAACGATAATGTTAACAGGAAAATTAGTTTTTTTTCTTAGTGATTATGGACTCGGGCGCTGTCTTAAAGAAAACCTAGGCTACTTTGGATGTGTTTAAACATCATTTCATTCTGGTAGGGGGCTGATTTTACATTGGTTAACGTTACCTGTCTTGGATAACTTGAACGTTAGCAGCTGATAAGCTAATTAACGTTATAATGATATTCCCTGTCATAGCCCGATGTGAGTCGTGCATGCTCAGATGCAGGGTAGGAATTTCACGGCGGCCACGACGGCCATGGCCGTCGTAGCCCCTTGCGTTGGCCGTGAAGCCCCTTTGAAAATCATAGGTTTACAGGCCACGGTGGCCTTGGTGCCCCCTTCTTTCAATATTCTGCTTTGTGTCCTACTAATAGCGATTTTTATTTAGCCTGTGGCCTGTCAAAATAATCTTAGCATTCACAGCGCAAATTAATTTAGTCTTTTACGCAGTAGAGAAAGTGACAGCGCAAGAATGGGTGAATTTGGACGCACTTTCTTCTCAGTTGAACTACTCGCGAACTAGCCTATTCATCACACAGACATCACAAGTATCACATGAAAGAGCTTTTTCTCAGCTTTTAAACGATGTTAGCCGATAATTGCTGTGTTGAACGGTTCGCGAGAAAAGTAAATAATATAATTTAATTTAATAATACATTCTACTGAAGGTTTTGCGTCCATGATCTCCCTACCCATTAATCTCGGTAGAATACTTCACGAACCCTTCTTTTAACACATGACAAACCACATATCAGAATAAACAGCAGACCTTACCGAACACAAAAGTGTAAAGCAGTCCCCTGTACAGTTAGACGTTCCAGAGTAATCCAGTTTTGAATTTGCAGTAAATTTCGACATGCATGGATGTCTCCAAATTTGGGCTTTAAGTTTTACAATGTGTTTAAATTGTTCCACATGATTTCATAATGGGCCAAATACAAAATAAATGTTACAAATATCGCCTAGATATTGGTAAATCAGAGGACAACTGACTAAGAGTTTGTGAAAGTAGCCTTAATGATCACAAAATGCTAAGCATGCATCTAGGCTATTTGAGTTTCTTAAAGCTGAGCTGTGCTTAAATTTAAATTGTTCAATACATGATTTCATAGCAGGCCAAATATAAAATAAATTTTATATATAGCCTAGATATTTGTTTTTATTAGATGATCAGATGATTTACAGTTATATGTAATATGTCATGTTTCATGTTTTTGTAATGTTTCATACAATGATGCAGGTCTACTGCAGTGAATAGGCTAAATAAAACTTTGATAATTTTTATAGCCTACTACTGTATAGTTAACTTTGGCCTTGGTGCCCTGACATGTGGCCTTTGTGCCCCCCACCAAATATGCCCAACTGAAGGCCAAGTGGCCTTGCCCCCAGAATGGTGAAATTCCAAGCCTGCTCAGATGTGTTTGTTGGTTCCAAAAAGGGACTTTTTGAACTTTGTTGACAATATTTATACTTAAAACAAACTGCTTCGGGATTAGTGCCCTTATATTTTGTAAAAGTTAGCGAGAAGTCGGCTAACTGGCATACTATGGGCTCTGCTATGTGGCTGCACAAAATAAACAGGGAAAGATTTTTGATCAGCCGATATAAAAAGTCCGTTTTTGCAGACGTTTCCTGGTTCCAAAACCGGGCTTTTGCTAACTTTTATCTAATATAAGGCCACAAATCCCGAAGCTATTTGTTTTATGTAGACATACCGCCGTCAACAAGTTCATTGAATGATGATGAATGTTTCTTGGAGTAAGATTTAATGAGAAGGGGCAGTATTTGACTTTTGCCTCTTATAACTACTTTTTCACATCTTTACATGCTTCATTGTGGAGCGGAGGTCTTTCTACCGGTCAAGTATCATTGCCTTGTCACAGACCAGACGATTTTCAACGGAACTATGAGCTAAAATGATCAGAATCACACTCTGTGGATCCCGATATAAAGCTAATTTTTTAATGGAGTGTAAGATTGGTAATGTTAAATATTTGGCAGTTTCTTTCTGATGATAAAAGTAATGTATATTTATGTTCTACATCTGTGTTACAGGTCATTCACCAGTGGCTCCAGTCTGGTTTGGGGGTCTACCCTTTCTCATCCTGGCCTGCCAGCCAAGTAAAGTAAGCTATACAGTTTTACATTTGATTTATTTGACTTTTGGTCCACACTTAAAAAATAATAATGATAATAAAATAACCACATGCTTTTGTAACTGCCTTTATCAGTTCAGGATGAATTGAATGTAAATCTCAACATACAAAAATATGCTTGTCTTCTGTAATAAAATCCACCTACTTCAAAAGCTCTCTAATGAAATGCACATATTTTTATTTTAGAAGAGAAATAACTACAGACCTCTGCTGCTGATAGGATTCAGGATGAATTGCAGGTAAATCTCAACATATAAAATGCTTTTATCAGCTTTGATAAATACCTCATTTCTAATACCCCCAAATGCTGGACTTTGTAACTAACAAGTAGTTGTGTCTGGGAACTGCTTTTCTGATGCCTTTTTTGTATTTTAAGGGAACAGGTCTTTGCCAAAATGTGGTCAATTCCATAACTCCTCACTTACAGTACAGGAAGGCTACACTGCGCACGTAACTGAAGCATTCAGTTTGCAGAGCATCTGTTGCAACAATTGGCTTCCACTAGTCAATGGAACTGGTTACACCAGACATGACGGCGTACAGTATGTTTAAAAACATTGGATTAGTCTTCTAAAATTATTTTTACACTCTGCGAACCGAGTGCTTCACTTGCGGACTCGGTGTAGCCCAGGCCTTACAGGTAGTAGATTTTGTCACAGTTAGACAGAGCCGATAGCAGCCTGCTGGCGGCGGTAGCTTTATATTCATCTAGCAGACATTCCGTTTAAAAGTAGGTAGTTATGTATAACAACTCATTTTGTTATGCTTCTATGATTACAGATGCTGTGAGTCAGTGGTTCAACCAGCCAACAAACAGGAAAAGCTCAAGGCGGAGTCTTAACTGTCAGCAACTACCCAAAAAAATCAGGCTACTTATTTCCCACTAAGAAAAACAGTGGTCTGGTATGAAGGTTATCTGTGTTTTGGAACATGTTCTTAATATTCATTAAATAATCAAAAAAAAAGTTTGACACTTTATGGTTGTATTTCATTTTACCTCTAATACCTGTTCAATGTATTTAGTGTCTACGATGACCTCTCATTGAGCATTGAGGTGCGGTGAGGAGCATTGAGACAAGTTTCCACAATTGGACAGTTAGCAATTGCATAAAGGATTTAGAACTTGTAGGCTATTGTAGTGTAGCGGAGCTGAATTGATGTAGCCTACTGCTAGTTAAACCCCTATTTTCATACTTGCTGTTTCACAATGAAGGCATTTGGTTGTAAAATCACAACGTCCTTCACATGATAGATTTTGACTTCATGTCTTGAACTGAATGTATTAAGTCATTTGTATTATTTGTCATATTGGTTGGTACAATACTTTACATTAAAACCTAGTGCAGTCTAGGTGTTGGCCAGATAGGTTAAGCTATATATTTCTGTAGTAGTAGCTAGTTTTTGGCCATGAAATATGCCAGGGATATGGGCCAGATGAACTGCTTCATGAACGGATCCTAAACGGATCCGGGACGGATGATTAGCGGGTCCGAAATTATTCCGCGGCGGATGCCTCTCATATGACCGGGTCCAAAGCGGACCCGGAGCGGATCTGTGGCTCATTCGCGGATCCAAAGCGAAACCGGGGCGGATGTATCCATTTATGTACGGATACGCAATGGGACCGCCGCGGTGTCTGATCGGATCCGCGAACCGGCATCGCGGCGGATACGCAGCGGTGTGCAAGTGGACACAGTTTCGGATCCGATTTCTGGAGTTCACCGTACCTCCGCGGCGGATACGTTTCGTAGTCCGTTTGCTGTCTGGGTTTCCACAGAATTATTTTTAGAATCTGGTGACTTTAGGGCCCTAAAACATTTTTATTTAGAATGCCCTGCTTGTCTTAGGTTGTCATAGAGATGGTTGGAGATTTGTCCATTCAGAACAGTAAAGTAAAATATAGTTAGCTTGCCAACGTTATATAGTTAGCTGATATCATTTCAGATGAGTGTGGGGATTACAATAAAAGGCTTTTAAATGTAGAGTGTTTATTTTTCACTAGCATTCACAAAATCCAAGCATTAAAAAGTCAAATAAATGATGTTTATCTGCAATTACGACCGTCTTGGACCATCTAGTACCAAAGTTTGGGGGCCATTTAACTTCTGGTGAAGTGATGTCTGCCTGAAGCTGGAAGTGGGCTGGTGTGTATGTACATTTTTGGGGCATTGCAAAAAGATACAGACCAGAGCCAAATAAGGTAGACCCCCAGAATTTACATAAGTTCTGGAGCTGCGTTGAGATTCGCATGTTTTAGAGCAGCAGTTTCAAGTTGTGAGATTTGCAAATGAAGGAGGTGACAATGGGATTTTGAGGCTCTGTATTTCCATTTTACCCACCGAGCTGTTATTCAACTATGCCAAGGTACACTCGGTTTTGCATTCTATGACCCCTTTAACTTTAAGTACCTCTCATTGCTAGGAATGCTCCGGAGTAAAAACAACCTGGGATCTATTTTTGCCTTCAGAAACCCTCGTTATAGCCTCTCTGTTCACTGCAGTAAAATGATGTGTGCCCGCTGCAACACACTATAAACCATTTTTTGTTAATGCAAATAACGGTCTAGCTCAAAATGTAATTTTGCTCCCAAACAAAAGTTTGAACCCGTTATCAACCATAAATAGACCCCAGGTTCTTCTTTCTCCGGAGCACTCCTTTGGTTGAAAACACACTCAGATGCTGTTAGAATCCTGTAAATAGGCTGGGGGGGAAATGGCCCATTTTAGTAGATATCTAGCTCATGGCTATCTGGCACCGACATGAACAATTAAGTGAGCTTTACTCGGATTGGCAGCCAAAGACCATTCACAATGGGCTCCAGTAACCTATTCCTGAATCTCCAACTCAAAGTCATAACGTAACGTGTGGAGGAGGGTGGTGATCAGAGGGATGGTTTGAGTCACTGTCTGTATTTGCTTCACAGTGAAAATGACCACTAAAATGTGCAAATCTAAACAAAGTCCAATATTTAAATATAAAGGAGGAAACAACAGTGTTTCCCATTCACAGCAGCTTTGTGGCTATGCACTGTACTCTCCTTACTCAACAAAGCAAAGATAAAAACAGTTTTCCATTCTCAGTCATCTTTAAAGCATTATTAGGATTGTAGCAAAAGAGTTGTTTTGTTTTTTATCCACTCAAGAAGTCTTTGGGATCTGATTTTTTCCATCCACTATTGTTCTTGACCCCTTTGCCCACATCTGTCTCGTCTGGGACTTCACAGTGGTCCCATACACAATACATCCCATACCACTCTGTTAGCTCTGATGAGGGGTGTACACCGTGTTCCAAATTATTATGTAAATTGGATTTAAGTGTCAAACATTTTTTTTATTTTGTTTTTCAATTAAACTCATGGATGGTATTGTGTGTCAGGGCTCTTTGGATCATTGAAATCAATCTCAGACACCTGTGATAATTAGTTTGCCAGGTGAGCCTAATCAAAGGACAACTACTTAAGAAGGATGTTCCACATTATTAAGTATGCCACAGGGTTCAAGCAATATGAAAAAGAAAAAGGATCTCTGCTGCTGAAAAGCGTGAAATTGTGCACTACCTTGGACAAGGTATGAAAACACTGGATATTTCTCAAAAACTGTGATCATCATACTGTGAAGAAATGTGTTGCTGATTCAGAGCACAGGCGGGTTTGTGCAGACAAAGGCATAATAAGGAAGGTGTCTGCCAGACAAATTCATAGGATTAAGAGAGCAGCTGAAATGCTAAAATGCCATTGCAAAGCAGCAAACAGGTATTTGAAGCCACTGGGGCCTCTGGAGTCCTGCAAACCAGCAAGTGTGCATAAACCTACTGTTCGTCCACCCCTAAACATGCTCACAAGCAGAAACGGTTGCAGTGGGCTCAGGAATACATGAAGACTAATTTTGTTTACAGATGAGTGCCGTGCAACCCTAGATGGTCCAGATGGATGGAGTAATGGATGGTTATTGAATGGCCACCATGTCCCAACAAGGCTGATACGTTAGGAAGGAGGTGGCGGAGTCATGTTTTGGGTCGGAATCATGGGGAGAGAGCTGGTTGGCCCCTTTAGGCTCCCTGACGGTGTGAAAATGACCTCAGCAAAGTATGTAGAGTTTCTGACTGACCACTTTCTTCCGTGGTACAAAAAGAAGAACCATGCCTTCCGTAGCAAAATCATCTTTATGCATGACAATGCACCATCTCATGCTGCAAAGAATACCTCTGGGTCATTGGCTGCTATGGGCATAAAAGGAGAGAAACTCATGGTGTGGCCCCCACCTTCCCCTGACCTCAACCCTATTGAAAGAACCTTTGGGGCATCATCAAGCAAAAGATCTATGAGGGTGGGAGGCAGTTCACATCCAAGCAGCAGCTCTGGGAGGCTATTCTGACATCCTGCAAAGACATTAAAGCAGAAACTCTCCAAGAACTCACAAGTTCAATGGATGCAAGAATTGTGAAGGTGATATCAATGAAGGGGTCCTATGTTAACATGTAACCTGGCCTGTTAAGATGTTTTTGATTGAAATAACTTTTGATTTAATTTATACGACCTCCTAATGCTGCAAATTCAACAAAATACCATTTTTAGTTCTTTACAACCTATAAAATGTCTTGAAAGTCTATTGTGCATAATAATTTGGAACAGTGCATGAGTTTTTTTATTTTTGAAAAAAATACTGTTATTATTGGGAGGTTTATGCAATAAAATTCGAATTATACGGTTGATGACTTGAAAATTATACTGACTGTCATTTGCATCAACTAATTTAGGAAAATCTGAGAAAAATGTAATTTGCACAATAATTTGGAACGCAGTGTACACATTTAGGATAAGCTATTGAACACCTAGCCGGCATTCTAGCAAGAAGTAAGAAGGAAGGGTGCAGAAGAAGGCCTATCAAATAGCATTTGTAAGACCAGATTTCATTGACATATCAAGTATTGAAATGCTCAATGAGGCCAGTACACCAAAGGATGTGATATTGATTTAACATCAGGCAAAGAATAAACTTTTAACTTCTAACAATATTAAACATAACCAACACAAAACGACACAAATATATATGGAAAATAACACAATGGCAATATGAATACCAACTGTTAATGTGCCGTATACATTTCTACCGTATACAGTCTTACCATAGATATCTACAATGACCAAAAGATTACTCCCAGTTTAGAATACCAAAAGTTCTTCTGTTTTCTACAAAGGTTTATCTCCCTGCAAAACTCTACACAGCCATTGTTTTTCACTGGGATGATTTGTCTGTAGTTTTAGGTTCATCAAAATCTGTAGTGTCTTCGTCCCCAGGGGATTCTGGTGGTGTGCAGTTCGGACTGGGTTCCACATCAGGTGCCAAGGGAATGGACGATGAACCTATAGATTTAATATACACCACGTCATTTAAGAATTTCGAAAATGAACAATTCAAGTTACTAAAGATCATAAATGAAACAATATATTAGCCTTATTTCCATATTTTGACATTAAAATGACATGCACTTCAGTATCTCCGTTATGAGGCGTATCACGGTTTTCATCATATTCAGGATATGGTGTTTACATGAATACAGAAAGTTGGTTATTAACATCTGTAGTATACAGTACAGGGCAAAAGTTTGGACACACCTTCTCATTTCAATGCGTTTTCTTTATTTTCATGACTATTTACATTGTAGATTCTCACTGAAGGCATCAAAACTATGAATGAATGCAAAGTTATTTGGCCCACAGATGAATATTTGTATGGCTTGCTGAATATGGTATTAAAAAAAAAAAAAAAAAAAAAGCAACTTTGAAGAAACTAGAATATAAGACATGTTTTCAGTTAATTCACACTTTTTTGTTAAGTACATAATTCCACATGTGTTCATTAATAGTTTTGATGTATCTACAATGTAAATGGTCATGTACTGTCGGTTGAGAAAAATGTGGAAAGAAAATTGGTGCTACGTAGCGCGAGTAAGCCGGCTGCCGGCTTAAGCAGCCAAAGTGGCTACAAGTTATGCTAACATCCAAATGAGAGCTGCAGCTGGCACAGCAGCATTACTGAATAGAAGATGGAGGACCAAAGATGACTTTAGGATAAATAAATAAATAAATGCAGAAATAAATTCAGAGAGAGTACAATTAAATAAACTGATCCATACAGTTTGGTAAAACTGGTAATTAATTTATGCAACTGCGTAATTGTTACCTAATTTCCATAATACAGTTACGGAAATATAATAATAAAATTAAGCAACGTGGAAATACATACAGGAATGAAACTATGTAGAGATACATAAATAACCTACATAAATGTGGCAATGTGGAAATACAGAAATAAACTAGAAAATGTAATTCCGAGGAATTACCAGTGCATGAAAATGCAAAACATATATTAACATAAAATGCTAAACAAACTTTTATTTGGAAACAGTTGTGGCCAGAGGAAACATTTGGCGGGAGTCATAGTTGATGACAACTGATAGTTGGAATGGCTGAACAGTTAAATAGTTGAATAGTTTCAAATAGTTAAATTATTTAATAGTTAATTATTGTAGTGAGGACTTTTATTTTGAAACAGTTGTGGGCAGAGGAAGTTGGCGGGAGACATAGTTGATGACAATGACAGTTGATGACAGTTTGAAGGGCTGACCAGTTAAACAGTTGGATAGTTTAAATTGTTAAATTATTATGACCGCCGCTAGCGAAGCGGTCATATGGGGATTGTCAAAGTTTTTTTCCCTGTCATCTACTTCCTGAATTTTTGGTCAACGATACCCGGGACACCGAACCACCGGGGCACATGAAATTTGGTGGGTATGTAGCCCCACTAGACTTTTACGGAAAAATTTAATTTGGTCCCCGGGGGCCACTCACCCCCCCCGCGCTGGGCCCCCCGAAACCCCAAAAATGCAGTTTTTCCTAAATAACTACCTGAACCGTGGCACCGAGGATGAAGAAATGTTTATAGTATGTTGGTCTCAAGGGCCCACATCAACCTAGCCCATAATCACTCATTTGTGATTTGCACCCCCCCGGTAAAAAATGAAAATGCAATATCATTCTGCTTCAATCGCCCCCTCTCTTCAGTTAAGATGTTCAGAACTGCACCAAATTTTATGTGTATGATTAACCTGACATTCTCTGGGGGTATGCCAAGTTTCGTAGAATTTCATCCATGGGGGGGTCTAAAAAAATTAAGTTATGTGTACATTTAGTGACTTTACACTCATTGGCCTGTAGATGGTGGTGCACACATAAACACACGCACACACACACACAGGCACGCACATACCATCAGTATCGGCAATTACAACGGGCGATACATAATTACAAATTCAGTAGGATTAAAAGAAAACCAAATATTCATCATAATAATTTGGCTGCATTTCCAGTACTGGCGTCACGTTGTCGTTTGTCCACCAGATGGCGCATCGTTGCAGTGAGACGTAATTTTGTTGGAAGTTAATCTAAAGTGGGTTGGAAAGACACTACGCTTCCTACAAGGACAAGACTGTAGTTTACCGCAGAGAACGTCTAATAAGGGTAGGATGATTTCTGCATGACATGTAATTGGGGGCCTAGCAGCGAAGAAAACCATAAATGCGGTTATAGGCTACCAAGAAAATTGATAACAGCACTAATTGCATCTTTCGACTGTCATCTCATTTGCTTATGACCATAACCTAGGCTACTAACAGGAGCTAAGTGAGTTAGCCACAACACGTTCGCTACGTGATGGTTTTCTAATGGAAAATATATAGGCTACCTGAAAGATAACCTGTCTATGATGCATCCTAAACACCGGGCTGGGACATTTAGCTCAAAGTCTCAAAAAGCATCTGAGTCAACGTTCATTCCCAAACACCCATATACAGTAGGCTACTTCAATCCTCTATTTTCAAAAGTGATTCAAGTAAGGAAGAGCATGGCTCAAAGTAAAGTAACTAGGACTGAAACTACATAAATTCGTCAAAGTGAATAATTTGTGTCAACTCGCCGCAATGTACATTTATTAACGCACCCGTGATCTACATCTCCATTTAAACCAAATGTTTTAGAGCGCATGCTGAGAGATGTATCCAGGGCAGGGCTGTACCTACACATATTTGTTGCACGTGCTACAAAAATCATTCTTTGCGATGGATGATTTAGTACCAACGTTACACCGGTCCAATACAGTTTTGCCTATGGCTATACCGTGAGACTGAGACGTTTTTTGTTTGTTCGAAGTGCGTGTTTAGGGTGTGAGAGGGGAGTCGATGCGCTTTGATTCCAGCTTGGTAGTAGTAGTGTATGCGATTAAAAAACACGTGTGTGTGAAGTATCCAAACAATGATAACGCTTTCATTATGGCTGCTTTAGCCACAGACCTTGAGCTACTGTACAGTGGGTTGGGTTCCATTTAGAAGTGTCGCTTTGGTTCCCAAAGGAGATTTTATTTGGGTCGCCAGCATAGCCTAGTGACAATTTATGTTGTGTAATAGGCCTAGCATAGGGCCTACCTTATATAGCTTATAGTTTGTTAACAGTCACGGTTTTGTCATAACTCCCTCTATGCATTTTTGCATTTAGAATAGCTCTGAAACCGGGGGCGAACACGTCGCAGGGGGGGCGCCAGTGCGTGGAAATTTCAATCGCAAAATTAAACAATATTTCTATCGGGTGCCTACCATGGACTAGGCTGGGTGAACTCTGATGCCTGATCTGCCGGCGATTCCTTTTCGATTTCTTAAAAGATTGAGCTTGGTCTGGCGCAAGCCAGACTAACCATGGACCTCATAGTTGCAAAATGCAAGGGAACATGAATCAGCATATTATTTGCACAAACAATAACGGACAGTAGCTCTTCAACTTGGCCCGTTAAAATGTGTATGAACAGTCTGGCAATGCATTTCATGAAGGCCCTTTTGGACATGTCAGTTATTTGCACCACTGGGTAAAACGGCATTTTGTTTTACACTACTGGTATTTAATTTGTGCATTGACAATAAAGCTAAATATCATATGAACTAGATGACTAAACTTATGCATGTATGTAGAAGAAGATACATTCACAAAAATCCATGACATGACCTCTCTTCTTGATAGCTGTTGAAAACTGCATGGAACTGACAGGGATTGTTTTGTTTAATAATAAATAAATAAATACATTATGCTGCTACCTTCTGCTTTTCCCAAAATACAAATGTAGCCTACAGGTGTACCTTTCATCAGTCCAGTTGCAATGGATGGACTGTGATGAACTGCCTTACTTGTGATTGTTTATATATTTTAAAGGTTTTATAACAATGCTACAAATTTTTTGGCAAGTGCTACAAATCTATTCACCTTTGCAGCGCCAGTAGGCTACTTTGTGTGCGGCCCGCAAACACACATTTCAAACAAGCATACACAAAAGTTTCAAGAGTGGGGGATGGAGTAGAAGATGGAGACAAATTCATTAATATGATTTATTTTTGCGGAATGGATGTACAGCACTGAGCGGCGGTCATATTTTGTACCGCTATGCGGTACATCTAGTTTAATAGGGAATTATTGTAGTGAGGACGTTTATTTTGAAAGAGTTTTAGGCAGAGAAAACAGTTGGCGGGAGTCATAGTTGATGACAAGTGACAGTTGGAATGGCTTAAAGGAAAATTCCGGTATTTAGCACTTTGAGTCCCTTTTCTGGTTTGTTTTGGATGAACGAGTGGTGGACACCGAAATGTTGACGATTGGTCCTGTCTCGACCTTTCTGACTCGTTTTGAATCGCCTTTGACTAGAGTCAGAGTGGCTGTCAGCAGGCATACTGTAGGCTACTCAAACATGTCCTAAAACAACCCTTAACATTCGTTTTCAAAACTGTGCAACTCACCGAGTGGTTAGTGGTGTTCGTTGGATGTTCCAAAACAAGTAGCGTAGCGAAATACAGTTTCTGTCGTGTTTTATTTGGCATTTTGTAAAATCCCATTGATTTCTGTTGGAAGACTCATTGCACGTTGATATTACTGCGCCACCGTCTATGCTTCAGGTTCAAATATTGAGCGGTTGTGAATAGTTCCACAATAGCAAATAAGACTGGAAATCATACATTGCACCGATATATTTGCTTTTAATAATCAACGAACACCACTAACCACTCGGTGATTTTGAAAACGAACGTTAAGGGTTGTTTTAGGACATGTTTGAGTAGCCTACAGTATGCCTGTTTGCAGCCACTCTGAGAAGTCAAAGGCGAAAGTCGAGACAGGACCAATCGTCAAAATTTCGGTGTCCACCACTCTAGTTCATCCAAAACAAACCAGAAAAGGGACTCAAAGTGCTAAATACCGGTAAATACAGTTCAAAAATTGAGTAGTTTAAATAGCTAAATTATTTAATAGTGAATTAATGGATGTGCATAGGTAGATAGTTTAATGGATGAAGTGAAGAAAAAGAAGTGAAAGAAAGTGAGGAAGAGAAAAGTGAGCTATCCAGTTCAATGGAGAGAGACACAGAGAATAGGTTCCATTGAAGTTGCTGTCAGTGAGAGAGCACAGGTGCAGTAGATTGCAAGTCGTTAATGGCCCTTTATAATGTCATTATGCTAATGCAAAGTCTATGGGGAAAAATAAGCTTGTTTTTTGTTAATATCTCAATAATAACTATACAAAGTTTAAACAAAGTTTCTACGTTAAACAGTCAGGGTTCCCACTCTAAGTCAAATGTAAAATTCCATGACTTTTCCCTGACAAAAAACCTGAATTTCCATGACTTACTACAGGGTCATTCCAGGTCAATTCAACCAGGGCCCACGCACTTAGGTCTCAAAAAACTCTGAAAAAATGACCAGATGTACCTATGTTACCCAGGAGACACACTGTAAAATTACTTTTATGTAAGATCAAAAGTTACAGCCAGTTTTACGGAGGGAGGGGGATGCTGATTTTGCTCAAATTTTGCGTGCTGGTACATAATTAAGCAATACGCCCCGAGAGGCCGTAGGTTACGCTAATTCTACAACAGCTAAGCGCTAGCGGAGTGCCTAAAACCCCCCTTAGCTGTTGTAGAGTCAGCGTAACCTACGGACTCGAGTGGCTTATTGCTTTTCTAAAACTGTTACTATAAATACCTGGCAAAGTTTCATAAAGTAAAGGTACAGCAACTAGAAATATAACGAGTTATTCCTAGATGATCATTCTTCCGCCAAGAAATATATTTCCTCTATCTGGTTGCCAAGCAACATCGAGACGCAGCTACTTTAACTTTTGTATCAAGTTGTGGTAGCGCAGTAATATAGAACGGAATGCGGTCAAGGTGTATGTTTGTGCTGGATTTTACAACGGCATCGAACGTGATTCAGCCAATCACAATCAAGGACCGGAACTATCAGTTTTTAGCCTGGGTGTTCCCATGCTGCCTTGCGCGCGATTTGATTCACACTGCTAAGGCAGCCTGGAGACCATGGAGCAAATTTTCGCCTGAGATAGGGAACCAATCACAGAACAGGGGGGAAAGCAAGACGATGATGAGCTATGCACAGACGCATTTGATAGACATCCGTGGCACCCAATAAACGGATCTGGGCATTTTTTTCAAATACGAGAAAATGAACGTTTGGTTCCCAGACCACGTCTCATTGAGAAGTGGTGGCGCTAGCCAGGCTAATCAGTTTTAGAAATAGGAATAGTATGTAGCAAAATCGTCATGTTTGGTCTGGATGATCCTGCATGGTCATAGCTGTCCCTCAAAGTTGATCAAAATTTTATTGGAGTTTTTGGCTGGGCTCTGTTTATGCCTTCAGAAGACATATTTGTACTCAACATAGGCTCTTGATTTTTTTCCCTTATTGAGCTAAGTAGAAACACTCTCACAAAAAGCAATGAACAGAAAAGAAATTCCTTCAGGGTCTGAAAACTAAACTTTGGTATGGACTTCAGGCTACAGGAAGCAACTGAGAGAAACAGAAGTATGTGACAGCTACAAACTCTAGGGTGTTCACATAAGGAATGATAGCTATAATACAACCCCAAAACAGAAAAAGTTGGGACGTTGTGTAAAATGTGAATAAAATAGAATGTAATAATCTGCAATTCTCTTAAACTCACATTTAGTTGCAAAAAGGACAGAAAACATATAAAAAGTTGTGTAATGATAAAGAAAACAAAAGAAGGAATATTTCACAACTAATTAGGGTAACTGGCAGGGTTTCTTAGAAGAAAAGATGTAGTGGTATTCATCACTCTGTGTAAACCTGTGTGCGCAAATGATGGAACAATGTTACAGTGGGTACTAGTTAAAAATGGACACTTCATTCACGAAAAACGCAGCTGCCTGAAATGTAAGTACAACTGCAGCCGCTAGGGGGCAGCATAAGTCCGCTGTGGCGTTCCGCGGTCAAATTTTTTTAACTACACTAATGAGGTTGAAATATAGCCTTTGCAGCATACAGCATCTCCTTAACAGTAATGTTAACAAAATTACAGCATTCATATGACAAAGGAAAACAAATTCGGTCACTCAAGGCTGTGCCACAGCAACCAGTGTACAGTCCTACCCAGGCTTGGAATTTCACCATTTTAGGGGCAAGGCCACTTCGCCTTCAGTTGGGCACATTTGGTGGGGGGCACAAAGGCCACATTGTCAGGGCACTAAGGCCAAAGTTAACTATATAGTTGTAGGCTATAACCATGATCACAGTTGTATTTAGCCTATTCACAGCAGTAGACCTGCATCACTGTATGAAACTTACAAAAACATGAAACATGACATATTACATAGAACTGTAAGTCATCTGATCATGTAATATTTACACATATCTAGGCTATATTTAACATTTATTTTATATTTGGCCTGTTATGAAATCATGTATTGAACAATTTAAGCACAGCTCAGCTTTAAGAAACTCAAATAGCCTAGATGCATGCTTAGCATTTTGTGATGATTAAGGCTACTTTCACAAACTCTAAGTCAGCTGTATATCCTCTGATTTTAATATTTACCGGTATCTAGGCGATATTTGTAACATTTATTTTGTATTTGGCCTGTTATGAAATAATGTAGAAAAATTTAAACACATTGTGATTACTCTGGAACGGCTAACTGTACAGGGGACTGCTTTACACCTTTGTGTTCGGTAAGGTCTGCTGTTTATTTTGATATATGGTTTGTCATGTGTTGAACGAAGGGTTTGTGAAGTATTCCACCGAGATGAATGGGTAGGGAGATAGGCGCAGAACCTAGAATTTATGATTAAATGTAATCATATTATTTACTTGTCTCGCGAACCGTTCACCACAGCAATTAGCGGTTAACATCGTTTAAAAGCTGAGAAAAAGCTCTTTCATGTGATGTGATACTTGTGATGTCTGTGTGATTGAGTAGGCTACTTCGCGAGTAGTGCAACTGAGAAGAATGGGTGAATTTGGACGCACTTTCTTTCTTGCCGTGCGCTTGCCTGCAGTCACTTTCTTCACTGCTTAAAAGACTAAATTAATTTGCGCTGTGAATGCTAAGATTATTTTGACTGGCCATAGGCTAATAAAATACGCTATTAGTCGGACGCAAACCAGAATATTGAAAAGAATGGGGCAGCAAGGCCACAGTGGCCTGTAAACCTCTGATTTTCAAAGGGGCATCACGGCCAACACAAGGGGCAACGACGGCCATGGCCGTCGTGGCCGCCGTGAAATTCCTACCCTGGTCCTACCCAATACTCGATGCACCTAGCGTTGTCTGATGGTCGAGTGGGTTAATGCGCGTGTTTCCCGAACAGGTCTGTTCTTTCAGGCAGTCCTGAGTTCGAATCCAGGTAGGAGTAGCCTAATGATGCAACGTTTTTCTTTAGAAATCTTTTTATTGAATTGAAGTTATAGCCTACTACAGACAGTCGATGAGGTGTTCTGAAGTAGGCTTAGGCTGGGTGTAGGCTACTTTGAAACTTCTGCGGGGTAACGGGAGCATTTGTTTTTCTTTAAAACATAACTTGCATCTTTCTATTCCAACCATTATTAGGCCTAGGCCTATTTTTTTATCTTTTTTTTTGCAAGTTGTTGCTCCTGGCAAGACTTGTTTATAAGACGTTTGGTGATTAATTGATAGCTGTTTTTGGGACATGTTAAACTTTCTTAATAATGAGCGCATACGGGGAGTAAAACAACTTGTTGCCGTTTTGGGACATTAAGCTACGCTTTCACATTAAGGATTTTATTAATTTATTTATATATTTAGGATACTTGCGCAAACCCTGGATACTTTTATTGCCACACAACAATATTGGTGGTATTTGTTGTTACATTAGCTTCAGAAAGCTGCACTGCTTGTGAAAGAAGGGAGTGGGGGAGGGGGGCTTAACGTGAAAAAGCTTAACGTAGCGTAATGTCCCAAAACGGCAACAAGTCGTTTTACTCCCAGCAGGTCTTCATAGCCTGAATGGTAGGCTAGAGGAAGTGGGGGGAGGGTAAGATGGGATGACCAGAGCCGTCTAGGCTATGGACTATGGACTAAGCCTATGTGCAGAGTTCTTGACACAAAAAAAGTGTGTGGTCCACCATGAAAGCCTTATTCCTCACGCATCCTAAATGGAAAACAGACTATACCATTATGTCATTATAAGACTTAGTTTTCTGTCTTTGACTATTTTATGGAAACGATTGGGAAGAACATTTGTACTATTCAGAAAGCATATCTTCTATCGTATTTCCAGGCGCACACAGCTCGTTACCATACTGTATATCGACTGCCTAAACAGATTTTCTGTTGTTCCTTTCAGTGGCCTAGTAGCAGAACAGGTGAGTAGCCTATGTTCTTTTTCGTGCAAAAGGCACATCAGGAGAACGTCGCAAAAATTCAATTAAAAAAATGTCAAGTCAATGTAAAATGGAAGCAGGAGCAGGCAGAGTTTGTACCTCCAAAATGATTATTGCAGAGATCAGTTCGACTCTGCTCTTGGGTTTGGCCTCGCAGTGAACTCAACTCTCTTGTTGCTTGCTCTTGTTATTAAATAAAGTGCTGCAGATTACATTATTTATTTCTGATTAATTGCGTCTTTCGATGTCTTTTGCAACATCTCAGCCTGCCAACCTTGAAGAATTTTTTTTAGTAGCACCTCGAGCCGATAAAAAAGAAAATTGCTCATGTCGGCCTTCATGCATGCAGCCAAAAACAGACATAGCCATACTCGCAAGACACGTTTTGGCTAGCGACCCATCTTTAATGTTGAATATCTATCTAAATGGGATCCAATGTGTTCCTGAAAGTGCAAACTGAATCTTTTACAGTAGCTCTATAATGTTGTTGACAATCTGTTTTAGAGCCTAATAACAAAGTCCTTCTAGGCAAGTCCCTCCACTCGGCGGCCATATTGCAACGTTATTTGGGCACTCATCGGGCATCCTATCCGGCAGAAATGAGTTCACAACACACCACATAATTGGCTCAATGTATTCACATCCCACTACATGATTGGCTCAATGTATTCACATGTCAACGTTTTGCCGAGGAAGGGGTGGGATATGTGTAGACAACAGCCATATTGGCGTTACAAACTAACCCCATGCATTTCTATGGAGGATTTTTTGAGTCCTGTGTCTCCTCATTAGAAAGTCTCTGCTAATAATCCTGACCTATGAAAACCACTTGTGTTGATAGGCACTGATGTGGATATGTTGTCCATTTTCTTATATGTGGCCTCTAATCAATCATGTCTGGTATTATTACCTCTTTTCAATTCATTATTATTAAAGATTTATTTTGTAAAGAAATACATCTATCGCCCATGTTATGCCAACATATCTAATTCACCTGGATGTAGGCTACAGTAGATAGAGGCTTATGGACATCTGCTGTTGTCAGTGTGTAGTCCCTTTACTCACAATAACCTATATGTTTCGTTTATTTGTTAAAAAAATAAAAAACATTCATTGTTCAATTATTACCTGCTGACTAATGCAAACTACTGATTGCTTTTAAAGAATTTCACTTGCACGTGCACTTAAGTTTCTTTCAGATCGCGGTGTCATTCTGCCATCTGTGAGGCTGCAATGATTAGGCCTACATTATCCCAACTACAGTGAAAGGTGCGCGATCTCCGTCTGTAAGCCTATTATTTGTTCTCACGCTAATAATCAAGAAGAAGGATCCATATGCTCCAAAGAAAAAAACAAATTGAACACACTAATTAGAAGCTCAAAATATTTCGCCTTGGTCCACTTTCAGACTCGTTGTTAACTCATTGAGTGCCTTTTTCCTTCCCATGCGTTGAGTGCCAAAAACGTAATATTACGTTTTTTAGCTTTTTTTTTTTAATTACGAAACTAGACACTCTAATACACCTTATATGTGATTTTGGGAACTCTGTGATGAATGGAAATGAAATATATGACGATCGAAAACTCATGAAAACGCACAATCTGGACATTTTATCATAACTCGGTTGCCGCTTTCGGTCTAATCAGTGAAGCATGCACGTCAGGTCAAAACCAGGTCATTTTCGTGGGTCTATCACTAGGTGGCAGTCTCGCCAGGTCTCGCTGATCACTTCCCGGAAAGTTTACAGGCAACACTTCATATTTCATGAAAAACTCCATTTCTATAAAAAAAAAAAAAGCGATTTCGATGAAAACTAGCCACTGTTTAGCTTGGGATTTCTCAGGAACAGAGGCGTGTAGAAATACACGGTTTGCACCCACTGAGAGCTTAAAGTCTCACCTTTTAAACGAGCCATTGTATGTGTTCATAGCTATAACACAGAATATGCTGTGGCTGTACAATCGCACTCAGTGGAATATTTTTAGTTTCACAGCAAAACGGCAGCTAGGGGAACGCGAATTTGCGAATTTGTTAAACTCACCTCATCAAGTCTTTCATTTAACCCACCGTTGGCTGAAGAAAAAATAACATAAAAAGAGGCCACTATGCTTTGCCTGTCATTCTCACTTGTCACTTTCTCTCTGTATCTCATCCTCGCATAAAATATATATGCGAGAGATTCACATGCTCAAGGCCTATAGCGCCCCCTTATGTCACTTAGTCTCATGGTTGACATACTTTCAGCTGTGCACACCAAATTTGGTAGGTGCATGTAACTCCCCAAGACGAACAACTTTCATGTACAGTGGGCATCGCTTTCAAATGGCCACTTCAGTCGCGCAATACGAGGCGTGAAGCTGCGTGAAGCTTTAGTACCACTTTCAGCCACTGTGCGTCGCTCTGCCATTGTACATCGCTCTGCCTGCCGCCCCTTCTAAAAAACGCTCGATTTACCTCGATTTAGGCTACTTGGGTATGGCTTAAGGCTTGACTACACGGTGGTAACGGAAATCGAAATTTGCTGTCTACATTATTGTCAGTGTTGGGTTAACGCAACTACGCAAATCAAAACAGTGGTGTGATAATTGAGCCAGTAGAGAAATAACTGTTCCGAATTAATCTGTAGCCTTAGGTAGGCTTCTGCGACGTTTTTAACAGGCTACGCTATAGAGGCTTAGACCCACGTTTTGGTTTCGTAAATTAATTTGCTCTACTTCTTGACTGCAATGTAGTCAATTGACTGCTTGACATGTCATTTTTATTTTTCTGTACAATAAACAAATACATCTGCTTTATGCCGCAGAATTACATTCATATTTGGAACTTACATAGTCCAATGCATCGTTACACTACGTTAGTGTTTCCTAAAACCATAGTAGCAACGAACGTTCGCAACCACTATCGTAAAGTTGTGTAGTTACAACTACACCTCTCGACCTGTGGTAGAATGCTAGTAGACGCATAGTTCCAGGGATCTTCATGTCAAAGACGTCACTGACGCCAGTTATTTGTTTGCAAATTAATAATTATAAATATATTTAGGTTTCTAATTGATATTTACACTTCTAACCACCATACATCCATATTTTAAAATGCCCAAGGCGGAAAATACATAAATTAAAAGTCAATTTGCAGCCATGTGCACGTAAGTAAAAGTCACACACCTGCAGATAATAATAAGGTGGTGCGCACTTTTTGACGAGTCAGCTGAGAATATGTAGCCTTTGATTTTCATGGAGGGGGGGGGGGTGTCCTTGTTAGTTTACGCAAACCAAGCCACGAAGGCTGATTCTGATTTTGATAATATGATCTGCACAAAAGATAAACTTAGGTAAACAACGATGTCAATATTGTTGTCAAAATCTTAACCCAGATTCAAACTCTTGGACAGGGGACTGGTAACTGCTGTGCAACGACGGCTGTCATCTGCCGGCCTTAACGCAATGCGCCACAGAAGTATGTGCAGGTGCCCGTTCACGTACTACTAAACGTCATTAACCACCTTAGTCCAGACTACTGAAGTTTGGAAACTATCATGGTCCAAACTTACAGTACTATGTAAGTATGACAGTTTTGGGAAACAGTCGTAACTTACATGTTGGTTAGTTGAACGATGCATCCTGTTAGTAAAAAGCGGGGATTACTGTTAGCGCAGGATTGATATCAAATTCTTTAACAGAAGGATTTATATCAAATTCTTTAACAGAAGGCCTGTCGCGAATGCAGGCTTGCCCAAAAAAGGCCTGTGGTTTGCGCAGCCTACAGTAAGTAGGTCTTAGTGAGTTAGGAGTCCTCTAGACTTCTTTTCAGCTGTCTCAGAGGTGGAAAGTTGCGTTCGTTGGGGGCAGGGCCGGATTAACAATTCATAGACCCTTGGGAACAAATGTCTGATGGCCCCCCCTGCCAACGTGAATCGGGCGGTCAGTTAATAGGCCTATCGTGAAGATTTGTATTGCCATTTAAGGCACGAGCGCATCTGTGAGGCCAAGCCTCACCAAGTAGCCCGTTTGTTTACAACTAACATTACATTTAATTAAACTGCTTATAGGCTATGCCGAAATAGTTTCAACATTTTGAATATCAGTGTCGGGTGAATTAGGAAATGCCTTATGGCTGAAAGCTGCTTGGGATCCCCCTGTCAAGCAATAACCATACAAAAAGTTAAAAACAGATTACATGATGTGCGTCACTGACATAATGCGGAAATAATATAGCCTAGATATTCCAATATATTCTAATACATTTGTTTATTTTAGAGGGGATATTCGAACGTCATTTTTGAGCAATTTTGACAGCCCTAGTTCACTGTAGGCTACGCCAATCGTCTATTAACACCTTCCACCTAACCCCGGTGAGTGGGGGTCGCTATAATGAGTGTGAAATAGCACCATTGAGTAGCCTATGCGAAATAGCCTTAAAATCGTTCCGGTGTTGTGTGCCTTCTGGTTTCTCCACCTACTGGTTTCCTTGCGTGTGCATGCGCTGCAGCAGTTGTCAGACATTCACAAACAAGTTGTTTTAGGCGGTTTGAAGTCGCTTTTCATACGCCATGAGCGCTCGGCTACATTACAGCCACTCGGACAAAAGACATGTAAAAATGTTTTGAAAACTGGATTCGATCCCGCAAAAGCAACACACGCGTGACTCTCTCCATCCTGATTCCCTACTCTTTAAGCCAACTAATATGTTACGCGAATCAATTAACTATTGTAGGCTACCATTAATTAATAACGTAGGCAACACCCAGGTAACATGTTGTCCAGGCTATCTGAAACAAGGGGTTGCCTCTCATCTACAACAACTGGTTACCTTGGGCTGCTACAGTCGTCAGTGCACTGTGCACAGTAGGCCTATGCTACTCTTTGTGGTTGATCAACTAAAAATAAAAGATGTATTTGGTGATGACGTTATTGTAGGCCTAGTAGACCTACATTCTGAGAAATTAAATGGTACGAGAAACGATCTACATAGCGCACCAGACCGCAATGTCTTCAAAGGTTGAATGAAGGGAGTTGGCAAAAATTAGTGTATTTTTCAAGTCAATAAACATTCTTAATTTTCGAATGTCTTTGTCAGGGAACATCTGACTTTTAAAAACCATAGGCCTGGTAGTCGCTCAGACAAGGAGTTATAAGATAAAGGCAATACCATTTGTGTCACCTAATGCAGTTCAGTGAATTAGCAAGATGCCATCAGAAGGCAACAATCATAAAGCACAGTGCGCGCGCGCGCTCTCTCTCCCCTGCGCATAAAGCTGTTTGCGTGTTGTAGGCTAGATTTGCGTGAGTTCTTTCTATCTGCTTTACTTTTGCGAGTTGCGACCACTTAGGCTATGTTATAGACGTTCTATGAGGTACCAGTGTTTAGCTGTGTCACAAAACAATAAGCTTTGTCAGACTACTTTTAAAATGATATTCAGGGCTATATACATTTTAAACATTCGGGGCTGAAGACCCGACAAAGCCTTGCGTTAATTCTTCAGGTGGGAAGTGTCAGGAATTTTCATACGAGAGACGCTCTCATTGGTGGTTAGTATATGAAGTAGGGAATTGACAGCAACATATCCAATCACATGATTCAGAGATGCTGAATTTAACATAAACTGCGATGTTTGATTTTAAATGAATGTAAATTTAGCCGGGACTGTAAGCTGGCACACGTGGGTGCTCGATGTTTTCAGTGGGTGCCCGAGAGACGGAGCACCCACGGTATCGGCGCCTATGACAAGCGCATCTCGCGGTTGCATCCATTACAAACAAACATGCAATGTGAACGTCTGGGATTGGGGAGAGCACTAAATGCTCTTCTGAATAAGCACTAAGTCAAGCCTTTGACACTCTTTAATAATCAAAGAAATAAACGCTAATGAAGTAAACTTGTGACCAACAAAAATAGTTTATCGCCTGTAACTCGGAGAAAACCAGAATGTTTAATTTGTCCTGCGTTTCTTCTACGGCTGCAAACGGGATTCACTCGCCGTTAACCAAATATTTCTTTATTAGGGCAGGGCAGTAGCCTAGAAATCTAGACGCGCCCCTAGCGGCAGCGAATTACATTTGCTGCCAGGGCTAGTCTAGCAACTCTCCGTTGGCTTGTGAGCTCCAGAAATCGAAACTTAATCAGGCCAATGAAATCGTGTATAGAGTCGTTAGGTGGGCTTAACATAATGATTGATGGCAGAGTTGCAACGGTTTGGCTTGAATTCCCTGCTACTTTAAAACAAATAAGATGGATGTTGCTGCTGGTGAACAGTGTGACACGAGTTAAGCTTTTATTAACTTGGCAAACGTTTGAACTAGCCAACTAGCTCCGCTGGTGGGAAACGCATGGGACTCATAGCGCTGCCGCTGCCCTATTGCGTGCAGAGGGAATTTGAAAGACAACTGATTATCCCGCCCCTCGGACTGAGCACTGCGAACGGTGAGTGTCCAGACCCTACATTTTAATGTGGGTCTGGCTCGTCAGGCTAGCAGGGCAGGCATATTTCTGGCTATTAAATTATTTCTAAACCAGTCTGCTAACCTCTGTAGTGAAGTCTGTGTAGGGTTTTCCAGCTCCATTTCTTTTTACGAGACACCCTGCTCACTTGAGACCTCTGCCGGTTGTTGCAGCGTCGTTGCAGCGTCATTGGAAAAATACAAATTAAAGTCGCGTGATGCCGCGTGAACCCGCACGCGGACCGCGAGGGAAGCTGGCCAAGTCGAAGCACTGCCCACTGTACATTGCATTAGCCACACCCAACAGGATGTGAGTTATTTGGGATTTTGTGGATTGTGCACATGAACAATTTTGATGTACATCTCCTAGACGATTCATCTGATTCATGTCAAATATGGTATACATCATGTCAAGATGTTGCTGATTCTAAATTGAAAAGCTTTATTGATATGTTGTAATATTGTAATTATACAGTATCTTACCATGATGTACAGTACCTTAAGTTTGCCACAAGTTATGATTTACACATTTTTATAAATCTAAATGACTGGGACTACCCACAGCACACACAAACCTGCAGTAAGTTGGATACTCTTATTATATCCTGCTGCAGAGGACATTGCCTGCCCCAAGGCTTGATTGGTGCCCAGGCGCTGCTGAGTAGTGGTGGTTCGGTGGGTCGTATGTTGTTGACTGGCTTTTCCATCTTTGCTGGGTCTGGTCCATAAAACATTTTCTCCTGACTGGAGGGCTGATCCTAGCTTCTGAGCCATATCAATCAACTAACATAAAGCACAGAAATAGGCCATTAACAATTAACATTTAGTCATTTAACTGATGTAACTGATGCAATCAAAGTGAATAATAATAAAGAGAACCATCAAGGATAGTGCAACAAGGACATGGTAGTGCGGGCGAGTCCAGAATGAATGGAGGTCTATGGAGCTGTACCCCTCAAAATCCACTTTTCTCGGGATATAATTTTTTTCAAGTAATTTGAATATTGTCGAAAGGGGAGACAAAGACAATACACTTGGTTGAGTATTATATTTTTTAAAGTCACTTAATTGTTCTAAAAAGCCTTTCAAACGTGTCAATGACGTCATTCATTGGCATGATCATAGCATAGCATAGCATCAATGCTAGCGTGTTATGGGCAACAACGACCCAACCTGTAAGAAAACGAAAGGACATGACTCCCGGATTATTTCACTTTTGATTGATAATCCATATCCATTTTGCGAAAAATAAAATAAAATCTGAGGGTTTCAGTTGTTAAATAGGTGAAAACAATAAATGTAGCCATGTAGCTCCATAGGACCCCATGTATTTTGGACTCGCCCGCGATCGCCATCTAGGTGAACTCTGGTGAACTGCAGCCAAATTCGGTTTGTATGGGATTAATAGAGAGTGGGGAGGCTCTCCGTAGACGGGCTCTAGCGGCGCACTGTCCCAAAATGTAAACATGGTAGCGCAGGCTGTTGTCTAGCAATTTGCGCCGTGTTAATTGAATTATTGTTCCAATGCAGCTCAGCTGGATGGCGGGAGGAATTCGTTTCAATGATTGGTGCGCTTTTAGAGGGGGAGCACTATATATGCTGCAGGGATTAAACAAACGATACGACCGGGGAGACTGGAGACGACGAGGGCTGAGATACCCGCCGCTGCCCCAACGCTGTCCAGCCGCTGACGAAGTCCCCATTAGACGAGCCGTATCCGCCCTTGCCCCAACGCTGTCCAGCCGCTGACGAGGTCCCCACTAGACGAGCCGTACCCGCCGCTGCCCCAACGCTGTTCAGCCACGGGTGAGGCCCCCGCAGGGCGAACCGTGCCTGCCGCTGCCCCAGTGCCCTCCAGCTTCTATCCCCCGGTCTCTACACTCTCCTGAGCCACGACGACTGAAACCCCCCCCTTCCCTTTAGTATAAATTTTACCCCCAATAAAGATTTGTTGATTTTAACTTTATCTCTTGTCCCGTTGTGTTGTGTGGGTGTGTTGTGTTCCCTGGTGCAGAACTGTCATAGTGGGCTTGAGCGCCCTCCCTTGGTCACATAGTGATCATGGTTCATTCAGCTTTGGTGCATGTAGCGACTCCACACTGTAATAACATCATCTCCAGTAAACATGTTAAAATTTTTTTACAGAAATTGCCAGGTCATCTCAAAGTTACTATAGTTCATTCACTGTAATGCAGTCTAGGTTGCTGTAGCCATTTGTTGCTCAGTGTAGCATTAACAGCTGCTAACACGCAAATAAAGCATCTTTATCAAGGTAGACATATTTAGTATATTAGTACACATTTCCTATATACCATGGTGTTTTAAAAGTAAATTCAGCAATACATTTAACTGGTAGCCTGAAGATGTTGATCTGATATCAAATCAGTTGGCAGTTCACTTAAGTCAAAATTAGTTTCTAGTAATGGTAACATAGCATGTTTCCAGTAGCATGCTAATTGTTCATATTTAATCACGCTGGCTAAAAAGTAATCTTGGCTGCCAAAAATGTAGTGTTATTATGAACCACTCTGAATTTGATGGTAATTAAACATCTATACATCCATAACGTGTTCCTTTAAGCCAGCAGGGTCATTCTATGTCAAATCAGACAACATTCAGGAAAGTGGTTGAGGAAATTCTGAGACTGTGCAGCAAAATTTGTCTACCTAATATTTAGGTCCCAAAACTAAGACGTGTAAAATATATTTTTTGCTAAATTCCAATGTTTTCATACATTTTTTCACCCTTGATTTTATATAATTTTTACACTCTCAGAAATGCCATATCTTAGGCCATGTTTGGGCATTAACATCTTGAAAAGTATATTCCTAGCCTGCCCAAACTTTATAGGGTGGAAGACAGACATGTTCTCATTATGTCTGGACCGTTAAGAGTTTGTACTGCCCATTCGTTTTATACAGTACCCTCCATAGGTTGACTGAAACAGGTATAAAAAATCATCTTCTGGTGATTTATTGTACTCTCACAATGATAACAATGAGGGAAAATCCATCCTTGAAAAGAAGTACATTTATTTTGAAAAAATAAATATTTTTGTTAACAAAACCACGTTGCTCAAATTAATTCAAAATATAGTGCTTTGCTTCCCTTCAAGGCTGGATATTTCCTTATTGTTTTCATTGTGAGATTACAATAAAATGCCAACAGATTACTTTTTATACCGGTTTTTAGTCAATTTTAGCAGAGGTGCCAATAATTCTGGAGGGTACTGTATAAGGCCCTAGATATGGAAAAAAGTGCAAAACTGGTGATATTGAGAGTTATTTTTTGTATCCACATGCCCTCAATCATTATTTTGTCTGCAAATAAAATACTTTATTAATGTTGAGTCAATAGTTGAGGTCTCTCCAACAAATGTACATGAAGATATTATGGATAAAACAAGGTGTGATTGCATTTTTTGGTAATGTTTGTTGTTTGTAAACGTACACCTAGTGAGGTGCCCACAGCGGTAGAGAATACTTTGAGTCAAGACAAAATTGTCGTGACGCACTCAGAACTTCAATATGCTTATATGTTTTCCCCTATCATCCTATTTTTAAAGCAGGCGTACCTATGGGCATGTAATTGGGCTACGGGTTTTCTACAGGAATGGCATGTTTGAACGGGCACTGCACTAGTCTCGCGAACTGTTTACTGTACCACAGCAACTAGTGGCTAACATTGTTTAAAAGCTAAGAAAAAGCTATTTCATGTGATGTGATACATGTGCACTGCAAAAAGTGATATAATCTTATTTCTAAAACTTATTTCTATTTTGAAAGCCCTATAATTAATCATTATATTTCTCTTTGCTGTGCCGTTATTTTATGAAATCTTGCTAGATATGTAGTAACCGTTTTAGAAAAGCAATAAGCCACACAATAAAGACGATGCTATAGGAGATTGCGGAGTTATCCAGTTACCCACTACTGACCAGCTATAAACTGTGAGAGCCAGGGCACTTTGACATAGGCTGAACTCTTTGTGATTTGGGAAATAGACAAGAATATAAAGAGTGGTATTTGCCTTGTGTAATGGAACTGGTGAGTCTTGAAGTCTTCAGTAATTTGTTCACATGAAGCACATGATATGCCGAAACGCATTCCACTTAGCTATACATGTAGGCTACCATGCTCATAATTCACTTTTAATTGCAAACAGAAAATATCTAGCTAGCATCATAACATATCCAAAGGAATAAAAATTGTTAATACCAACTTAATATCATGTTTATCATTGTTAATATTGTGCTATACATGTGACACAAACAATGTTAGAGTTTGTGGACTAGCCACAGACAATATTTGGTTACACTTTACTTAACAGTGTCGTCATAAGAGTGACAAAATACTGACAAGTAAAGTGTTCCCCAATATTTGAATGAAGCTTATAAAAGATCATTATGAGAATGTGTAGACACAGTGCTTTTAAAGTGACAGTGCACCCTTCGTAAACGACTTAAACAGCATCAAATTAGTAGTATTTCTTAAGAAATGAATATTTGAAAACAAAATGACTGTCATTATTATCATTTAAATAATATAAGTGTTTTACTTGTGTCACAGATATACACTCTTTGTGGTTACTCATTAATTTGGCGATATTTTGTATTTAATCCCACCTCCACCCCCCCTCATTGGGGGACTTTTCCTTTCTTTCCATTTCTTTCTTTTTTTTTTTTTTTAAATTTTTTAATTAATTTATTTATTATTATTATTATTTTTTTCCATTTGTTTATTTATTTATTTATCCAGTTTTTTTAATGTGTTTTTTGATGTCGGTTTAGTATTTAGTAAATATATAAAAGGGAAAAAACAAACCAATGAAGAATGAAAAAAAGTCCCTCCATCCAAGCCACATCCTTCCGACCGACCTAGAAATCCCCCCCCCCCCCCCCCACCACCACAACAAACGCACGCACACACACACACCCTACTCCCAACCTCCAAGGGACAACAAATTCCTGAATCATACAGCAACATGTTGGAATAGTCATTCTTTTCTACCTGCTCCATCCTTCCACTTCCTTTATTTTACTCCATCTTTCTGCATAATGCACTTCCTTGGATTCATAGATCATACATTCAATTTCACAGTAAACTTTAACGTGGTTTTTAAGTCTCCCTATACTCAATTCATGTATGTCGGTTGTTTTGAAGATTAAGATTTTCCCTAACAAAATAATGATGTTCTGAAGAGCGTGAGCTTCCGCTGAAAGATCACCCAGAAGCACTGTGAGAAGATCCAATCGCAATATTACATCATAACCCAATAACCACCTTTCCACTTCAATCCAAAACAAAGCAACTGGTGAGCAATACCAGAATAAATGATCTGTTGTCTCCTCCTCCCCCTTACAGAATCGACAACTTGGTGTTAACTCCTTCCCCCAAATCCATAACATTTTTTTCGTAGCTAAATACTTATAGATTAATTTATATTGAAAATATCTTGCACTTGTATCTATTGTTGTTCCATACAGAGTTGTGAAGACTTGCTTCCATGATATTGGTATGTCTAGCAATCTTTCCCAACTATCAAAAATGTTATAGGGTATTGCCACCAGATTTTTAGCTTGTAGATAAAAATTATACAGTTCTTTATTAACCCTTGTTTTTTTTAGCCACCTGGTCTGTTTTATATCTGGTCTACAAACTAAGTATGAACCTGTAATCGCGTTAACTTTTCTTTTCCATTGTTGTGGTAAGGCTCCAATTAATTGATTGTATTGTTGCAAAGTACATGTTCGCCCATATACTTGTGTTATTTGTGAGTATGACATAAGTCCCCCTTCTTCCTTTATAATATCTTTTACAAACATTATACCTTTTTCAAACATTTGCTTCAAGAACATTGTGGCACCTCCACTCAGTACATTAGAGTTAATCCATAGCATCTGTTGTAAAATTTGGTCATTGTTTTCTGGAGGATGGTACTGAAAGTGCAGCCAACTTTGCAGTGCCTCTGTCAAAAAGGACAGTTCAGAAAAAATATCCTTCATTACAAAAAACTGTGAGGGTTGTATTTGTATAAATGGAAATAGTTTTTTTTCAAACATAGGATGAGCCTTTCCTAAGAGTCTACTAGAAAACCACTCCTTATTGAAATAAAATTTGGGAATGAGGGAGGCCTTTAATGATAGGTTCATAGCCTTCAAGTTCAGCAATTTTGTACCACATACATTATAGTCATTATATAGATATGTGCGTTTGATTTGATCTTTCTTTCCATTCCATATGAATTTAAATATTTGTTGTTCGTATTCCTTATAAAACGTTTCTGCCGGTGTTGGTAGAGCCAGGATCAGGTAAGTAAACTGTGACACAATCAGTGTATTTACAACCGTTGTTTTACCAAAGATGGTCAGTTTATTTCCATGCCAGGGCTGTACAATTTTTGAGAGCTTTTTTAATTTGATGTTAAACTTAAGAGTGGCTATTTCTTCCATATTCTCTGGTATATGGATACCTAATACATCAATGTCTCCATCTGTCCATTTCACTGGCATTTCACATGGTAGTTTGAAATTTGTATATTTTAGTGAACCTAATCTCATTATTTGACATGTTCCATAATTAAGCTTTAATCTAGATATTTTTGTAAAGTGATCCATATAATTTATGAGGTTTTGCAAGGATGTTATATCTGGTCTGATCATGAAGGTTGTATCATCTGCATACATTAATAGTTTTGAATTTATGCCATTTAATTGCAAACCTCTGATGTTTTCATTAGATCTTATTCTTTCTGCCAATATTTCAATAGCTATGATGAATAAATACGGAGATAGGGGACATCCTTGTTTCACTCCTCTTTCAAGAGTGATAGGTTTTGAAAGGTATCCATTATTCATCACTTTACTGGTAGCTCCCTTATACATTACTTTGACCCATGTTATTATAGAATCTCCAAAGCCGAAATACCTTAAACATCTATTAATAAATTCCCACTTCACTTTATCAAATGCTTTTTCAAAATCTGAAGTCCTGCCTTTTCTTCTACATCATACATAATGTTCAATTATTTCCAGTAACTGCCTTATACTATTTGATATATTTCTTTCCTCTATAAACCCTGTTTGATCGTGATGTATTAATGGTGGTAAAACCTTTTTAATCCTAGTTGCTATACATTTAGCTAAAATCTTAGAATCATAACTCTGTAGTGTGAGAGGCCTCCAATTCCTTAAGTGCACTGGGTCCTTATATTTGCCACTTGGTTCTTGTTTTAGCAACAGGGAGATTGCGCTTTCACTTTGTGTACCTGTAAGTATACCTTCCATATATGAGAAATTTAAACAATCCATTAAAGGTTTTTTTAAGTGTTCGGAAAAAAACTTGATATACTTCAATTGGGATACCATCTAGGCCAGGTGTTTTCCCTTTTTTAAAAGACATGATTGAAGAGTAAAGCTCATCTTCCATTATTTGGCCCTCACATGATTGCTTCTGATCCTCAGTTAATTTCACATGGTTATAGGGGAAGAATAGATCTTCTCTACCCTCTTCCTGATCTTTATCCGAATACATTTCTGTATAATATGTTTCTATTTCATTCATTATTTCTTCTGGTGTAGTTAGTGTATTCCCATCATTTATCTTAAGTCTATGTATATTCTTCTTGGAACTGTTTCTTTGTTGTAAATTCAAAAAGAACTTATTGCATCTTTCCCCCATTTCAATCCACTTTGCTTTCGTTTTATAATATGAAATGTTGGTCCTCTCATGTATTAGTTGTTCAAACTCGTTTTCTTTTAATAAGATTAGTTTCTGTCTGTATGATGCCGTTGTAATTGTATGCCCCCTAAAGGCACATTTAAAGGCTTCCCAAACTACATGTGGGTTGGCTGAGCCTACATTATATGAAAAGAACTCTCTTATAAATTCTGATGTCTTTTCAACAAATGTCAGATCCTCTAACAGTTTTTGATTGAATTTCCAGTACCCCCTGCCTCTTGGGTGTTCCGTCATTTCAAGATGCAGTGATATCAGTTGATGATCAGATCTCAGTTTGTCCTCAATCATTACTTGTTTAACTCTAGATACCAGTGAAAATGAAGTAAGAAAGTAATCTATACGGCTTGCTTGATTTTGCCTTCTCCATGTATATCTTAGTAACTTGGGGTTTCTTAACCTCCATATATCGACCAGGTCTTTCTCATCCATTATTGTTCTAATCTCTTTATATGCTTGTGGGTGATAATTAGTTGTATTTGTCCCTTTACGATCTATTTTGCTGTTTTGGACTATATTATAGTCTCCAACCATTATATAATAGTCACTCACAAACTTAATTCCATTAATAGCATTATTGATGTTTACAAAAAAGTTGGGTTGGTCACCGTTTGGTCCATAAAGATTTATCAGACAAATCTCTTTGTCTTCAATAACAAATTTCACAATGATCCATCTTCCTTGAGGGTCTAATTCTAAGTTATCTATCTTAATATCAAAATGTTTATTAAATAAGATCATCACGCCTCTTGTGTTTTTGAGACCATGTGAAAACAAAACTGAACCACCCCATTCTTCTTTCCAGAGATGTTCATCTGCAGGCACTGAGATATTTTGTTTTTAATATGCCCTTTAAGAAGCTTTAGGGCCCGTCCCAATACCTCCCCTACCCCTGGATTTTTGGCCTAACCCTCGTTTTTGCGCGTGCACGTGTAGGGCTAGGGTGTCCCATTACTTTAGGGAGCAAGGGGAAGTGCTATTTTCCCCTTAAAATCAAGCCTTAAAATATAGCCAGGACCGATGCAGGCTTATAACAAAGTGGGAGATGAAATTACCCAGGATACCGTGCAAGCTCACTGAGCCGGCCACATTTTTCATATACTGTATTTTCGCAAATAAGCATATTAAAATTTCGAACTTTGTTGGAATATGTTAGTTTGATGCACATCTGATGGACTGTTGAGTTTTGAACACTAATGTTAGAAAATATCTCACGAAGCTATCTGACGATGTTCATGATATCTGCTGAGTGCTTTGCTGAGAGTCTGCCCATCAAATAACGTTATATATCTGATCTGGGTAGTTTCGTCAATATTTAGGGTGTGTGTTTTGGTATTCACATGAACACGTATATCTTTGTTGATTAACCAGACGTAGATAAACCAGCACAGCCCACACAACGATGACCGCTGGAACGGGCATGTTCCTGAATGAAAATAGTAGCAGGCTACTACCGGTAGACGCGTCGGCGCTGCGCGTGACATAGGTGAGCACGTTCGCTACGCTAATTTGCATATAGTGGTGTCCCAATTCATAGCGAAAGATCTTCATCTCCACTTCCCTTGTCGAGGGGGCTTTAATGTTGAGGGCAATCAAAACCAAGTTTTAAGGGGGGAGAAATGGGACGGACCCTTAGTCTTTAGGGGGAAACTTTTTAATCACAATTAATCTAGATTAATTCATTTCAAAATATGAAATTCATTAGTTATTTTTTTATCGTTTGACAGCCCTAGTTTAAAGCGTTAATGTTTAAACAGTGTTTCAGTTAATTAAGCAATAAGCCCCAAGATGCTGTTATAGTGATTTTAGAACAGCTTTTAGGCATAAAACAAAGTGTGTTTAGGTGTATGTTTGCAGAGTATTTTATAATGGCTGTAAACGTGACCTAGCCAATCATAATCAAAGAATAGAACTATCTGTTTTACACATTTAAATTGACTCGGCTTTGCCTTAAGGCTCTGCTTTAAGTCGTATTTTTCATTATCTAACATAGCTTTGTTTACTAGTGGCAGTGGTTGCTAAGAAAGGGAAACCCACAATGGCATAAATGTTGGAAACTGCCCCAATAAAAAGAACTAGAAGCTAACTCAATTAAGCATTTCATTGTACAATTCAACCTCAGGCATAAAAACGGTAACCTGACTCCTGCCAGATGAATTTCGTTCCGCCTAGCTCCACTCATCCATCTGGGACCAATCCATTGGAGTGTTGCTTCAGAAGGCTGGGCCTAATCAAAAAATGCTTGCATATGATTGAATAAGCCACTTGTCCGTCATCTATTGACGTGCTACTTCAACCACTCACATCGAAGCCAACCTGTGACGCTGATAACAGTCGCTTCTACGCTATGTCACATCTATGAAACTCCCGCCCTGCGTCCTGATTGGCTGTACCATAAAATCGGGTGCAGAAATCACTCTCAATGGAAGAGGTCCCAGATGGATGTGAGTGAAGCTAGGCGGAGCTAACCGGAACGAAATTCATCTGGTCAGGTTATGAAAACGGGTCAGGGGTGAAAAAGGTGAGAAGGGTGCGCGAAGAGGGAAATGGCCGTTTCATAGCAAAAAAAAATACCTTTATTTCTTCTTTTTGGCTTGGGCCAAAGTATGAAGGAGGCCCGCTTGCGCTGTTTGGCAACATGCTTAAGCCTGGCCCTCCTCTCCTCCTCAGTAATCTACATGAGTTTTCTTTCTTTCTTTCTTTCTTTGTGCCTGAAGTTATCAGACATTTCTGAAGATTTCATAGGCCTAATGGACACTTCATAGTACTATTAGACTATTAGAATAAGTCTGAATAAGATACGTCTGAATATTTGTTGGACCAAACCAGGTAATAAATAAACTTGGGTAGGGTAGACTAGGCTTTAATTTGTAAAATTGGTTTGAAATGTTTTTACTTACAGATTGTGCCATTGTACTAGTGTGTTTAACCAACCAATAAAGTTGTGTGAACAGTGTTCACATTAGGCCTACATGTTAAACTGTACCCTGTAGACACAGACTACTGATCAGGCCACTGAACGTTTATTAAAAGACAGCATACCATGTCAAACACTGCTTTTGTCTCTGAACTCGGCAAAACCAGTTTAGGAGCATTTAATTAAACTATTTAGTTATTCATATTAGCCTTTGCTATAATGATAAAGTATGCCTATTTGCTTCACCTTTTGTCGATCTAGATGGCTCAAACTGCACGTAGCCTATTCTTCATCAAATTAACTGGTTATGTCTATATTTCTGTCCAATATCGCTAACAGCTATTCGTTGCTGGATCAGACAAGTTTTAACGGGGCTCTGACAACGCATCAAGATGCGTTCACGTCTGCGCGTGATTTGTAAACTCAGTTGAAACCCCATACCCCCCCCCCCCCCCACACACACACACACACAATATTTTCTCATCGGATCTACGCGACCCACGTCCCCCATTTTGGATTCAAAACGGCGAATTTCGCCGAAAGAGTTTTCATGCCTGCAACCTATTTCTCTAAGGACATAACAATAAAACCTTGAAGCCATTAAAGCTGCAGTTGGCAAGATTTTTTTGATCATATTCACTGAAATCGACACTATGCTCCGACAGAACAACATAAATCAGCCGTTTTAAAAAAAAAAAAAAACGCACTTCTACCTCCACCTAGACCCTGTTATTTGTTTTGCAAAAATCCACAGCTCCCGGTTCTTCTGGTCCAATCAGAGCAGGGCTGTGTGAGATCTGACTGTCAATCACAGTCTGGTGCAGTCTGGTGCGCACTGACGAGCACAAACTCGATGAGAGGGTGCTCGGTGGTAGTGGGGGAGGGGCATGAGAGTTGTAAACAGTCAATGTTGGCTAAGTCCCCTCAATCTGTCAGACTTGCCAACTGCAGCTTTAAATAAACTATACTTTGAAGACTTTTACATAGGTAAACATCTGTTGATACTTTGTTTCATGAGGAACTGTTAGGTTTGTATAGCTTTACCTCTGCATCAAATTCTATGTTCATTTTGTTTTCCATAAGTGAGTTGACCTTCTCCTCCATCTCCTGGTACTGCTGCAGGGCTTCCTTCTTATCTCCTTGATTGTACAACAGAACTGCAAAGTTCAAGTTTACTAAAGGGTTGGACCTGTGGGAAGAGGAAAGTATTTTTTTCAATACTATGCTACACCAAAAGTCCTCACTGTACCCATCCAAAAATCCTCATTATACCTATCCATACCCATCCAAAAGTACAGCCTGCTCATAGGACCGTCGTGCATTCTCCACATCATCCAGATTGGTCAATGCAACTATTGACAGAGTAAAGAGAAAAATAGATAAAAATAACATTGTCTTTTGTTAGGTCCCTGCACTACAACAATTCAGAAATATAGCTGCAAGCAGCAATGAGGGGGCCAAGCAGTTGAGCAGGATTTGTAATGGCAACACAATGTTTCTACATTATACACACACCAAATTAACCTCCCACCCACCCCACCACACACATATACACAGATAAACCTCCTGTCCCACACACCCCAATAGCCCCCCACACATACGCATACCTCAAACATCACCAAATTTATTGTGCATCCTCAGGTTGTAGTCACGAGTCCACATACCAAGTTTGGTGTCGATACGAGAAAGTGTTGATAATTACAGCGCCCCTAGTGTTCAAAGGTCACTAAATATAATGAGCGTCTTCAGGATGAGGTCCCAAGTCCATATACTAAGTTTGGTCTCAATACGTGAAAGCATTGCTGAAATATGAGCCCACTTTGATGCCTTTTAAATGTTTTTGGTAAATCCAATATGGCGGTCGAATCAATTATGTTGACATCACATGTTGGCATGTGTCGGCCTAAGGACCTCTCAAAGTATTAATAGACATCACTAATATGTTTTAATTCCAAACACATCACCCGTTACAGGCCAAAACGTAATATTGCTAATTATAGCGCCACCTATTGGTCAAAAGTCATCAACGTTATTGAGCCTCCTCCTAATTGGGTCCTGAGACCCTGTTCTGAGTTTGGTGTTGATACGCGAAAGCCTTGCTGAGATCACTTCACTTCCTCTTTGGCGGCTTCGCCGCCAAACTTGATTGGTCACGACGGGCGATGGGTTTTGAATATGGCTCCAAAAAGCAATGCATTTGTGAGTCATGTTCTGAAGATCATCTGCGTCAAGTTTCGTGAAAATCGGACAAACTTTATAACCTTTGATGACTTTTAAGTGTTTTTGAATAAATACAATATGGCGGAAGATCCAACATGGCGGAAATTGACGTCATGGGGTGCGTCGAGTTCAAGGATTCCAAATATACCTTAATGTTCAAAATGTGGTGTACGGTAAGTGCATAGATGTAATACAAAATTTGAAACGTTGGTGGCGCTAGAGCACTCCAGGTGCAGACATTAAACTTTGTGAAATTAAACATATGCCTGTAACGAATCAATGTGCCAAATTTCTCAACTTTTTACTGTATGGTTCAATGGCAAATGAGCGTTTCGTTATAATAATAAGAAGAAGAATACGTAGAATCACTATGGGTTGCCTCGCAGCTTCGCTGCTTGGCCCCCAATTATGCCTTGTTATTTGTATGATTGGCCCTCTATAGCTTTCTCCATCTATCTTTTTTTGACAGCCCCAAATTACTGACTACTCAAATCATCAGACCAATTTGAGACAAATCTCAAATCCCTTCCTTTTGTTTACACACAAACATTTCCAGCATTCTGAGCAAGAAGGGAAGCAGTGTGCCTCTCTTTAAAAGCTAATAAATCCCTACAAACTTGTTGGAAACTGAAAGTTGATAGACGTGGGAGGGAACTTGGATCAATGATCACATAATTCCGACTGAAAACGCTTCTGCATAGGATGCTGTTGTGTTTCCTCACATATCGACCCTTTCGCCTCACTCCTCTCTCCTTGTTCTCACCTCCTCTGGTTACAATTAGATAAATGAGACATCCTCGATGATGTAGAGCTCTGAATGATTTCCGGGGCACAAGCTGGAGGACCGAGGAGAGAGGCCATATACAAATAGAACTTTGGGATGCAGCCCCAGTGTCATCTAAGTTCCGATGAAGTGATGTTCACTAGCTTCCTACACACTGTGCAGTTAATTACAGTGCATGAAAATGCACTGTCTGTTTTCCGAAGTCTTCTTCTTCTCCTTCTTCCCACCAAATTTCTGCGTGTAATTTAGCTTCAGCATTCAGTTTAACGTAGGTTTTGAAAAGGACAGTTGAAGAATGTATTTTTTATTTTTTAGATATTAACAAAAAAAAACAAGCTTATTTTTCGCAATAGACTTTGCATTGGCACTATAACATCATAAAGGGCTAATTAAATCCTATCAACATCCATTACACTATCTACATTCAACTTTTAAACTATAAACTTGCCATGGATCTATCGTCTGTTTTAATCAGTGTTGCTGTTTGTCGTAATTTTGCGACTTTTCCGCTTAGAGGGTTAAACATTCTGTCCATCAACATCCATTAAACTATCTGCCTATCAACATCCATTAAACAATCTGCCTATCAACGTCCATTAAACATTCTGCCTATCAACATCAATTAAACTTTCTGACTGTCAACATCCATTAAACTAGGCCAACTCTCTTGGTGTCTCTCCATTCTACAAGGCACCTTCCATCCAACTTTCCATTCATCTTCTTAAAACCATTCACCCACCATTAAACCATCCACCCATTAAACTATCTATCAACATCCATTAAAGTGCCCATATTATGAAAAAATCACTTTTTCTGGCATTTGATGTGTTATTGTGTGTCTCTGGTGCTTCCACACGCATACAAACTTGGAAAAAGGGTTTCTGGATGTATCCTGCCTTCAGCCTCCAGGGTGAGCTGGTCAAAATCGGCAAGGCTTTTGACGTCACAAGCCGAAACATTTCAATATTCCCACCTACCACCTCCTTTTAGGGCAATTACGTTACGTGGATATAATGGAAACCTATGGAGCTGCATTGAAGTGGGCAGGGAAAAGGATTTATACTTACTAAATCGTTGAACAAACGTGAATAAAATGCACAAAATAAGGTTGGTGTAAGAGTTATCTGTTTGTTCATGAGATTCATTCTAATTCCATCACTTACATATTTCCTACAACTAGGTGAGATAGCTAAGCTTATGTTGTAGGCTACTGAAGTTCAGCTGTTAGATAGCTAGCTAGCAAGCTAACCGTTTTACATAGAGATTATGGTAAGTGTTAGCTAGGGGCTAAATTCGTCCTCTCAACACTGGGGTATTGGAAACGAATTAGGTTGGTAGTGTACTTAGTTTCGGCATGAGTCAGTTACATATACACATTTCTTCATAACCATTGTGTTAGTAAAAGGATTGAATGTCCTGTGAATCAATATGTAACACGTGACTAGCATGGACTTGCATGGACATTTTTATTTAAATCCGATTGAAATGAATCTGATTAAAGATTTCAACCGACTTGTTTACATGGACGCTAAATAATCTAATTGGCAATTATTGACCAAGATAATATCACAGTGCTTCATCTGAGAAGATGCAGTTCTGTAGCCTAACTATACTATGTAAAACGCAGGTGTAGTAGATGTTAGGGGATTTTGAATTGCCGTGTTTCAGACGTTGCATAATCAACACCCCACCTCTCCGCACCAAGCCTACGAGTTCAACTGTTTTTTAAGCCTCCATATCTCAGAAAATAATGTAGATACAAGCTTAAACCTTTGCACAGTAGTTGTTGGGTAATATTTAGCATTATTGACATAAAGTATGAAGCAAAGCCAAGATGGTCAGGCGAGGCTGGAGGCATTTGTTGATTTGGCACGAATGACCCCGGTAACAGTTAATGGAGTGGGGCGTGGGTAAGTGAGCAGCAGCTCATTAATATGTAATGAGCAGCAGAAACAGCACACTTTGAAAGGGACTGAAAAAGAGTGTAATAGAGGTAGGTAAGAATCTTTTCCTACAAGCTATATCCAGCAAACAACTTCAGAAACATGTTTTCTGGAACTCATAGACCTATTTTAACTTGTTGAAAATAGTCATAATATGGGCACTTTAAACAATCTGCCTATCAACATCCACTTAACTTTCTGTCTATCAAAATCCATTGAACTATCTACATTCAACTTTTAAACCATCTACTTGCCAGGGTTTAAAATTGTATTAAAATTATGCGTCTTTCAGTAAATACTCTTTTTCTTTTTTTGTCATTTCATCCAAATGAACAAGTAAAACAAGAACAAGTTCCATAAAAGAAGTCACTGGTAAGTACTGGAGATTCTGTGAGACTCCTAACCTGCCAGCAGCATGTAGAGTTCACCCATCTTAGGTTGGAGGTTGATGGCAGCACTGAGAAAGTGAAATGCAGAGGCATATTGCTGCATGGTCAGGTGTAGCAGCCCTAGGTTGTACAAGATCTTCCAGTCAAATGGTGACAGATAGTTAGCCCTCTTAAGACAACTGATGGCCTTAAAAAGAGGGAAACGGGGTGGAATGAACAAGAGAGAAAAAAAAACTGTGAACATCATCAACTACAAGAAAGGAAATAATTAGATATTCAAGATAGAGATGGATACATGACAAACACTTACAGCGACATATTTCTTCTTCCCAAAGAAGCACATGCCAATATTGTTCCACAATGGAGGGCTCTCGGGGACAGCGTAGGCTGCAATACGATATTTATTCATGGCTACATCAAAATCCCCATGGGTCTGCATCATACTGCCTGCTGCAAGGATAGCCTAGTGAAGCATAAACACAAACATAGCTGTCAGAATTTTAATTACACTTAACACAGAAAATACAGAAAAATGCTTACCTACCACCTACCTTGTAATGGTTGGGATCATAGGTCAGAGCATTTCCAAGGTATTCAAAAGCTTTCTGATATTTCCCTTTCTTCAATGTGAAGAAAAGACACAAATAAAAGCCTACTTCAACACAATTATCATAAAGATTGAATTAACTGCTGTTACACCATATGATTGTATGTATAGGATTGCCGATACATAGGCATGTTAAAGAGATATAAATACAATATACTGTGTTTCTTGTACTTTTTAGAGATTTTACATAACTATAGTAACAAAATGTATCAGCCAGAAACACATTTTTAGGTTTTAGCCAGCCTTTATCCCTGTCAGTAGTAGTTGGTTGCAAACTTTGAAATGGCTCTTTAAATGACAGTATAACATTACCTGCATGTAGAGCAGTCCAAGCGTTGCCAAAAAATCGGTATTCTCAGGAGACGACCTGAAATTACAACGATTACTTTACCATCTTCCATTAAACAGGTGTTCATTTTAGGGCTGGGTGATAACACGATAGCGATATTTATCTCGATAGGCATGTAATCAATATCAATAAAAAATATGGGTAACGCTTTAGAATAACATTATACAGTGCATAATAAACAGTTAACAATTCATTACTAACAGTTAGTTAACTGTTGTTATCCTTTAATAACATTAACTAACTGTTAACATGCACCTTGTTAACAGTTAGTTAATGTTAGTTAATGTAACACCTAATAATGTTACATTATAATGTTAGTTGTTAGTTAATGTAACACCTGTAAGTGTTAACAAGCAGCTTGTTAATGTGGTATGATGCATACATACTAGACCATATTGTTTACAATTATTTTACAGCAATGCAATAAAAGAAAACACAACTTTGCATTTGTTTCAGGCGTTCAGAATATGAATAAAGTTCTAACCAAGTTCTTTAAAACATGCCTTCAAAATGTGGAAAAAGGTTCAGATAATTTAGCTTTGTTGTAGAAACAATTCTTGATATGAGGCACACAAAAAAGAGTTTCCATGAAGATCATGATCATGTGAATTTATATTTCATTGCTAATTACTAATTTGGTGACTGACCATAGCAATATTGCAATTAAAATCTTTTTAATAATGTTAGCTGAAACTTAGGAAGCACTACTGGGGCCTTGGGCCCAGATATGTATATCTCTGTGTTTTGTTTCAGGTGCAATCAGTGGTCAAAAAGGGGGAGCCTTACAGACTCTTATTTTTTATTTTTTTCCTTTGTCTATTGTTTCTTTTTCCCCTTGAACTGTTTGGTTATTGCTTTTATCACTGGTACTCTGTGGTATGTAAACTTTTTTGTTCACACCCTGTGAGAAATAAAGACAATCGGGGCCACTTTTATACATGTAACCATGTTGTTTAATTTGATTCATTTCCTTTATTGGCTTCTATTTGAGAACTGTTGAGACATTTCTTATGTGTTTTGGTTTTATATTCAGCTTTGCCAAGGTATTATACACAGTGGTGTAGTCTACGTAGAACGCAGGTATACGCAGTATACCCACCTAAAATGTTCAGTATACCCACTTAAAATTCATTTTTCAATATTTAGAATAGCACAGCCATGTTTCATCAACGGCCCCTTTTCATGGAAGCCTTGTATCTCCCATGGATTCTCCGTCAGGTGTTTCCAGATATGAAACCATGCAGCATTGACCACTGGCACTGCTTTCTATGGGGACGAATGGCTGAATGTCAGATCACCGTCATTCAGTTCCATCAGCACCATCATTCATCATCATCAGTCATCATTAGGGCAGCCGTGGCCTACTGGTTAGCACTTCGGACCTGTAACCGGAGGGTTGCCGGTTCGAACCCTGACCAGTAGGCAAGGCTGAAGTGCCTTGAGCAAGGCACCTAACCCCTCACTGCTCCCCGAGCGCCGCTGTTGATGCAGGCAGCTCACTGCGCCGGGATTAGTGTGTGCTTCACCTCACTGTGTGTACACTGTGTGCAGTGTGTGTTTCACTAATTCACAGATTGGGATAAATGAAGAGACCAAATTTCCCTCACGGGATCAAAAGAGTATATATACTTATACTTATACCGCCATGTTTAACCGGTATCACATATTGCCAGCATCAATCAGCCTTCCCCCCGACCCTGAGCTGCCAGGTTAAAGCAGCAGCACAGCAGCGTTCCAGGTTTTTAGTTGGGGACGACGAGGATGGCCAGGTGCAAAGGACAGCAAGACCTTCGGAACTTTTTTAATAAGGTTGCCCGACCTGACGTTTCCGAAGGTAAGTTAAGAGTCAAAAACATCATTCACGCTTTTTATGAGACTTAATTGCTACCAAGTTACCCTTCTAGGTTGTTTAATTTGTGGACATAACACGGTAATAACACAGGCTAGTCATGCTGTAGTCTAACTTTCGTTCTTCTCTCAATACTAGCAAGCTAACGTACTCTGATCCACGTTACCCTACTTAGTTTTAATTTCTGGACGTTTGTTTATCTGGGATTCTTCTTTGGGAATAACTCCTAATCGCCTTGTCTGTCTGTAAACGGTCTACATGATGTGTACTGTGGCTGTCTGGATTAAGTATCTATCATGAACTTTATTTACTAGCCAGAACCATGCTATCTCCATGGTATGCATGGATGGAGAGATATATTATCTGTACTTATGGGTAATAACATTATCTACCACACTGTTACTGCGATATAATGCCAGATGCAAAAACCTTTAGTGCATGTGATGAGTTTACAAAACAGGCTATATTTCTATTGACCAACATTTAAAAATCAGCTAATCTAATTTTGTTTGGGCTTGACTTGCTGTAGGCCTACTTGATAGTAACATTTTTGATTGTCATAGATGAAAATGCTTAAAAATGAAACTTAAAATTGGCCTATTTTTGTCATAGCTTTTAGAGGGCTTTGCATCTGAACTCGTTGCATCTGAACTCATATGAAACAGAGTTGTTCATTGTTTTCTCTAGATGGTAGTGGCAGTCAGCAACAAGGTGCAAGGGGAGCTGGAGGGGACCTTGACACTGCAAGGGGCAGGTAAGTGCAAATCTGCGACCCCCACAAACATTTTTGTCCCTTAATATTGGTCCCGAGGGGTCCCGAGGGGTCGAGTCCCGACCCCTAGTTTGGTAACCACTGAGCCCATTACTGGCCAAAATATACAGTATGCCCACCCCAAAAAAGTAGACTACACCACTGATTATACACATGGTAAAGAGACACAATTACTGCATTACTCTCAGTTAATTAGTAGGCTCATTCTGATTCAATCAGATTTGTGTTATTGTTTAGTGTCAAAGGCTTCAAGTCTTTTAAAGGGGGACTTGAGAGTATTGGATTCAGAACTTATTATTTTTATATACATGGGATTTATATCCTGATGCCTCTAAATCGGTTGATCATCTGAAAAGGTGGTACACTAATGGGGTTAACCCAACCTGATATAGAAACTATATAGACCAGTTTCTGGATAGCTTAGGGAGATGGAACAAATATAGTCTTAGTAGACTTAGTAGAAGAAACGCAGGGCAAATTAAACATTCTGGTTTTCTCCGAGTGCAACGATGATAGACAGACATCATTTGGAATAGAGCATATTAACCTCCGTTGCTCAGCCAAATGCCTTCCTGTTACGTCCTTACAGGATCTTACAGGAGTTACAGGCGATAAACGATTTTTGATGGTCACAAGTTTACTTCATTAGCGGTTTATTTTTTTGATTATTAAAGAGTGTTTTTCATTTAAAGGTTTGACTTCATGCTTATTCAGTGCTCTTCCCAATCCCAGACGTTCACATTGCATGTTTTTTTGTAATGGATGCAACCCCGAGATAGGCTACGCGTTTGATGGCAATGAGTTGTTAACAGACATGAACCAAGACATAATAGCCTAGCAGCAATCTAGGGACTGTTCGTTGTTTACTGAAGGGGCCACCGGAGGAATTTTGAGTGCTTCAGTCAAAAGTTGCATGACCCTCCCTTGCCTGCTAGCAATTGTTCAATGACCCTCCGACGGAATTGTTAAAAAAGACATGACCCTCCCCTGCCAATTGTCGCTGTCTTCCGCCCGCGCTGCTTTGCGCCACAGCCACACACTGTGATAACGTTCTTAAATCAATCTTTCCCGTGAGCTTGCATGCTACCAGTCCTTCCTTTTCAAATGTGTTGCGCCTGTTTGCACAATTTCACAAATAATCATATGTGATTAATAATATGACAAATAATCCCTGTGCACGGGAACCGAAACAATGCATGCCAACTCGTATTTTAACTTCCCCCCGCTGTCTTGCCGTTTTAATGTTTTCCCGTAGAATATCCCATATTTTAATACTCTCATAACAGCCCTGCCATCGGGCCTGTCTCTGTGTTGCCCTGTTGCTACCCGGGCCTTGCCCTTCCAACGAAACAGATGTCTTCAAATCATCGTTTTCCTTGCTTGAAGGCGAACTTAGTGTGATGTTAACCCATTTAAGTTTAACGGCGTGATTGTCGTGAGAGCACGATTCATTGGCGCTTGCATGTTCGGCCTTATGTCTACGTGCGCACCTGAGGCGACTCAGCTACTAGAGAAAGAATTTCCCCTGTTTGTATGTTCACTCCAAGTTGGCCTACCATAACTTACCAACTCTGGACTGTAGACCCTAACTGGCTATTTATATTTTTCTGTGAAATAGCAGAATTACGGACTAGGCTACTTGGAACATAACACATTTGACAAAGGACAGATGTATGTTATAGTGACAAAATATTAACTTTCAGTGTTTTACGATGTCTTTGTCATGGGGAAGTTTTTTTTCTCCTGCATTTATTCTAGGCTACTGTCAGTGACTGCCGTGAGAGAAGCGGGTTCTGTGTTTCGTTCATATCAGTGACTGACACGAGAGAAGCGGGGTCTGTGTTGTGTTCCGTTGCGTTCATTTATTTTCAATTGGGCATGCCGTGCCATGTCGTCCACAGCTCAGTTCTGACAAAGCCGAAATTACTCCTTTTGAAACAATGAGTGCCCGCGTTTGTATGGTTATATTGCTTGACAGGGGGGGATCCCAAGCAGCTTTCAGCCATAAGGCTACTTTGAGAACATTTCCTAATTCACCCGACACTAATATTCAAAATGTTGAAAACTATTTCGGCAAAGCCTATAAGCAGTTTAATTAAATGTAATGTTAGTTGTAAACAAACGGGCTACTTGGTGAGGCTTGGCCTCAGAGTTGCGCTCGTGCCTTAGATGGCAAGAAAAATATTCACGATATAGGCCTATTAACTGACCACCCGATTCACGTTGACTGGGGGGCAAGCTCGTGCATGAGTAATAACGTCATCCATAGCAACGAAGACTGATTCACTCTTAGACTGTTAGTCAAAGATTCTAGAGCGCTCTGCTCCAGAATCTGTTCAGGAGTTGTCATTTTCCCTTACTAAGAGTAGGTCTGAAAGGCTTTGTGAATAACTTAATAAGAGAAACTCCTATAGCTAAAATCTTTTATTGCTATTTAGGAGTAGCCTACTCCTAGTGGTAAGATAAAAGGCTTTGTGAATATGGCCCCTGGTGTCTAACCCAGTGCATAGCCCATTTACACAAAATAATGGTCGAATATTAGGCTACTGATTATCATTGTTATTTAAGAACATGCAGGGCACCAAAAACATCTTGCTCGTAAAAAATCATCATACCGCACATTGTGGCCGGTCTGTTATTTAACCTACTTACTGTAGGCTGCGCAAACCTTGAATTTCCCCTGGGGATCAATAAAGTATCTATCTATCTATCTATCTATCTAACCACAGGCCTTTATTTTGGGCAAGCCTGCATTTGAGGCAGGCCTTCTGTTGAAGAATTTTATAAAGCCTGCGCTAACAGTAATCCTCCTGCCCCCGATACCACAGCTGTGGATAGTGTGGAATGTTCAAGTAATAACACAATCCAATGTGTGTCTCAATTGTCCCTCGCTGACCACACATTTCTCTAGATTTTGCAACGACCTTACATGACACAATGGCATAAAATGCCAGTTTTTAGGACACAGAATGTTTGTAATGATACCAGTTAGGCCTACGTTCAACAGTAACATAAGTGCAATGAGCTATTCATTGTCGAAGGTGCATGGTGAAGTGAAATGCTTACTTTGGAAAACAAACATTTGCCGATATCATTGGATAGGGAATAGGCCTACATGTTTATTTTTTTTTACGTAGCCTACAATGGCCAGTTCAGACAAAGCCAAAATTACTCATTCTGAAACATTTGTATGGTTATATTGCTTGACTTAAATCCTAGACAGTAGGCTAGGCTACCGCATCCCACAGTGATGGGCCTAGCGGTCTTACCGTTTAGTGTGGGGTATAAACAAGCTGAGAATTTAGTGGTGTCACGTCTGCCTGTCACAGACGTGGGGAGCTGAAGCTTGGGATACAGTTACTACAGTAACAGTATTTTATTTTACTTCTTATGGAATCATTTTTTTTTTCACTTTTATAAAGGCTTTGTTTGAATGCTGTTGGAACAAATAGTAGTTGATTATAAAGGCAACTTTCTGTTGCAATATTCTGTGTGTTCTGGACTGCAGGTAACTTGTTAAGCCAGTGGTTCTCAAACTTTTTCTTTCATTCCCCACTTTGATCAAGGAGGCATTGACTGATGATAGTGGAGATAACGTGTTATCCCGAGGCCTTTGCAAGTCAGCATCTCCGACGGTAGTCTACCCTATTAAAAATATACGTTTTCGATGTCCCAAACGGAGAGCCATACTTTATTGTTTTAACGATCTCTATGCTACTCACCAAAATGTAGGCATGGGAACATGATGAAGTATCCAACTGTCGTGTGTTAAATTATTGTGATTACGAGCCAGTGGTTTTCAAACATTATGCGTGACTCAGACATCTATGCAACAGACTCATATCGTCCTCGCATTCGCAAAATGAGGACATACAGACTGCTCAGATAACAGGTGTACCTCCAGTTATACACGGTTTTAGTCAAGTCATTTAAATGTGCTGGTGAAACAGTTGTGTACTCTATTGTTATTTATCCCTATTCACCCACGGCGTCAATTCTGTGGCGCAGTGCGTTAAGGCCGGCTGATGACAGCCGCCGTTACACAGCAGTTATCAGTCCCCTGTCCAAGAGTTCGAATCTGGGTTAAGCCCATATTTTGAGAAATGCTGAATAGACCACAACCAATTTCAATTCTTCAACACGGTCACCGTTAGACTAGAGGGGAGAAAGAATGGGAAAAAATCTGGGCACAGTTCTTCCAGAGCTTTGTGCCAAGTAATAAGCGTTGAGTCGAGATGTTTGTGTGTGTGAATGAAACGAAGCGTATAGGCCATAGTGTGACATGCGTAAACTAATGGTGTAGAGATGACGCCACAGGATTTTATTTAAGAGAGCCTACGTTTGTCAATTTATATTCACAATACTTAGGCCTACTAAAATAAATAGTATTTTATTTGTATTGGTTGTTTAGAGTAAAAAAAATCGGTCGGTCTTAACGAAGTTTACAACCGGCAAGTCGGTCGGACTAAAAGGGGGAAAAAAAATAAATATTTGGGTCGGTTCTAAATTGACAGGGGTTACGGCCAGGGGCGTAGATTTGCGTGGGGACCAAAGGACGTGTCCACACCAATGTCAGATTACGACTGAAATGTCCCCACCAATATTCAGGTTGAAATGGGGGGGGAAAGCGCTCACATGCGCTACACAAAGAGTTAAATCATTTCTCACTTTGCTGCGGATCATCTCGTACAGATCGTGTAATGTGCAGTAGCCTATAAGGGTAAATCGCGCTGATTTGAAGTTACCTATAATAACTACCAGTGAGCCGCAGTCTCCTGCGCTGCGCTTCAGCTTCACTTCACTACAAGGCATGAAGTGCGTCCAAATTCACCCATTCTTCTCTGTTGAACTCCTCGAGTAGGCTACTCATCACACATGTGTCACATGAAAGAGCCTTTTCTCAGCTTTTAAACAGTGCTATAGCCGCTATTTGCTGTGATAAACAGTTCGCGAGAAAAATTAACTTCAAGAGATTTAATAATTATTCTCTGCGCCCATCTCCACATCTATTCGTCTCGGTGGAATATCGTAGGCCTACACTTCACGCAACACATGACAAACCATATATCAGAATAAACAGCAGACCAAGGTGTAATGCATTCCCGTGTATAGTTAGCTGTTCCAGAGTAATCCGTTTTTGAAATAAATTGTAGAAAAATTCAACATGGTCTTTCGGCTTTAAGCATTTCTTAAAACTGAGCTGTGCTTACATCGCCTAGATATCTGTAAATATTAGAATCAGAGAATATACAGGCAGCTCATGGTTAAGAGTTGTCAATGTAGCCTTAATGATTCTTTTCACAAAATGCTAAGCATGCATGTATTTAAGTTTCTTAAAACTGAGCTGTGCTTAAATGGGTCAATGCATGATTTCATAACAGACCAAATAGAAAATAAATGTTAAATATAGCCTACATATGTATACATATTAAAATCAGATTATGTGCTACACAGTATAGATCAAGTTGGACAGTAGCACATTTTAATCATGGGTAGTTGGACAGTAGCACATTTTAATCATTGTATATATCTATAGTGGCTGGTGAAAGAGTGGCTTTTCCTTTTTTTTTCTCGGGGGGATTAGTGGGTAGCCTAGGGTCCCCACCAAAGCTCAGACCAAACCTACGCCCTTGGTTACGGCAAACGAAAATATTTTTAAGGATGGCCTGGCAGTGTTTTTTTGCGCGTCTGCAGAAGTCAGCCAAATATGAATGTAATTCTGCGGCATAAAGCAGATGTATTTGTTTATTGTACAGAAAAATAAAAATTACATGTCAAGCAGTCAATTGACTACATTGCAGTCAAGAAGTAGGGCAAATTAATTTACAAAACCAAAACGTGGGTCATAGTTGTCTAAGCCTCTATTGAAAACGTCGCCAGATAGTATTAAATCGGCAACAACATTGTTTTCTGCAGAAGCCTACCCAAGGCTACAGATTAATTCTGAACAGTTATTTCTCTACTGGCTCAATTATCACACCACTGTTTTGATTTGCGTAGTTGCGTTACCCCCAACACTGACAATAATGTAGACAGCAAATTTCGATTTCGATTTTCGTTACCACCGTGTAGTCAAGCCTAAAGCCATACCCAAGTAGCCTAGATCGAGGTAATGTTTAATCATGCATGATTTATTTTGTTATTGAATTCGTAGGCTGGGATTACTCTCGGCAAGTCTCCTGCTTTTTCAGAAGGGGCGGCAGGCAGAGCGATGTACTGTACAGTGGCAGAGCGACGCACAGTGGCTGAAAGTGGTACTAAAGCTTCATGCAGCTTCATGCCTCGTAATGCGCGAATGAAGTGGCCATTTGAAAGCGATGCCCACTGTAGTCATACCTGCTTATTTGGATCTGACTAACTTTAATGAAACAATTGTAGAATCCTTTATATTTTGTGCATTTCCCAGTGGCAGTATTTGATGAAATATTCCAGCCATAAAGGCTGAGAGAAAGTGGAATAGAACATTATGTCCAATATTCCAATATGTGGTTTAATGTTCTGCATTTCTCATTAGTGGGTCACTTTGACACTAAAAGTATGATTCTATGTAATGACTGTATGATGTCTGTACTGTCCCTGTGTATATCTGTGTGTGACTGTATTTAGAGATAAGCGGGAATATTATGACTTTGCAGTGTGTCACTGTTCTGCATGGCTGCGTCAGTAGCTATCTGTTCCGGATTGCCAGGTTGCCACTAATCAGAGTCTGATTCAGTGTAGTCCACCTGAGATGGGATGACCAACGCCATCTCCTGGAAGGATACTTAAACCCTAACTATGGTTGACTTCAGCCTGTGTCATAGGTTTTTGTTGTGAGGCAGAAAGATCTAGCTTTTGCTGCTTGGAGGACTTTGCTCCGAGTCCTTGCTAGTGGATGGCGAGCTATCATCTGTGGTGGGGGTATCGGTGTTTTTGGCCACTAGCTTTAGATGCGTGTGTGAGATGCTTACAACGGATGTCGACATTACATGCACGTTCTTGCCTTTGACCACAATGAATTTGAAGTAGTGCTTATATCTCCACCTTGAAAATGCCAACTTTCCATCGGATTGCTCCTGACCTCTGCTGTTTCGTCGAATCTCTATTTTAGCTGTTGCATGTGTGTGGCGCGTGTGCTTTTTTTTTTTTTTTACAAATAATGTTTCTGATGGAAAAGTGGTGTTTAATTTCCACAATCTTTGTTCAGTGAACGCATAAAACAGTCAGTTTGTCAGCAGTCTAAAGATATTATGCCAGCTTTGTATATAGTTTGGTTACTTAGCAACCATGGCTAGGGCTGGGATAAACGATTATTTTTTAAACGATTAATCTAGCAATTATTTTTTCGATGCATAGATTAATCTAACGATTATTTTTTTCAGTCCGATTCGATTCGATTATCGATTATCTCCCCATTAATTGACTAATAGCAATTTATACATGTTGATTTACATATCTGAATGAAAAAACATGAATTCCTTAACATTGCAATATATGTTTATTGCTCTTAAAATTCAAAAATAAAAGACTATACAAGTGCAAAGTAATGCATTCTTAGTCAGAGGTAGCATTTAATAAAGTTCAGTAGTGTATAGGTCTAATTGAGTGCCTGTCACTTTAAGACGTTTGTGAGGGAACCCTTGCAATTGTAACACTAACACAGTTAAAAGGCTGCTGATGTGTGGATGCAATTCCTAACATAGTTAGTTCAAATGACGGTTCGTACATTTCCTTGGGACAAGCACTTTTGAGTCTTGGAAAACACTTTTCCATTTACATTGGGATTTTGCAAACATTCAGTGTCAGAGTCAATAAATTGAGCCCTGCATGAGTAACGAAATTGACAAGCAGCTGTAAGTAAGCATGCTAAACTCGACATCCAAACAGTATTCTAACGTTAGCTTTGAGATACTGCTTGATTGCATAACTTAGTTTAGTCTCCTCAATGTACTATGTTGTGATAAGACCTTAGCAGAGTTAACTTTAATGCAGCAGTTTTGAACAAATTTGCGCAGCATGGTCACGATGCTAAGCGGATTTAATCCGAGAGAGCGGGCGGGGCAAGGAAAGGCTGCGTGCATAAAAAGCGCGGCTCAATGAAAGGATTTATCCTATCTTTAATTCAAATAGGCCGGTTTTGATTTCGTGGCGCCCCGCCACAGGTTAGTGTAAAATTAAAAACATTTGGCGGACGAATCGACGCGCATATTTTGTGTCGACATATTTTTTGCATCGACGTCATCGATTATGCCGACACGTTGTCCCAGCCCTAGCCGAGGCTTTTCCCTGTTTGCCTTGATTAATAACTGAGATGTTTAAAAGATTAACTTTATAATAAAAGTGTTTAAATTGAAAAACAAAAAACCTTCTGGTCCTTATTTCAAGTAGGTGAAAAATATCAATGATTATTGATAATGACTGATATTAAACACTTTATCCTTATACAGTTTTCAGCCATGTCGCCCAGTCCTAGTTCATCTCAAAACAACAAATAACTTGAATGTTATTTTTAACGTCTTTCTATGCTGATTGCTGAGCTGTAATGCAAGACAGATTTCTGTGTAAAAGGACATTTAAGTATAATCTTATTTATCTTAACAAGTAAAAAACTGTCATGTTAAGCCTACTGGCAATCAAGCTTGAGAAATTCAGATCAATTATCCACTAGGGTTGTGCACAATTCAAATTGAGCAAGGAACTTGAGATATATATTAAATAGTAAATATATTAAATAGTTTTCCAACTATTACTACTACTACTTACTCAACAGCGCACTTGTACACTTCAATGGCCTTTGCAGTGTCCCCCTCAAGCAAGCAGATTTTTCCAAGCATCATATAAGTCAAGTCATGTTTATTTAATAGTAGGGCTCTATTCAATTGATCTTCTGCCTGCAAGAAAAAATATAATCATTAGTTGCATCCTATTCAGAGAAACATGAATTTACAAACCCTAATAATATCAATTGCAACTTACATTTCTGAAGTCTTTTGTGTACATGTAACACACACCCAGGTTGTGGTTCATTTCCTGCAAATAAAGATACTCAGGTTATGTACAGTACACATGTTAGTTCATTTTTACAGTATGATAGTTTGGTAACACTTTACTTGACGGGTGAGTTCATAACACATTCATAGCAGCTGTAATAAACTGCACATAAAGCATTCATGACTGTTTCATGAGACATGACTCAACATTCATACCAAACCTTTCATGAATGTGGAAGACAGAACGACAAAAATGTGTCAAAATAAAAGTCCAACAATTGCAAAGCAGCATTGCCTCTTACCTGATCACGTCACATCTGAGTCAATGGGCTACTCCAGTGCCAAAAAGACAGAACATGGTCAAGCAAATATTTTTTGTTTCATAAAAATGTATTTGTTTTATGATCCCTTTGCAGATGATTTCTCATCTTTTGCTACTGGGAATGTCCAACCGTTCTAGGTTACACAAATACGGGTCAGCTGAATGTAGGCTAGTTTACCTCCCAGTTAAATTCAGTGATTATGAATACTTCACAACTTGTATAGTAAAGTGACATTCGATGTAGACTTCATAAGATATTCATTAAATATTTACAAAGGCTGGAGAGAAAAACGGCAATGCTGCTTTGCGATTGTTGGACTTTTATTTTGACAAGTTTCTCATCGTTCTGTCTTCCACATTCATAAAAGGTTTGGTATGAATGTTGATTCATGTTTCATGACACAGTCATGAATGCTTTATGTGCAGTTTATGACAGCTGCTATGAATGCGTTATGAACTCACCCATCAAGTAAAGTGTTACCGATAGTTTCAAGTGGTTTGAGTTTTCTTTATCCAATTCATTTAAATGATATGTGGTTATGTAAAGGTGCTCTACACTATGTTTGGTAACATAAAAAAAACAATATATAATATGTGTGTGTGGCACTTACAATGACCAGAATAAATCCTTATGAATAAAGGTAGTGAAAATGCCCTAAAAACAGCTTATGGTTAAAATATACATAGATTTAAAAAGTAGAATCCACGCAAAAATACTTTAAAAACAATTATTTAATGAATATTTCAGGAAAATATAAGTTAATAAAATTATATTTCAGTAGGCTATTCAATTTCATTATCCTAAAAACCCAGAGTCCCCCCCATACCAGGATGGTTCGACCCAACCTGTCACATGCCACCCGCCATCACCTGTCAATCACTGTCAAAACTCAAACGATGGAGTCGTGGTTGAAGTTTATGGATGGAGTCGTGGTTCCAAAGTTTAATAAATTAGACACGGATGTCACAGTTGGCACGGATGGCACAGTTTTAAGTATTTTTTTCAACTAAAAATGCTTTGCGATGGTTAGGGGGTACTTGGCTGAAAAAATATTTCACAGGGGGTACATCACAGAAAAAAGGTTAAGAACCACTGGTCTAGCGCATTATCTAAAAATACTATCTAAAAAGCATTTCGCCACTGACCAAGAAAAACCTGGTCTATAGCAAAAGGTGCATATGAAGCACAGCTGAAGATGCACTGTCAGAAGATGTAAGCAGCAACTCCTCTGCACGATAATTGTCCTTAAGTTTTTTTATTCAGTCATTTGAACATTATTGGGGTAAGTGTTGTTTTTTTCAGCCTATGTTTTCGATGGTAACCCATTGTCAGTCAATAGTGAAAGTAATTAACTGTGTATAACTGTTTTGTCGTTGACTATGGCACCACTGTGAATTTAGTTTGACTTTGCCATGAGTTCAAATAATAGAAGAGTGCTGATGCGTGTAGGCTATACTCTGCTAGGTTTTAGTAAAGCATGGTTTAGTGGAATATCTGGTCCATATGGTGTCGCGTGCAAGCATATTCCTTCAAATGTGCCACTGACAATCAAAATACAGATGCAATGTTTGAAGTTGCGCTGTTTGCTGTTAAAGGGAATTACAGATGTCATTTTCATTGGTTTAAAGGATGTTACGTCCTAAACTCACCCATGATAACGTTTGATAACAAAACCACCCTCAATGTAGACTGAACAAACCCCTAAGCTATTCGCCAGTGACCATGCGTTTTAGATCACCAAGATAAAGTCCAAAGAGAGAGAGAAAGAGAGAGACAATTGCAAGGAGAGAGGGTTTAGGGAACTTTTATAGGCTACTGTTTGGTAAAGTTGCACACATAGTTCTACAATGAAAGCTACATCAGCTATGAAATTAAGATTTATTTATTACCGGCGGGAGACGTGTGTTTCTTAGGCGGCAACCTAAGCTGCAAAGTGATACGGGAAACACTGGAAGGGGTGTGTTGCGATTCTACCTTCTCACACGCGACACAGGTTTGTGGATATGAGTGTCGAAATTTCGGTTTCGATATGCATAACGTTACAGCCCTAGTTGTGAGACAGGTTAGTTTTAAGTATAAGTATATATACTCTTTTGATCCCGTGCATTTATCCTAATCCGTGAATTAGTGAAACACACTCAGCACACAGTGAACACACAGTGAGGTGAAGCACACACTAATCCCGGCGCAGTGAGCTGCCTGCAACAACAGCGGCGCTCGGGGAGCAGTGAGGGGTTAGGTGCCTTGCTCAAGGGCACTTCAGCCGTGCCTACTGGTCGGGGTTCGAACCGGCAACCCTCCGGTTTCAAGTCCGAAACGCTAACCAGTAGGCTACGGCTGCCCTGACTGAAGATTTGTTGTTGCAATTGGTAATCCTGCTCAGTATGAGAGTATTCTGGAATATTACCGGACATTTTGTCCGGCCAAAAAAAAGTCTAACGTAACCTCTAGTTATGGAAAGAGCTACACTCTGAATTTCAAAGTGTAACGTTAATTCAATATCCCTACATCCATGTTCACGTTTTGTGGTTAGAACTTCACACATAAAATGATAGTGTTATAAATCAAAACTTCTTGGTTCTTATTGCCATGATCTATTTTTGGCTGTTCTCACTCACACTAAAATTGCCAGTAATACAGCCTTGCCTTTGTTTTGGCACTGAATCCCCTTATCTGACAGTCCCACTTTTCACCTTGACACCGCCTCAAGCACAACTAAGCATTTGTTGCCCCTAGGGTAAAAGTGAGGCCAGAAACTAGTCCCGAAAAAGCCCTGCCTAGGTGTGATTATGCCCGAGAAGTAATCATTGGGACAGGATTAGCCTCGACTTGCCCCAATACGCACGTCTTTGGGGCAACAGTGGGGATTGGGCTATTGAGCACCTTATATTCTCTTTGTTCAACTGTTGCTCTTAATAACAATTATCAGAACTATTTATTTATTTTGTCCATATTAGTATCAATGAATGTATACTTTATTTATGTGGCCATTACAGGGCATCTTAAATCTTTAAGGCAGGATCCCAATAATTCAGCAATAACATGTACAGTATGATAGGAATGTTTAATTTGTGAGCTCATGCAGTTGCAGAGTAAGACTCACCCAGTCTTTCTGATTGAGCCGAGCAGCTTCATTGTAAACCTCTATTGCAGCTTTATGTTTTCCAAGGAGAAAACTTAACAAAAGACAGAAACAACTCATGGTCATAAGCCCATGTGTCCGCGAGAGGACCAGGCAATACAAATCTCACTATTTTCAAAGAAATTCAGCCGGTTTGAAGGGTCCACCTAAACAACAAGCAAAAGTAGTCTGAATTTTGGAACAACCTAGCAGGAGTTTGACACTGAAATCTGAAAATATTTTTTGTATCATAAATTATTTTGAAATAGGTTATTCATTGGAGCTACTTGGGTCTGTGTACTACTGGCTTTTTGAGTTCTCTTTTGGTCGAATAGCTCAATGTCAACACTTCGGGGATAATACATTCCATGCGTGCCTGTGCTGAGAACTTTAACCAACCCATTCCTTGAATGGGGAGTAAGGAGCATTCAGTCAGAGTTGGTTGAAGTTTGTTGTGCAAAAGTCACACATCATCCCCAAAGTGTTCACGTCTCATGCTCTTCCTCAGAACCAAGGTTACCTTGAATAACCGTGGCGTTTTTAGGTGCACCCTTCAAATTAGCCAAGTTTAATCAAAATCAGTGAGAGGACATTCATCATACACTCTTAAGATTCAACAATGTTTCAAAGATGTTTGGAAATGTCAAAACTCTACTTTAAAATATCTCACAGTGATCTGGCCACTTGTTTCAGGTTGTCAGAACTGGTGGGATTGAGGATGGCACAGCTCTGGAACAGTTCCAGAGAGTGTTGAATCTTCCCTTCCATACGCAAGATGAGAGCTGCAACAAAGTAATGAGTATCCATCTGAAATCAATGTGACCATTCAAGACAAAAGATATCCCGAAACTACAGCATTGACAATCTACAAACTACATTGACAATCATGTATTATAACACTGAAAACACTTATTTTAAATACACAGGTATTAAAAAGTAGATGAAAAAGTTATTTATTAGAACATGTACTTAAAAGCAGTGTTGTAATGTAACGGAGTACAAATACTTCGTTACTGTACTTAAGTAGAAATTTCACGTATCTGTACTTTACTTCGCTATATAAATTTATGTCAACTTTCACTTTTACTCCACTACATTTCCTAGATAAAATGTATACTTTTACTCCGTTATATTTCCACTAAGCATCTTCGTTACTCGTTACTAAAACATAAAATTAGAAGAAATGTGTGCGACTGCAATAAGGGAGGTTTGGCGAATCACTGCTCCTAGATTGCATTACGCACGCTCCGCGCTCTATTTCAGCTCTTGTTTGTGGCTAAAGGAGGAGGACGCACCTACTGGAGGACCTCCCGTTATCATAGACGACCACCCTGATGATAGTGGTGAACTCGGTGAACAGGGTAGTGGTGAAGATAACGTCATACACCCGTGGCCGTATTTGCAAGAAATGTTTCTGTACATTGGCAGCTTTCTGTGAAGCTGAACACTCCGCTACCTGCCTCAGCGGCCTGTGAAAGGCTATTTAGCATCACAGGACTTGTCTTCAGTCCAAGAAGAGTAAGACTGAATCAGGCCCGGGGTGGGTAATCGGATAATTCCCGGTGGCCGCTTCACTTTTGGGCCGGTCGGGGAAAAAAATATTGACATTTGTCACGTTAGTCTATCTTTTCAGTAGGACACGTTCCGCATTCTGTGCATGACACCAATGCAATGCCTCTGCATGGGTTGTAGCCTACATGAGGGAGTTCTCCCCTCCCAAAAAGAGTTGGTTGGGTCCATATAGCCCGTCTTTTCCAAAACGTTTTATAGCCGAGGATAGCCGAGCCGGCCCTACAGTAGACACAAGCGTCAGGAAGGATGGATGGTAGAAAGAGGCCAGGAGAGACTGAGCAGCAGATCAACCAGTCAACCTCTGAAAATGATGAGCCCGAAATTAGTGATGAGGAGGCCATGACTACAGGGACAAGTAGAGAGGATAAATTAAAGTTATTTAATGTAAGAAAGAGCAATTACCCTACAGTACACGATAAATATGCCTTGTTTGTTCAGAAGAGGGTGTAGTAAATGAGTAGGCTAAATCACCAAACAACAATATAGCCTATCCATGCAAAAAACATGTAGCATAAATATTAGTTCAATATGTCTCTTTGTGGAAGCGTGGGATAGGCTACATTTCAAAGGCTTTCTTTCTTTCTTTCTTTCTTTCTTTGTTAACTTGTGGAATAGTGGAATATTTTTTGTTAACTTCTCAGTTGATTATATAACCTTTACTGTACACATTTGTTTAACCATGGTACTAATAAAAACTACAGGATAGTAAGAGCTGAAATGTTGCTTCATTTATCCAATTTCCACTATGGAAAACGTTGGCCAGTCTTGGGCCTGAAACTCCCGGGCACTGAATTCTGTCAACTTTGAAAACCTTTGAAGATGAACAGACACCTTTTCAGTTTCAACTATGACTGGCATATTAAAAGCTGCTGGACATAGGTGGCCTGTGTGTGGCCTGAGTGAGATTAAGAAGATATGGAAACCCTGAATATGCTTTATGCTTTACTATAAGAAAGCCAAAATAAAGTTCACAAAAGTTCAAAATAAAACCGCTTGCTTTTTACTTTTTACTTTTACTTCAAATACTTAAGTACATTAAATATCAGAAAATTACTTTTGATATTTAAGTACAGTATATATCAGATACTTTAAGACTTTTACTTAAGTAATATTCTAAAAGGTAACTTTCTCTTCTACCAAAGTCTTTTTCTAGTACGATACTTGTACTTTTACTCAAGTATTGCTTTCTAGTATTTTATACATCACAGCTTAAAAGCAACAGCAATTTAAAAGGAAAAGCAATAGAAAATCAGGGATATAGGGGGATCAAAACTCAGATCATTCTGGAGCAGGGCTCCATGTCTAATCTATCCTACCTTGCTGTAGTCATCTCTACATACAGTACCTATAAAATATAATATTCACTACCTGTGGATATTTCCCCTTTTATTATGATCGCCGCTAGCATAGCTATAAAGGTAGGCTATAAATGTCCTCCACTGGCTGGTGCTCAGATCTTCAGTTTAACAACAAACAGCAAAGCTAATCAGATGTACTGTTCATTTTTTGTATTTATTTGTCTAGTTAAATGTATTCACTCTTTATTTACATCATTTTCAATACATCGTGTTTCAAATTACTATGAAAATTGGATTTAAGTGTCATAAACATTTATTTTTTTGTTTTCAATTAAACTCATGGATGGTATTGTGTCTCAGGGCTCTTTGGATAATTGAAATCAATCTCAGACACCTGTGATAATCAGTCTGCCAGGTGAGCCCAATCAAAGGAAAACTTCTTAAGAAGGATGTTCCACATTATTAAGCATGCCACAGGTTTCAAGCAATATGGGAAAGAAAAAGGATCTCTCTGCTGCTGAAAAGCGTGAAATTGTGCACTACCTTGGACAAAGTATGAAAGCATTGGATATTTCCTGAAAACTTATGTGTGATCATCGGTCTGTGAAGAAATTTGTTGGGTTTGTGCAGACAAAGACATAATAAGGAAGGTTTCTGCCAGACAAATTCATAGGATTAAGGGAGCAGCTGCTAAAATGCCATTGCAAAGCAGCAAACAGGTATTTGAAGCCGCTGGTGCCTGTGGAGTCCCGCAAACCTCAAAGTGTAGGAACCTCAAGAAGTTGGCAAGTGTGCATAAACCTACTATTCGGCCACCCCTAAACAATGCTCACAAGCAGAAACGGTTGCAGTGGGGTCAGGAATACATGAAGACTAATTTTCAAACAGCTTTGTTTACGGATGAGTGCCGTGCAACCCTACATGGTCCAGATGGATGGAGTAATGGATGGTTGGTGAATGGCCACCATGTCCCAACAAGGCTGAGACGTCAGCAAGGAGGTGGCGGAGTCGTGTTTTGGGCCGGAATCATGGGGAGAGAGCTGGTAGGCCCCTTTAGGGTCCCTGACGGTGTGAAAATGACCGCAGCAAAGTATGGAGAGTTTCTGACTGACCACTTTCTTCCGTGGTACAAAAAGAAGAACCGTGCCTTCCGTAGCAAAATCATCTTTATGCATGACAATGCACCATCTCATGCTGCAAAGAATACCTCGGGGTCATTGGCTGCTATGGACATATAAGGAGAGAAACTCATAGTGTGGTCCCCATCTTCCCCTGACCTCAACCCTATTGAGAACCTTTAAACATCATCAAGCAAAAGATCTATGAGGATGGGAGGCAGTTCACATCCAAGCCAATTTTCAAAACCCAATGTGGCCCTTGAGCCAAAAAGTTTGCCCACCCCTGGCTTAGGCCTTTACTGTAGATGATACTTCTTTGCTTTTCTATTTACAAATCTGGCTGTTTATAAGAGCTAAAAATAAAAGACTAAATATTCATCTGAATAAAAAGAAAATCAGCCATTGAAAATGTGCGGTAGCATTCTTAATTAAGTTAAACTGCGTTGCCGGTATTAAGTATAAGTATATATACTTTTTTGATCCCGTGAGGGAAATTTGGTCTCTGCATTTAACCCAATCGGTGAATTAGTGAAACACAAACAGCACACAGTGTACACACAGTGAGGTGAAGCACACACTAAATCCCGGCGCAGTGAGCTGCCTGCTACAACGGCGGCACTCGGGGAGCAGTGAGGGGTTAGGTGCCTTGCTCAAGGGCACTTCAGCCGCGGCCCACTGGTCGGGGCTCGAACCGGCAACCCTCCGGCTACAAGTCCAGAGTGCTAACCAGTGGGCCACGGCTGCATTAGTATTAGTGGGCCACGGCTGCACGGCTGTATTATTTGTTACCTTACTACTGAGCTGGAAACAGTGCACAACTAACTACAGTAATGACTAGTTTCACTCAAAGCAGTTACATTTTTTTCAAGTTGTGTGTATGTCACCATTCAACATTGTGAAGGAGGGTGCGCGAGCTGGGCAGCAGCCCTCCCATAAAGCAATTCACACAATTTTTAAAAGCACTACTGAGGTGTCGTGTTCGTGAACTTGAAGGCAGCTTTCAGTAGCCTAAGACAAAGCATTGATCAGCTGTCTGTAAGAAATGCCTGGTTGGCCTACAGAGCAACCTGGTTTGGACAAGAATATGCCACCTAATGTTTCACAACTGTCATTAATTACAGATAATAAATAAAACATTTCAACGCAGTAACGCGTTACTTCCCATAGAGAGTAAAGTAGTAATGCAAGAGATTACAATTTCTTTTTACAGTAGCGAGTAATGTGTAGGCCTAATGCATTACTTTTTTGAGTAACAACCCCAACACTGAGTAGCCATAAACCTGTAGGCGCCACTGGCTACAGACGCTAATAATTTCAGGTAGGACCACACACGCATTTGCCAGGGCTTCAGCCCCGCATGTAATTTCAAAAGTAGACAGACAAAGCCTAGGCTATTTGAAGTTAAACAAAACATACCGTATTTGTAGCCCTATGAGTGTGGTTCATGACGCTGCATATCAAAGTAGTCGCAGCAGGTCGCTTTCAAAATGTCCTGTTACAATTGCAGCTGCTCCCGACTATGTTGAATATTTAGAAAGTAGCTTACATGAAGGCATTTTTGAGCGAGCCAGAGAGTCAGATTTTTTGCTTTTGGTAGTAACTTGCTAATTAACTAAAGCAATTGAGTGATAGGCCTATAACAAATTTGAAAGGAAAGCGAGGCTAGAGTTGGAGGAATTGTGTGTCCTGTTGCTGTAAAGGATGTGAGAGTGCCGCTGACTGACATAATAGGCTCACAGGTAAACAGCATAATGTCCACAAACATGTAATTTTCTGTCAAAATTCAGCATCAGCAAAAGTGGTTTGGGAATTAGGCGCACAGAAGTGAATTAAGTGAAATAGGTTAACATTCGGACTTCGGACTTGTTACCGGAGGGTTGCCGGTTCGAACCCCGACCAGTAGGCACGGCTGAAGTGCCCTTGAGCAAGGCACATAACCCCTCACTGCTCCCCGATTAGTGTGTGCTTCACCTCACTGTGTTCACTGTGTGCTGAGTGTGTTTCACTAATTCACGGATTGGGATAAATGCAGAGACCAAATTTCCCTCACAGGATCAAAAGAGTATATATACTTATACATGCTTTATTTGAACATTGCAATATCCACCCAGCAACAAACCCAGAGAAGGCTTGGTAGATGTTTCGGATAGATTGCAGCACCTTGTAGCCGAATAATAGCCCAATAGTGGGGTGGCTAAGCGCAGATTTTCATCAGAATCGATCACTTTGCGATAAAAGCATGACATTTGAGATGAAGGCTCACAAAGGGGGTCTAATCAGATTTAGGACTGTAGGCGCTCAAAATTTGGCCCCTGGCCAAATATTGATTTCGTAATGGGAAAATGAATTAAAAGCTGCCAGAATCATAAAATGCAATAACACATTTCACCATAAATACATGTAAATATGAGCACACTTTTACATAGAAGGTCTTTTAACTTTAAAATATAAGATATGTTTTTTAAAAAATTGAAAATGGCCACCAAATATGGATAGATGACAGAAATTAACAATTAAAAAATCCAGTTCATTTTTAAACAAAAAGGAAAAGAGGTTATTTTGATATCAGAAATTATGTACTTTTTAAATGCAGATTTAAATATTTAATATTAAATTGTGTGCATATACTAATACACATTATTTTTACTTGGTAGTTTGTCAGTGACTCCTCCTTATTCAGTCAGTAGGTTTCATCTTGTGGTGGCCACAGTTGAATATTATTCTCTTTAAAATCTAGGGAACTGGTGGGATGTTTTACTCTTGACTACAAGTGAGATAAAGGCAAAGTCAGTTGAATGTGTTTCTCACTGTTACTCAGTAAAAATATTGTAGGCTAATACTTCAAGTGAGCAAACATAACTCAGACAGGCAAATATAATGTAAAATAGTTAGGATTCTGTGAAATAAAGTAGGTGTACATTTCCACAGAATTTCATTTAGGCTGGTTATCTAAACTAGTTGCAATTCATTCTATTTATTTCATTAACTCTGTGGTCTTGTACGGCTAGTTTATACCACCAAAAATTAATCATTTGCATCCAGAGCAAACCCCTGTGATTGCCTTTGAACAGCCACTATTTGCCTTGGCCAAGAAAATACAGTGGAAGTGGCCAGATAGATATGGTAAAATTGTCATTCTTTTTGGGGGTCTCCACATTGAGATGGCATTCTTGAGGACTTTAGGGGACAGGCTACAAGGAAGTGGTTGGGTAGAGGCTCTTGTTCAAGCAGACAACACTCACAGCTGACTCTTTCTTAAAAGTGGCCGATGTTGCTCGAACGAAGAGAGCCCACCAAGTAACAATGGTAGCATTGTACATTTTGCAACGTGCTGCATATGATAATTTCATGAATATGCATTCCTCCAGTGATGTGCTGAGCTTTGATGAATGGTGCAAGAGGCCAAAAGTTACAGTCCCACAGTTTCAGTATTGGGCCACAGTTATGGAGCTTGAGCTGTCTTTTTTGATCTTTGCAAGGTCTCTGGACCTAGATCTAGAACAAAATCCATTTATGATCCCATTTGTCACAATAAATTAAAGGTCTACCGAACAAGTTCTATGAAAACTCCCAGCAACAGTCAATAAAGATTAGTGACTCTCAGAAATGATATGACCAATTGACCTTTTGGTATCACCATTCATGAATTGCTTTGGTAGAGACCAAACAAAGATCAGCTCTTAATCACTTGTCATTGTGATGTCTCATTTTGATCACATAACATGAATTTACAGATAATTCATTAACCCATGTATAGTAATATTTAGTATTACAGGAGATCATTTTAAAACATATCTTATATTTTAAAGTTTAAAGACCTTCTTTGTGAAAGTGTGCTCATATTTACATGTATTTATGGTGAAATGTGTTTTATGTTTTATGTGTGCATTTTATGTTTCTGGCAGCTTTTAATCCATTTTCCCATTACGAAATCCATATTTGGCAGCCATTTTGAAAAATGGCCGCCATGACCCCCAGGGGTCAAATTTCGAGCGTCTACGGTGCTAAATCTGATCAGTCCCCCTTTGTGAGCCTTCCTACCAAATTTGATGCTTTTATCGCAAAGTGATCGATTTTTGCGCTTAACCGCCCTACTACAATCGCCTATTTCTCAGTTGTGCAATAAAAGCAGTATCATCATAGCAGTATTATCATATCATCGATAATCGTTCACATTTAATATAGGCTAATGACAACCACTGTCCCTCAGCTGGAGCTGCAGAGGAGTCTCCAATGTACAGGGAGACAGAACGCGCATGACTTTAATATGAAAATCACACTTTTTGAAAAGGGGAAAAAAGATGAAGGCAATGAGTAAAAGGCGATGCTAGAGTTGGAGGAATTGTCATAAAGGAGTCGTGTTGTTGTAAAGGAGAACGCGAGAATGACTGGTGCTGACTGACGTAGGCTCACAAGTAAAGAAGCATAAATCAGTCTTAAACTGCATTATGATGTCCACACGAAATGCAGCCTAGTTCTGTCAGCAGAAGTTCATACAGCAAATGTGGTTTGGGAAACGGGGACACAGAAGTGAAATAGGTTAACCTGGTCTATTTGAACATTGCTAGTAATCTTAAGTGATATCATACAAACCTTGAGAAGAATTGGTAGCTTAGGCTACATATTGCATTGCGCATGGTATTCATAATTGAATCTCATGTCGCACAATAAATGTGGTTACCGCAACAGAGTCATAACTTCAATAATTGTTCACAATTAATATAGGCAAATGACAACCACTGCCTCTGGAAAATAAATGAGCAGTAGGCCCAGATACATTGAAGGCACAATTTGAAGCCATCCCGAGGTGATAGCTGGAGCTGTAGAGTTGGAGTCTCGGATGCACAGGAGGACATTACGCTTAACTCAGGAACTTCAATAATACAGTCAATCATACCAAACTAGTATAAAATGTTATTCGCCTACATTTCAAATACATCCATCCACACATGTTGCATTGATTGAGAATGAACGTACCAGAGTGGAGCGCAGTCTGCTCCCTGGGGGGGGGGGGGGTGTAGCCTGGGCTGGTGTTTTGCTCATCGGTTCTGACCCATGGGCAGAAATATTTTTTGTACAACCCCAAATCAGAAAAAGTTGGGACATTGTGTAAAATGCAAATAAAAACATAATGTGATAATATACAGTACAAGTCTCGTAAACCCATATTTAGCAGCAAAAAAGACATAAACAACATATCAAATGTTAAAATGAAAACGTGGACTATTTCAGGGAAAATATATGTTCATTTTGAATTTGATGCCAGCAACATGTTTCAAAAAAGTTGGGACAGGGAATGTTCACCTCTGTGCTGCTTCACCCCTTCATTTAACAACATTCTGTAAATGTTTAGGAACGGAGGAGATTAGTTGCTAGAGTTTTGAGAATTAAATGTTGTCCCATTCCTGCCCGATATAGGATTGCAGTTGCTCAACAGTATGGGGTATTCTTAATCATGTTTTTCATTTCATGATGCACCTGATTTGACAGGTCTAGACTGCAGACAGGCCATTTTAGCACCTGGACTCTTCCTCTATAATAGAAATACTGTTTACATATTTGCAGAATTCATTTTGATTGTGCCTTGCCAGATGTGCAAGAGGCCCATGCTGTAGGCACTAATGCACCTCCACACTGTCATATATGTTGGCTTTTAAACTGAACACTAAAACAAGTTGGATAGGTTGGATATCTGTGCACATAGACAATGGTTTTCAGAGGCTTTCCTGAGCCCATACAATGATTTTCTTGACAGAAACAGGTCTGGTATTGATGTAGTACCATCTGAGGTCCAAAAGACCACGGCTATCCAATATCGTTTTCCAGCTCTATTCCTTGTTTGCAAAGAATTCTCTGGATTCTCTGAATATTTTAATTATATTGTGTACTGCAAATAATGAACTCCCCAAATACTTCACAATTTGTTAAGAAATGTTAAGAAGCATTAAAATTACATTGTTTAATCATTGGTCCACACAGGTTTACACAGAGTGATGTATATCCCTACATCTTTACTTCTAAGAGACCCTGCCTCTCTGGGATGCTCTTTTTCATACCCAATCGTGTTGCCAGTTACCCTAATTAGTTATGAAACATTCCTCCTTTTGTTTTCTTTATCATTACACTTTTAGAATTGATTTAGATTAAGTGTTAGTATAATTTGTATTTTTGTAATTTGTATTTTAGTATATTTTTATATATTGTATTAAGTGTTAGTATAATTTGTATTTTAGTATATTTAGCATATTCTTTATCTTCTACTGTCCTTACTGCTTAGTTGTGTTTTTATATTATATACTTTAATTACTCTTTCTGCTGTTAAAGAATGTGTTTGTGTTGTATGTATGCTGCTGCTGAAACCTTGAATTTCCCTTGGGGATCAATAAAGTATCTATCTATCTATCTATCTACACAACTTTTCCAGCATTTTGTTACCCCCGTCCCAACTTTTGAAACATGTTGTTGGTATCAAATTCAAAATTAACATATTTTCCATGACATATTTGTCATTTTCAATATTTGGTATGTTGTCTGTGTCCTTGCAACTACTGTAAATATGAGTTTAAGAGATTTGCAGATTATTACATTCTGTTTTTTATTCACATTTTACACAACGTCCCAACTTTTTCTGATTTGGGATTGTACATATTTGCACATTCCAACATAAGGAAGCAGCATGGGAATGTCGTTTTTCTGCCTTATTTTCAGTAGGGTTTAAGTCATTTAGAGACTCTTTTTCCGAGCCTGCAGCAGTGGCGTGCGGTGGCGTCTGTGCCAGGGTAGGCAGAGTAATTTTGATATCTTTCATTGTTTTTACAAATACCCTAGCCAAGACAAGGGGATGGACATACCTGTCACTTACAATAGGCTGCTATATAGGCCTAGCCAATCAGACTATCCCGCGTTAATGATGATAGCCTGCATGAAAAAATTATCAAGTTAACTAGGCTTTGAAAGTTATTCTCTACAGTGAATACGTTTCCAACATGAATCACAAGTTGTACCGTATTTTCCGGACTATAAGTCACACTTTTTTTTCATAGTTTGGCTGGTCCTGCGACTTTGAACATGTTTTTAAAACATGTTAACTCATATTAACTGACACGAACCCTACTTGAAACATTACCGTCTAAAGCGGCGAGAGAGCACTCTCAAATGCACAGGTTCTGTGCACTTTCAGTCAGAGATTAATGCTTGCACTATGCCTGAAACACACGTGCATCCTCAAATACTAAATCCTCAAATTATTGCTGGGATTCTATTTATAGCTGGGCCTCAGATTCTGACAAATAAAGGCCAGTAATAATTTTGTTTCCATTTAACTCATAAAAGAGCTCTTCTTAAAGGTGCCATGTTTAAGAATTGAGGTAAAAATATCCAAAAAATGAGCTACACGCATCAAAAGAATGAGAAGAAATAAGGGCGATGATGTCATAAAAAAATTACAAGGTATAGTGCTGCAGAGATATCAACCTGAATTAGCATGCTAAATTACTAGCCACAGCCCGACAGGTGTCATAATACCAGTTTCGGCCATGGGAGGCGGTATGCGGGCAACATAACCGCCAGCCAAACTGCAATACATGTTTCTCGGTTGTTACTCTAGGGTAGACCAACTCACTTTCTGGAGGTATACTGCCCCCATCTTTTATGGAATGTGGAGTATGAATTGATTTTTTGGCGGACATTACACATGGCACCTTTAAGGCGAGACACGGCAGGTGAAAACATTGTTTTTTCATACACTGGTCAATTTCGAGATTTTGAGCTAGTATGTTACCTTAGCATGTATTCTATCACACTACTACAACAAAAAAGTCTGATTTACACATGTAAGTGTTTATTTCATTATATTGTGTCTACTCGAGCCTGTATATTTCTCCTAAATTCAGCAAAAGTTAGCATTCTAACCTTGAATGCACTCCCGCGACCGTGGTCCAAAACATATCATGTGTAGTACCGTTGGAAAGCTCAGTTTTCCTGTATCACGGCTACAACCGCACTATGTTACAGTGGGCAGTGCTTTGACTTGGCCAGCTTCCCTCGCGTCCACGCGGGATCACGCGGCATCACGCGACTTTAATTTGTATTTTTCCAGTGACGCTGCAACGACGCTGCAACAACCGGCAGAGGTCTCAAGTGAGCAGGGTGTCTCGTAAAAAGAAATGGAGCTGGAAAACCCTACACAGACTTCACTACAGACTTTAGCAGACTGGTTTAGAAATAATTTGGTAACACTTTATTTTAATGTGTCGCTGTTACAGTGTACTTACCTAATTAGGTACAGTGGTACAACCTGTGTAACAACATGTACTATCAGGTACTATCATTGTACTTGCATTATGTATTTGTGGGTACCTACATATAGTTGTTACATTGTAATACTGAGTGCTTTTACAAAACTTTGCCAATTTGCCTACATTTTCATCAGAGGCAAAGAGCTGACCTGAGACCTGCTGGATGGGGTAAATCTGGTTATGATAGATTTGATATACAAAGCATTCTTAGCTCCAGTCAAGGCCTCATTGTCTTCAGTGTACATGTAACAGCTGTGCTGCTACAACCTTGTTACTCTTTGATACAATGGAATAAACCTATTAAGTGTACCAGTTAATTACTTACATGTACATATGACATGTATGTTATGTCTTCGATGTCTTAGAACAGTCTACTAATAGTCTACTAATTCACTACATAGTACATATATCAACTGTGTTGGTACACACTTATTGCTCTTTGATACAGTGGCATAAACCCATTAAAATGAAGTGTACCAGTTAAGTACTTACAATTACATACAGTATTACATGTATGTTGTGTCATTGGTGTCTTGGAACATGTCTGCCATTACCCTACATACTGTAGTACATGTATCAACTGTGTTGGTACACATGTATTACTCTTTTGGTACAGTGGAATAAACCCATTAAAATAAAGTGTACCAGTTAAGTACTTACATCTACATATATACATCCTGTCAATGATGTTATGCATCCTGTAAGTGATGTGTTGAAACGTGTCTGCTGTTACACCACACAGTACATGTGAATTAGTAGACCTGTTCCAAGACAAGACCTGTTCCAGTTTATTCCACTGTATCAAAGAGTAACAAGGTTGTAGCAGCACAGCTGTTACAGGTACACTGAAGACAATGAGGCCTTGACTGGAGCTAAGCATGCTTTGTATATCAAATCGATCATGACCCGATTTACCCCATCCAGCAGGTCTCAGGTCAGCTCTTTGCCTCTGATGAAAATTTAGGCAAATTGGCAAAGTTTTGTAAAAGCACTCAGTATTACAATGTAACAACTATATGTAGGTACCCACAAATACATTATGCAAGTACAATGATAGTACCTGATAGTACATGTTGTTACACAGGTTGTACCACTGTACCTAATTAGGTAAGTACACTATAACAGCGACACATTAAAATAAAGTGTTACCAATAATTTAATAGCCAGAAATATGCCTGCCCTGCCCTAATAAAGAAATATTTGGTTAACGGCGAGTGAATCCCGTTTGCAACCGTAGAAGAAACGCAGGACAAATTAAACATTCTGGTTTTCTCCGAGTGCAACGATGATAGACAGACATCATTTGGACAAAATATAGAGCATATTAACCTTCGTTGCTCAGCCAAATGCCTTTCTGTTACGTCATGTTATCACGGAGTTACAGGCGATAAACTATTTTTGATGGTCACAAGTTTACTTCATTAGCGTTTATTTCTTTGATTATTAAATAGTGTTTTTCATTTAAAGGCTTGACTTCGTGCTTATTCAGAAGAGCATTTAGTGCTCTCCCCAATCCCAGACGTTCACATTGCATGTTTGTTTGTAATGGATGCAACCGCGAGATACGCTTGTCATAGGCGCAGATACCTTGGGTGCTCCGTCTCTCGGGCACCCACTGAAAACATCGAGCACCCACGTGTGCCAGCTTACAGTTCCGGCTACATTTATATTAATTTAAAATCAAACATCGCAGTTTATGTTAAATTCAGCATCTCTCATAATGTGATTGGATTCAATTCCCTACTTCATATACTAACCACCAATGAGAGCGTCTCTCGTATGAAAATTCCTGACACTTCCCACCTGAAGAATTAACGCAAGGCTTTGTCGGGTCTTCAGCCCCAAATGTTTAAAATGTATATAGCCCTGAATATCATTTTAAAAGTAGTCTGACAAAGCTTATTGTTTTGTGACACAGCTAAACACTGGTACCTCATAGAACGTCTATAACATAGCCTAGGTGGTCGCAACTCACAAAAGTAAAGCAGATAGAAAGAACTCACGCAAATCTAGCCTACAACACGCAGAAAGCTTTATGCGCAGGGGAGAGAGCGCACGCGCGCACTGTGCTTTATGATTGTTGCCTCCCTTTGATTTTTGCAATTCAACCCTTGAAGACATCGCGGTCTGGTGCGCTATGTAGATCGTTTCTCGTACCATTTAATTTCTCAGAATTTAGGTCTACTAGGCCTACAATAACGTCATCACCAAATACATCTTTTATTTTTAGTTGATCAACCACAAAGAGTAGCATAGGCCTACTGTGCACAGTGCACTGACGACTGTAGCAGCCCAAGGTAACCAGTTGTTGTAGATGAGAGGCAACCCCTTGTTTCAGATAGCCTGGACAACATGTTACCTGGGTGTTGCCTACGTTATTAATTAATGGTAGCCTACAATAGTTAATTGATTCGCGTAACATTAGTTGGCTCAAAGAGTAGGGAATCAGGATGGAGAGAGTCACACGTGTGTTGCTTTTGCGGGATCGAATCCAGTTTTATGCTAGTTTTCAAAACATATATTTTTTACATGTCTTTTGTCCGAGTGGCTGTAATGTAGCCGAGCGCTCATGAGCGCTCTGTTTGTATTGTTTAGAAAATGTTTGACGTCTTGAGTTAATGCATTAAACATTGTTTGCTGGTAACCAGCCACAAATAGCCTACAGATTCTTGCGTGCATACATTCTCTATTCTCTCCAAAATGTGCCCGTTCTATAGGCTGGCCAAGTGTGTAATTCTGTGGCATAAAGCAGATGTATTTGTTTATTGTACAGAAAAATAAAGTCAATTGACTACATTGCAGTCAATAAGTAGGGCAAATTACGAAACCAAAACGTGGGTCATAGTTGTCTAAGCTTCTGCTGTGAGGCCAAACCCATGAACAAAGACGCATTGATATCTGCAATAGTTTTTTTTGGCGAAACAAGCTCACAGCCGAACGAGTCATAGCACTGAAGGGAGAGGCAACTGGCATGTGATCTCCCCACGGGCCAATGGATGTACAAGTTTTCTCCTGTGCCTATGATATTTAATCCAGTGTTTTGTCAAGTTGCAAAATGCTATTCGTTTTAACGAATTTTTATGATAGTACCCTATACAAAAAGTACTTCATACTATCTTAATTGCTTTATACTCAATACTTGACCAATGGCTATTGCATCTGTCTATTGAAAGTGAGAATGTGGCATGTGATATACTGTGTAGGCTTCATAAAATAAAATAAACAGATTGCTAATGGCCTACAAGCTGATCTGGGGTGCGTTTCCCGTACAACTACGGAGGTTAGCTTTTTACTAACAGGATGCATCGTTCAACTAACCAACATGTAAGTTACGTCTGTTTCCCAAAACTGTCGTACTTACATAGTACTGTAAGTTTGGACCATGATAGTTTCCAAACTTCAGTAGTCTGGACTAAGGTGGTTAATGACGTTTAGTAGCACGTGAACGGGCACCTGCATAATTCTGTGGCGCGTTGCGTTAAGGCCGGCAGATGACAGCCGCCCTTGCGCAGCAGTTCAGTCCCCTGTCTAAGAGTTCGAATTTGGGTTAAGATTTTGACAACAATATTCACATCGTTGTTTACCTAAGTTTATCTTTTGTGCAGATCATATTATCAAAATCAGAATCATCCTTCTTGGCCTGGTTTGCGTAAACTAACAAGGAACCCCCCCCCCCCCCCCCATGAAAATCAAAGGCTACATATTCTCAACTGACCCGTCAAAAAGTGCGCACCACCTTATTATTATCTGCAGGTGTGTGACTTTTACTTACGTGCACATGGCTGCAAATTGACTTTTAATTTATGTATTTTCTGCCTTGGGCATTTTAAAATATGGATGTATGGTGGTTAGAAGTGTAAATATCAATTAGAAACCTAAATATATTCATAATTATTAATTTGCAAACAAATAACTGGCGTCAGTGACGTCTTTGACATGAAGATCCCTGGAACTATGCTTCTACTAGCATTCTACCACAGGTCGAGAGGTGTAGTTGTAACTACACAACTTTACGATAGTGGTTGCGAACGTTCGTTGCTACTATGGTTTTGGAAAACACTAACGTAGTGTAACGATGCATTGGACTATGTAAGTTCCAAATATGAATGTAATTCTACGGCATAAAGCAGATGTATTTGTTTATTGTACAGAAAAATAAAAATGACATGTCAAGCAGTCAATTGACTACATTGCAGTCAAGAAGTAGGGCAAATTAATTTACGAAACCAAAACGTGGGTCATAGTTGTCTAAGCCTCTATTGCGTAGCCTGTTAAAAACATCGCAGAAGCCTATACCCAAGGCTACAGATTAATTCTGAACAGTTATTTCTCTACTGGCTCAATTATCACACCACTGTTTTGATTTGCGTAGTTGCGTTAACCCAACACTGACAATAATGTAGACAGCAAATTTCGATTTCCGTTACCACCGTGTAGTCAAGCCTTAAGCCATACCCAAGTAGCCTAAATCGAGGTAAATCGAGCTTTTTCAGAAGGGGCGGCAGGTAGAGCGATGTACAGTGGCAGAGCGACTCACAGTGGCTGAAAGTGGTACTAAAGCTTCACGCCGCTTCACGCCTCGTAATGCGCGACTGAAGTGGCCATTTGAAAGCGATGCCCACTGTATAGCTCGGCTGGGATTTGACCATAGACAGTAAAAGATTTGACTGGACCACAGGGATCACTGGTGGTCCGCAAGCTATCCCAAGTAGTCCGCGAGCAGACGTGGTAAAATATAATATAGATGAGTTGTTTGCAATATTGAACCAACTTGTATGTAAAAACAGTTCTGCAACACTGTCTATGTAAGATATGCCAGTTTAAATCATACAGTATGAATCCACACAATAAGCAAAGTGCAAAGACAATAGCAAGGTGGTTCAGTGAGTAGGCCTATTGTGTAGACTAATTATAGGCTACTGTTGAAGTAGGTATAATCTTTTTTTTTTTTAGCTAGGGTTAGTTAAGTGGTCCTGAAACTGAAAAAGTTTGAGAAACACTGTCATAGGCCAAAGTATTAATGTTTTACTCCGCCTCGCTAGATGGCGATATGCGCCCAAACACAACAAATTCCCCAAACAGACTCTCATCTTAGCCATAGCTAACTTGCTAGCAAACTTTGCATCATCAGTCTAACTAGTTAAATAGTTGACATTACATGATGAACATTTTCGTATGGACATTCTGGGGGATGTTATTTGTATGAGAGAAGCTTCAACTTCTGGGTATGTAACATTGTGGCATAAAGCTTAGGTAGTTAGCTTGCTAACTCTGGCAGAAATCTCCAGTGTTCTTGTTCCATGTAGTTTTGTGTTGCAGCCACAGGGTTGCAGCAACAGCACGTAGACTAGCCTACAGGAAAGCTGTTGCGTATGAACTCATTCGGAATATTTTGAAAACGTAACAGCTAGATATTCTGTCTTCTCATTTTGTAGACGAAAATGAAGAGAGATTTTATCTTAGTTTTTATTTCATGCAAAACATTTTAGTCTCGTCTTTTTTCGTCAACAATAATGCATCTTAAGATAGTCTTAGTCAGTGTTTCAGGACATTACTGCCGTCTCGTCATCGTCTCGTCTTAGTCATGAAAAAAAAAAGGTCGTTGACGAACATATTTCCTCTCGTCTCGTCTGACGAAATTAACACTAGTCACAATATGCGGTATGATGATTTTTTACGACCAAGATTTTTTTGGTGCCCTACGCGCACTGCATGTTCTTAAATAACAATGAAATATCATCAGTAATATTCAACCATTATTTTGTGATTTGGGAATAATGTATATTTTCATTAAGCACAGAGAATCGCATGTCAGTCCCCTCATATTTAAGAGTCTTCGTTGCTATGGATGACGTCATTACTCATGCACGAGCTTGACTGAAGTGACCACCTTGATTGGCTGATGATTGTAATGCGGGAATGATTCCAAACACCTCCCTTACGATGATGAGTGACAGGTGACAGGTCTGAGAATGCGTGCGCTACACAAGGACGGAAGATGATGAATAACTGAATAAAAAGGCCTAGCCTAAATTAATCATGAGTAAGGCAAACAAATAGCCTAGTAGCCTGTAGTAGTAATCTGTCACCATAGCCTATGCCTATGTTTGCAAAGAGGAGAAATTTTTAATTTGATTCACAATAACGTTACATTTAATTTACATGTTGACAATGAGTAGCCTAGTTTTGGTTGTTGTTGGTTGCGTTATTGCATCAGTTAGTTATGCCTACAATGCAAAATTGTTTCCTCGAGATTGGAAACTCCTGTAGCCGCATAGGATTTCAAAACATTGCGACGTGAAATGCCACAAAAAGCGTTTTTTGAATAGGTCTTAGTGAGTTAGGAGTCCCCTCGACTTCTTTTGTCATTTTTGAGCAATTTTGACAGCCCTAGTCCACTGTAGGCTACGCCAATCGGCTATTAACACCTTCCACCTAGCCCCGGTGAGTGGGGGTCGCTATAATGCGTGTGAAATAGCACCATTGAGTAGCCTATGCGAAATAGCCTTAAAATCGTTAAACCTGAGAGGAAAAGGGTGCGTGCGGGTAGGCCCGAAACGTTAGGAAATAGATTAAAAATAGGATTTCGGTCCCTTCCAGTAAAAAAAGTCATTCAATGCAGATGTAAATTAGGTAAATAATGCAACCTTAATGAAACTGAACTCTGGGATTTATTTGAACTCTGGGTCACTTCACTGCTCGACACTACCCCACATGGAGAAATGTCGCACGTTAACAATGAACCTTTCATTATTTATTGTGTGGATGGGTTAGCAAAACCGTAGCATTTGGTGAATGGAGATGCAGATCACCCTAATTAATTTGTTTGCGCCAACAGCCCGCTCTGTCTTCACTTCAGCGAGAGTGAAATACCGGTAGGCTAAATGTTTAAAGGCTGTGTCATCACCATATTTGCTACAGATATTTACCTCTGTTTCAATAAGTCGTGACTTATGCCCATTCAACTTTTAACTTAGGCTATAGCCTACAACAGTCTAATTTCGCGTATGAATTGAACTTGAATTTCCCCTGGGGATCAATAAAGTATCTATCTATCTATCTATCTATCTATCTAACTATCTATTTCCATTTTTGGATTAGACTAGCCAGTCTCTATGCTGTTTTCATGGACAGCAAGACCCGCTTCATTCATAGTTTTAAATAACGTAGTTTGTTGCTTACACACGCCATCTCCAGTGGTTCACTTTTACTTGCACAGCAGGCGCGTGAAAAATCACGACAATTAAAAATTGAACTTTTCCACGATATTCAATTTTTTGAGATGTCCCTGTGCATGAAGCCCTACACTTTGGTACTAGTGAAACCATAATTCACCATTAACCACCATTCTTTAGAAACATCTTCAAATCAAACTAAGCTTTGCAGAAAAAATACAAACCTTGAACATAAATGGCATATTCACACATGCCTTGAGTCTCCCGCAGCTGCTCTCTGATGATAGCCTGAGGAAATAATCAAAGTTAAAATTGTTTGAAAATATTTCCATGATACTGGGCTCTTACAGATCTTATTGTAAGCTATTTGACTACAATGCAAAAGCAGATGATCATGAATCTAGGACACACCACACAGTGATCAAACAATGGTAAAATCTCAAACCACATGTGAAGCCATTTTTGACCCATCAGTGAGTCCATAACATCTCCAGTGCCCCTCACAGAAATTCAGTCTTGAAATAAATCTCTTTTTTTGATTTTTGTTGTGCGTTGTTTGTCGTGTACAGACGTACACGAGAGGCGATTAACCTCTACCTACCGGCAAACATATGGTCGGATGAATAAAAAAAAAAAAAATTAACCACCTAGTTAAAAATTAAAAAGCATAAATGAGGTAATCGCAGGTATCTTTGGCTGAGAGGTTCAAAACTGCACGGAATTTGAAGTGTAGGATCATTATGACACCCTCTGAGTGCATGCCAAGTTTCGTGGAATTCCGTTCATGGGGGACCATAAAATAAATGAATATATGTGTACATTTAGTTACTGTACACTACGCATGCACACACACACACACACACACACACACACACACACAGTAGAAATGTAGGCATAAGTACACTCACACGCACATGCACACACACAGGCACAGACTCACACAGGCACGCACACAAGCACACGCACACACACACACATAAACACAAACACGTACACACACGCATGCACAAACACACCCACATGCAGGCACATGCACACACAAACACGTACACACATGCATGCACAAACACACACACACACGCACACACACCATTACCCCCACACACCCATTCACAAGCGAACACAGACACACGCAGACACATAAAACACACACACACGCAGGCAAGCAGACACACACACACACACAGACACACACACACACACACACACACACACAAAAGCAAACACACACATGCACACATTCATTTATATACACAAAAGTTGCAAGAGTAGGGGATGGAGACAAATTGACAAGCGTGATTTATTTTTGTGGAGAGAATGTGCAGGACTGAGCGGTGGTCATATGTTGTACCGCTTTGCCGTATCGCAGTGATGCCTCGTACAAAAAAAAAAGAACGCGATTTAGGCACCGAAACAAGGCACCGAAATCCACATTGTTATTCGATGCAGTTACTACCATTTGTGTTGCCACCGGTGCCATATTAGAACCGTGTTTCGGTGCCCAACCCTAGTCGCCAGCATAGCCTAGTGACAATTTATGTTGTGTAATAGGCCTAACTTATACCTTATATAGCTTAGGAAAGCTAACAGCTTTCTAGGATCTAGTTTGTTAACAGTCACGGTTTTGTCATAACTCCCTCTATGCATTTTTGCATTTAGAATAGCTCTGAAACTGGGGGGGGCGAACGCGTCGCAGAGGGGACGCCAGAGCGTGGATATCTCAATCGCAAAATTAAACAATATTTCTATCGGGTGCCTACCATGGACTAGGCTGGCGATTTTTTCGATTTCTTAAAAGATTAAGCTTATGAAATCCAGACTAACCATGGACCTCACAGTTGCAAAATGCAAGGGAACATGAATCAGCCTATATTTGCACGAACAATAACGGACAACAGCTCTCAACTTGGCCCGTTAAAAATGTGTATGAACAGTCTAGCGACGCATTTCATGAAGGCCCTTTTGGACATGTCAGTTATTTGCACTACTGGTTAGGTGTAAAACTAGCCTAGAAATCTAGATGCACCCTAGCGGCAGCGAATTACATTTGCTGCCAGGGCTAGTCTAGCAACTCTCCATTGGCTTGTGAGCTGGAAAAATTAAACTTCTATCAGGCCAATCAAATCGTGTATAAAGACGTTAGGCGGGCTTAACATAATGATTGATGGCAGAGTTGCAACGGTTTGGCTTGAATTCCCTGCTACTTGAAAACAAAGAAGATGGATGTTGCTGTTGACGAACAGCGTGAAACGTTAAGCTTTTTTTTTTAAGTTGGCAAAAGTTTGAACTAGCCAACTAGCTCCGCTGGTGGGAAAACGCATGGGACTCGTAGCGCTGTCAGCGCTGTGCTATTGCGTGCAGAGAGAATTTGAAAGACAACCGATTATCCCGCCCCTAGGACTGAGCACTGCCAACGGTGAATGCCCAGACCCTACATTTTAATGTGGGTCTGGCTCGTCAGGCTAGTGTAAAACTGCAATAAAGTTGAATATCATATGAACTAAAGATGACTAAAATCTTGCATATGTAGTAGAAGAAACATTCACAAAAATCCATGGCATGACCTCTCTTCTTGATAGCTGTTGAAAACTGCATGGAACTGACAGGGATTGTTTTGTTTATTAATAAATAAATAAATAAATAAATAAATAAAGTAAAACTGATACCTTCTGCTTTTCCCAAATACAATGTACCTACAGGTGTACATGACCTTTCATCAGTCCAGTTGCAATGGATGAACTGTGATGAACTGCCCTACTTGTGATTGTTAAGAGATTTTAAAGGTTTTATAACAATGCTACAATTTTTTTTGGCTAATCTATTCACCTTTGCAGCATCAGTAAGCTAATTTCTGTGTGACCCGCACACACACACACAGGCATGCCAAACAAGCATGTAGTTTCAAGAGTGGGGGATGGAGTAGAAGATGGAGACAAATTGATTAGTGTGATTTATTTTCGCGGAACAGATGTACAGGACTGAGCGGCGGTCATATTTTGCATTACTCCACTTTATTACTCCTTGCACGATGCTCTTAGCCTAGGAATCTAGACGCGCCCCTAGCCCTAATTACATTTGCTGCCAGGGCTAGTCTAGCAACTCTCCGTTGGCTTGTGAGCTCCAGAAATCGAAACTTAACCAGGCCTTTGAAATCGTTTACAGAGTCGTTTGGTGGGCTTAACATAATGATTGATGGCAGAGTTGCAACAGTTTGGCTTGAATTCCCTGCTACTTGAAAACAAATATCCTATTGCGTCCTATTGCGTGCAGAGGGAATTTGAAAGACAACTGATTATCCCGCCCCTCGGACTGAGCACTGCAAACGGTGAGTGCCCAGACCCTACATTTTAATGTGGGTCTGGCTCGCCAGGCTATGATGCTCTTAGAGGAAACAGGAAACAAGAAAAAAGGATTGAGGAGAAAAGACCAATGAACAAGTAAACAAGGAAAAGTATCCTACACAAAATTCCCCTTCCCTTTTCTTTAACAGAATTAATCAATATATGAGTCGCATTGTCATAAGCATGAATTTTCCTCTGACAATGTTGAAATAAATACACAATCACAACCCATCAACACACAAGAGATAGGCCTCAGAATCAGAATATGAAATAGAACGAACACTCACCTTGCAGGTCTCATAGTCTTTGCGAATGTAATATAAATGAATTAACCAGTTCCTTTTTTCCAGTATTGGTAGGTCTGGAGCTACAACAGAGAAAAAAAAAAAAAAAACATTTTTCAAAAAACTGTCAAGGTGGGGACTCTGACATGGGCGAGACCTCTCCGGTGAAGTGAATAAACCAATCACATGCAACCAGTGTTAAATTCTGATCTGTCTATATTTTATTAATTAACTTCTGTATGACTCTGCCCACTTCGTGCATCTGACTTAGCTTTGGCCACGCTGCGCATGCGCTGTCAGCAAAATACGCTGTCAAACTCGCACCCTCAGTATCTCTTTGCTGGACCTACGTGTATCTCAGTCCCGCCCCCCAGTAGTATTAACTAGTACTTACTAACAAAAATCACTAGTTGACTAGAACGGCAATGGGAGCCAAAAGTAAAAATAAACAGAGGTACAGTACTTTTGGATACCTAATGATATGATTTCATTTTGCATCTATCAAAGGACTCGAGTATCTCATGGAGGTATACAAAATTCCAATCTAGCTTTGTTGGATTGTCCCCCAATAGTTGGCTACCAAGTTCCAGAGCATTACAGAGAGTTGCAACAACTAGGGAATCGAATGTTCCGAGATATTCCGTTAACGATGGGTTCCGAGGTGGTCACGTGTTTCATGGACGCCATGTTCCTACTCAACATTCTGCAGATCCCCATTGACATAGTACAGCGAACAGAGGAAAACTTATCATAATTAATAAAAAATACAATTTTTTTTTTTTTTCAAATGCCGAACTGTTGCGCGCGTGACTGCAGTGAAAGACCGGAAAGCGGAAAACAGTTGCACAATTTCCCCCGTGACTCAAAAAGGCAGAAAGTATACAGTGGGCATTACTTCAAATTGGCCGGCATCACGCGACTTTAATTTGTATTGCTGCAACAACCCAAACAACTGCCAGATGGCTCTTGTGAGCAGGAAATGGAGCCTGGAAAACCCTACACAGAATTCACTACAGACTTTAGCAGACTGGTTTAGAAATAATTTAATAGCCAGAAATATGCCTGCCCTGTCCTAATAAAGAAATATTTGGTTAACTGCGAGTGAATCCTGTTTGCAGCCGTAGAAGAAATGTATACACCCTGGCTGTCAGTGGACGGAGGAGGAGCGCACAGTCTATGAACGTGCGACGCTACAGCTCAGCGATTTAAAATGGCTCAAAACCACTTTATATTAAGTTTTAATTACTCAAAAATGACATTTTTAGAATCAGAGAATGAAGAACACATTGACTGATGATCGTGTAGATAACATGTTATCCCGAGGCCTTTGCAAGTCAGCATCTCCGACGGTAGTCTACCCTATTAAAAATATAAGTTTTCGATGTCCCAAACGGAGAGCCATATGTGCTTACTTTATTTTTTTTAACGATCTCTATGCTACTCACCAAAACGTAGGCATGGGAACATGATGAAGTATCCAACTGTCGTGTGTTAAATTATTGTGATTACGAGCCAGTGGTTTTCAAACATTATGCGCGACTCGGACATCTGACGAAATGCAACAGGCTTATATCGTCCTCGCATTCGCAAAATGAGGACATACATTAGACTGCTCAGATAATAACAGGTGTGCCTCCTCAGTTTTTCACGGTTTTAGTCAAGTTATAGGCCGATTTTAGTCAAGTTATAGGGCACCATTCAGCTGCGTAGGGCACCAAAAACATCTTGCTTGTAAAAAATCATCATACCGCATATTGTGGCGGGTCTGTTATTAAGCCTACTTACTGTAGGCTGCGCAAACCACAGGCCTTTATTTGGAAATGGAAATGGAATGGAAATCTATCTATTTGAATCAGGGACAATGCACAAAATAACATTTATCCTGGGATCCAGGAAAATATGTCTTGGGCCAGGTTATAGCAGCAATTGCTAATTTGCACCTGTAGTCCCTGGGCAAGTATAAAAACATAAAATAAAATAACAGTAACATAAATAAATTACATAGGACTAAAGATGATGTGATGGCCATAGTATTTAACAAACAAGCAGTCTTAGAATAGAAAACATGGACGCCAGCAGCCCACTCAGGGCTCGAAATTAACTTTTTTTCTCAGTGTCCCGCAGCTGTCCCGAATTCTACTTGGCACTGTCCCGGACTTAAACACCAGTGTCCCAAATTCAAGTTCTTGTTTTTTCCCATTCTACATAATAAACAGCATAATAATCAGTAACTTGCATCACTTAATTAACTCGTTCTGGTCCACCATGTCAGTTCTGAACAATTTATTAAACACCATTTCATTAATCATCTGCTGTTTCACACAACACTCATTTTCAGAGATTGCGCTTTTGGCTCTTTTTTGAGGTTGCACTAGACATTCATTGTCCATCGTTTTGACGGACAGGGTTGTAAAACATTCCGTCAATAATCTATTTTCACGTGTCTTTAATTTCAATGTCAGTTTGGTGTGATGTCATGGCCACAGATCTCAGTGAAAACAATAAGTAGCCTAGTGTGGGAAATTACCACAAAGCTGTCAGATAGGCTAGCCTACTCTCCTGCCACGCTCTCACCCTCAAATGCGTTCCCAATTAAATGAATTAGCAAAACATAGTTAGAATATGTATCTCGATGTAACAAGCTGTTTTGACATTGTAAACGTTCTCTAAGAAGAGTGTAAAGCAGTTTGCAGTAGCCTAAAGTTAACCACAACGTCGTCTATTGCTGGAAAAAATAGAGAGCGGCCTATTTTAATAATTTGATAAACGAATAAATGCTCGGCGGGCCGGATTAAAGTGCATGGCGGGCCGCAGTTTGGACACCCCTTAGAACTGCCACAGCGAAATGTCAAATGCTAACTTCAATAACTGTTTTCATTGTTATAGGCTACCTTGCAACACTATCGTTTTGTCAAATCGCAGTTGCAGTAGGCTATTTAGCTCAGCATGATATTGGTGACGTTTGTCTGTCAATGACAGAAAACACGTACTGTTTTAGTCAGAGAGGACTGTCATCTCGTTTTTTTTTAGAACACCAGTGTAACCTTAGGCCTACACCATCAGTCAAAAATGTTAACAATGTCATGAAAACAAATGCCATTTGTTAACCTCTATATCGGAAAGTGACCCATTAGGCCTACCGCCCTTGCCCTATTTTTGTGTCGGCCTATAAGTCACAATATTCATTTAACCAATACGGCAGATTCCTAAGGAAACGCAAGCACCCAGCCCATTTGGGTATCTTACTATATTTGTACCAAAAATAACATTGTAGCCTACAGTGATTTGAAGAGCAGTAGCCTAAACAGTGTTGTAAGGCTGCGTGTACAAAACCGCTTCTTTACAGATCAGCTGGCTAACGCTGCTTTTGCCAGCTGCCCGTCACGCCAGGTCAAATTTTGTATAGACCAGATTCTGTATTTTATTCAGACAAGAAAGATACGTTTAGATTCCCATGTGAACAGTTTAGGAAAAAAGTACCTATTTTGAAATTTGCTTTGCCATTTTTTCTACTGTCCCAGAGTTGTCCCAGACAGCATTCTATTGTGTCCCGGATGCATTTTTTTATGGTCCCCGGGACGTCGGGACATCGTTAATTTCGAGCCCTGAGCCCACTTACACTCTCTTACCCCCCTCCCCAGCATACACATATAACTAAAGTCTGTTTAGTACTATCCAGCTCCACACACACACACACACACACACACACACACACACACACACACACACACACACACACAACCCCCCCCCCCCCCCCCCACACACACACACACACACACATACAACATCTTAAAAATGTGTGCAAACTTGTCTACTTAACCCTTAGAACCCTAAGCTGTTTTTAGGGCATTTTCACTACCTTTATTCATAAGGATTTATTCTGGTCATTGTAAGTGCCACACACACATATTATATATTGTTTTTTTCAGCAGAGTCTAGGCTATCCAGATCTGCCATCATTTCATGTATTAGTACTAGCATTATTTTGATTGTTAAAGAATTAAAATATAAAAATCATATTATAAAAATTCTTATATTTTGACCTGTATCTCACCACAGCAAGCTCATAGCTCTACATGCATTTCATGTGTGTGTAGGGCAGACTGTCCTGAAATGGACAATATAATTGCCATGTTGGAGAGATACTCTGGGGCTGAGCAATTTACAGAAATATGTGGTGTGTGATTTACGGAAATAAATGCCATTTTTTATTTAGCGATGAAAAATGACCATTCTGCGCTCCATATCTGTGACACGAACTGATCTGAGCTGACTTGACCCAAGTTTGCCTGTTAGCATGTGTGACTATGGTGTATGCACTCATGATGATTCTCAACTTTTTACTGCATTGCCATGAACAAAGTAAAGGCAAAAAAGGTGTTTCTTTGTTGAACAAATTGGGATGCAATGTGAGCCTTGAATTGGATGCCATGCAGGAATTTGCTAGGATCTTTAAACCGGATTATGAACATGTTTTGCCATAGAGAAACACACGATAGTGTTGGATTATAAACATGCTTTGCCACAAAAACAGACAAAAACGTGGGGTAAGTCCAGCTATATGAAGTTATTATTTTGCTGTCACTTCGTCTGTTTTATAACCCAGAAGGAAGTATTTGGTATCAAATGATAGCTCTGTGTCTCCTCTTTCATCTAACATGTGTGGCATATATATCCGATCACGGGTCCGCGAGTAATTACTCCGAGAGTAATGGGTGTGCAGCATTGGTTTGTGTACATGACTTTAATGTTTTGCAGTCACTTCGTCTGTTTTTATAAGCCAGAAAGATTGATATCCATGGTACCAATGGATAGCCCTGTTTCTCCTCTTTCATCTGATATGCTTGCCATATCTATGCGATCACGGGTTCGCGAGTAATTCAAACGAGAGTAATAGGTGCGCAGGTGAACACAGAGAAGTATAGACTTTAAATATGATGCAATTTTATTTAATTTCATGATTTTTTTTAATTTTCATACTTGATCGTACAGACAAGTGCGTAGTCTCTTTGGAAAGCCCCACTTCTTCTCTGTCATAAAATAAAGGTTTTAACAGTCGCGGAGCAATGTAACAGAGAAGAAAGGATGTGTTTTTTGACGCACTTTGCGTCAATCGGGTTCTAAGGGTTAACATCCACCTCTTAGTCAAGCATGAAGTTATGAGAATTTGTACATAATATGTATTCTGTGGGGAGGGCATTCCACTGTCTCATGGCCACACATGAGAAAGAGGAACTCCCAAATTTGGTTTTACGACGAGGGATGCTACACTCCCCCCTTGTGACACGTTGTGTAGACACGTCGTGTATTATTTTATGTAGTAAAGACACATTTGAGTGTTTCATTAGATTTTCAATTAACTCAATAAACTATATTTTGCCAGTATATGACAGTGATGATAATGGCGTGTCTTTTTGTCATGGATTTTAAGGCAGTTTTTGTACAAAGATTCTAAAGGTTTTATCACTGTTTTACTTGCCTAAGACCAGGATGTGATGCAGTATAGAAGGTGAGGGATGATCATTGCTTGTAAGTATGTACTAGATGCCTCAGTGCTAAGAGAAATTCTTATATATTTAAAATTTGCTAAATTAAATTTCAGTGTATTGCACAATTTTTTAACATGATCTTTAAAAGTAAGATTAGAATCAAGAGTTAATCCCAAATATTTAAATTTCTCTACATGTTTTATGTTTTGTTGATTTACTGAAATTTTGGGATAGGTCTTGGGTTTAGATCCAATGGTAAAGAACATAGATACAGTCTTTTCAACATTCAATGTAAGGCATGAATCCTGTAACCAGTCAGTAACCCTGCTCATAACACTTGTTAGCTTATTTGCCACATCTGTTGCACTTCTCCCATGGACATACAAAACGTTGTCATCAGCATCCATAATAATATCTATGCTCTTGCAAACCCATGGTAGTGGCAAGTGGTGTAGGTAATGTGCCGTTTACTTGCACACATTGAGTTCAGCTACTTAAATAGGACTTTATCCAATTTTGGACATTTGAGGAGATCGCATATTTTGCAAGTTTATGAATCAGTACTTCATGACTCACTGTGTCAAAGGCTGTACGTAGATCAAGGAAGACTACTCCCACCACTCCTCCTTGATCTAGGCTAGATTTAATTTCCTCCAGAAAGTAGCAGCATGCGGTTTCAGTGGAGTGTTTTTTCCTGAAGCCGAATTGCATAGGGTGTAACAAGGACTTGGAATCCAGATGAATTAGTTGTTCTGCTACTACCTTTTCAATAACCTTAGACACAGCTGGGAGAATACTGATGGGTCGGTAGTTTGAGACCACTTGAGTATCCCCAGATTTGTGCACCGGGGTGATAATAGCAGGTTTAAGAACGCTGGGGAAAATATTCTCACTAAAAGATTTATTTATGATCATGGCTAGAGGTATCATAATTGATGTTTTGCATTGTTTTAAAAAAGCTGTATCCCAACCAAATATGTCTTTAGCTTTGCTATTTGTTAAAAGTGAAATTAGCTTTTCCACTTTCTCTGAGTTTATTGGGGAAAACTTGAAAGCGGAGACATCACAGGTTGATAGTTGTGGGAGTTTTTGGAAAGCTTTAACTCAGCTCTCGTACTGAATTTATGAAATATTCGTTAAAACATTTCCCAACATGGGCAAGCCTGCATTCGAGGCAGGCCTTTATTTCACCACAGCTGTGTGAGCGCGTCCCTGGATAGTGTGGCATGCTCACGCGTTATGTCTCCTTATTACAAACTTGACTTCATAAAATAACAACTTGCCAGATATGCCTTCATAGCTTTGGGCTTCATTCAGCATTTTGTTCTTATATATGTCTTATTTCTCTACTGGCTCAATTATCAAAAAGGTGCTTTCTCTTCGTCCTCCGCAAATTAAGCAGGTAGTTCCGTAGAGAGACGTTAGAATAAATTAGCGTTTGCGAATGACAACGTTGTGATAAGTAGGCTATAACACTAACTTAGTGTTAACTTGAATGCATCAATTTCGAACAAAGTTGTGTAGGCTACACCTGCATCTGCGTCTGCATGAACAGTTCTTGCACAAGACACTGTTTTGATTTGCGTAGGGGAGGTGCGGGCTGAAGCCAACCTGTTTGAGGGAGAGCGGTGCAAGGAGAGAATGCGTGCTCGGTCCTGCGCATATCTCTACAATGAAATAATGTGTCAAGGCTAATCTATATTTTCAATAAGCAATCACTGCATGCTTATGGAAACAATAAGTCAATATATTAGAGATATCAAGAGTAACGCAGGAATGGACGTTACAGTTATTCAGTAACTGTAACGAATTACTGAAATTTGAATTGTACTTTGTAACGCGTTACCCCCAACACTGACAATAACGTAGACAGCAAATTAATACATTTTTTCGTTTTGGAGTTTGTGGAGCGGCACCGGTAGGCTATCAAAAGCAGATTTCGATTTTCGTTAACCACTGTGTAGCCAAGCCTTATGCCATACCCAGTGTTGTAATGTAACGGAGTACAAATACTTCGTTACTGTACTTAAATAGAAATTTCACGTATCTGTACTTTACTTCGCTATTTAAATTTATGCCAACTTTCACTTTTACTCCACTGCATTTCCTAGATAAAATGTATACTTTTACTCCGTTATATTTCCACTAAGCATCTTCGTTACTCGTTACTAAAACATAAAATTAGAAGAAATGTGTGCGACTGCAATAAGGGAGGTTTGGCGAATCACTGCTCCTAGATTGCATTACCCACGCTCCGCACGCTGCATGCTTTTTTCAGCGCTTGTTTGTTGCTAAAGGAGGAGGACGCACAACTGAAACCGCCATGGAAGCACAAGCACCTACTGGAGGACCTCCCGTTATCATAGACGACCACCCCAACGATAGTGGTGAACTCGGTAAACAGGGTAGTGGTGAAGATAACATCATACACCCGTGGCCGTATTTGCAAGAAATGTTTCTGTACATTGGGAGCTTTCTGTGAAGCTGAACACTCCGCTACCTGCCTCAGCGGCCTGTGAAAGGCTATTCAGGCCCGGGGTGGGCAATCGGGAGAATTCCCGGTGGGCCGCTTCACTTTTGGGCCGGTCGAGGAAAAAAATATTGACATTTGTCGCGTTAGTCTATCTTTTCTTAAAGTAGGACACGTTCCGCATTCTGTGCATGACACCAATACAATGCCTCTGCATGGGTTGTAGCCTATGTGAGGGAGTTCTCCCCTCCCAAAAAGAGTTGGTTGGGTCCATATAGCCCGTATTTTCCAAAAAGTTTTCTCAGATACGGATAGCCGAGCCGGCCCTACAGTAAACACAAGCGTCAGGAAGGATGGATGGTAGAAAGAGGCCAGGAGAGACTGAGCAGCAAATCAACCAGTCGACCACTGAAAATGATGAGCCCGAAATTAGTGATGAGGAGGCCATGAATACAGGGACAAGTAAAGAGGATAAATTAAAGTTATTTAATGTAAGAAAGAGCAATTACCCTACATGATAAACCTATATGCCTTGTTTGCTCAGAAGAGGGTGTAGTAAAGGAGTAGGCTAAATCACCAAACAACAATATAGCCTACCCATGCAAAAAACATGTAGCCTAAACATTAGTTCAATATGCCTCTTTGTGGAAGCGTGGGATAAGCTACATTTCAAAGGCTTTCTTTCTTTCTTTCTTTCTGTTTTTGTTAAATTGTGGAATAGTGGAATATTTTTTGTTAACTTCTCAGTTGAAGTGAATTATTATATAACCTTTACACATTTGTTGAACCATGGTACTAATAAAAACTACAGGATAGTAAGAGCTGAAATGTTGCTTCATTTATCCAATTTCCACCACTATGGAAAACGTGGGCCGGTCTTGGGCCTGAAACTCCCGGGCACTGAATTCTGGCAACTTTGAAAACCAGCTTCTTTTGAAGATGAACAGACACCTTTTCAGTTTCAACTAATGACTGGCATATTAGTAGCTGCTGTACATAGGTGGCCTGTGTGTGTGTGTGAGAGAGTGAGATAGTGACCTGGGGAGTAAGTAAGTCCTAGAAATGCTCATACCACATGACCAAACTGTTCTCCCTACAAGCAGGTCATTTATATTTTTGAAAGAAATAAGTTATTTATTTTTCATTTTTACCTGAAGTTCATACAAACGTGACATTTCTGTTTCTGATTTTTTCTTTGATGTCAGCTCTAAAAATATGCAGTTTGTTCTTAAAACTAGAATTGTGCCTGAAAAGTCTTAGAAAAGAATGTGATTTTGATTTGATGAGTGAGATTAAGAAGATATGGGAACCCTGAGTATACTTTATGCTTTACTATAAGAAAGCCAAAATAAAGTTCACAATAAACGTTTAAAATAAAACCGCTTGCTTTTTACTTTAACTTAAAATACTTAAGTACATTATATATCAGAAAATTACTTTTGATACTTAAGTACAGTATATATCAGATACTTTAAGACTTTTACTTAAGTAATATTCTAAAAGGTAACTTTCACTTCTAACAAAGTCTTTTTCTAGTACGCTTTCTAGTACTTTATACAACACTGGCCATACCCAAGTAGCCTAAATCGAGGTAATTTTTAATTATGCATGATTTATTTTGTTATTGAATTCGTAGGCTGGGATTCCTCTCGGCAACAATTATGTTTCAAGGTAGCCTCCTGCTTTTTCAGAAGGGGCAGCAGGGGAGGCAGGCAGGCTACTGACAGAGCGACGTACAGTGGCTGAAAGTGGTACTAAAGTTTCACGCAGCTTCACGTCACGTAATGCGTGAATGAAGTGGCCATTTCAAAGTAATGCCCACTGTAGGAGCAGAAGGTCAAGAGACAAAACTCGAGGGCTAATAATTACTCAGTATTGTGTGAGGTAAATGTCAATTTCTCTCTTCGATATATGATAACAAATTCCATAGGACTATTATAGTAATATGTTCAAGATTGTCTTTATGAGAGAGAGGGGAAAAAAAGTCGGCAACACCAGTATATGCTCCCAAGTTATAGTTTAATTACCGTGACGTTTCGGGCCCACTCAAGCCCTTCATCAGGCTTGAGTGGGCCCGAAACGTCACGGTAATTAAACTATAACTTGGGAGCATATACTGGTGTTGCCGACTTTTTTTCCCCTCTCTCTCATCGTAAGTGTTTTGTCCAGCACCCAGGATTAGATCGGGATGTGCGTGCGTTTTTTCCTCTTTATACAAGATTGTCTTTATTACATCTCATTATACGGGTATAAGAGAGTAAAATTATTGTGCTTTTGTTGCTCCTGGGGGGGGGAGAAAAAAAAGAAGTGTTGTAGTGCAAAAACTGACAAGCAAAGGCTGTCTTTGTTTCCATGTTCATAAGCCTAAATGCTTGGTGGAAACAAACTGTTCTGGAGTCTGGTGGTCCGAGCCTTAATACTTCAATATCGCTTGCAGATGGTAGCAGCTGAAACAGCCCATGACTAGGATGGCTGGGGTCCATAATGATTCTTTTGGCCTTTCTGATGCATCTCCTGTTGTAGAAGTCCTTGAAGTGTCTTACTACGGGCACGAGTAAGTGCAGTGCCAAGTTTGACGTTATGGATAAGTAATGCAAAAGATATCGTTAAATATATTGGTAAAAGAAGCGTGTTGGCTTTCTCCGCTCTACTGTAGCCACTCCCCCTCTCATACAGCACACCTCAGGACCAGAGACAGTGAGGGTCAGCGGAGTTTTGGCAGCACTGAATCAGGGCACAGCACAGATCAAGATCCAAGATGTTTGGATGATTATTATGTCTGACATCAGCAATAAAGATTCCCTGTATGCAGTTTGCTTGCATAAAATGATTCCGCGGATGCAGTGGCTAGGGTTGTGCCGATGGACGATATCATCGTCCATTGTGATGGTTGACAGACATCACAATGGGAAGCAACCATTGTGATGCCACGCCTCCACATGCCAGTCACTAAATCCTGCTGTAACAGGATAAAACATAAAAAAACCTTTCCCTGGAAATGAAATTGAGCCTACTTTAAAGGCTGTCAGCCAAACAGTTATCACGTATTAGTCTTCTGTCTTCTAAAATAAAAGACTTATTAGTCTACCGTCTTCTTCAAATAATTCCTGACTGTGAAGTGAATGGGTAATTGTCTTTTAGTAGCCTACATGTTTCACAGGCCTATAGCCTACATTGGACGTAAAATATGTAGCCTAATGTTTTCAGAAAATAGTCTTATTGAATTATTATTGTTAAGCTACAACTAGGACATTCTAGCGCTCTAATATTTTTGCGAGGCTACAGCGAGCGCCAAATGAGTCCTTCTCCTCGGTGTTAAAATAAACCATTTATTTCGTTAGTTATAGGATCAGAAGGTAGCCTATCCTTTTAAATTATCAATATTGTGTAGTCTTTATATATTAAGCAACTGTATTTTCAACTTTAATATCAATAGCCTATGCAACACTACCAACATTTTTGTTCAGTTTGTTCATTTCAAAGTTTGCATGGGGAATCTAATCTATAAAACAATCTTTTTGTGCAATTAATAATTTGGGTTACAATTTGTACCCAATTTATAGCCATCCACCATTATGAATTCAGGGGTTGTTTAAGTTCTGATTTCAGTGGACAATTCGGTTTTAACATTTCAATAGTAATCGCCCACACCACCCTAACATATGAAAACTCCTTTTAAAGTTATTGCACACCTGAAATCTCTCCATGATCTGACAAAAAAGGTAATGCACAGTCCTGCTCAGTCATGCATGCCACAACATTTTCAGCGCTATTATATGGCAGTCGCCTACGGAGGAGAAAAGGCCTGTGAGCTAAAGCAATTGTTTTTCAGTCCTTGAACAATCATGCAAGAACCGTATTTGACGAACATGGAATGGTCACAGAACTTTTGCAAAGATATGCTTCCATTGGCTACACCAGACGAGCAAGTGTTTTCCCCCTTTACTGTCTATGCGTGCGAGCAGCGTGTATGCGCTCCGCTTCTGTTGTTGTTTAAAGATTGAATGGGAAACGGATTTGGAGCCAAAGGCTAAAATTTAATGCAGCTACAATCTAATGTAGCTGCATTAAATTTAATGTTACAGATGTATGGCTACATATGTAACGGGAGGGGAACACTAACTGCTGAACAATCTGTGAGGGTGGGTTAATGCCTATCAGGTGTGCATGTGTGTCTGTGCGAGCCTCTGTTCACAGGTGTGTCAGGTGCGTCTAATATGACTGATGAGCCAGCGGTACGATGTGATTGGCAGACTCACAGAATAAAAGCCAGCAAGCAGCACTCTCCGGGGCGCTCCTTCACCGCGACAGACACCCGATCACAAAAGAAGTCAGACCGCCTCCGTTTGGATATACACTATGATGCAACCACAGTTGCAGCCACTTCGATTGAAGTCAGACAGCGGGAGGCCTATGATAAATCAACTCGCTCTATTCAGCTTGGTTAAGGAAAGTGGAAACTCTTTCTAGCTACCTATGAATGTGTGGGCACTGACGTGTATTTGTTTAGAACTGATTTCCCTTCCCTTATCCCAGTTCAGATCAACGCCTCCGGATTCCCCTGCGGTCATTGAATTACACTGGATATTGCCCAAAGACGTGAGCTGTGGGTGCGACTGCAGGCCACTGCTTTCCTTCGCCGCCAAGCGTCTTCTAATTGTAGGCTACTAGGAGCGCGGAGCGGGCTGGGTCGTGAGTGAAGAAATTGACTGTGTTTCACGAACTATGGAACTATGATCATTGAATGTAACTGTTAAACTTCCCCTGTCTATATTTCACTTGGCTTGGTGGGATAGTTATTGTGGCTGCTCGCCTATCTGCTGTTAATATTCACACTGGAGAAAGAAATAGTTTTGAAGGCTGCCACTGAATGTATTAATGTAGCTATAGAATTGCATCTCTCAACGTGTGCCTATTTTTGCAGTGCTTACACTTGTACTTTCTTATTCATGCATTTTTGCCTTGCTGTGTAACTTTCACGTGTGACTGTGTGCTGTGCGAAAGACAACTACTTAAGGAAATTCTTGTGGTAGCCTATAACTGTTTATTCGCTGGTCAGCCAGGGGGCGCCAGATCCGCAACTTCCACCTAGCCATTGGACTGGAGACAATTACAGTTACAATTATATTGTGTGTGTTTTTACCTGTGCAGTAGTGGTATGTTAGTGTATATTTTTAAACTGATGTCTAAAATAAATGTTGTACTTTTATGAAATTTTGGTTTAAATGCGTATTGCTTGTGTGCCGCAAGGGTAAAAGTCCTGCGTGCTGTAAATAGCACGGTTACACATACATTCTTAATGGTTCTGGTCTAGACTTAAAAATCTATTGAAAACTTCACAATGGAGCGTGTTTTTAGAGCGTGATCTGCAGGCGACCTGTTGGGTATTTTTAGAAGGTACGCTGAGGGCGCCTCATAGCCGTCCCGCGGGCACCGTGTTTGAGACCACTGGCATAGATGGTAGCCTGATAACGTGGGATGCTGCATATATAGCGTAGGCCCTACTACTGAAGATTTTAGGAGTGACCACGATAGTAGTCTTAAGTAGCTTTTTTGCTAGGCCCAGCGAAGGCTGGCAATGTGTAATATTCCGCTGGTTGGTGCACACGCAAGTGTTCAGATTGATTGTCTATCCGTCTTTCACAACGATTTTCTTGGAGCAGATCTTCCACACAACTTCGGTAGCCTGGTCAGTATGTCTCCCTTAGCTGTCCACTTTCATCAGGCCGTAGGCTATAGCCTATATAATATTTTTGTTTTAATGTAGAAAATTAAAAATGTATTTCTGTACAGACATATGGTAATTAATTAGTGTTTAGATATCATCGTCCATCACAATGTTTTAATGTACATTGTCAAACAGCAATTTAGGGGAAATCGCCCAACCCTAGCAGTGGCTATTTAAAATGACATAATAATGATGTGCAATAAACTGACACTTCGAATGGCCCAGACTACTTTGGACTTGAGACTTTGAATAAACAAACGACAATGCCGACTGCAAGGTCCCAAACTGAAACAAGCAGCAATGGTCCCGAATTTAACAATGTTTCAGAATGTCACACAGCTAGACAACAAGTGGCAGACAGAGTGACATATCAAATGCTACCAAAGACTTTTTTTGAGTCACATCGTTGCAAATCTCATATGATGCATCTTTCTACAAAATGGTTTGTTCTCTATATCAGTGATCTTCAACCGGGGGTCCGCCAAATTATTTAATTTGAAACATTTTTTTCTTCTTCCTAAAATGTAAACGCATAAACAAAGAAAGAACGTAGAAAAGATGTTTTGTTTGTGAGATTTTTGTTTGTGAAATGTTTTCTGACCATACTGACAGGAGCTAACTTAGTTAGCCACAACGCTAACATTTGCTAATGCCATGGTTTGCTCAGACATCAGGAAATAGATGCCTGTCTACGATGCATCCTCTGGGACACAGTTTGGTTTGCTACAAATGTTTTTCTGCTCATACTGTCTATTGTGGCCCTGTCAGTGCTTTGTAAACTGACCACGTAGAGTGCACACAAAATAAATGTGAGCATATGAAACCAGGGTTCTAAGCCAACATTAATTCTCAATCACCCACAACTCCACAGTTTCAGTCTTCAGTTTCTTGCATTTCAGCAAAGGTGTTTACACCAAGTAAGGAAGTGCATGGTTTACAAAGGCTAAAAATAAAGTAACAGATCATACTTGTAATATGTTTTGCTTGCATAAAAGAATAGTCAAAGCATAAACTGCTCACAATGTAGATTGTGGCAATGTGGTTATCACAGAAGAAAGATCTGACACTCCTTATTTCATAAAAAATACATTTCATTAGGAAACCAGATAGTCATTTCATTTGATGACATAATGTCCCACCTTTATTAGAACTTTGTTATGGGAGCATTTTTTTACATTGTTTGTTAAAAATGACTATCGGAAATGACAGGTAGACAATATTACCCAGTGTCTCTCGCAAGTTAACTTTCAGACGTGCACCAGAGCGAGGGGGACACCCCCATAGGAAAGGGAATGCAGAGGGAGGCTGAGCAAGGTTACCACAGACAAGGCTACAATGTGTGTTGCAGCCTAAGAAGCTAGGTCAGAGGCTAGTGGTTACGGCACATATCTACACTCCTTTTGTTTCGGTTTCTGTTTTTTCTTCTTGACCTTTTTTATTATTACAGTGCATGAAAATGCACTGTACTGTTCTTCCTAGGCTTCTTATTACAGTGCATGAAAATGCACTGTACAGTTCTTCCTAGACAACAACTTATTACAGTGCATGAAAATGCACTGTACTGTTCTTCATAGGCAACTTCTTCTTATTACAGTGCATGAAAATGCACTGTACTGTTCTTCCTAAGCAACAACTTTTTCTTCTTATTATAGTGCATGAAAATGCACTGTACTGTTCTTCCTAGGCAACTTCTTCTTATTATTATTACAGTGCATGAAAGTGCACTGTACTGTTCTTCCTAGGCAACTTCTTATTATTATTATTACAGTGCATGAAAATGCACTGTACTGTTCTTCCTAGGCAACTTCTTCTTATTACAGTGCATGAAAATGCACTGTACTGTTCTTCCTAGGCAACTTCTTATTATTACAGTGCATGAAAATGCACTGTACTGTTCTTCCTAGGCAACTTCTTCTACTTCTTCTTATTACAGTGCATGAAAATACACTGTACTGTTCTTCCTAGGCAACTTCAACAACTTCTTATTACAGTGCATGAAAATGCACTGTACTGTTATTCCAAGGCTTTTTACAGTGCATGAAAATGCACTGTACTGTTCTTCCTAGGCTTCTTATTCTTATGCTTCTTCTTATTACAGTGCATGAAAATGCACTGTACTGTTCTTCCTAGGCTTCTTATTACAGTGCATGAAAATGCACTGTACTGTTCTTCCTAGGCTTCTTCTTATTACAGTGCATGAAAATGCACTGTACTGTTCTTCCTAGGCTTCTTCTTCTTCTTCTTCTTCTTCTAACGCACTTAATGCAGCTTCAACCGTTTAACGTGGAAACTTCATTCAAACTATGTTACGTAGGTCTTACTTAGGACATGGGTGCTATGTATTTTTCAGCTTTGTAACTTTTATACTTTTTAAACTATTAATTAAAAACTAATCAAAATTTCCCCATTGACTTAACATTATGATTATGACATCACAATACGGCCGTTAAGCAATTAGAATCCTATGGCAGGTGTTCGGGCCACCTGGACCAACTGTCAGGCTCAGGCTTTAACCCTTTCGTGCCCGTGCCGAACATTCCATTTTTGGTGCTGGATGACCTCCTTACACAAAAAACCTTATTTCTTGAGTATAACACATACCATCAATGGGATATACATACCATTGTAATCAGAAGGGTCAGTTCTATCAAATGATGTAAAATATATATGGTAATGTTGATATAGTAATGAACAGTCTTTGAAAATCCTCTCCAAATGTATACCGAAATTCGTTCAAATTGAATTTCATTCGCATAAAAATGAATTTTCATCATATTTCTATACGAGATAGAGACAAATATAGAGTGTATGACATGTTCAGCAAGTTGTGGGCTATTTAACAAAAAAGACTGAATTGGAATATCACTAACCTTTCAAAAGTTATGATAAATTAAGTGATAAGTGTAAAAAAAATGCAGGAAACGGGATTTAGAATGTTGACAGAATTCACATTCTCTTTCTCACCAAAAACATAAAAGTATGCATAAAAACTAATAATGAAGTCAGACACAATGGTTTAGATTTATTTGGTCCATAAGAATAAACCATTTATTTGTATATAAGCAAATGCTACAGTCAACAATAATGATATATAAAAGAAAAACATGTACCTTACCAGTAATACAGGATAAGTATACTGTATATTTATTGAAGATCAATTCTGAATAGAGACATAGAATACATTTGATTCAACAGATACAACTTCCTTATATAAATTAGTGTAATATGAAAATGATATACATCTATAAAATGTATTATTTATGAAAAGCTAGGAATACAATCAACTTCAACATCACTCAAAAATCAATGTGTCTAAACATTGATTGAAAATTTGAAAGTGGATTACATAGAACAAGCCTGTTGAGAATAAACACATACACACATATACACACAAACTCACACACACACACACACACACAGAGGAGGATAGGGAAAGGTGGGGTGGGGAACCTGAAGGTTAAACACAGAAGACCTACAGTATGACTCATAACGAAACGCATCCCCTTCTGTAGAATGCCAAATCTGACAGCAATTTTGTTTACCAAAAAAGCAGTCACCTACCGCTAAACTCCAGGCCATACAAGCTACTTTAGTGTTATTATGTATTGTTTTTATAACAAAGCCAACAATTTTTCTTTGGCTCCTGCTGTACAGGAATATGTACTTGATGAAAAGACGACAGAGTAGTAGTTGGAGCAGCTGAAGGCAAGGCTGAAATTGACGGAAATGCCTGCCAGCTGTTGTGATAGATTTTCGCCAAAGTCTTTCTGGCTGTAGCTACCAAACCTAGGTTCAACACCAGATTCTGCATTGCCAAACTTGAAATAATAAGAAACTACTGAAACAGCAATGTCAATGGAGAAAAAGTGTACACAATATGTATTTCTCATTTGGTCAACGCTCCCTGATCCCTTCAGAGACTTGGTTCCCCAGTAGCAATGGATATTAGGGAGGGAAGTGAAGTCCCATGTCAATGATCAATCCCAGAATACTGTGAAACTCTTCTGGGGTCTCTTCGTCCCATTCCCCTGCACTGTGTGTTTGCATACGACGGCCTACTAAGCACAACCTTCCACCTGTTCCGGTTGGTAAAACCACATATGCCTGGGACAACAACATAAAAATCAACATAACAAGTCTATTTCACAGTGTTTTAGTGGCAGTCTACACCACCCTACGCACGCCACCTAAATCTATACCTTCTTCCTCCATCCTCACATGGTCTTCAACATTGTGAGCGCAAGCTCATCAGCAGTCAGCTACCTCTTCAGGCCTGCAAGGAGGTCTGTGTAGGTCTTGTCATCCTCCATCTGAAACAACAGTAAAATCATACAAATGTAATACATTTATTAATTTAAAAAATAAAATCACAAAACTACAGATGTGTGCGTGTGTGCACATACATACACAAGAAGAGGTAGCCTAAACTATTGAAGCATTTTGAGTAACTCAAAAATATTTAGAAGTATGAAAAGTCATTTTATTACACATGGGTTTAGCTACCCTAAATCTGATTGCCTGGCTGGCATTAAGATAAAGACAGATTACATTTCACCTAGTAACTAACTGCTTAAATGCAATAATGACATTTCTGACATAATATGTGATATGTGTTTTCTATAAAACTACATATTGAGAAGAGTAGAATATCAAGTCATGCCATCTTAGAAAATGTTGAGACAAGCACGTCTGATGTTTGTCATTTAGAAGTTAGCAAGGTAAAACAGTTCACTACAAACTGCCCGAGGTAACAACCCGAGGAGAGGCAATACGTTAATTAGCACTACATTTCTGACAGAATCCGTGATTTCACATCTTGTTTTCTACAACTACATATTGAGAGGAGTAAAAATATCGCTCAACTTATTTCATGTAAGAGAACGCAACTTAGAAACGCGGCGCCCATTGATTTATTCAGCTTTGGTATGCTATACTGACTTGCCAATATAATGCTTACTTAACAAGCAAATTGGTACTAGAAAACAAACTTACTTACAGGTTATATACTAACAGTTTTTAAATGAAATTGTCAAATGAAAATAACTGATATCAAAAGCAAACGAGAATACTGCAAGCAGTTCAGAGTAATGCAGCTAGCTAAAGTTACATGAAGATGCACTTAGCCCCCGCTATGCCATAATGTTGACGCTGATGAGAAAGCATATTACTGTCAAATAACATGATTTTATGACTACAAATTAAGATTAACCATAACTAGAAACGATGTAAAATATATATTACCTCAGTTTATCCAGCTGTGTGGTTTCCAGTCGAGGTAAACTCCAACGAAGTGCAGGTGGCATCTGGCGGTCCATGTTAAAATGTACGACTGAAGGGAAAAGTTTTTTTCACGACTCATCTTCAAGTATCCAAAACATTTCGCGCCATAAACCCCTTAACCAATCATATCAAATTGAAGCTTATGTTGTCAGCATTACGGGGAAGATTTCAGAAATAAAATCAGTCATTGGACAGCTGAGATATTAGATGATTGGTCATCGTTAAAATTTTAACGAAATTAGAACAGTCGGGCTTGTAAGGGTTAAGCATACAAACTGGCCCTATTAAGACTACACATCCTGTTCAACTGCTTCCTCTGCAAAAAACTGTTTCAAAATAAAAGTCCTCACTATAATATTTTACTGTTAAACAATTTAACCCTTTAAACTACTGAACTTTTTAACTGTTCAGCCATTGTAACTGTTACTTGTAATCAACTATGACTCCTACCCACTGTAGATAGTTAGCTAAGTTAGCTAAGTCACATGGTTAGCATAGTTAGCATTTTTAGCAAAACTGCTAAAAATGATTAGCTAAGTTAGCTAAGTCACATGGTTAACATAGTTAGCATGCTAGTTAGCATTTTTAACAAAACTGCTTAAAATGATTAGCTAAGTTAGCTAAGTCACATGGTTAGCATAGTTAGCATGCTAGCATGTTAGCATTTTTAGCAAAACTGCTTAAATGATTAGCTAAGTCAGCTAAGTAACATGGTTTGCATAGTTAACATAATTAGCATGTTAGTTAGCATAACTGCTAAAAATAATTAGCTAAGTTAGCTAAGTCACATGGTTAGCATACTTAGCATTTTAACATTGTTAGCATGCTAGTTAGCATAGTAACTTGGTTAACATTATTATCTTTGTTAATATAGTTAGCATAACTGCTAGCAAACATTAGAGCCATTCCAACTGTCAGTTATCGTCAACTATCTACCTAAATAATTTAACCATTTAAACTATCCACCTATTTAACTGTTCAGTCATTCCAACTATATTAAACCTCATCTACTTAGCAACCAATATAGTTTGTTTTTACTCTGTATGATATTTTACATCATATTTTTGCATTTTCATGCACTGTATTTCCTTCAGGAAATGCTTTTCTAGTTCTTATTACAGTGCATGAAAATGCACTGTACTGTTCTTCCTAGGCTTCTTATTACAGTGCATGAAAATGCACTGTACTGTTCTTCCTAGGCTTCTTCTTATTACAGTGCATGAAAATGCACTGTACTGTTCTTCCTAGGCTTCTTCTTATTCTTCTTCTTCTAACGCGTTTAATGCAGCTTCAACCGTTTAACGTAGAAACTTCATTCAAACTATGTTACGTAGGTCTTACTTAGGACATGGGTGCTATGTATTTTTCAGCTTTGTAACTTTTATACTTTTTAAACTATTAATTAAAAACTAGTCAAAATTTCCCCATAGACTTAACATGGGCTGATGACATCACAATAGAGCCGTTAAGCAATTAGAATTCTATGGCAGGTGTTCGGGCCACCTGGATCAACTGCCAGTCTCAGGCTTTAAGCATACAAACTGGCCCTATTAAGACTACACATCCTGTTCAACTGCTTCCTCTGCCAAAAACTGTTTCAAAATAAAAGTCCTCACTATAATATTTTACTGTTAAACAATTTAACCCTTTAAACTACTGAACTTTTTAATTGTTTAGCCATTGTAACTGTTACTTGTCATCAACTATGACTCCTACCTACTGTAGCTAGTTAGCTAAGTTAGCTAAGTCACATGGTTAGCATAGTTAGCATGCTAGTTAGCATTTTTAGCAAAACTGCTTAAAATGATTAGCTAAGTTAGCTAAGTCACATGGTTAGCATGCTAGCATGTTAGTTAGCATTTTTAACAAAACTGCTTAAAATGATTAGCTAAGTTAGCTAAGTCACATGGTTAGCATAGTTAGCATGCTAGTTAGCATAGTTAGCATAACTGCTAAAAACAATTAGCTAAGTTAGCTAAGTAACGTGGTTAGCATAGTTAGCATGCTAGCATGCTAGTTAGCATTTTTAGCAAAACTCCTTAAAATGATTAGCTAAGTTAGCTAAGTCACATGGTTAGCATAGTTAGCATGCTAGTTAGCATTTTTAGCAAAACTGCTTAAAATGATTAGCTAAGTTAGCTAAGTCACATGGTTAGCATGCTAGCATGTTAGTTAGCATTTTTAACAAAACTGCTTAAAATGATTAGCTAAGTTAGCTAAGTCACATGGTTAGCATAGTTAGCATGCTAGTTAGCATAGTTAGCATAACTGCTAAAAACAATTAGCTAAGTTAGCTAAGTAACGTGGTTGGCATAGTTAGCATGCTAGCATGCTAGTTAGCATTTTTAGCAAAACTCCTTAAAATGATTAGCTAAGTTAGCTAAGTCACATGGTTAGCATAGTTAGCATGCTAGCATGTTAGCATGCTAGTTAGCATTTTTAACAAAACTGCTAAAAATTATTAGCTAAGTTAGCTAAGTAACGTGGTTAGCATAGTTAGCATGCTAGCGTGTTAGCATGCTAGTTAGCATTTTTAGCAAAACTGTTAAAAATGATTAGCTAAGTTAGCTAAGTACCATAGTTAGCAAGCTACCATAGTTAGCATGCTAACATGTTAGCATGCTAATTAACATTTTTAGCAAAAAAACTTGGCTAACATTATTATCTTTGATAACATAGTAGCATAACTGCTAGCAAACATTAGGGCCATTCCAACTGTTAGTTATCGTCAATTATCTACCTAAATAATTTAACTATTTAAATTATCCACCTATTTAACCGTTCAATCATTCCAACTATATTAAACCTTATCTACCAAGCAAATCATTTAACTATATAAACTATCCACCTATTTAACTGTTCAGTCATTCCAACTATATTAAACCTCATCTACCTAGTTCAGTCATTTGAACTATATTAAACCTCATCATGTTGGTTGCCAATTAGCACATAATCTGTTTTAACAATATATTTCACACCATATGTTTTGCATTTTCATGCACTGGTAATTCCCTGGAATTGCGTTTTCTAGTTCTTATTATTTTTCTTCTTCTAACGCACTTAATGCAGCTTCAACCGTTTAACGTAGAAACTTCATTCAAACTATGTTACGTAGGTCTTACTTAGGACATGTGTGCTATGTATTTTTCAGCTTTGTAACTTTTATACTTTTTAAACTATTAATTAAAAACTATCAAAATTTCCCCATTGACTTAACATTATGATTATGACATCACAATACGGCCGTTAAGCAATTAGAATCCTATGGCAGGTGTTCAGGCCACCTGGATCAACTGCCAGTCTCAGGCTTTAAGCATACAAACTGGCCCTATTAAGACTACACATCCTGTTCAACTGCTTCCTCTGCCAAAATCTGTTTCAAAATAAAAGTCCTCACTATAATATTTCACTGTTAAACAATTTAACCCTTTAAACTACTGAACTTTTTAACTGTTCAGCCATTGTAACTGATACTTGTCATCAACTATGACTCCTACCCACTGTAGCTAGTTAGCATGTTAACATTGTTAGCATGCTAGTTAGCATTTTTAGGAAAACTGCTAAAAATGATTAGCTAAGTAATATGGTTAGCATAGTTAACATGTTAGCATTGTTAGCATGTTAGTTAGCATAACTGCTAAAAATGATTAGCTAGGTTAACTAAGTCACATGGTTAGCATAGTTAAAAATCTTAGCATAACTGCTAGCAAACATTAGAGCCATTCCAACTTTCAGTTATCGTCAAATATCTACCTATACACAGCCATTAAACTATTTGAATATCAACATTCATTAAACTTCCAGTCTGTCCACAACTTTTAAACTATTTACATTCAACTTTTAAACAGTCTACTCTTAAACTATCAGTAAACTATTTATCTATTAAACTAGCTGTCTATCAACAACTTTTAAACTATCTACATTCAACTTATAAATGGTCTACTTTTAAACTATCAACTTTTATTAAGCTATGCAACCACCATGTCTATCCTAGCATCACCGTAGTAACCACCTCTGTATTATCTATTTTAACTATTCACCCCTTGCAAGTGACGTCACGTTTTGTTCGCGCCACAGCAAAATAGCCTAGTGGACGGCAAGAACACGAATCAAATCAATGGGTTGTAATGGGACATATCGCACAGCTAGGAGATTATAGTGAGATTTAACCGTAGTAATGCCCTTCCACGACTGTTGGCTTATTGTTTGGAATACAACAACATCCCGTGTTCTTGCATAGATATATTTTGGTTTGTTTTCTTTGTGTTTCGGGAGTATTTCAACCACAATTGCATGCTTATCTCCTCAGTGTATGAAGCACAGCAGTGGTTGCTATAGCAACCATAGACTCTGAACAGGACAGCAGATAGCACTTAGGCAAAGTCTTTGGCAAGATCTGAATGTAAACAGATAATACCGTTCAAGTTTTTTTTTTAATTTCCTTCATTACTTCCTTATTTCTTTCAATTCTTTAACTTAAGACATGTAAGAAGTAAGTTTATTCGCTGGGCAACGTACAAACTGACGAGTTACATTAGCCCTAGCACTATGAGCTACGATAAACGTTAGCTAGAATAGCTAGCTTCTAAGTGTGGCAGCTAGTTATTATTTCATGTTTTGATATGACATTCTTAACGTTTTGACTATGTTACAACTGATAAAAGCAAGACAAATAAAGTAACCAAATCGCTTTGCAATATTTTAGTCCAGAAATACTTATGGGTGTTCATTTACCATAATGTTAATTACAGTAGCCTAACGTAACGTTATCTCCCCTTGCTGTTACCACCAGTTTTAATAACTTTACATTTGCGATCATGACCCATTTCATCTAACAACACCACTGGCATCTTCTTTGACTATCAGACCCCAAACAGCAATACATTGAACTACAAAGATGTTATAGTAATGGTGTTAAGTTCATCATAATCTTTATGACATAATGTAATTTGCCGTCCGTCTCCCATCTTTTTGCCGTCCAGCATGGAGCCGTCACGTGACTTAAGTCACGTGTCTGCAAGGGGTGAATACATGATATTTTACATCACAACTTTTGCATTTTCATGCACAGGTAATTCCTTGGAATTGCACTTCTAGTTATTATTATTATTATTATTATTATTATTATTATTATTATTATTTGTATGTAGTTTTGCACCAGGAACTTGGTTGAAATAAAGACATCATTTTAACATCCTTATTCGTTTTTGTCTGTGTTGCATTTATTCCTCCTGGACCACTACGAGATGTTCATAAAAAATATGTGATCTCTCTTTTCCTGAGATTGTTTTTTATATAATAAAGATGTACAAAATACCTTTATTGGATCGTTGTTTCTTCTCAGAATTTGAATGTTGACCCTCCTAAAATCAGAGAAAGAGGCATAAGAAAGAAAAGGCACACTTTCTTTAATTCAATAATCTCAACAGAAACTAAATGGTACAAAACATTTCTAAAAAAAACTATTTCTAGGAGTATCAACAGTGATAGTCATTCCATTGCAATTCATTGATGTTATGAAAAACTCTCCTTACCATCCAGATTTGAGTGAAATATCCAAAGGATTTTTTTTTAGCTAATGACAGTAAATGTAAATTTTGACAATAAGATGATATTGGGATAGTCTCCCTGCATTTTTAGACAAATCTGAGGCATTGTTTGACAAATTGACATGGAATGATCCTTCCTACTATACACTAAAATGAGTTTCATTACCTCACCTGATAGAAGTGTAACAAAATCAAAACCTCACAATACAATAATAACTCCGTAATTCAATAACTCTGTAAAACAGTTTATTAGATGTGTCATGGTACCGAGCGGAGTTACCCTCAATCAAAGTGGGTGTGGCCAAGGAAGCAGAGGCAGTGATTGAGAATGGACCAAAAATGTAATGACAGGGCTTGCACACAATACAAGCAGAGGGCTCCATAGGACAATTACTGAACTAATAAAGGAAAAAAAAACTAACAATAGCTCTTCAAAAATTCCAATAGAGTTTACAGGTGACTATTTTCCAAATACAGGGTCGTAACACTCACGTTGCGCATCACCAACAACATCAAGACTCACATCAAATGAAACAGAGGGGTACATATACCTGGCGACCAGCACCATTCACATAGACAGGGAAACAATAAACAATCAATTACTACAGGAAGACAAGACAGACCCTGAATCACAAGCATATAGATGTGACCTATGCCCTAGCAGTTATATCAAAAGAAATTGCTAAATAGTACACCCTATTGCTGGTGTTAAGAATAAAGATCGCGGCGGTTTGATCAGGAACGACACGACCATCCCCCACAGCAATAAACAGAATGGCACGGCTAAATGCCGCCCGGAACCAATAAATCGACCGTAGTGTCTCGTCGGCCCCCTTTGCCACTGGACATTCAGAGCCAGAACGAGACAACACAACAGTCGGTAACTTTTATGTCTACATAGCATTCATGTTTTACTCAAGCTTACGCGTCTAACTTAAGTTAACAATAAATGTGTAAACATAGCAGATAGTTGTCTTGTGTCATACATTACATGAAACATTACCACATTATGGGAAATAGTGTTAGATGAGTGCGAACGTCCAAAGTGCCACATAGCTATGGCCCGAAGTTATATTCTTGCGCAACAGCATGTTGCCGTCGCCACACCGACGCAGTTAATTCTGTCCATCGATCGGTACAAAGTTATGCTCTCCCAACGCTGCCATCCATAAGGTAACAGTCCATAATGTGATGTAAAAGTCATTTAGTGAATGTTAATGTTGTGTATGCATGTGTGGGTACATAACCACTGATATGGAGGGAAGATGAGTGCCGACATGAGTGTCCCATGTCTTGACCGTCACAAGATGCCATGTCTGCCATATACTTGATAGCATACTTGTGTTTGTGTGTGTACGTTTGTCTGACAGGGGCAGGGGCAGGGACAGAGAGAAAGAAAGAGAAAGAAAGAAAGAAAGAAAGAAAGAAAGAAAGAAAAGGTGTGCAGTGGTCTCTTAAATCTTTCCAGAGCTGACATTAAGGAGACACTAAAGACATTAAGGAGTTACCATGGATACATGACCTATAAATCTAAAGGTGGCAGAGCTTTCTCTGTCTATGCTCCCCAACTCTGGAATAGCCTTCCTGATTATGTCAAATCCTGCCCCACTATCAGTAGCTTTAAATCCAACCTAAGGACCTACCTCTTCTCCCTAGCTTTTAACACTCCCTGACCCCTTCACCTCTTACCCAATTATTATTTATTATTATTATTATTATTATTATTATTATTATTATTATTATTACTACTACTACAAGGGCCATCTGTTGTTATCTTTGAGTTTTTAAGTTTGTAGTCTTCCTTACTTAGCCTATTAACATTTTTTACTATTATTAATTGTATTGTATACATTATTATTAGTGTTATTGTTTTTGTTATTATTATTATTATTATTGTTATTATTATTTTATGTAAAGCACTTTGGTGCAATGTTGTTGCTTTTAAATGTGCTATAAAAATAAATTGACTTGACTTGACTATAAATTTGCAGGATGACCTGCATAGCATTAAGGACCTATCCTACTATCTGGTCCACAACTTCACTGTCTCACTTAGGAAGACCTCAAACTCTCTTCTTTTCTTGACCTCTTGTGAAGGACCCTCTCCCTGTTGTCTCGTTACATTAAAAAACTGCATGTTTCTTTCTCTTTCTAGTCTGTTGAATTTTCAAATGATACGTTTGAATAATTAGTCCATTGGCTATTCTAGGTCATATTCATGAAAAAGGTGTTGGTGTTAGTGTTGACATAGCCTTTGCTTCCAATGCCCATCTCGCAACATTCCAAAACCAAATTCCGCCGGTTAGAGATAAGGGGGTTGCGAGACTTGGCTCGCCAGATAAAAAGTTTAAGAACCACAGCCAACACATTAACAATTGTTGAAGGATTGTTGGCACATAGAAGCATTGCATAGAAGACGACGGGCTAAATTGCTATTAAAGCTGCAGTTGGCAAGATTTTTTTGATCATATTCACTGAAACCAACACTATGCTCTGACAGAACAACATTAAGATTGTTTTTTAGAAAAAATCTGCACTCCTACCTCAACCTAGAGCCTGTTATTTGTTTTGCAAAAATCCACAGTTCCCGGTTCTTCTGGTCCAATCAGAGCAGGTGATATCTGACTGTCAATCACAGTCTGGTGCGCACTGACGAGCACAAACCCGATGAGAGTGTGCTCGGTGGTACTGGGGGAGGGGCATGAGAGTTGTAAACATTAAAAATGTTGGTTAAGTCCCCTCAATCTGTCAGACTTGCCAACTGCAGCTTTAAATTCGCTTAGCATCGTGACCATGCTGCGCAAATTTGTTCAAAACTGCTGCATTCAAGTTAACTCTGCTAAGGTCTTATCACAACATAGTAAATATGCAATCAAGCCGTATCTCTATTTGGATGTCGAGCTTAGCATGCTTAGTTACAGCTGCTTATCAATTTTGACTAGGCTACTCGTGCAGGGCTCTATTCATTTTATTGACTGACACTGAATGCAAAATCCCGATGTAAATGGAAAAGTGTTTTACAAGACTCAAAAGTGCTTGTCCCAAGGAGAACACGTATGAATCTTTATTTTAACTAACTACATAGAAAACATTATGAATTGCATCCACACATATCAGTAGCCTTTAAACTATGTTAAAACTGCAAGGGTTCCTCCCTCGCGAACGTCTTAAAGTGACAGGCACTCAACTAGACCTACACACTTACAATGTACACTAACAAGCTGACCACAAGCACTGGGTGCCTCTACAATCTTAACAGACCCAGACACGCCAAGACCCCTTAGCCCTTCACCGCGACCTCTCAGCGCTCAGATGACTTGTTCAGGGTTCCCACACCTTGGTTAAGATCAAATTCAAGGACCTTTCAAGGACTTTCCAGGCCCAATATCCTCAATTCAAGGACCTAATGTGTCGATAAATTTCAAGCGTGGGCATGGTTAAATCATGTTACCTCAACAGACCAAGGATACCTTGTCGCAGTTTTCTTTTATGTTTGGTCATATGACAGATCTGGTACCCCAGGCCTATTCTATTTTTATGTTTGTGTTTTGCATAAAACTGAGCTGAACTAAACTTCTAGATTTTCCTAAACAAGTTAAACTCGTTACCATTAACCTGTTGGTTTATTCATCAATATGTTAAATTAAGTATTTGAGCAACAAGTTATCACAAAGATTTTGTTTATTAAAAGACCAGTATGTAGGAAATAATGGAAAATAAACTGTAACCATTCCAAAAATGATCACCATATGTTGTCAGAGAGTAAGGAAACACGATAAATTGAAGTAATGGCTTATTTGACAACATTACTATAACCCGTAAAACCCAGTATAACCCATGAAAAAAAATGAGTTACGGGGCGGGATCTCTTGGAATTTTCGTTTATGTTTTGAACGATTAATTCTAGAATAGCGTATTAATAATGGGCTGGCGTGTCCTCCTATTTGTGTTGCCAAATTAGCAAAGGCCAACTGTCAACTTGCTGTCAATTGTAGTCATGAACGCCTACGAGAGGCAGGCAAATTTCCAAAATTAAAACAAGAAACAAATTAAGTGGACATCGGAGAAGCTTCCTGAGATGGTGACGTCTTCGTCAAATGAAGAATATCAAGTCTGACGCAGAGCTGGCCATATTTCTCCACAACAGTTAGCCTAGGCTAAACTTCATCTGTATTGCTAACTTCAGCTAAATATGTTGGTTAGAGAGGTATTTTTTGTTTTCACTGTTTCCGTAATGTGTAGCTGGGTCATGGTTGGAGAAACGTTAAAGCAGCTGCAGGTCAACTAACGTTAGCTAAGTCTTCATTACATCTGGCAACCCAGAAGAGGCTCGCATCTGGTAGTCTTGAGAACGTTCACCAGTATTTTGATTTTGGCCTACAGAACGTTCGGTAACAATCCTACAAATCGCTCCTTTAAACATACTTAGGTTTGGTGTAGCCTAAGCTGTATCTTGCACCGTTGTATCTGTATCGACCACGAAAATGTGGCACTTCTTCTAGATAAATTCTATCAAAAAGGCCTTTTGAAAACAAAAAGCACATCCGAGATGCTATCTGCAATTGTGTGACACACAAAAAAAACAATGCATGTACCGTCTTTGCTCCAAATGCTGTTATAATGAAATCGAAATGACCCTGCCTGAAGATCGAAGAGAAATTCAGTGGCAGCAGTGGGAAAGAGAAAATACTGTAGAAGAGGACAGCAAATTCACACACTTCATAAAGAAAACACACACTGGAACATGGACTGAACTCCTGCTACTTCTAAACAGAAAACTTGATGCTCTCACAAAACACCAGTACATCTGGTTACATCAAGTAGCGCAGTGCAGAGACACTGTTTGAAAATGAGGCTGTAGTCCATATGGATTTTTCTGAAAATTATGGATGCAAACTCAGCACTGAAGTGCAAGCGTTCCATTTTGGAGGAAGCAGACAACAAACCACCATCCACACCACACAAGTGTGGTTTATACCAAAGAGGAGACCCAGTCCTACGCCACAATTTCAGAGTCTGCGGCATGATGAGCGGGCAGTCTGGGCCCATCTGCAACCTGTTTTGAAAGATTTGAAGAAGAGAAATCCATTGGTGTCTGTGGTACACTTCATGAGTGACCGGCCTTTAACCCAATACAGAAATAAGAAGAATTTCTATTTGATCAGCACAGTTCCCTTTCTCATTGGGTTCCAGGAAGTTACCTGGAATTTTTCTGAAAAAAATCATGGCAAAGGTGCACCCGATGGTGTGGGTGGTGCGGTCAAAAGATGTGCTGACTACAATCAAATTCTTCTGGATTGCTGACAGTGATGTGGCCAAGTATGATGAAGCGGTCCCTGAGAAGTTGCCTCCTGTTAAAGGCACACTGAAAGTTCATCAGATCACCACAAAGGCAAAGTCCTTTTAGGCAAGTCCCTCCACTCAGCGGCCATATTGCAGCGCTTTTTGGGCACTCATCGGGCATCCTATTCGGCAGAAATGCGCGTGCGCAAGGCTTCGCGACACCAATCTTGCTCCAGCGCCGAGTTCACAACACATGATTGGCACGATGTCTTCACAACACACCATATGAGTGGCTCAATGTATTCACATCACACCACATGTTTGGCTCAATGTATTCACATGACGACGTTTTGCCGAGGAAGGGGTGGGACAACGGCGTTACAAACTAGCCCCATGCATTTCTATGGAGGATTTTTTGAGTGCTGTGTCAATCATTATTAGAAAGTTTTCACACAATTAGACAAAGGTACCCGGGAAATTTTGGTACCGAGAAGCATCATGTTTCTGCTCCCGCACCAATACCACCTGTGTGTGTGATTCACCAACAGAGATTAATTTTAACAGAGAAGTATAGGTAAGCCCACAAGCTGAAGCAGTCTCTTCCCTGCCCTGGCAACTGCTGAAAATTTAAATGGCAAATTTGCTATTGTGCAGTACGATGACCTGCCATTCATTGGGCAGGTACTGCTGTCTGTAGGAGATGTGGTACAAATTAGCTGCATGCTACAAAAGGGAAACAGAAATAACTTCAAGTCCACCAGATGAAATTCACTACTTCAAGACAGACGTCAAATTTGTTATCGCAGAACCTGAGCCATCATCAAATAGAGCCTCAAGGTTAGAAAAGGACTGGGAAACATTTGTTCAGTTCATGAACTAAAATGTTATAAACCTTAGACACCCATTAGAAATGCTCTACACCAGCGGTCCCCAACCACCGGGCCACGGCCCGGTACCGGGCCGCAGGACATTCCTAACCGGGCCGTAGCCTACGACATGAGTTTAAAAAAAATGCATGCGAACTAAACTAAATGTAATTCGCAATAATGTCACGTTTTTACATGGCATAGGTCTATATGCAGTTGTTTGATTGCACGCATGTTTGCATTTTGCAAGGTCTATTTTCTTACGTCTGTCTGTCCCGCCTTCAACACTTTTACATATTGCCTTCAGCGCTGCGCAGCCTCAGGTCAGCTCACTTCACTTGATCAGTTCTTGGCGAACGGTAGTGTCACACGAAGTTAGCTAAACTGCTAGAATGAGCAACAAAAAACAAGCATCTTTAGCAGGTCACTGGCCAGAGTGTTTGAGTTGCGAGAGCCGCTGCAGAGATTTCTTACAGAAAAAAAGTCACCGTTAGCTGCACATTTTAGTGATGAGGACTGGGTGTCAAAACTCGCTTACCTGTGTGACATATTCGGGTTGCTTAATGACCTCAACCTGTCACTCCGGACCGGAGTGTATTTGATATGTTCCAAACAGTAGTGGGGGTTTTGGGAGAGACTGAGGCAGGGCCCTTTCTCTCGCAGCTGGTGCGCGATCACCTTGTTGCGCTTTCAAATGAGTTTGAGCGTTACTTCCCATTAGTGATGGGCAAATGAAGCTTTGGTGAACCAATGAACCACAGCAGTGTGAGCCTAGCGACACTAGCTGAAAAGCAAAAAGATGGCTGCCACACATACATTTTTCAACATAAAAGTCCTTAACAAACCAATATTTTTGGTTACATATACTGGTTTGGGTAAAGACTTTTATGTTGAAAAATCTACATGTGGTGGCCATATTGGATTTTTTCATTAGTGTCGCTAGCTTCACACTGCTGTGGTTTAGTGGTTCACTAAAGCTTCATTTGCCCATCACTACTTCCCATCCTCCAAAGATCCACGGCAAATCAATGAGTGGGTCCGCAACCCATTTGTCAATATCCCGAATAGTCCTAACTTGTCAGCGCAGGAGGAAGAGCAGTTGATCGAAATTGCAAATGACGGTGGTCTTAAGAGTGTGTATAAGGAAACCTCTCTGGCGGGTTTTTGCATCAAAACCAAAGCAGAATATCCCGAGATAGCCGTAAAAGCGCTGAAAACGTTTCCCACCACGTATCTATGCGAGGCCGGATTTTCGGCAATGACTGCAACTAAGACCAAATTGCGCAATCGACTGGACATTTCAAACACACTGAGGGTGTCACTGTCTTCCATCACCCCCAGATGGAAGCTTCTTGTTGCAGGGAAACAAGCAGGGCTCACACTGATTATATTCGTAATGCACGTTTAGTTCCCATGTTTTGTTCCCATATTTTGTGAAGCATGTTCACACTTTAGCTTCAAGTTGTTCAATATTCATAGTTCATATTGTTCAATTTTCACTTCTTCAAGTTCACGTTTTTCACAAGAGATCGTTACCTTCACTGTTCATACATAACTGGAGCAAGTTCTTTTCAAGTAATGCATGCACAACACATATGGAACATGGAACCCCCGACCCGGTCCGTGAAAAATAAAATAGGAATCAAACCCGTCCATGGTACATAAAAGGTTGGGGACCCCTGCTCTACACAGTACTGAATTTCTGTTCTGATGAATTAAGAGTTAAAGCCCAAAGCTGTTTTGATATTAAAAAGCTGTTTTTAACTAGTTAAACACGAACATATTTTTAAATGTTTGAAATACTGAAAGTTATTGCACATTCTTTTTATATTAACATGTTGAAACGTACTTGAAATTATTCCACATTATACTAAATTTTTTCAAATATTTGAAATACTGAAAGTTATTTTACATGACATATTTAACACCTTGAAACCTACTTGAAATGATTCCACATTAGACCACATTTTTCACATGTTATGAGACTTCAATTACTTCATACTTCAATTGATTCCACATTTTTAAAGAAATCTGTTTCCTTAAATGTGTTCTGGTGCCTTACGAGTTGTTACGAGTTCAGTTAACAATGTTTTCATATTGTTGTCTCTTGTTTTACTTCAGAATAAAGATGATGCTTTTTCTGAACAAGTATACCTCTGTTTGCCTTACTTTTTTTCATTATGTAGTAATACCATAACTCATACTTGCCATTGGGGTGGCATATTTACAGTGCATGAAAATGCACTGTACTGTTCTTCCTAGGCTTCTTCTTCTTATTACAGTGCATGAAAATGCACTGTACTGTTCTTCCTAGGCTTCTTCTTATTACAGTGCATGAAAATGCACTGTACTGTTCTTCCAAGGCATTTTATTACAGTGCATGAAAATGCACTGTACTGTTCTTCCTAGGCTTCTTCTTATTACAGTGCATGAAAATGCACTGTACTGTTCTTCCTAGGCTTCTTCTTATTACAGTGCATGAAAATGCACTGTACTGTTCTTCCTAGGCTTCTTCTTATTACAGTGCATGAAAATGCACTGTACTGTTCTTCCAAGGCATTTTATTATTATTCTTCTTCTAACGCACTTAATGTAGCTTCAACCGTTTAACGTAGAAACTTCATTCAAACTATGTTACGTAGGTCTTACTTAGGACATGGGTGCTATGTATTTTTCAGCTTTGTAACTTTTATACTTTTTAAACTATTAATTAAAAACTGTTCAAAATTTCCCCATAGACTTAACATGGGCTGATGACATCACAATAGAGCCGTTAAGCAATTAGAATCCTATGGCAGGTGTTCGGGCCACCTGGACCAACTGCCAGTCTCAGGCTTTAAGCATACAAACTGGCCCTATTAAGACTACACATCCTGTTCAACTGCTTCCTCTGCCAAAAACTGTTTCAAAATAAAAGTCCTCACTATAATATTTTACTGTTAAACAATTTAACCCTTTAAACTACTGAACTTTTTAACTGTTCAGCCATTGTAACTGTTACTTGTCATCAACTATGACTCCTACCCACTGTAGCTAGTTAGCTAAGTAGCATGGTTAGCATAGTTAGCATGCCAACATGTTAGCATGCTAATTAGCATTTTTAGCAAAACTGCTAAAAATGATTAGCTAAGTCAGCTAAGTAACGTGGTTAACATAGTTAGCATGTTAGCATGCTAATTAGCATTTTTAACAAAACTGCTAAAAACGATTAGCTAAGTTAACTAAGTAACGTGGTTAGCATAGTTAGCATGCTAGCGCTAGCATGTTAGCATGCTAGTTAGCATTTTTAGCAAAACTGCTAAAAATGATTAGCTAAGTCAGCTAAGTAACGTGGTTAACATAGTTAGCATGCTAGCATGTTAGCATGATAGTTAGCATAGTTAGCATAACTGCTAAAAATGATTAGCTAAGTTAGCTAAGTCACATGGTTAGCATACTTAGCATTTTAACATTGTTAGCATGCTAGTTAGAATACTTGGTTAACATTATTATCTTTGTTAACATAGTTAACATAACTGCTAGCAAACATTAGAGCCATTCCAACTGTCAGTTATCGTCAACTATCTACCAAAATAATTTAACCATTTAAACTATCCACCTATTTAACTGTTCAGTCATTCCAACTATATTAAACCTCATCTACTTAGCAACCAATATAGTTTGTTTTTACTCTGTATGATATTTTACATCATATTTTTGCATTTTCATGCACTGTATTTCCTTCAGGAAATGCTTTTCTAGTTCTTATTACAGTGCATGAAAATGCACTGTACTGTTCTTCCAAGGCATTTTATTATTATTCTTCTTCTAACGCACTTAATGCAGCTTCAACTGCTTAACGTAGAAACTTCATTCAAACTATGTTACGTAGCTCTTACTTAGGACATGGGTGCTATGTATTTTTCATCTTTGTAACTTTTATACTTTTTAAACTATTAATTAAAAACTAATCAAAATTTCCCCATAGACTTAACATGGGCTGATGACATCACAATAGAGCCGTTAAGCAATTAGAATCCTATGGCAGGTGTTCCGGCCACCTGCATCAACTGCCAGTCTCAGGCTTTAAGCATACAAACTGGCCCTATTAAGACTACACATCCTGTTCAACTGCTTCCTCTGCCAAAAACTGTTTCAAAATAAAAGTCCTCACTACAATATTTCACTGTTAAACAATATAACCCTTTAAACTACTGAACTTTTTAACTGTTCAGCCATTGTAACTGTTACTTGTCATTAACTATGACTCCTACCCACTGAAGCTAGTTAGCATGGTTAACATAGTTAGCATGTTAGCATGCTAACATGCTAGTAAACATTTTTAGCAAAACTGTTAAAAATGATTAGCAAAGTTAGCTAAGTAACGTGGTTAGCATGCTAGTGTGTTAGCATGCTAGTTAGCATTTTTAACAAAACTGTTAAAAATGATTAGCAAAGTTAGCTAAGTAACGTGGTTAGTATGCTAGCGTGTTAGCATGCTAGTTAGCATTTTTAGTAAAACTGCTAAAAATGATTAGCTAAGTTAGCTAAGTAACGTAGTTAGCATAGTTAGCATGCTAGCGTGTTAGCATGCTAGTTAGCATTTTTAGCAAAACTGTTAAAAATGATTAGCTAAGTTAGCTAAGTAATGTGGTTAGCATGCTAGTGTGTTAGCATGCTAGTTAGCATTTTTAATAAAACTGCTAAAAATGATTAGCTAAGTTAGTTAAGTAACGTAGTTAGCATAGTTAGCATGCTAGCGTGTTAGCATGCTAGTTAGCATTTTTGGCAAAACTGTTAAAAATGATTAGCTAAGTTAGCTAAGTAACATGGTTAGCATAGTTAGCATGCTGCATGCTAGTTAGCATTTTTAGCAAAAAAAACTTGGTTAACATTATTATCTTTGATAACATAGTAGCATAACTGCTAGCAAACATTAGGGCCATTCCAACTGCCAGTTATCGTCAATTATCTACCTAAATAATTTAACTATTTAAATTATCCACCTATTTAACCGTTCAATCATTCCAACTATATTAAACCTTATCTACCAAGCAAATCATTTAACTATATAAACTATCCACCTATTTAACTGTTCAGTTATTCCAACTATATTAAACCTCATCTACCTAGTTCAGTCATTCCAACTATATTAAACCTCATCTACCTAGTTCAGTCATTTGAACTATATTAAACCTCATCATGTTGGTTGCCAATTAGCACATCATCTGTTTTAACAATATATTTCACACCATATGTTTTGCATTTTCATGCACTGGTAATTCCCTGGAATTGCGTTTTCTAGTTCTTATTCTTCTTCTTCTTCTAACGCACTTAATGCAGCTTCAACCGTTTAACGTAGAAACTTCATTCAAACTATGTTACGTAGGTCTTACTTAGGACATGGGTGCTATGTATTTTTCAGCTTTGTAACTTTTATACTTTTTAAACTATTAATTAAAAACTATCAAAATTTCCCCATTGACTTAACATTATGATTATGACATCACAATACGGCCGTTAAGCAATTAGAATCCTATGGCAGGTGTTCGGGCCACCTGGACCAACTGCCAGTCTCAGGCTTTAAGCATACAAACTGGCCCTATTAAGACTACACATCCTGTTCAACTGCTTCCTCTGCCAAAAACTGTTTCAAAATAAAAGTCCTCTCTATAATATTTTACTGTTAAACAATTTAACCCTTTAAACTACTAACTGTTCGGCCATTGTAACTGTTACTTGTCATCAACTATGACTCCTACCCACTGTAGCTAGTTAGCTAAGTTAGCTAAGTCACGTGGTTAGCATAATTAGCATGCTAGTTAGCATTTTAAGCAAAACTGCTAAAAATGATTAGCTAAGTTAGCTAAGTAACGTGGTTAGCATAGTTAGCATGCTAGCATGCTAGTTAGCATTTTTAACAAAACTGCTAAAAATTATTAGCTAAGTTAGCTAAGTAACGTGGTTAGCATAGTTAGCATGCTAGCATGTTAGCATGCTAGTTAGCATTTTTAACAAAACTGCTAAAAATTATTAGTTAAGTTAGCTAAGTAACGTGGTTAGCATAGTTAGCATGCTAACGTGTAAGCATGCTAGTTAGCATTTTTAGCAAAACTGCTAAAAATGATTAGCAAAGTTAGCTAAGTAACATGGTTAACATAGTTAGCATGCTAGCATGTTAGCATGCTAGTTAGCAAAACTGTTAAAAATGATTAGCTAAGTTAGCTAAGTAACATAGTTAGCATGCTAGCAGTTAACATGCTAATTAGCATTTTTAGCAAAAAAAACTTGGTTAACATTATTATCTTTGATAACATAGTAGCATAACTACTAGCAAACATTAGGGCCATTCCAACTGTTAGTTATCGTCAATTATCTACCTAAATAATTTAACTATTTAAATGATCCACCTATTTAACCGTTCAATCATTTCAACTATATTAAACCTTATCTACCAAGCAAATCATTTAACTATATAAACTATCCACCTATTTAACTGTTCAGTCATTCCAACTATATTAAACCTCATCTACCTAGTTCAGTCATTCCAACTATATTAAACCTCATCTACCTAGCAAATAATTTAACCATTTAAACTATCCACTTATTTAACTGTCCAGTCATTCCAACTATATTAAACTTTGTCTACCTAGCAAATAATTTAACCTTTTAAACTATCCACCTATTTAACTGTTCAGTCATTCCAACTATATTAAACCTCATCTACCTAGTTCAGTCATTTGAACTATATTAAACCTCATCATGTTGGTTGCCAATTAGCACATCATCTGTTTTAACAATATATTTCACACCATATGTTTTGCATTTTCATGCACTGGTAATTCCCTGGAATTGCGTTTTCTAGTTCTTCTTCTTCTTCTAACGCGTTTAATGCAGCTTCAACCGTTTAACGTAGAAACTTCATTCAAACTATGTTACGTAGGTCTTACTTAGGACATGGGTGCTATGTATTTTTCAGCTTTGTAACTTTTATACTTTTTAAACTATTAATTAAAAACTAGTCAAAATTTCCCCATAGACTTAACATGGGCTGATGACATCACAATAGAGCCGTTAAGCAATTAGAATCCTATGGCAGGTGTTCGGGCCACCTGGACCAACTGCCAGTCTCAGGCTTTAAGCATACAAACTGGCCCTATTAAGACTACACATCCTGTTCAACTGCTTCCTCTTCCAAAATCTGTTTCAAAATAAAAGTCCTCACTATAATATTTTACTGTTAAACAATTTAACCCTTTAAACTACTGAACTTTTTAACTGTTCAGCCATTGTAACTGTTACTTGTCATCAACTATGACTCCTACCCACTGTAGCTAGTTAGCTAAGTTAGCTAAGTCACATGGTTAGCATAGTTAGCATGCTAGCATGTTAGCATGCTAGTTAGCATTTTTAGCAAAACTGCTTAAAATGATTAGCTAAGTTAGCTAAGTCACATGGTTAGCATAGTTAGCATGCTAGCATGTTAGCATGCTAGTTAGCATTTTTAGCAAAACTGCTAAAAATGATTATCTAAGTTAGCTAAGTCACATGGTTAGCATAGTTAGCATGTTAGCATGCTAGTTAGCATTTTTAGCAAAACTGCTAAAAATGATTAGCTAAGTTAGCTAAGTCACATGGTTAGCATAGTTACCATGCTAGCATTTTAGCATGCTAGTTAACATTTTTAGCAAAACTGCTTAAAATGATTAGCTAAGTTAGCTAAGTCACATGGTTAGCATGCTAGTTAGCATTTTTAGCAAAACTGCTTAAAATGATGAGCTAAGTCAGCTAAGTAACATGGTTAACATACTTAGCATTTTAACATTGTTAGCATGCTACTTAGCATAGTAACTTGGTTAACATTATTATCTTTGTTAACATAGTTAGCATAACTGCTAGCAAACATTAGAGCCATTCCAAGTGTCAGTTATCGTCAACTATCTACCTAAATAATTTAACCATTTAAAGTATCCACTTATTTAACCGTTCAATCATTCCACCTATATTAAACCTTATCTACCAAGTAAATCATTTACCTATATAAACTATCCACCTATTTAACTGTTCAGTCATTCCAACTATATTAAACCTCATCTACCTAGCAACCAATATAGTTTGTTTTTACTCTGTATGATATTTGACATCATATTGTTTGCATTTTCATGCACTGTATTTCCTTCAGGAAATGCTTTTCTAGTTATTATTCTTCTTCTAACGCACTTAATGCAGCTTCAACCGTTTAACGTAGAAACTTCATTCAAACTATGTTACGTAGGTCTTACTTAGGACATGGGTGCTATGTATTTTTCAGCTTTGTAACTTTTATACTTTTTAAACTATTAATTAAAAACTGTTCAAAATTTCCCCATAGACTTAACATGGGCTGATGACATCACAATAGAGCCGTTAAGCAATTAGAATCCTATGGCAGGTGTTCGGGCCACCTGGACCAACTGCCAGTCTCAGGCTTTAAGCATACAAACTGGCCCTATTAAGACTACACATCCTGTTCAACTGCTTCCTCTGCCAAAAACTGTTTCAAAATAAAAGTCCTCACTACAATATTTCACTGTTAAACAATTTAACCCTTTAAACTACTGAACTTTTTAACTGTTCAGCCATTGTAACTGTTACTTGTCATCAACTATGACTCCTACCCACTGTAGCTAGTTAGCTAAGTTAGCTAAGTAACATGGTTAGCATAGTTAGCATGTTAGCATGCTAGTTAGCATTTTTAGCAAAACTGCAAAAAATGATTAGCTAAGTTAGCTAAGTCACATGGTTAGCATAGTTAGCATGTTAGCATGCTAGTTAGCATTTTTAGCAAAACTGCAAAAAATGATTAGCTAAGTTAGCTAAGTCACATGGTTAGCATACTTAACATTTTAACATTGTTAGCATGTTAGTTAGCATAGTAACTTGGTTAACATTATTATCTTTGTTAACATAGTTAGCATAACTGCTAGCAAACATTAGAGCCATTCCAACTGTCAGTTATCGTCAACTATCTACCTAAATAATTTAACCATTTAAACTATACACCTATTTAACTGTTCAGTCATTCCAACTATATTAAACCTCATCTACCTAGCAACCAATATAGTTTGTTTTTACTCTGTATGATATTTTACATCATATTTTTGCATTTTCATGCACTGTATTTCCTTCAGGAAATGCTTTTCTAGTTACAGTGCATGAAAATGCACTGTACTGTTCTTCCTAGGCTTCTTATTACAGTGCATGAAAATGCACTGTACTGTTCTTCCTAGGCTTCTTCTTATTCTTCTTCTTCTTCTAACGCGTTTAATGCAGCTTCAACCGTTTAACGTAGAAACTTCATTCAAACTATGTTACGTAGGTCTTACTTAGGACATGGGTGCTATGTATTTTTCAGCTTTGTAACTTTTATACTTTTTAAACTATTAATTAAAAACTAGTCAAAATTTCCCCATAGACTTAACATGGGCTGATGACATCACAATAGAGCCGTTAAACAATTAGAATCCTATGGCAGGTGTTCGGGCCACCTGGATCAACTGCCAGTCTCAGGCTTTAAGCATACAAACTGGCCCTATTAAGACTACACATCCTGTTCAACTGCTTCCTCTGCCAAAAACTGTTTCAAAATAAAAGTCCTCACTACAATATTTCACTGTTAAACAATGTAACCCTTTAAACTACTGAACTTTTTAACTGTTCAGCCATTGTAACTGTTACTTGTCATCAACTATGACTCCTACCCACTGTAGCTAGTTAGCATGGTTAGCATAGTTAGCATGCTAACATGCTAGCATGTTAGCATTTTTAGCAAAACTGTTAAAAATGATTAGCTAAGTTAGCTAAGTAACATGGTTAGCATAGTTAGCATGCTAGCATGCTAGTTAGCATTTTTAGCAAAACTGTTAAAAATGATTTGCTAAGTTAGCTAAGTAACGTGGTTAGCATAGTTAGCATGCTAGCGTGTTAGCAAGCTAGTTAGCATTTTTAGCAAAACTATTAAAAATGATTAGCTAAGTTAGCTAAGTAACATAGTTAGCATGCTACCATAGTTAGCATGCTAGCATGCTAATTAGCATTTTTAGCAAAAAAACTTGGTTAACATTATTATCTTTGATAACATAGTAGCATAACTGCTAGCAAACATTAGGGCCATTCCAACTGTCAGTTATCGTCAATTATCTACCTAAATAATTTAACTATTTAAATTATCCACCTATTTAACCGTTCAATCATTCCAACTATATTAAACCTTATCTACCAAGCAAATCATTTAACTATATAAACTATCCACCTATTTAACTGTTCAGTCATTCCAACTATATTAAACCTCATCTACCTAGTTCAGTCATTCCAACTACATTAAACCTCATCTACCTAGTTCAGTCATTTGAACTATATTAAACCTCATCATGTTGGTTGCCAATTAGCACATAATCTGTTTTAACAATATATTTCACACCATATGTTTTGCATTTTCATGCACTGGTAATTCCCTGGAATTGCGTTTTCTAGTTACATTTTACTACTGCTACTTTAAAGGAGCTAAGTGTAAGACGTTTAAGATAAAACATCCAAATATTACCAAGAAACATAACGGGACACTTTGGAGGATGTCATTCAGTACAACAGAAAATCGTCATACAGTACAACAGAAACTTTTGCTTAAAATAACTATTACAATTAATATTATTATTATATCTTTTTTCATGTGAATGTAAGAGAAACCATGCCTGTTTTATAGAAAATGGAGTTTGATTGATTTTTAAATAGAATAGAAGGCGTAGCAAAACCTTTTATACAAACTAACAAAATCACAAGACACATTAGAATGCAAACAAGGTGCAGACAATTTAAAACAGAGTAACAGCACTTTCTTGTGTTTTAAAAAATCTATTGTAAGAGATATACTGAACTCATAAATTTTAAATGGCTAAGATTGTTCCTTCTGTATGTATTCTTTCATAGTCGTTGCACTGATTGACATTTTTGCGCCATTGTTATTTGTCGACAACACTAAAAACACAAAATAATCAAAATGCTCAGGGAAAAAAATATATATTTACCTAGGTAACACATTTGTGCACATTATTGAATAAAAAAAATACACAATTTAATAATTTTATTTTTTTGTGCTTGGAACACCCTATTCGTCTTTAACCCAGTTATGAGAAGTACTGTTTCTTTAAAGGTATAGTAAGCAGGTTTAGGTATTTTTGGCAAGTGTACAACAGTTGTGTAAACGCATGCTTGAACAGGCCAAAACAGCTTGCCCCCCGGGGCAGGGCTCTACACTAAAAAAAAAATTTCAGGAGCACTTGTGCGCCCAAGTTAAAAAATTTAGGAGCACAGACAAAAATTTGGGAGCACAGTCAGTTCTGTACTTAACTTACACATAATCTAACATTATACTGCAGCTAACAGTTAAACATGCCAGTGCACCAATTGCGAATATTAAGAATGACTGACAACATTTAGGCTACAGGAAACAGGATTTTAAAGATCAGTGCCTACTTTATTTTCAGTCTGTTCTATTTTCCTACATTTTGTTAATGTAAAATAGGCTAATTTATTTATTTGTGAATCCATCTATAGCTAATCCAAATATGCCCATGGTGACCTAACTGACTGCATACTGCCTAATAGACTACTACTACTAAAACAGTCCATTTTCTCTTCCACAAAACCCAACATAGGCTAATCAAGAATGTATGTTTTATACTTTTAGTTTTTATTTGAAATATCTGCATTGATGGGGGCAGTAGGCAAACGTTAGGCCTACTTTCGTTTTGCACTTCAGCTTGTATTCGGTGTAAACAAACATACATGCGTAGAAGCCTGGAGTTGTCAGTAGCGTTCTACCTTTGAATAAAATGGGAGTATTACGGGAGGGTACTTTTGTGCTGGTTCGTTCGCCACAGCTATATTTTGCATATTGCAGCCAATACGTCAACTGGGCTAAAAGGCATGTTAGGGACCGTTCGTTATTTATAAACGGGGTCACTGGAGGGATTTTGAGTGCTTCAATCAAAAGTTGCATGACCCTCCCCTGCCTGCAAGAAAATTTTCAACGATCCTTCAGCAGTCTTTTCAAAAAAGACATGACCCTCCCCGGCCAATCGTTAATGCCTTCCGCCCACGCTATAGGGCGCTATGAAAACACATCGACTTAAATAATCGTTCTAAACTCACCCACTGCTTTCTGATCTTACACATCACACTTCACCAAGATGGTGGCCATTTCAGTAGATTTACTCACTAACATTGTTGTGGAAACACAATAAGCATGGAAACTAAATGCACACTTCCTGCAACTGCATTAACCTACTTGAAATAATTTACTCCTCTAGTAAGTATTCACATGAAATAAAACAATAAAACATTGAGACCATTCAACAAAGCACACTGGGTAATAACAAATTCAACACATGAACTTGTTGCTATGGACTAGTCTAGGCTTCCTTCCTCTAGGCTTTGGCTTCCCAAAGCTGAACATTATCCAAAACTCAATTTCTCAGACGAGCGTCAATTTGGGAGCTTGCTACACTCCTTCCTTCTCAAATGACTTGAAAAGACCGTTTGCACAATTTCACAAATAATCACAGGGACCGATAAATACCTAACATGCCAACTTTTTCCGGGTTTAGGCCTATCATTTTAACTTTTCCCCGCTGTCTTGCCGTTTTAATATTTTCCCGTAGAATATCCCATATTACTGTAATACTCTCATAACATTAGTCCTGCATTCTGGCCTGTCTCTGTGTTGTCCTGTTGTTACCCCTTTCCCTTCCAGAGAAACAAATGTATTCAAATCATCGTTTTGCTTGCTTGAATGCGAACTCAGAGTGATGTTAACCTACAGTAGGCCTATTTAAGTTAACAACGTGGCGCTTGCAGTGTTCGGCCGTAGGCTATGTCTACGTGCGCACCTGCCAGGCTAAGAGCCAAAGAAATCCCCCTGTATATTCACTCCAAGTTGGCCTACCATAACTTACCAACTCTAGCCTACACTGTAGACCATAAACTGGCTATTTATATGACCAATGTATTTGTATTCTGTATTCTGCTTTATGAAGCAGAATTACGCACTGCTACTTGGAACGTAACACATTTTTGTTGGCAGGAGAGAGAATGACCGCGATTAACAAATTGCACTTGTTGCTGGTTACCAATAAATAGGGCCTACTATATATTTTTTTGCAAACAACAAAAACAGAAAGGATGGAGACAGCAAAGCTAGAGATGGGCAGGAACAAGGTCAATTGGTAGAAATGCCTGTGGATGAATGAAGCACAAGTATGCTTTATAAGCATGCACACTGTTTAAAGTTAGGCTAGGCTACACCGTAAACTACAAGTAAACCAAAGTTAGCTTTTTTAGGGCTGGATAAAGTTGACCAAATGGATATAGGCTGTTAAGCGTGAATAAAGTAGGCTACTTTGTTGCTCCAACCCTTCCAACGTTAATGGGGACGGATGTTTTCCGTATTTTGCGTGAGAAATCTCCCTTATTTTCATTGTTCAATGTTGACAGAGCTATATGAGCTATTCTATATGGCGACAGAAATCAACAATCAAACAAGCCACTTTGATTTTTTGCTGTTTTCATTAATACAAAAGATGGGTGACCCCCCCCCCCTCCTAGACAAAAAAAAATTAGGTGACCCTCCCCTCAACAAAGAATAAAAAGACATGACCCTCCCCTATTTTCCTCCGGTGACCCCGTTTATAAATAACGAACGGTCCCTTAGGTTACCTTTCCTTCTCTCACTGCATTCTCAGAATCTCATCCTGTTCCTCCTATATCCAATTAATTCGGTGGATAGAAGAACTAATTTCTTCAATCTTTGCATCTTGGCTAGCTAGTCTAACTTTCCGTTTTTTCTGCGCGCTCTTGGATTTGATAGAAGCGACTACTAGCGAGTCACAACGCGAAACTGCTAACGTTGATGGGAGGTGTAGGGAGGTGATGGGAGGTTTTTATGCTGCATTCGCGACGTGATTCTATGGTTTGCACCAGTAATGTTTCTCGATGTTGCGGTGTATTTTGTAGACAAACATTGACATGGTTAGAAGTCATTCGCACCAGTGCGCCTAAATATTTTTTTGCACTCGCACGGCATCATTTTTACTCGCATATGCGAGTGAAATGGGCGCACTGTAGAGCCCTGCCCCCCAGCAGAATCACTGTGAGCAATGCACCAAAAAAACTCATCACACACATTCACCTCGTCTCTCCATCTCTCTCGTGCGTGCGTTCACACACACATACTGTAACTCCCGGTGTTAGGTTAAGCTACCTCACCAAATAGGCCTACCCCAGATATAATTATTATAGTCTGGGGGAAAAAAAACTGTCAAAACTGTAGTTTTCTAAGTATCAAAACTGCAATTCTTATGCAGGAAATACAGTATTTTTTGGACACAAAAAATCTGCATTGTACGGCATAGTAGCCTACTGTACTTCACTACAGAAATGCAGTATTTTGGACGTGAAAACACTACTGTACTGCACTGTACTGTAGTATAACTGCACTTTACTTTGAAAAAACTGCAGATCTATTTCGACCTCCCTCAGACCGTCACCACGGTCTACACCTTGAATGATGCCATCCTTCTACCTTTTCTCGAGACCATTATGTCAACAATGTCATGTGACTGACCTGGGGGCTGTCCCGCAGCAATATAATGCATTCAGGGTCATGCCTCTTCCTCTTTGCCTTTCTCGCCTCAATTCTGAGACCGGTGAGTATGATTTCATTAGAGGCCAGTAATCCACCACGTTATCGTGCAGGTGCCTAGCCTGGGTTTTCCCATGCTGCCTTACGCGCACAATTTCATTCATGCTGCTAGGCAGCCTGGATTCCATGGACTTCGTTTTCACCTCAACAAAGGAACCAATCACAGAACGGAGGGGGGACAGTAAGACAATGACGACACACCGAAGCGGTTATGAACTATGTACAGACGCATTTGATAGACATTTATAGTGCCCAATAAACGACTCTGGGCATTCGTAACCACGTTTCAAATACGAAAAAATGTGTAGTTCCCAGACCCCATCTCAATGACAATGGTTTGGCATTAGCCAGGCTAGCAGGTGCCTTGGGTCCCTGAGAATCCAAACTGGTCTTCCCTTTGACATTTGTTCTAGCGAGGCGTTTAATTTCGCCTTCACTGTAGAACGTTACCGGCGGCTTGTTGAATGCAAGCGAGTGTAGCTGGTTTAATTGTTGACACCTGTTAGGTTTCTCTTAGCGCTTTTTGTTGGTACAAGCTGCGTGAGTGATATTGCGTTGTTTAGAAAACAAATGCTGATAATTGGTAAGGTGGTCAAGCCTTAACTTGTCTTGTGCTGTTAAGAATTTCCCACTACACACACGTGTGCAGGGATGGTAATCGGCCTAAATTCATTACGAAAACGTAAGGGCTTTTGGAGTTGTATAGCTAAAGCAGTGCGTTCGCACACAGTGAGTCTTTTAATTTACTAGCTTATACCGTGTGTTCACAAGTAGTAGTCTAGGAGAAAAAGGTTGTTGTCCAAGCGGTTCGTTTCGCGCACAATGAGTCCTTCTGGTCTTCTGACCTAAACTACATGCAGTATGAGAAAAGTTGTTCTCCTGTCTAAGCAGTGCATTCGTGCACAGTGAGTCTTTTGGTTTGCTTGCCTAAACAGCGCATTTGTGCGCAGTGGGTATAAAGCTTGTTTTTCTGTCTGAGTAATGCGTTTGCGCATATTAAGGATGCAGTAGGAGAAAAAATTGTTCTCCAGTCTAAGCGGTGCATTGTCCCACCTTTAAAGGTTTTAGAATTTCTTACTAGCATAGATTTTAAAAAACATATTTAAGCTTCTATAACACACAATGGTCTGGCCATTAAATAGCCTTAGTTGCTGAAATGGCCTTAAATTAAACAAACAAAACTAGCCTAAGCGGTGCATTGTAAAGTCGGGTCGGGTCGGGACCCACGAGTGTGGGCCGGGTTCGGGTCGAAAATATAAGCAAATGACTCGGGTCCAGTCGGACCTCGGGCTTAATCTTTTCCGCTCAGTGAAAAAAAAAAACATTTATTAATCATCACTGCTGTTCACCGTAAAGAAAGTCTGGCTGCTGCGTGCAATGTGCATCATGGAGAGGGACAGGGGCAGACCTGACGCCGCTGCGTGCACGCCTTTAGCCTGGAGAAGAAGATGGAGTTGGTGAAAAGTAAACTTGCTGCAGGTGAATTCACCGTCGCCACTACAGGAGTGGGAAAATCAGAGGTCTGGAAAGTTTTTGGAGTGGTGCTGGATTCTGATGGAAATTCTACAGGTTATGTGCAATGCTCAAAATGCAAGGTGCTGATGAAATATGTGACCCTGCAAGGCGAAACCAGTCACTTTTACCAGGTAAAATGTACAAAATTAAGTTATTGTGCTCACATGAACGGCCATAAACTAAGCTTTCCAACGATATGTAGGCTATATCGGGGGTATTGCAAAAATTATCACTAAGATAACCGCATCCAAAGTTGACATGGTTCTTCCGTCACGATACGCAGAAGAGGAGAAAATCACTATTTTAAGTAAATTGTCACGCTGATGTGTTGAACCTTCACCTAAATAACGTCAGAGTTTAACAGTCAAAACGTATGTTTTAGGCTACGTCGGGCCGCGGGCCGGGTTTGGGGAGATAATTCATGTTGATGTGTCGGGTTACATCGAGTCCGGCTTTAAAAGCCACGGGTGGGGTCGGGTCAGGTTGTAATTTTCAGGCCCGTTGAGAACATTGTGCACAGTGAGTCTTTCTGCTCATCCAGCCTAAATGGCGTGTTCACAGGCAGTAGGAGGAAAGCTGTCCCCCTGCCTAAGAAGTGTGTTCGCGCACAGTGAGTCTTTCTTTCTGTTATTAGGCAGTAGGCCTACACAGAAAGTTGGGGTAATAATCAATGCATCCGCGCATGGTAAGCCTTTTTGGTCCTGCAGCCTAAAAGAACTCAGGATACACGACATACAGCAGGAATAAAGAAAGCAGTGTGTTTGTTGCGCAGTAAGTAAAGTTTGTCACTGTCCGAGCGGTGTTTGCGCACAGTAAGCCTCTCAGTTTGCTGGCCTACACAGCGTGTTCATTTCTAGTCTGCTAACCTTAACATTTCCGTTTTGCGCACGGTAAGCCTTTTGGTCCTGCGGCCTAAACAGCCTTTTCAAATGCAGCAGGAGAAGAGAAAACAGTGTGTTCGTGCATAGTAGGTGTCTCTGTTTACTAGCCTAAACAGCTCGTTCACGCGCAGTGGGGATAAAGCGTGTTTGTCTGGCTGGGCAGAGCATTCACGCATAGTGAGTCTTTCTGTTTTCTCAGCCTAAATGGCGTGTTGGCCTAAACAACGTGTTCACATGTAGTGGGAAGTTTTTTTCTCCTGTCTAGCAGTACATCCGCGTACAGTGAGTCTTTCTGTTCTCCCAGCCTAAATGGCGTGTTCAAATGCAGTAGAAGTTTGTTCTCCAATTCAGTGTGTCGTGCACAGTGAGTCTTTTTCGCTCTGCCGGCCTAAACGGCGTGTTCACATGTGGTGGGAGAAGATTCGCTTTACTTCGTTTTCCAGAGTTAGGGCCCAAGCACTGGAGATGCAAAGCCCTTTTGTTTCGGTTAAATTACTATCTCCCTTAACTGCTGTGCGCAACTGGTGAGATTGTTGCTATATTCCCCTCGCACATCCGTGTGCAGGAGTGGATGTTTATTGCCCCTTTGTATGTTCACATACAAGAGCGGAGGTGTGCGTAATGTAATTGACTGTTCATATTTTTCCGTAGGGTCTATACCCCTCATTTACACTGTGCGCAGCTGTTCAATTGGTTGCTATGTTCCTCTCATACGTTCGCGTGTAGGAGTGTATGTTGTATTTCTCCCATGTATGTACACATACATGAGTGGTGAGTTTATGTAACTTTGAGTTTACAATCTTTTAAAATGGTTAATTTTAACATGGGATTAGCCGGGATGACGAGGTGCAAGACGTTCTGGTGTCATCCAAATGCCATTGTTAGCTGTAATCAATGCAACAGGAAATAACTCATTTAAACACACGAGATGTGTTGTCTCATGATGACACAAAGTCGCATGACTGCTTGACATAAATCACACAATGACAAAGTCACATCACCGCTGGAAAGAAGTCACACGATGACATATGGCTGCTTGGATGTAATTAGGGCTGAAACGATTCATCGAGTTACTCGAATAACTCGATTACAAAAATTACTCGAGGCAAAAACCCTGCCTCGAAGCCTCGTTAAATGAAGTAAATGAAGTTTTGGGATCATTACATACTCAAAAAGGAAAAGAACAAGCATCTGAACCTAAATATCCACTCCATGCTGTTTCACCAAGCATCAATAAAGTAGGCTAGGCTATTTATCAATCTATCTAGCCCATCTATCATCTATCTACGTAGCCTATAGCCTACATTGATGTTGGCTGATTTTAATCACATACTGTATTTGTAGCGATGTCGTGATAGCTTGTTTAGCTTTGATGTTTTTAAGTAAGTAAACTTAATCACGTTCAATTGCAAGACAGTATGCCTAAAAAAGAACCCCTCACACACATGCATGCACCCTCATCTTTCCTCACGCACCGCACGTGTGCACACACACACACACACAGGTTGCTAGGTTACCATAGCAAATAGGCTCACCCCAGAAATGATTTTTTAGTAGCCTAATGGTAAAATTATTTGTTAGTAGCCTAATGGTAAATGCTGCAGGTGTAGAAATCTACATAAAACAGATATTTATGTTGATGTCAGGTCTAGATTACAGCATGAAACTTGTTGTAGGCTACATATTAATATATATGGACAGCTTTGTTCGCCCAGCTAAGTCATGCACAAGAGGCTGCAATTTTACAGAGAGCATTTTGAACATTATTTAATTGATGGTACTGGCACTTAAAAACACTAAATGGGTAAATTGCAATAAACGGGCTTAGTTTTGTAGCCTAATGTTAGAATAAATACCTCTGTGCCAATTGCTTGATAATTTTACAGCCATGTCATTTTCGTTATGCATTATGTGTTTTGGTTGTTTAAAAATGCAAAAAAAAATGATCCGATTAATCGATCGATATAGTGATTAATCGATTACAAAAAGAATCGATAGCTGCAGCCCTAGATGTAATCCATGTGGGATTAAGTTTACAATATTTTTATGTTAGACCTAATACTCTAACATTAACATACTCTAATATTATCTCCCATAACCTCTGTGCGCAGCAGGTGGGATTGTCTATTCTGGTGGGCCAGTGAGTCAGGGCCAGATGTACATTTGCGAACGTAGCGTTATCAGCGCCATGGACATTTGCGAACGCTGTCAGACCCAAGTTTCCGTCGTATTTATCAAACTTTCAATCCATAGTGTAAACTGTGCCTGTTTGAACATCCCCATGCAGTGACTGTTCCTCCTCCCACCTACTGTATGACGGTGTGGAGGAGCATTAGTGCCTACAGCATGGGCATCTTGCACATTTGGCAAAGCACAATCAATTCTGAATGACGTATGCAGGTTTTGAGCAACATATACTGCCATCCAGGCAATGTCTTTTCCAGGGACGACCTTGAATATTTCAGGAAAACAATGCCAAAATGAATTCTGCACATATTTAAATAGTATTTCTCCATAGAGGAAGAGTCCAGGTGCTAAGATGGCCTGTCTGCAGTCAAATCAGGTGCATAATGGAATAAAAAGTATGACTAAGAAAACCCCATACTGTTGAGCAACTGAAATCCTATATCAGGGATTAATGGGACAACATTTCATTGTCAAAACTGTAGCAAATGGTCTCCTCAGTTCTTAAACATTTACAGAATTGTGTTAAATGAAGAGATGAAGCAGTACAGTGGTAAACATGCTCCCGTCCCAACTTTTTTTGAAACATGTTGCTGGCATCAAATTCAAAATTAACATATACTTTCTATGAAATAGTCCACATTTTCATTTTCAACATTTGATATGTTGTCTATGTCTTTTTGGCTGCTAAATATGGGTTTACGAGACTTGTATATTATGACATTCTGTTTTTATTTGCATTTATTTGCATTTTACACAACATCCTGACCCTAACTTTTTCTGTTTTGGGGTTGTATATATATCGCTATCGTTTTATCGCCCAGCCCTAATGTTATGGATCCACTGTAAGTTAACTTACCTAGTCTTGATTTAGGCTATGCCTCACCTGTCTTCAATCACCTGTTACTAACACAAAGTCTCACAAGACAGCAGGGCTTTGAACCAGAATTTTTTCCCAATTGGTTCGTTCAGAACAGAAACAGTATTTGGTAACACTTTATTTGAAGGGGTCTATACAAGGGTGACATGTAACCGTCATAAGAATGTCATAACACGCACACTAATGACATAGTATTGATGTTTATGACTGTTGTCATTAAGTGTCATTTGGTTTTTGGAATGTCAAGTTGACATTGTTTGGGTGTCATCATTATAACAACTTGACATTAGGCAAGATGACATTATTTGAGGGTGTCTCTGTCATGACAACTTGACATTAGCCAAGAAAGAAATGCAAAATTGACATATAACTGTGTTTGGCCTGACTCATCTTCTAGGTTCGTGAAGTGGTGGGCCGGAATAATTGATTGACATGACACCATTATAATTGTGTCATGAATACTTTCCTTGGCATGATATTGTCATGACAATTTGACATATAACTGTGTTTGGCCTGACTTATCTTCTAGGTTTATGAAGTGATGAGCCTGAACAATTGGCTGTCATGACACCATTATAAATTAGATATACTCAACATATTGAAGGTGCATTGCATGTAGTAACCCACTCGAAAATATCCTACTAGTAGGATTACATTATTCTAGTTTAATATATAATTTCTTGATTACTTTTAGTTATGTTTTCCCTGCACACCGTATTTGTCCAGTAGGTGGCAGTGGTGGCGCTGCATAGAGGGGAAACTGCTACACTGTCACTGATTCTTAGAGAAGAAGACAGAAATCGCAAACAGCAGAAGGACAGCAGCAGAACGATAGTGAGCTGAAGCCATATTTAGATTTTCCACACTGAGAAGAAAAGTTAAAAATAACATTGAAGAGCTAGTTAAAAGGGGTTTTCCCACCAAACCTACTTCTAAGGAAGGAATAACAGCAAAGGGTCGAAATTACGACAAGGAGTTTACTTACTTGTATGAGTTTTCTCCGGTGAGTGTTTTACAGGTGTTCGTCATTTATGTTAGTAGCAGACATGGCGTGATAGATGTGTTTAATGAGTTAAGCACGTAAAAGTTTTATTTTGCTGTAACTCAGTTGTTTAATGCATTGTGTGGAAATGTATTGATGGTACTGCATAAGCTAAAAACCAATCGGAGTTGAACATGAGTTTAATGATTTGAAGTGCTATTCCATGCTATGTTGAAGCCATGTTAACAACGTGATATGCTAGTGCTGAAGTTTCATGTAGGCTATGTAATGAATGTATAGATTAAAAATAAGAATAAGCTACTACAGTTCATGAATATGAGTTATATTTCCAGATCTGCTAAAATGTATCGAGAGAGTAATTGAATTGAATTGTTGCCCTGCTAGGCAGGTTGTTTTTTTGTTTGGATGCATGATTTGAGAGTGTGCCATTGGACACGGAAGGCAGAAGAGCAGAGGGCGCGAATGATAATCTTGCCTGCGACATGAACTGCTTCTACTCAATATTTCTTCATTTCATCGTAGCCTACAGATAAGCGCGAGATCTCACCACTTAAAAAAAAAACATACTACCCAGGTAGATGGACTTATTATTATTTTGGGGTTGTTTTATCAGAGCTCTGAGGTCATTTTACTTTATATTTTTCTCAACATGTGTTTAAAAGGTTGAAAACTAAAAGAAATACTGATTTTCACAACTAAACGGACAGAAAAGAGAAACAAGGTCATACTGTTTGATATTTGATGTTTAATAAATGCCGGCTATATGTTCTGGCTAAACTATTTTGGTACTTTCATTTGTCTACTCCTTTTGTGAAAAGTTCCTTAGAAAGGCAGCACTTCACTCTACATTAAAATAAGTGCCCCTTACACAGACAAATATGGCGTCTCAGGCGGAATCGAACCCCTCAGTCCCTCAAAACACACCTTAAAATGATTGAATGGTACTACTGGTTAGGAATCAGTCATCGTAATGGTGTGTTGGGTAGACTCGTGCATGATTTGAAAAAGCTGCAGAAATGATGGCAATGAAATGGTGCTTAAAGACTAGTATGTGAATAGTTGAATGCATGTTCCACATGCACAGTTAGGTTAGCTGGCATGGTAACATGTCCATGTATTATGGTTTTGCAAAATGCATTGCTGAAATAAACTCTTAAGTCATGACTGAGAATGGTATTTGTTGTCATTATAGTTGAAATTAGACTCAATGTTCCAGAAATGTAAAATGTACAGAAATAGGACCTACATGATAGTGTAATGACATTTAATGACATGTTCAGGAAACATCTCAGATGGTTCACTGTACTTTAGGTCAAAGGTAAGTATTCATGACAGTCAGGAAACTATTTTGGTGTGTAATAGTTATTTGTGACAGCCTAATGACAAGTCAAAACTGTACCACTGTAGTTGAGGTCAAGAAAAGTATTCATGACCAATTTATAATGGCGTCATGACAGCCAATTGTTCAGGCCCATCACTTCACAAACCTAGAAGATAAATCAGGCCAAACACAGTTATATAAACTTGTTCATGTAATAATTAAACAATTATGTCAAGTTGTCATGACACTGTCAGGAAACTATTTTGGTGTGTAATAGTTCTTTGTGACAGCTTAATGACAAGTCAAAACTGTACCACTGTAGTTGAGGTCAAGGAAAGTATTCATGACACAATTATAATGGTGTCATGACAGTCAATTGTTCAGGCCCTTCACTTTACAAACTTAGAAGATGAGTCAGGCCAAACACAGTTATATGTCAAGTTGTCATGACAATATCATGCCAAACGCCTTGCATTTCTTTCTTGGCTATGTCAAATCGTCATGACAATATTATAAATGGGTTACATTTTCTTGGCTAATGTCAAGTTGTCATAATGATGACACCTAAACAATGTCAACTTGACATTCCAAAAACCGAATGACACATTATGACAACAGTCATAAACATCAATAATGTGTCATTAATGTACATGACATGTGTCATGTCATATGACGGTTACATGTCACCCTTATGTAGACCCCTTCAAATAAAGTGTTACCCAGTATTTTACCATTTCTGGTTCAACCCTAAAATTGACGTTCCTGAACCGGTTAGAACAATAAAATAAAGTTCCCGAACCGGTTAATAATGTTCCATGTCAGCTGCGGGACATACAATATGTAGGCTGATCATTAGGATTTTAAAATGATATTGTTAGTATGTCTCTGTCCTGTCATCAATAAAAATCACTAGGCTACATTATGTAAGCGGCATAGCTGTAATTCTGACATGCCTTTTTTCAGTATTACATGAATTAAGTAAAATGTCTGCCATGTTGTTTATTGGCAAACAACTGAACACATCCATTATACTTCTTACATAGCTAAATTGGTGCAAATGACAAATAGGGCAGGCTACATAGGTGTCATAGAGAACTTCAATTGATCAAACCTGGTCAGGGCCCAACCAGTGCACTTGCTTCTCTTATGTCATCAGACAATACAAAACCACAATGGGGCGTGCATAGCTTCCATTGTGAATATTAAAACTTATAAACAAATGCCCAAAACCTTGTCAGGGCCCAGAGGGAAATGAAAAAAGATTCTGCCTGTACAGCTGGCGGCAAGCTTCTCTATTACATTTCTCCCGATGAGTGAATGACCGGAAGTCAACCTCACAAAGTCATATTGAACAGAAATGTAGTCAAAGAACGAAAAAAATAACGGTATTAACCGGTTACCATTATTTTAGATAAACGATTCTGTTCCGGAACATAAAAAAATGTAAAGTTTTGTTTTGTTTCTGTTCCTAGCAAAACATCAAAAGTTACTGGTTTTCGTTTTCGTTCCGTGAACCGGTTCAAAGCCTTGCAAGACAGGCATTTTTCATTCTTTAGCAGGTAACAAATTGTGGAGGCAGGCATCTCTTGCAGTCCAAAATCAATGGCTACAGACTAACTTTTCTTTCTCATCTGGTGTGGGCGTGGCCAAAAGAATACTGTCTCTATGGATGACAGCAAAGGTAGCCACGTTCATCTTCTCCCCATGGCTGCATTGTTCAACATAACAAAGCCCCCTTCACAATATAAAATCAGGACACCCATGCATGCACACCAAAAAATGAAACGTATCTGATGAACTGTCTAGGAGTGATATAGCCAACTTTTTATGTTGCCAGATGGTGGCGCTATGCCACATATTGTGGGCATGCAGATATGATCATTACCGCAATAATCAATAACGTAACCAGTTTGAGCCATGTCAAACAATGCTTGGTGATTTTTTTTATACATTTCCTGATTATGTGGCAAGATACTCATACCTCACTTCCTGTTGGGCATGGCTAATGCATTGTACATACGAAAGTTATTAATCTTGGGGAAATACACACACCTACCAAGTCTGGTGTAGCTCAAACTGTATGCCAACCAGGGGATCACTCACATAAGGGGGCGTTAGACAGGCCCTTGGTCACACCCAGGGTCAAACCTTTCTCCCTGAGTAATGACTGACACCGGATGTGCCAAATATCATTTGCACATGGGAGCCACCTAAAAAAAGGAGTGCGGCAGGAAACCACCAACTATAATAGACCGCAACAGTCCCGCCAACAACCGATTACGGAAGTAAGAATACAGTACAATACAATTTCTCCATCGACAATTGGAATATAATTGGAATAAAATCGTAACCGTCCATGGTAGACTTAAAACCAGCTATGACATGACTAAGCGATTGTACGCGCTCATATAGACGCCAAAAGTTAATAGTTAATTATTTTCGATTTAGCGGAAAAGTACTACACTAGCCATAATCCTAACGTGTAAAAGCCGGTAAAAGCAGAGCCATTGATTGCTAGAGATCGCCGTTGCCATGGAAATGTTTATGCCACTGTTTCTGCGCCTTTGAAACTCAACTACTTTCTGGAATCAAGATGGATACCGAGGCTGTCAGAACCGATGTGTGGCTGTCCAATAAAAACTGTTTTTCTCATCTTGAAAGTTAAATTTACTCACTGTAAACGGTAGGAAGTTACAGTAGTAATCTTCTTGTGCGGAATTAAAAATAGAAGCATGGTAAACTATCATTAGGCTGCAAATGTTTGAAATGTGTAAGTTTGAAAAGGCTGTTTGTTTTTTGCTCGAAATTATATGTTGCATGATTATGGGTCATATTGTAGCTGGTTAGCCTAAGGCATGGTCTAAAACTCCTTATATTATGGATATTTCCAGACGTTGATGGAAGAAATGAATGGGAAACTTACTTCCGGAAACTAAGTGCTCTCGGAGGAGGGGCTGGATTGTTGAGCTCTATAATCCAGTCCCTTCAGGAACTGGCGATGTTGCGATCGCAACAATTAACGCAAATTCAGCAAATCCTCGTGAATTCTGGGCGACCTTGCAAATTTGACCAATCATCATGGTTTCCCCGTGAAATTTCACCTACCACAACAGTCCCTCGCGCAGAATATTGAGTCAGATGCCACACTCACTTCTGCAAACACCAGAGACTGCCCTATTTTGTGCAGTTTTGATGACAATAAATAGAAGGCTAACGTTAATGATCTGCGCCTTACTTGCATCTCTCAACCTGGTGTTGCTAACCTACCTATGAAAGTAATTAAGGCCTACTTGGTTTACTGACATTTGAGTAGGCTATGCAACACATTGGCAAACCTGGAGATGTCCTTTTAGCTCGTGTCATGTTTGCTAGCTTGTAAGCTCAGTTTGTGTAGTGCTACTAAATTCATAGAAATGCATAACATCGCAAGACATTTACCTCTTTTATGATCCAAGAATGATTTCATTCGAGTTATTTTTTAACATTTATTTTAACTAATGACATAGAAAACATCCCGAATTGCATCCACATATGGTAATGCACTATGCAAAAAGTTATTTCCACTCATAGCCGAACACATTGAGATGCAAGCCTTCTAATCCACTCAGAATTGTAATTAGGCTACTCTCACGTCCTTAAAGTGGCAGGCAGTCAATTAGATTTACACACCACCAATGTAATGACATTAAAGAAAAGTGTAGTCGAATAGTTTAAATCAATATGAAATTACTAGATACTTAGTTGGCTATTAGTAAGCTAATTATGCAGGTCACAGAATATGAATTATTAAAAAGATATGAACTTAATATAAATTACAAAATATATGAATGTATTGAAACATATGACATTATGCCATCTCTTTAGGGGGCTGTCTATTTATTTGTCAAGTTTTCACCCTTTATTTACGTTATTATCGATAGTTTTGTGTTATTCGTGGTCCTTTTTTCTGGCTGATAATTAACGGTAATGTTAGTTTCTATTCGACTGGGCTGATGAGCTTGCCTTGACTAGCCGTCCCTCTTCCATCTGACGCTGCACATCCTCTGTCTGGACGGAAAGATTGCTCAGGGCAATGGGCCTACTCTGCGAGAGATCTGCAGCTGCCACGACCACCGAGCTGCAGCTGACCTGCGAGCTGCCATAACGTTAACGTATAGCCTCTGACGCTGGGTGCCTGCAGTCTGGAATAGATTGAGTGCTGACGTGGGGAGCTCTGATGGCGACGTCGGGAGCCATGAAGCAACAAACGGTCCTTGCTAAAGCCACCGAGCTGCTGATCCGCAGGAAGACTATCATGACTTCAGACTGTTGTTCTTCCTGTGCTCTGCTCTCCAGACTGCCAGTAAATTCTCTGAGTTGGTCAGTAAAAGAACTTTGTTGGTCTTGCATTGGCTGTGCGCAGTTTCACGCGGGTCATCATTGCCCTTGGACTTTTTCAGCCAGTTGGAAATTAGACTCATTTTAACATGATTATTATTTTATTTATTTATTTATTTTCAATTTGCTGTGTTGTGTGTCTTGTATGTCTTAGTGTCACGGGAACGCTGGCGACTACGCCGCTCCGTCAGCATCTTTTGTGTTTGTTATTTTTTAGATGTTTTTGTCATATGGTGTCAAGGGTAGGCTACGCTGGCGACTACGCCACTCCGTCTGGCATTTTTTGTCTTATTATCTATTGTTTTGTGTCAATGTCTTGTATGTGGAGCGCTTTGGGTTGCACTCTGTGCATGTTAAATGCGCTATACTAAATAAAACTGACTTGACTTGTCACTTTTTGGACAGTTCTATGAAAGGTTATACTGCTTTGTGAATTACCCCAAAGTATTTACACAAATAAAGTAGGCCTAAATTGATTTTCTGTAACCCGCAATTTACCTTTGCTTATCCTTTTTAATAAGCTTTAAGATGATCAATGAGATTTTGGTCTTACTAACCTTAATTGCCCTCAATTAAAAAATAGCTTAGAAAAAAAAATCGCAACTATTTTTGCCATTTTAACTTCCTCCCACAATTTCTTCGCAACAAACAGCTAAAAACACCGCAACTTCCATCGCAATTTTTTAGAAAAGTTGTCGTGAAATCAGGCATTTTTTAGATCGCAACAATCTCAAAAAATCGTTGTAAAATCCTGGAGGGACTGATAATCCTTATACATGGATTTCTATGCAACGTTACAAAAACATGCGTGCGCAACCAAGAGGCAGAAAGCACCATAGAACAGCATAGAGCAATGCAAAAGAGCAGAAAAATAAAATGAGTTTTTGTGCTGAAAACTGCACCAATTCGAAATCACGATGGTTAGAGAATGTTAAATATGTTCAATATCCCTAACGTAATGCATGTCTTCGCCAAAAATGACAAAATACGATGTTATATTAATAAAGCAAATGAATCGCAAACTTTGAAATATAGCTTACAGCAGCCGACTATTTAGGTTAAGTTTATAACGTTGTGGACGGCCACCAAGCGTCTTCTGCCCCACGGCTGCGCGCGCATCTAGTTTTGTTGGTAAACGGGAAACCCGTGTATAGAAACAACTAGACTGCATTTCCGGCGGGAACTGCGAAAGTGTGCTTGCCCTGGTCCGGTCAACAACGTGAGCAGACAGTGGCATGCGCTATGCTGAACCTGGCTTGATCCAGGCATTGTAACAGTGCCTTTCAGTGTTGGAGCAGTGGCAATACCTCAAAAGCTCTATTCAACTATTGCCTTGCGGGGTGAATGCGGTTCGTTGGATTTTACCTGTGGCCTGCCTTCGAATTTAGCTTCTATGACTAAAATCAAATCAATAAAATAAAACAACAGCAGTGATTGGCTGCAAAAATAAATAATGTCACGCGTCTTGCACCTGTCAAACTGGGCTATCAGGTAACCTAGAGAAAAATGTGAAATTATGAAATATGACTAAGGCATTAAAATGCTGCTTGTTTGTCAGGATACTTTTTCACTGATTTATTTTAAAAATATGAGCTATGAGTGTGAATGTTATATATTCCATCTCCTAATTCTGTTTTACTGGTTTATTTGACAAATAATCTATATGGATTTGCTCTATAAAGACCTTATGTCTGTTTGGGATTGTTTTGAGAGCCTATTGATGTATCTTAGAATAAAGGAATGTCCACAACATTAGTGATGGTTTTTTTGTGTGTGTGAATGTATTTTACTTAACTCATTGAATGTAGCTGGATACTCATGAACGCATGTCTCTAATAGCCACAATTGGAGTAATTTTAGCAACACCGTATTTTGTGTGGCCCATAACGACCCAGTGGATCATGAAAATGTGCCAAAATTCACATTCCTTGCTTGTTGTTGGTACATTAATCCCATTCAGATTGCCACTTATCTGAGATGTAAGAGTTCAGTATATGTTTAAGGTCTGGGGCAGGGATTTGACATTCTGTGACTTCTTCATTGAGGGCTTGCTTAGCAGCACTGTCCGCTTTCACATTTCCCCTCAGACCAACATGGCCTGGGACCCAGCAAAAAACTACACTCAAGTTCTGGTTCTTTAGACATTCTCGTTGATCAAGCTCAGCTTTGGTTGTACTTTTTGCATGACATTAAAGCCTACTGGAAAGATTTTTAATTGCAATTTAATTGAATGCAATTTACTTTTACGATTAAATAAAAATAATTTATCCCTCTCAGGCCATCCTTAAAAATATTTTCGTTTGCCGTAACCCGAATTTAGAACCGACCCAAATATTTATTTTTTTCCCCTTTTAGTCCGACCGACTTGCCGGTTGTAAACTTGCGTTAATACCGACCGATTGTTTTTTTTTTACTCTAAACAACCAATACAAATGCAATAAAATAATAATAATTTCTTTTAGTAGGCCCAAGTATTGTGAATATAAATTGCCTACATGCAAACGTGGCTCACTTAAAAAAAAAACCTGTGGCGTCATCTCTGCACCATTGGTTTTACGCATGTCACACTATGGCCTACGCTTCGTTTCACTTTCATTCACACAAACTGATAACGCTTTTACTTGGCACGAAGTTCTGGAAGAACTGTGGGCAGATCTTTTCTCATCCCTTCTCCCCCTAGTCTAGCGGTGACCGTGTCGGAGTATTGAAATTGGTTGTGGTCTATTCAGCATTTCTCAAAATATGGGTCCGCAACATGGAGACTGCTGGTCCGCGGAGTCGTGGAGTGAAATTAGGCCCGGTGCTTCATCTGATAATTTGCTGCGCAGTTGATCAAGAAACCGCGGATCGACGAAAAAAGAAAACAAACGTTTCTGCTATCGATGTCATTAAACATGGAGCCCTACAATTAAGTGGTGGTATGAGCATTCATTCAATGAGGGTCTGCGCGAGAGAAACTGAAACTAATCGATAACGTTGGTATCAAAGCTCCGCTTCAACCTGTTGGAAGGCTATTTATTATTTAACGAAACTTAATAGAACGACGTTGTTTTTTGGAACTTCCTTAGAAACAGAGCAGAGACTGTATACACTGTATAGCATTGAGTATTGTATAGTCAAATTTCAATATAACGTGGCCAAGAGCTATTGTAGCCTTCTTTCTGGGTACATGTAGATGAGCCATATGACCCAAAAGTCTGCCATGACCGGGCCTCAGGTCAAAGAAGTTTGAGAAAGGCTGGTCTATATAACCTGCATCAGAATGAGGTTTGCAATGGTGCGCCTGAAGGCACGGGTTGAAGACCCAGTCAGTTAAGTCACGATATGCACATTTGTGTAAATTCATTCCTACGTAATCACCATGACCAAAATTGAACTTTTTTTTTTACTTTGAATCTTGAAAAAAAAAAATATTGACCTACCTACCGACCCGACCTACCTACCGACCCACTGTCTGCAAGCAAGCACTTATTTAGGGCTTTGCACCTCCGGTGCTCGGGCTCTAAAAATGCCACTCCATGGGAGCTTGGTCGTTGCTTAGCGACTAAGAGGATTACAGAAAGGAAGCATTGGTGAGGGGTTAAACCTGTACTTTGCTAACGTTAGCTTTGTCGTTCAGCGTTCAGTAACTTTCTAACCAAAATGCCCATGAAATTCCCCTAATATATTTCTTAAACTTCATCCTAGTGAGGTTGCTTCACCGTGAAGCGCTTTGAGTGTCTTGAAAAAAAAAAATTCATATTTAAATGAAATGTGTTGTTGTTAAGGTTAAACAGACCTCATAACTGAACTTTCACTGGTAACGTTATTTTACACGGAATAATAGTGCTTTAAGTGGCGCACAATAACAAAATCATAGACAAACTATATCATAAATCCGTTAGTAAAATAACGTGTTCACGACGTTGTTGCTTCAGGTTATCATAAGTGATGACATTAACGTTAACTGAGATGAACACAGTAGGCTAAGTTTAACGTCGGCGATTGAAATGACCGCGCGGCACGTTAACGTTACATGTTATTACGTTTGCACACTAATTTAAATTAGATGTTGGACGCATAAAGTAACGTCATGCTGATCATTAAACTTCAGTAACGACAGGGTTTCTCTTGATAACCTAGAAGCTAGCCTACAACTCGTCGTCACATCAAAATAACAGTTAGATAAACCTACATCAACAGAATGCGAATTTGGACTCACCAGTATCAGATTATCAGACATATTTATTAGCAACGGATTAGGCTCGTCTTTATTCCTTTCTGCCTCGAGGCATGAAGAAACCTTTTACTGTCTATTGAAGAAACTAAGTGCCAGCACCGCAACTGTTGATGATTGGAGGAGGTATAGTGCAGTCCTCATAACCACACAAGAACACGGAAGCAACGTGGATTTTACGTGCCTACGTATGTGTGGAATACAATGTGATTGGTCGATAAATCGCAGACAAGCCAAGTGCAATTTATTCTGCGCTTTTCAATCGCCGAGGTAAATTGCCGCCTTCTGTCATTGCAATTTATAAACTGTAATCTATAGAGAAAATAGTCTACCACATTGACCAGCACTCATGCTAGTAACGTTTTCCGTTGTGTAAACGCATTTCACCTATTCTCATACAGAAATCAGCTTTGACCATAAAAAAGGTGGGGGGGAAATAACAACATTTTGTCCAGAGAACAAAATACCTTTTGCAAAGTGCCCTTTAAAGTCAGATTATGTTCCTTTTTGCCGCTTAATGCCTCTAAATCATGTCATGTTTGGTATTAAATAAATTATGGAACTATCATGTAGCCTAATACATAGCCTACAGGAATACAATCATTCAACAGTAATTCATTTTAATATGAATAGGCTATTATGGCAAGTGTGATGTACCCTAGTTCATCAACTTCCCGGGTTAGTTAGCATGTTAGCTATAATTTCCCTTAAAGCAACACCAAAGAGTTTTTTGTACCTTAAAATAATGTTTCCAAAATCGTTTCAGTGGTTCATCAACTCGTAACAGGGTGAACGGTACTTTCTGCATTCGCTTCGCGGCCCTCTATCGGCTATAACCGCACTATGTACGTTTGCCGAATCGGGTAGCGGATCTGTAGTTCGATGGAATGAGACATGAGAAACTACAAATTTGACTACGGCTGCCAAATTAGGAGACAAATGTTGTGATTTGTTGGCTGTTCATGCATTGTCTGGTTGTGACAGTGTGTCATATCCATATGGCAAAGGAAAAACCTCAGCAATCAATTTGATGCTCAAGAGGAATCTTGATATGAAGAATTTTACAGATGTAGAAGCTGATGAGCATGAGTGTATGAAGGCAGAAATGGATTTCCTTTCTTGCCTCTACTATGGAAAGACTGTTGAAAGCCTCAGTAACTTGAGATACATGCTATACATGCTATTCACCAAGAAAAGAGATCCTTCTAAAATAAAGTCTTCCTCCAACAAGAGAATGTGCAGCAGAACACATCAAGCTACGGCTGCAAGTCCTTCTGTGGAGAGCTGCTGACAAAAAAACACTTCCCATGTGTACTGATGATGTATCCCTGTTTGGCTGGAAAATAGAGGATGGAATTGCTGTGCCTCTTCATGGCAACACCGACATTGCACCCAAAACAGTTCTACAGCTTGTTGCTTGTGGATGCAAGGCAGTTCCAGCATGCTCCAGGGTCTCTTGCACCTGTCAGTCAGATGGACTACCATGCACCACCTACTGCCATTGCAAAGGTGGTGAACAGTGTGCAAATAAAAATTTGAAGATGGCTACACTTTCAGTGGAGGATACTGATGACAGCGAGGGAGAAATGTCTGATTGAATGAATGTTTTTTGGAGACATTTGATGTTTGTGATGTGTACAAGGCCAGCCTGACAACATGTTCTGTAGATAGTTGCTATCAGAATCTGTAAGAAAGTACTACTTTGTTCCTTGTAACTTTGTCTATTTGATTAATTGTTGAGGGTTGAGACAATTTGTTGCTCAGCCTACTATTTCAGCAGTGTGACCTTACCGGACTTTACAGATATTATGTTCTCTGGAGGGACTTGAAATCATTTTTAGCATTTTGTATTGACATTGTTGATATCTGTTTGAGAAGAGCTTCCATTTGATATCATACATTATGGGTTTATACAGTAATATGCATCTAGATGGTCAAAAAAGGGGACGTGGCTGATTATGTCTTTAATAAAATGCTCAAGGGTGCCCGTCAGATTCTGAGTCTACACCCCCTAAACTATCAATTTATGCAAAAAAAATTGCATTCGTACCTTATGTCACACCTATCCTGGGGTTCTACCTGACTAATGGGAAAAACATTTTCCCCAGTGAAAACATCATCATTCACGTCACTTCATGTGGGAATAAGAGGTGGGAAACTGGGGGAAGATTTTGCTACATGAGTTGCCCAGTTGGGGAATCGTTGTAGCAAAGATCGTAGGCTATATGGCGGAGCAAGATATTTCATCAGGAGCCACTTCTGGGAACCCCGGATCGCACGAGGGAGGGTCAAAATCCCCCTTTATGCAGTCCAGAGGTAGTTCCATTGCCGTAGCTCAGGTTCTAGAGTTAGGAATGTGAATTTTGGGCATGTTTTCATGACCCTCAAACCCATCTGACCATTTCAGGTACATTTTTGAGCATTCCAGTCTGGAATTATATCAGGTGTGCGCCTGTTATTTATTCTGCTGCTGTTGGCCCGTTGCTACGTACGCTCATCAATACATTAACACAGGGGCACAGGAGATATTTTCAAAGTGAGGGGGACCAAATTGTGAGAAAAAACCCATGTAGTGAAATCAGGCTTCCAGATATCGTACTGCCACTTCTGATCCACTGTCAACCATCATCATATTTTAAACTTCCCGAAATAACATTGATTGTTTTCAAGGCCAGATCTGCCCTCAGACCAGCTTCTTGCTATGTGGGAGCTATAGTGTCTATTTATTTGCAAATGTAGATATTTATTCTTATACATAGCCATAATCTACTGCCCTTCATTCTATTCTTACTGTTCTGTTTTTATTTTTATTCTTATATGTTAAGTGAGTGTTGTACTTTGAGAGCAAAGATTAACCGGAGTCAAATTCCTTGTTTGTTTACGCAAACCTGGCCAATAAATCTGATTTATACAGGTCATCATATGCTTATGATCCAAACACACATGATTAAATAGTTACGCCTACTTTAACAGTCTGTTATAAATTTGACGATCAAATTACCAAAACAACATGCACTCTCCACTATATTTGTTATTGATGTAATGTTAGAAAATGTGAGGAAACACTTGTAATGGACCATTACCAGAACACATTGTAAAGACCACATTTCAATTAACAGACAATTACAATTATATGCAACTTACTTTGCCCTTATAATCAACTATTACTATTTCAAAAATATCTAAATACATTGAATTGATTAAAATATATATACTGTGTATCTCTTTTTCTTCCCCCTTACCTCACTTGTGAGGTAAACCATTACCAGTCATCAGCCATAGGGTAGGCCTAGCCTAGACACAATTTACCCATATGGCAATGGCTATATTTTGGATATATTTAGGCTACATAATATAGGCTTAAATGTCACTCGGACAGACCGACAGAATTTCTTTTTAACTCCGACAGTCCTGCATCAACCTGCATTAACATTGAAGCTACATAGCCTAAACGAATGCTTTTCTAACATGTACTGTATGTTCGATTTTGAACTGTCTGCTTTGCTTATAAATAAAGTTGTAGCCTACTTTCCTTTGTTCAATGTTCTTGTTGAACGATGCTGGCAAGCGTCTGTTTCCCTGTCATCATATCATTGCTCTCGTCTCGTTGACTCTCTGGTTGTAATTTCACCCGAAGTTGCTGCACCTTCCAATGAACGTTCAATATCAATATGTTTGTTCTGACTGAGAATGACAGTCACATGCCAAAAGTTTGTAAGACAATGTGGGAGAAACATGGAATTAAAAAAAAAGAAGCGTTTTCATCTTTTAACATTTTTATGAAAAATGGCATGTCCAAAATTATTCATACCCTTTTTAAATAATCAATGGAAACATCTTTATTTGCCATGCAAGCTCTTGAAATGGTCTCTCCATGTCTCCACCATGATTGTAATTTTTCATAAAAATTTTAAAAAAGAAAAACGATTATTTTTTTGATTCCACGTTTCTACCACATTGTCTTACAACCTTTTGGCATGTGGCAGTGTCATTTTCAGTCAGAACAAACATATTGGTCGAGAGAAAATCAACATTACATCAAAATTTGCCAGGGGTATGAATAATTTTGTTCTTATATAATTCTGTTAATACACTACATATAACCAGAAAGTATTCAGACCCTTTCAAGTTTTCCACATTTTGTTATGTTTCAGGCTCATCTTAAAATGGATTCAGTTCATTTTTCTCTCTCATCAATCTACACTAGTCAGTATTACTAGGGATTTTTTTCTAACTGACTAAATCAAATAGTCATTAAATAGGCTGATCTCATCCTCTCCCTGTGTGTCCGTGACTCGTATGCCATTTATTATCCGGTATTTTTCCTTCTATGGTAGCTAGCCGCCTCAACTTCCTGTAATTGTTTCAGTGACCGTCTGAACCATCCAAAAAGTGTTTTCATACAGCAAACAAACTGGATCATGGTTCAGTTTGATCCGGACCGAGTCCACCTCTTTTGGTCAGATCGTGGTTCAAGGCACCTTTCTCACCTGCAATACTGGTTTGAAACAAACTGAAAAGTCTGAAAGTCCGGACCAAATAAGGTAGGAGTGAAGCCCTAAGTCGTTTTGGATCAGTGTCAGCTAAATAACGAAATGTAAATGATTTAGTGTCCTTTGTATAATATGTGTGACCATTGTGTCTGACAGTGTGCTATAGAAATAAATTTGATCTTGAAATTGAAAGTTAACATAGCATTGAACCCAAATCACTGCAAATCACTGAATAAACTACAAGGAAATGGAAATGTTAACTTTTATTCATACAGTATCAAAAGAGGCACCAGTACATTCACACAAAGATGAAAGAGAGAAGTGTCATTTATTGATCTCTTCATCGATAAAGAAGCTATGTACAAAAATATACAAAAAAAAAAAAAAAAAAACACATTACGACCCAAGTCATTTAAAATTGCTTAAAATAAACAGGCGTACACACTTCATTCATCCTCTTCATCATCTGACAGTGGTCTGGCTCTAGGAATGAAAAACACCACATGTTCACTTTCATCTTTTTGAGTCAAAGGCCTAATCCTATTTCTTCCCGCCTCGCTGTTTTAGAACCACTGTTGTACACAATAATATTCTAATTTTATAGCAACCACCTACAATACTTTCTTAAATAGAATCTGACATGATTTCAAAAGGCCATGGCTTAAAAGTGGTCAGACAAAAAGTTTATGAAGGGGGTAAATGTACTCATCTAATTTGCATATCATGACATCACTGGATGGCAACCACCTAAAATTATGCATCTTTCAATAAATACTAGATGTTCAACATATTTGAGCAGATTTATTTTCTACAGCCAGGGTAGTCTAGCAAATCTCCCTTGGCTTGCGAGCTGGAAAAATGAAACTTCTATCAGGCCAATCACATCGTCGGCGACGGTGAATTTCTGCGTTAATTACCTGCTACTTGAAAACAAAGATGATGGATGCTGCTGCTGGCGAACAGCAGGCTTTGAATCGTGACTCGAGTTAAGCTTTTTTTAAATTGGCAAAAGTTTGATCAACAAGACATCTAGCTCCGCTGGTGGGATAATGCATGGGACTCATTGTAGCCGGTTGTAGCGCTATCCTATTGCGTGCAGAGAAAATTTGAAAGACAACCGTTTATCCCGCCCCTCGGATTGAGCCTTGAGCCCGCCAGCATCTACGGTTGTGTGAGCCGTGGATGGCTGTGTGTATTGTGTTTATGTTGTATATTGTCCTGAGCTGTTGTCATGCTGTGTGATCTTGACCTGCTCATTTTTAGGTTACTACAGTGGTAGTGTGTGCTGAATGCGGCAATTACTCCCAGTGGGGAGAGTGGCTACGATGTAGCAAAATACTGGCCTAGTGTGGCCAGGGTGTGCCGGGTTTGGCAAAACTACTCCCAGTGGGGAGGTTGTGTGTTTGTATGTTTCTTTGTTACTATTTGGCTCAGGCTTAGCCGTCTTCATACTTTTGGTGTGATTGTCTGTTTGAACTTTTATTTTGATTTATCAATAACCGGTCATCTCAATCATTTACTTCCTTGTTTGTGTTTACTACTCTCCTTTTATTTAAGTTAACTAGTTACGCAGCCATATGCCCCTAGGCATTTTAACATCCAGGCTTAACAATGCCAAAGAAAAAGTGTGGCTCCCCTTCATAAAAGGTGGAATGCCACTTGCACTTAAAATATTTTGCACTAATCTGTTAGGCTACATTTACATTTCTTTACTTTAATACTGCAGATGTTAAGTAGGCTGCTACAAGTTGCTGCACATTGTTTATTTTTTAAATAACAATAATCAACAACAACAATTCATTATTAGGGGTGTCACGATTTCGATTTTATATCGAAATGACATTTCAATCTCGAACTTTGAACTCAAAAGCAGAATCGACGATGCAGCCACAGCCCCAATATCACGTCCAGCATGTATGCTAAGATGCACAAACTCACACGCACGTGCTGAACTGCGGCATCAATACTCCTCTAATTTTAGGCTGCAGCCAATTCAAATATACAGCCACTCTTGCTACTTTGAAATCACCGGTGTGGAAGTATTTTGTAGTTCATTCACGTCAATTAACACTAACTTAGCCTACTCAACTTAGCAAGTGAAAAGATGATCTAGGCTAGTTACAGTCCAAAATTACTTTAAGGCTTAAAATGCACATTGATAAGTACATATTCCATGAACCCTAACCTTGAGTCTCTTCGGAGTGTGCTGAAACGATCAAATTATCATTCTGTGCTGTTTCGTTTCACTATGTTCACGTCTCTGTTTAGCCTAATGTTTGTTCTGTTTACATTACAACCTCGCGGTTGGAACGGTTTCAAAATAAAAAGCGGTTTCAAAATAAAAGCCCCCGAAAGAGAAAACGAAAAGGCCAAAAAAAGTAAACAACATATAAGGAATGCATTAATAATAATATATAAAAAAAAAAAATCATAAATTGAATCGTGACTTTAAAATCGAAAATTAAATCAAATAGATTTAATTTAGGGATAGTTAGGGAAAGTAATGTTTAAGTCAAGCCTGATGCCTTTAATCTCTTCCTCATGGTGAGGTATAGGCTACAGTTTATTTCAGGGTTCCTAAACCTTGGTTAAGATTCAAATTCAAGGACCTTTCAAAGGACTTTTCAGGCCAAATATCCTCAAATTCAAGGACCTAATATGTCGATAAATTTCAAGTGCGGCATGGTGGCATGGTTAAATCATGTTACCTCAACAGACCATGGATATCTTGTCGCAGTTTTCTTTTACTTTTGGTCATGACAGATGTGGTAGGCCTATTCTATTTTTCATGTTTGGCATAAAACTGAGCGGAAATAAACTTCTAGATTTTCCTTGTTTAGTTAAACTTGTTACCATGAACCTGATAATTTATTCATCAATATGGGTTTGCTATAAGCAGTAAACACCAGTGGGCGAGTTACTGGACAAGTTACTTTAAAAAAGTAATTAGTTACAGTTACTTCATCCAAAAAATAACAACAAAAAAAAAGTTACTCAGTTACAAATTAAAAAAGTAACTAGTTACTTCAGAAAGCAAGTACTGCGTTACTTTCAAGTACATTTTTAAATGCTCAAATGTGACCCCATGCACCTCCACCCCTCTTTAGCGGAATTTAAAATACATGTGCATGTTCAATTATTTAGGATAAATCTGAGTATTATAATGAAATGGAGACTTACAACACATTATTAACAGAAACAATGTACACAAATCTAAGCTATTTTAATGTTGCTGTGGGACAAAGTGAGACTAGCCTCCAATCAAATGTCATGTATGTAGATATCAGAGGAGGCTCCTTCATTGACGAAAGGAAGGAACACCCTCCCTAAAATTTCAGAGAAAAATAAAAAAAATATATAAAGTGAATTACTAATCTGATAAATTACTGTTAATATTACTATTTGAACACTTTGAATGTACAAAATTGTTCCCCTAGGTCAAAATGCCAACAGCACCCCCTATCGCAATTGAAAATTACTGTATGGAGGAGCTTCCTCCTCAAGCCCCTCATTGAAGTCCATTATAAACGCCTCAGACCCCAGCGTCTCGTGAATCACGTCGTTTTCAATGGCCAAAGGAGGAAGCTCCTCCGTACAGTAATTTTCAATTGCGATAAGGGGTGCTGTTTTTAGCGGCAATGGTGAACCAATGAGCAGCTAGCTGCTCTGCAAGAACGTTATCTGCAGTCATACAGCTAAGAATCTTGTGTTGAACGGAAAGCTTGTTTTTTGCTCGTGAAATAAAGAGCACAATGGAATCAGAGGACAATGTCCATCTTTTATACATTCAAATACAGTGCGAAGGTTAGGATCAAGGCAGGAAGACCAGTTCCAAAAATTCATATTCCAAAATATATAAGCTTTATTGCAGACACAGGTCCAAGGCTAGTGTAGGCTACTGAATGCTACATAGTATGACAAATACTCTGGCTAACTGGTACTGTAACGTAAGCACAGCTATAGCCTGCAGCTGGCCCGTCACAAAACGTGGACAGTTCAGGGATTTGGTGATAAAACATTTTTGGATAGTTATGCGTTGATATAATCATCCAAGTTATGCCTTAACTCATTGAGTGCCAAAAACGTAATATTACGTTTAAGGGGTAATATTACGATAAGGGGTAATATTACGTTTTTAGCTTTTTTTTTTTTAAATTACGAAACTAGACACTCCAACACACTAAAATGTGATTTTGGGAACTCTGTGATGAATAGAAATGAAATATATGACGATCGAAAACTCATGAAAACGCACAATCTGGACATTTTATCATAACTCTGTTGCCGCTTTGGGTCGAATCAGTGACGCATGCACGTCAGGTCAAAACCAGGCCATTTTCGTGGGTCTATCACTAGGTGGCAGTCTCGCCAGTTCTCGCTGATCGCTTCCCGGAAAGTTTACAGGCAACACAACAATAATATATCAACATTTCTAGAAAAAAACAGCGATTTTGATGAAAACTAGCCACTGTTTAGGTTGGGATTTCTCAACAGAGGCATGTGGAAATACACGGTTTGCACCCACTGAGAGCTTAAAGTCTCACCTTTTAAACAAGCCATTGTATGTGTTCATAGCTATAACACAGAATATGCTGTGGCTGTACAAAAATTATCAACAATGGTCTAGATTGCTGGCACTCTAGGACAAAGCTTCCGAAAACAGCTTGGCATTCAATGAGTTCACTAAAAAATTGTTAAATAACGTTCTTCTTGTTAATATGTTCTTGTTTTCACCGTTCTAACTATCTTTGGATGGTAACATTGTTAATGATTGTTTCAGACCATGATTCATTCCTTTAATGACATCTTCAATAACATTTGCCTTTAGAGTATAAATTCCCACTTAGCTATTACAACCAGTCTTTAAATTAAAGCAATTTGGCTTTAAAAACAATAGCATGCTACAAATAACCACATTTAAGGTCTATTTTTAACTGGTAAATAGTTACATGGTTTTATAAAACAAGTGTCTATTTTTAGTATTATAGACTTTTCTGCAAATGTATGACATTGAGCAAAACCTCCAGACTTTCCATAATTTTGCACATTTGGAAAACAGTATTTCATAACTAGACCTACATATCTTCCCAGACCTAAATTTACATTTATTTACATTTATCAATTTAGCACTATTATCCAAAGTGACTTATATATTTAAATTATATTACAAAGTCCATTGTCCCTGGAGCAATTTGGGGTTAAGTGCCTTGCTTACATGCGGCCAACATACTCTATTGTTCACATGTGCCACTAACACCATCACAACCTCACATTTGCCACGAACACCAATCAAGGGCACCTTCCTTCCTCCGTTATTTTTTTAACCACCGGCCGCCACTGGTAGATATTATGTTTAGGTCCTATATAGTGGATCAATACAAATAACACAATATATGTTTTGGAACTTTTGATATTTATTGCCCCTCAAGTATATTGGCCGTCTATATAGTTCAAAAATATCATTATACACGGTAGGGCTACCCCTCCTCTGACCGTTACTTTGGCAACTAGTGCCCTGAATGAGACCGACTCAACCGTAGGTAATGGCAGCATATCCTCTACTACATACCTGGCTACAATTTGTTCCGTTCGGTCCGAGACAAACCGTGTGGTGGTGCCTTTAGGTCAAGCTTCAGTTGCTTAGGTTTTGTGGCACTGTCGGCCACTAATTTCGTGGAAGCATGCGACGTTGTAAGATGTTTGCGGAACACCGACGTGGATAGGCACTTTTGCATAGGGCATAATGTGCATTTTACGATTACTTTCGTTCCTTTAATTTCTTGGAGGGGACAGTAATGGCTATAGGCCCTACTTCCATTTAGAGCAGGGGTCTCAAACTCCTGGCCCGCGGGCCGCAAGTGGCCCAATTCTGGCCCGCGACCTAATGTCAAAATAATAATGTAATTCGGCCCTTGAGGGTATTTTTTAATTGCGACGAACAACGACACTGATTAAAATAGACGATAGATCCAAGTACAGTGACAAATCTCATTTGTACTCTCCTCCACTAGTTGCTAGACATCCAGAGCTTCGATTCAAGCCCAAATGCACTGCACAAAGTTTTCAGGAAATACTGGAATACGCGCGAGGAAGACGTGCATTTGTTTCTAATGACGCGGAAGCGGTGCACGTTTTGCACAAATTGAAGCAGAAATAGGCTTACACCAAATATTGAAAAAAAAAAGTTAATGTGTGATGAAGTCTTGGGTAGGCTATGTTATTCACCTATTCAGATTTTGAAGGAGAATATCTGCCTTTTGGAGTATGATCGATCGTCTATTGACAGTGATAAGTATATAAGTATAAGTATATATACTCTTTTGATCCCGTGAGGGAAATTTGGTCTCTGGTCACTAATCCGTGAATTAGTGAAACACACTCAGCACACAGTGAGCAGTGAGGTGAGGTGAAGCACACACTAATCCCAGCGCAGTGAGCTGCCTGCAACAACAGTGGCGCTCGGGAGCAGTGAGGGGTTAGGTGCCTTGCTCAAGGGCACTTCAGCCGTGCACTTTGGGTTTGAACCGGCAACCCTCCGGTTACAAGTCAGAAGCGCTAACCAGTAGGCCACGGCTGCCCCCGATAGTCACGGTGCGTCTGTGAATGGAGGTGCGTCTTTGCGTGTATACGATGGTGTCCACTAGAGGGCTGCATTGGGATTGGGTCCCACGGGACCAAACACAAATCTCGCGGGACCGGGCGGTTTCAACTTTGCTGCGGGCGGGAACGGGCGGCTTAAAAAAAACAAAAAAAAAAAACACTGCGGGATCAGCATGTAGCCTAGTGTTGTAAAATTGTGCTGCGGCTCCTTTAAAGAAGCCCTATGCAACAATTTTAGCAAGAAAGACCTTAACTCATTGAGTGCCAAAAAACGTAATATTAAAGGAACCATATGTAAGATTGTGGCCAAAACTGGTACTGCAATCACTTTCAAATTACTGTAGAGCGGTGTATCCCCTCCCCCTCCCCCCTGACTCGAGGTTGCCAACCCGGGTGCCGAAACACTACTGACTTTGTGATTAGTAGATAGGTGGAGGGTGGCGCATCAGGCCAAAACACAACAACATGACATGACAAAACACAACATCAACATCAGTTGAGGGCTGCAACTTCACTTTTTAAATGGCAATATCCTGGCCGGACTACAGTTGTCAGTGATATAAGTATTTGAAATAAACAAGATTTCTTAATGTCTAGTGACATATCAGGGTCCTTTTATGATTAATTGAAATACATTTCTTACATACGGTTCCTTTAAGTTTTTCCTTCGCATACGTTGAGTGCCAAAAACGTAATTACATTTTTAGCTTTTTTTTTTTTTTAATTACGAAACTAGACACTCTAACACACCTTATATGTGATTTTGGGAACTCTGATGAATGGAAACGAAATATATGACGATCGAAAACTCATGAAAACGCACAATCTGGACATTTTATAATAACTTGGTTGCCGCTTTGGGTCGAATCAGTGACGCATGAACGTCATCTCAAAACCAGGCCATTTTCGTGGGTCTATCACTAGATGGCAGTCTCGCCAGGTCTCGCTGATCACTTCCCGGAAAGTTCACAGGCAACACTTTATATTTCATTAAAAAAACGTTATATCTCCATTTCTAGAAAAAAACTGTGATTTTGATGAAAACTAGCCACTGTTTAGCTTGGGATTTCTCAGGAACAGAGGCATGTAGAAATACACGGTTTGCAGCCACAGAGCTTAAAGTCTCACCTTTTAAATGAGCCATTGTATGTGTTCATAGCTATTACATAGAATATGCTGTGGCTGTACAAAAATCATCAACAATTGTCTAGATTGCTGGCACTCTAGGACAAAGCTTCCGAAAACAGCTTGGCATTCAATGAGTTAATTATGCAGGTTGAGAGTCGTTCTGATGGTTCTACAACACTTTCTGGGTGCTTCATCTCCCTCTATCGCTTCTCCACGGAAAAAACGAATATGCAACTTTCTGAACCCGGACCGAGTAAATCCGGATGTGACTCAGCGGAAGTATCTAATCGCGCCTTGAAAATGTAGTCAGATTGTAGCTTCTAAGAAGATTGCAAAACGGACGCCCACTTGGCTTTGTTGCTGTTAAAATTGTAAGTAGCCTACCCTTGGGTGAACTTCGTTTTGTAATGTGGTTTGATAGTCTCTTGAACAATGTGTTTGCTCGACCGTTTTATTGTGAGCCCTGTATGTGTTTAGCTTGGTTTCTTGATAGCTAGCTTGCTAGCTAGTGGGGGTTTAGCGTAGCAGTCACTTGCTACCGAAGCTGCAGGGGGAGCTATGTCGTGAAAAATGCGAGCCCAAATCCAGCGAAAACCCAGAAACAGCGAAGGAATAACCAGACCAGCATAGGGCTTCTTTAAGAGGGCTCCGTCTGTCTGTGTGTGTGTGGGAAGTGGGTAGAGCAGGAATAGAGAGAAAGAGGAAGCAGACGTGTAGGCTATATGCGACAGGAGCAGAGTTGGTGGAATAAGTTTAAGTCTTGTAGGTGTGCAGTGTCCGAAATAAACCTCAGGCTAAAAGCCAAGCTCATTCATTTGCTCATCAGAAACGGGATTTTACCCCAACATTATTTTATAACGTCGGCCCTGGAGGTAACGAGTCTCACCTGGTTTTCTGACCACGGTCAGAAACGAAGCAATCAGGAAAGGTTAACACTAGCGACAGGATGGAGAAACAAACATCCCCATGAATCTCTTTATTAATAATGAAGTGTTTTCTCCTGCGGGACGGGAGAAGACACAAAATCAATGCATCTCTATTCTTGCGCGGGCATAAATTCTCAGAGCTTTGCGGGAGCGGACATACACATTGTGGGAGCGGGCGGGAGTGTAACACACACGTTGCCGGGGCGGGAGTGTAACACACTTGCGGTAATAGTCAGAAATTTAGCGGGAGCGAGATGAAAAAAACAGTCCCGTGCAGGGCTCTAGTGTCCACTAAGCTTACAATGCTTATTACCTTCTGCCCAACATAGCTGGAGGTGGCAGTGCTAATCATGATAGTGTCCGTAATGGATGTGGTACAGACAGTAGGGGTAGTAAAAATAGGGCTCTGAAGAACTACAGTCACTCGCAATAGGAACTGATTTGACCAGGCTACTTCATTGTAGGCCTATAATAATGGTTTGTGGTTATAGTAATAGTTTACTATTGTTGGTTTACATCTTAGGCCTACTGTTTTCCTGTTAATTTGTTATGTGGGTAATATGACAAAAAGGAAAGTAACCCTGCTCAAATATGTTCAACATCCAGTATTTACTGAAAGGTGCATAATTTGAGGTGCCTGCCATCCAGTGGCAAATTGGACGGGTAAATTTACCCCCTTCATAAACTTTTGTTTATACTCAAAGATTTTTACATTTACAGTAGGACTTCATCTCTGACCACTTTCAAGCCATAGCCTTTTGAAATGTTTACATAAAAATCCAATGGTGTTGTTTTCTTAACCTTGGCGCCTAAGTTTGCCAGGTTTAAATAAGTTATGAGAGGAAAATATTTTTGTTTGGTGTGACACACATACCTGTTTTAATGCTTTTTTAAAAAAAATAATTTGTATTAATATTTATTTTAGCATTATTTTACTTAGAAGCTAAGGTTGCTAGCACAGTTGTCTAAAAAGAGATGACAAGACTTGCACTTTCTGTTTGCAGTTGTGTTATACAGTATTTGGGTATATCTCATTTTGTCCTGCCATCAATTTAAATTACCTCCTAGGAGCCTTGGATGCACTGCTGCTACCAGCTTCTTCCTCCGATAATGGCAGCTCGTTCTCCTTCTCTGGTTTTCGGCTAGGTCCGCCAAAGAAATCCCCGATGCCCTTCTGCCACGCAGGAGTCGGCCTCGGGCACACAGGATTACCGCCAGCATACTTACTTTTGGCTGAATAAAGAAGGCATCGTCAAAAACAGCTTTAACTAGTAATAGTAGCTTTAATAGTATTGTGATTTTCTACAAATCATTGACTACGTAGTTGACAAGTAATACATGCATTATGGAAGCTCACCAGAAGCACTTGCTTGAGAATTACAGGATGCATTTGCAGAGCTGGAGGATCCAAGCGACTTTCTTGGTGCGGATGCAGCCACAGCTGGGCGAATAAATGTTTTAAAAAACAGAATGATGGGTCATTTCTCTAGCAGAACGCGTATAAAATGAGATAAACTTTGTCAATTTTAACTTAAATAACAAGTAAAATGATATCGGTAATAACTTAAACAATGGCCATTCATGGCGCCAAATTACGGTAATGTTAGCTTGTGCAACTTACGTTACGTGTTTTGGACCTAACGAAACTGGCGCCAGTTTTAACATCACAGCAACTAGGCCATCTCACCGTTTGCCGTGACAAGTAGTTAAATCCTTATTTCCTCCGAATTTAATGGCGTAACATTGAACAGACCATAACACATATCTGAAGCAAGTTAAGGTTAGACATGTGGCTTTCTGCGGAGATAAACAGTAGAACGCTAACGTTACCAAGAGCTGGTAGCAGACAATAGTAGTTGATGTTTTAGGAAATTGTTGAAGTCTCATGATAAGCGGCAATCTCCGCTTAAACTAAACAGACATTATACCGAGTCTTAGTGGGGGGAAACCACCAAAATACGCCAAAATACTAAGGGAGTGACCAGATATCGTTAAAGTTAACCGGCTCAAACAACTTTGCGATAACGTTCACGTTGGTTACGTTACCCGATAGAACTCGAGACATATAGCAGCTAACGTTATTGTTTTGCCGATTACAGGGAAAGTCTTAACTTACCCTTTCTGTACGTCCCAGGTACACCATCAGCCTTTGTACGAACCATATTCGAGTTTATGCAGGGATCTGCTCTAACGAAATCGCAAATTAAAGCTCAAGCTGGTGGAAAAAAACAGCCTGTGACTTTTCGGATTCCCGCCAGGGCTTAAATCTTACACTTGGGTAGTGTTCCGCCTTCACATAGTCATCTCTCAGCTCAGCCAGTAGGGGTTGGGGTTAATGGTGCGTTCAGGCCACCTGGGAATATCAGGGACCTCCCCTGTGATTACGTTGTTTTCCCACCGCGAGTGTTGATGTGCTTTGCCATGTGAACAACATGGATGCCACAACAAAGGTTAAAACTACGCTCACTAATCTCAAATAAACAACTGTATTTGTTTAAAAATATGGTGCAAGACGCTTGTGACAAAAGGATGCAGCTTTCAGGTGACAATAACGACACATTTCCAAGTTCACATTAAAACGGTGGGACATGAAATGCCACAGTGACTACGAACGAACTACAACGTGACGACAAAAGTGAAGATGCAACTGGGCAACTCCGTTAGCAAAATCTAGCCCCAGTTTCCCACCTCTTATTCCCACATGAAGTGGCGTGAATGATGATGGTTTCACTGGGAAAAGAGATTTTCCCGTGGCCATGAACAGTCGAAGTCATTAGGCATATTAGACTTGATGAAGATCTGCGCAGATCTGACTTGATGCGATGCATGCTGGGTTGAACAATGCTTTTACTGGCTCTGACCCACCCGTACCTTTCCGAACGTGCCTACCCCCGGGAAAAACTCCTCCCCTTACAAAGAGAGAACGCGGAAGTGGTCGTGTTTGAGTCTCTCCAGAGAATGTCTAATAAGGGGAGAACTGCCACTCTCGGAAAACTTCCGGTTTCTGAACTGGTTGCAGTTCCTTCTGTGGTTCCACATGAGGGCGTTCGTCCACGAGTGCAGAATGCATGGAGGTCTATGGAGCTGTACCCCTCAAAATCCACTTTTCTCGGGATATATTTTTTTTTCAAGTAATTTGAATATTGTATTCGAAAGGGGAGGCAAAGAAAATACACTTGGTGGAATATTATATTTTTTAAAGTCACTTAATTGTTCTAAAAAGCCTTTCAAACGTGTCAATGATGTCACTCATTAGCACAATGCTAGCGTGTTATGGGCAACAACGACCCAAACTGTAAGAAATCAAAAGGACATAAGTACTCGTTCATTCAATTTTTGACCTATAACCCATGTTGAAGTTATACAAATTACAATCAAATCTGAGATTTGTCAACGACAATCAGGTGAAAGAGACAAATTTAGCCGTCTAGCTCCATTGACTCCCATTCATTCTGCACTCATGGCGATCGCCCCCAGTGGAAATCTGGTGGAACTGCAACCAAAATTCGGTACAATGGGACTTAATACGGAGTGGCCAGGCTCTCCGTAGACGGGCTCTGGTCTCTCGAGCTTTCCTTTTGCCAAAGTGTTGTCTCGCTCCACCCTGATTGGATCTTGTTGCGTAAACGTGAAATCAACACATTCTTACGCGTTTCATACTCTTATTGGCTAGATGTGAACACTGTTTCACAGCTGGTCCTATCCTAGTGAAGATTTTCTTCTCCAGCCTTCATTTTCTCTGGTTCCCCCTCCTACTCAAGGCAGCTACAAATATATCACGACTATTTTATACCATCTTTTTCATGGTTCGAATTTGTGAGAGGAGGATGAAGTTTTTACTTGCAGTTACTATCATAGTTGGGTCGGTGGTATTTCTTCTCTTCCCAGGGGGTTCAGATGCGGATGAAAAGAAAAAAGGCCCCAAAGTCACCGCCAAGGTAGCAGCTAACGTTATTTGGTCAGCGACTCACTATAATAGTTACCGTTGGATGATTGTGTCTAACTAATTCGTATAAAATGCCCTCATCAATCGTAACTATTTAGGTAACGTTAATGTCAATGGACTAAACGTTAACTAGCTGGAGTGTATGTCTGCTTTATCCCAAGGTCTGTCGAGGGACCACTGTAACTTAGTTTCTAAAATGACGGAATTTGTAGTAGCTTGTAGGCCTAACATAGCTTGCAAGTTGAAAATGCAACGTCGACAAACGTTAAAAGTTAAGTTATCTGCCGGTTAACGACATATCTGCGGCCTCTAACATTATGGGTAACGTTAGCCAAAGCTGCAGCTTTGACTAACGTTGCAGAATTTGGACTCAAGTGTGCTGTATTTTCTGTAATCAATATGTTTGTTGAAACCGATTTATCGTTTGGTATTACGGTGTATGATCTGCTTTAGCTTCAGCATACATCCATGCAACACAAAGGTAATTTTAATAGGAGACCGCGACGACTGTCGTAAATCGCAATGTAATGTCGCAACGAAATGAGCCACGTCTCACTTGCGGCCTATGGAGCAGCATCAGTGGTGTCTGCAAAGATTGTTAAGGCGGAGCAAGATGTTTCATCAGGAGCCACTTCCGGGAACCCGGATCGCACGAGGGGGGGTCAAAATCCCCCTTTATGCAGAGCAGAGGCAGCGACTGCTCCATTGAAGTCTATGGGCATAGCTCAGAATTTCACCACATATGCTAAGGTCTTGGTTCTATAGAGTTAGGAATGTGAATTTCGGGCACGTTTTCATGATCCTCAAACCCTTCTGAACATTTCAGGTACATTTTTAGCATTTTTGAGCATTCCAGTCTGGAGAAAATCAACCTTATATCAGGTGTGCGCCGGTTATTTATGCAGCTGCTGTTGGCCGGTTGCAATGTACGCTCGTCAATACGTCATCGACACGCCTCTTTATGCAGACAGGATTCGATCCCCATTTCGCGCCCATAGACATGAACTACGACGAAGTATCTTGCTCCGCCTTAACAATCTTTGGTGTCTGCATGCCTATGTAAACTCCGACAGTTGTGTGTGGTGTGTGGTGTATCTCCTTCCAGGTGTATTTTGACATGAGAATCGGTGATGAGGATGTTGGAAGAATTGTAATCGGATTATTTGGGAAAACCGTGCCAAAAACAGTGGAGAACTTCATCACACTGGCAACTGGGGAGGTAAGTAAACGGTAACCATAAGTGGAAACAAAATGTTATGCCTTACAGAGAAATTGACATGTTGGATTAACGACAAATAGAACGCCCACTGAATGAAATACAAATTGTTTTCCAAACAGAAAGGATTTGGCTACAAAGGGAGCAAATTTCATAGGGTGATCAAAGACTTCATGATTCAGGGTGGAGACTTTACCAGAGGAGATGGCACAGGGGGTAAGCTAGTTTATCTTAAGATTTACTATTTTTTTTTCTACTTAATTTATTTCCGTAGGTCATTCCCTTCCCATTCCTTTCCATGACTTACTATATAATTAATTGTACAATATACCGACCAATGATTTCAGAGCAGCCGGGTAGCATTCAAGTATCTTTTACTTCTTGAATGAATAAATGGGCATTTAAATAAATGAATTTGGGCTACTCAAGCAAGCATTAAAGCTAATAACCAGATATATTCAAATTCTTCGTAGACATATTTGAATTAATATATTAATGTATAAGTACATTTTAAACTGACATTTTAAAAACTGAATTTTGTTAACATTTTTAACAAAATTCCCTGATCTTCCATGACCCAAAAATGATAAAATTTCCCTGACTTTCCAGGTCTGGAATAGACTTTACAAAATTCCATGATATTCCAGAAATTCCATTGCCCGTGGGAACCCTGTTCAAATGTGTAAACTGAGATATGGTAATAAAATGGCTGTTAGAAATGGGTCACACATTTAACAAAACCTTATTAACCTTGTATTTGAAGGGAAAAGCATTTATGGGGACCGCTTCCCAGATGAGAACTTCAAGCTGAAGCATTATGGACCTGGTTGGTTGAGCATGGCCAATGCTGGAAAGGACACCAATGGATCTCAGTTCTTCATCACAACTGTTCAGACTCCATGGCTTGATGGGAAGCATGTTGTGTTTGGCAAAATCCTTGAAGGCATGGTGAGTCAATGTATATGCACATATATTTCTATATATCAGCCTAAATGCTTGATGAACATCCATTTGGTCCTGCACCACAGCATTTAATAGTTTTCATGATGTTAAATGTATAAAACCTTATTTTATTTTTTAACAGGATGTGGTGCGGAAGATAGAAGGAACTAAGACAGATGGTCGGGATAAGCCCCTCAAAGATGTGGCTATTCATGAATGTGGCAAGGTGGATGTAGAAAAACCTTTTGCTATTGCAAAAGAGTAATTCAAGTGGAAAATGATTATTTCCCCCTCCCCCTGAGGTTGGGGGAGGAGGGGGGCGGTCCACTGGTGTTTATGTGCATTATGTACAAGTCTTATGGTCCTTTTTGTGGGCCAAATGCTGGAGTTTCAGACTAGTGGCAACTTCTTTACCCAGTAGCACATTCTGCAACTGTATGGTTTGTGAATGGACCTTTTTTGCCATATTCATTGAAAAGAAATGTTTAGTTTGTATTTGAGCCTGGTCCAAAGTCCAAAAGGTTTTTACTTAATACATGTTTTTGATACCACCATCATAAAATGTATGCCAATTGTGTAAGGATATTTTGAGGAATGGTTTGTGTGATTAAGATAATAAATGTGTCACAGGCTCATGTTAAGAGGAACGAAGTTGTTGTTCAACCTGTAACTGAAAGACACCTTAAAAAATAAATTAAAAGAAGATGGTAACGCTTTATTCACTATTTAACACACATAAAGGTAAGTACCACATGAAAGGAGCACTTGAACATCAATTTATTACCAATACATTATAAAACATTATTAATGGAATTGGACTTGAAACAGGTAACACATTGGTAGATACAGAGAAACTACGGTGCAAATACTAAGAAAAACTTCCACTATTAGTTATCAACTCCATTAAGAAACATGTTGTGAGTGGTTGCAGGTAATGTACTTTGTACGAAAGTAAGCAAATCATTCTAAGAAACACCTGCTGTAACCATTCAATTCCAGTAACACTTGTAGTTATTTAAGCGTAATATTTATGGGTTTCATCAGGTCCCTTTCCACAGGTGTATAAAATCAAACACTTAGATTATGAACGCAGCCTGCATGGTGCTTGATTAATACACCTGTGGAAAGGGACCTGATGAAACCCATGAATAGACCTTTTTCACAGCAGCCATTTTTTTTACATTTAGTAGTAAGTACAGGTGTTACTAAATACGTTAATGGAGACTGTTCAGTTTAAGTGCAACAGAATTAGAACCTTAATTAATGTCATTAGCAACACCTGGGCCTGCTGTATATTTCATGTCAAAAATGGCTGCTGTGAAAAGGGTCCTTTGGTAACAGCCCAGGTTTAATTATGTTACCCAGAAATTAAGATGGAACCTTCCAATAAATGACTTGTTCTAATAGTTGGTCACCAGTGAAAACCAGCGCCCCAAGTGGTTGCGTTCCTATCGAAGAGCAGCTCCAATGTTAAGTCCCATAGACCTATTTTAAAAAAAATATTGTGAAGCCAAAATCAGCGATGTTATCCACCAAAAATATTTTTCAGTGTCTATACAGTAATAATATTCTAACTGAAAATGTCGGACCCTATTTTGCCTTATTTAAGAAAATCGAAATTGCTCCTTTTGTTTCATAAACGAACTACAAAAGAAGTCACGTGACTTTACCCTTCAACGTTACTCACGGTAGCATGGTTTGTTTATTAGCCTGGTTAGCATTGACACTTAACACTTACAGCTAGCTCTTCATGTGAGTAGAAGCACAACACCAGTTATCCTGACATAAAGGTTATCACCACGCGGTTTACATCACGTTCCATTATTACAAAAATATGTTAAGCCAGTTAAGCAAATTGCGTATTGATCAGTTAGAGATTAAGCGCCCAAACATGTGACGTCACATGCAGCTGTAGCTCCTTATCACTGTGTTACGACAAAAACTCAAAACAACTGATCCTAAAAATAAGGTATGACCACTTGAAGCAATAGAGGTGACCCCAGTGCCTAACATATGGAAGGCATTAAATTAAGATCCCAATGTGCACCGAGATATATTTTTTCTAAAAAAAAAATCCCATCCACTCTGCTAAACTCTAGGAACGCAACCACTAGATGGCGATGAGATTACTTTCCCTCCCTATTTATAATAGGGGGATTCGACTTGATGTAGCCTGCGTTGTGTTGAACCTGCGCGATTCAGCCCTGCACACGCCCGGACTCGAACCTGCGAAACAGCAGCACCTCGGATCGGGAGGCGAGCGTGCTAACAATTGAGCCAATAGCCCAGGCTACTGGCTCGCATGCCAGCAGCACTCTTGAGGCGTCGGAGAGTGAGGTTTACCAACGTTCCACAAGCACAGCTAAGCTAGCTGGCATCCGTTACACTCACCCCCCTAAACCTCACTCCCGATCCGGGTCACGGCACCAATGTAACCTGCGTTGTGTTGAACCTGCGCGATTCAGCCCTGCACATGCCCAGACTCGAACCCGCGAAACAGCAACACCTCGGATCGGGAGGCGAGCGCGCTAACAATTGAGCCAATAGCCCAGGCTACTGGCTCGCATGCCAGCAGCACTCTTGAGGCGTCGGAGAGTGAGGTTTACCAACATTCCACAAGCACAGCTAAGCTAGCTGGCATCCGTTACATTAAGCTGACTGCATAACATGATTATTTCTGAGATTCTGATACGTTTTCAACCATGACACATGCACAATTCCGGTTCTACATCAAGTCGAATCCCCCTAATGTGTTTCTTCCATTTCCCTAACATCCACAGGAGCGGTTCCATCATGGAACATCTTAAATACTGGGACCTTTTTGCTGATGTTTTTACAGTTTACGCAATAAGTAGCAGAAACCACACTGTAAAATGAAGTCGTTTGTTTTTTACCTAGGTTTTCCCTTTCCCATGCAATCAGCATAATGTTACCATGTATGTTCTGCAACATTATCAAGTTTTGTGATTAGGTTAGATGAAACATGACTATGACATGAAACCATACTGTAAAAAAAGGGCGTCCGACACTTAGCCTACATTTAATCAAAGCTACAGCATTTACATTTTAGCAGATGCTTTTATCCAAAGCGACACATATGTCAATTACATTATGGAACGTTGTCTCGGAGCAACTTGGGGTTAAGTGCCTAGCTCAAGGGCACAATGATGGAAGCTGGGTATTGAATCTACAACTTTTCAGGCTACTGCATACTAGCCCTGCTCCTTAACCGCTATGCTACCACCGCTACAAAAAAAAAAGAAAAACTGCAAAACACAACATTTTACTCAGTAGCGAAGCTTAAATTGTATTGTAAAATGAAGCCCAGTTTCTGTGGTATTTACAGGCTTTTACCATACAAAACATACATTTATGAGTTAGATGATTCAATTTTCCATTAAAGCAACATTTATACCATGGGTACATATTCCACATGGTGGCTAAAATATTTTAGAGTAACTATTTTAGATGAAGCAAGTTGAAATAAAGTAAGCTATTTTCTCATTGTAAACATGCATTCCATTGCCCTTGTTGATATCAGGGTCATATCAAACCACCCAATTTGAGCAAGAGTTCATAGGTCTTAGGTCATAGAATGTTTCTCAAATCTGGTATCACTAATAGTTTTGAAACTACAACCTATTGAAATGTGAAGTAATGTTAAGCATTTTTGTAACCAAGCCTTTTTGTCCAACTTCCAACATTAATACTCATATTATGAGTATTCATATTATACTTCTTTTTCAACAAGTCAAAATAGAACAATGAGTTGCTCAAAACATGTCCCTGAAGCTGTTTGCAAACAATTCCCCTCAGATTACACATTATCAGCAGCTCCATTCTTGCCAGTTCCAGTCCCTTTCAGAATAGGGCCTATTGCCTTAAATCAGTGTTTCTCAAAGTGTGGTCCGCAAGCTATCCCTAGTGGTCCGCAAGCAGACGTGGTAAAATATAATATAGATTAGTTGTTTGTAATGTTGAACCAACTTGTATGTAGTCTAAATCCAAACAGTTCTGCAACACTGCCTATGTAAGATATGCCTATTTAAATCATATGAATCATCTGAAAGCAAGGTGCAAAGATAAAGATGTTTCCATTGATTATTTAATAAGAGTATGAATCATTTTGGACATGTCATTTTTCATACCATTTGTAAAAAAGATAAACGCTTCTTTTTTGATTCCATGTTTGTCCCACATTGTCTTGCAACCTTTTTGCATGTGATAGGGTCATTTTCAGTTGGAACAAAAATATTGTTAAAGAGAAAATCAACATTAAATCAATATTTGCCAGGGGTATGAATAACTGTATATCCCTACAGGGGTATGTTCTTAACATATATCTGTATATATAGAAAATAAAATGTTTTGGTCACTTTGGTCTATGTAAATTATCTGAATGTTGCATAGATGCCTATTTGACACAGTATCAATAAAGGAGCTTAACAACAGCTCCAGTTTTTTTTTTTCCAGATCACTTTTGCATACACACGGATAAATGATAATATAAGATATATACAGGGTGTTCACAGGGTTTTAAAAAGTAAATTAATTTAACAAAAATTAAGGCCATTAAAAGGTATTAAAATGTAGTAATCGTGATTTTACGAGGTATTACGTTTTTGTAACTATTTTTTTAAACAATGACTATCCAAATGGCTGCTCCTAGACTGTGATCCCCACAGCAAAATCTTCACTTGATCAGTAGGCTAGCCTAATATTTATGGGCGAGCCCAACTTTCACTTGCACGTTGGAATGTTCCAGAGCTAAAACATTTCAACAATAGGGTCTTTTTCCAAAAGCTAACAGGTTCAAACAGTTGTCTGAGAGCATAATCACGTTCATTGGTGCATTTTTAAGCAAGACAGTTTGCTTTAACACCAAATTGTCTTACAATGCAAGTGACCAGGGCAAAGACACATAAAAACAAACTATTTTTCACCACCACAGACAATGTTCAAAACAGAATGACACTTCTGTGGTAGTGTGGTGAGGTTCTCTACAGACAAGTTGAACTTTCTAAACGTTGTAAGTTGTAACGGTGGCGTCTGAGACAAGAAAAAGAAAATGATCATGTTGGGCGCCAGGCAGCGATAAACTGCTGTGTCAATATTTAGACCCCGTCACCCTTCCCATTTTAAGGTTTACAAGAAAAGAAACACAACACAGCTTATGATTTTCAAACAGGTAATGCAGTGTATTAAACCAAAATGTCATGTTCCCGGACGTCTGTGACACCGACAATAGTTCAATAGATCAAAACAATTAAACACTATGTCTACGGCGACACACACTTAACAAAACAATAAAACAGAAAACAAACAAATGAAAACGAGCGGCCTAGCTTGCAGGCTGGTGGCAAGAGCGTTTGCGCATAGTGGCGGATTTAGCAAATTGGGGGCTCAAGGCGAAGGTATGTATGCCCCCCCCCCCATCCAATCTTTAAAAGAGAAAACCCTTTAAACCCTACATACACTTCTTTACTACAAAATAAAGATGTAAAGCAGAGAACTATGCTAACCACATTACTTAGCTAACTTAGCTAATCGTTTTTAGCAGTTATGCTAAAAATGCTAACTATGCTAACCACATTACTTAGCTAACATAGCTAATCATTTTTAGCAGTTTTGCTAAAAATGTTAACTAACATGCTAACATGTTAGCATGCTAACCATGCTAACTAGCTACAGTGGGTAGGAGTCATAGTTGATGACAAGTAACAGTTACAATGGCTGAACAGTTAAAAAGTTCAGTAGTTTAAAGGGTTAAATTGTTTTAACAGTAAAATATTATAGTGAGGACTTTTATTTTGAAACAGTTTTTGGCAGAGGAAGCAGTTGAACAGGATGTGTAGTCTTAATAGGGCCAGTTTGTATGCTTAAAGCCTGAGACTGGCAGTTGGTCCAGGTGGCCTGAACACCTGCCATAGGATTCTAATTGCTGTGATGTCATAAAGGCCCAATGTTAAGTCAATGGGGAAATTTGGAGTAGTTTTGAATTAATAGTTTAAAAAGTATAAAAGTTACAAAGTTGAAAAATACATAGCCCCTATGTCACAAGTAAGACCTACGTAACAAAGTTTGAATGAAGTTTCTACGTTAAACGGTTGAAGCTGCATTAAACGCGTTAGAAGAAGAAGTATAACTAGAAAAGCATTTCCTGAAGGAAATACAGTGCATGAAAATGCAAACAATATGATGTCAAATATCATACAGAGTAAAAACAAACTATATTGGTTGCTAGGTAGATGAGGTTTAATATAGTTGGAATGACTGAACAGTTAAATAGGTGGATAGTTTATATAGGTAAATGATTTACTTGGTAGATAAGGTTTAATATAGGTGGAATGATTGAACGGTTAAATAAGTGGATACTTTAAATGGTTAAATTATTTAGGTAGATAGTTGACGATAACTGACACTTGGAATGGCTCTAATGTTTGCTAGCAGTTATGCTAACTATGTTAACAAAGATAATAATGTTAACCAAGTTACTATGCTAACTAGCATGCTAACAATGTTAAAATGCTAAGTATGTTAACCATGTTACTTAGCTGACTTAGCTCATCATTTTAAGCAGTTTTGCTAAAAATGCTAACTAGCATGCTAACCATGTGACTTAGCTAACTTAGCTAATCATTTTAAGCAGTTTTGCTAAAAATGCTAACTAGCATGCTAACATGCTAACTATGCTAACCATGTTACTTAGTTAACTTAGCTAATCATTTTAAGCAGTTTTGCTTAAAATGCTAACTAGCATGCTAACATGCTAGCATGCTAACTATGCTAACCATGTGACTTAGCTAATCATTTTTAGCAGTTTTGCTAAAAATGCTAACTAGCATGCTAACAATGCTAACCATGTGACTTAGCTAACTTAGCTAATAATTTTAAGCAGTTTTGCTAAAAATGCTAACTAGCATGCTAGCATGCTAACTATGCTAACCATGTGACTTAGCTAACTAGCTACAGTGGGTAGGAGTCATAGTTGATGACAAGTAACAGTTACAATGGCTAAACAGTTAAAAAGTTCAGTAGTTTAAAGGGTTAAATTGTTTAACAGTAAAATATTATAGTGAGGACTTTTATTTTGAAACAGTTTTTGGCAGAGGAAGCAGTTGAACAGGATGTGTAGTCTTAATAGGGCCAGTTTGTATGCTTAAAGCCTGAGACTGGCAGTTGGTCCAGGTGGCCCGAACACCTGCCATAGGATTCTAATTGCTTAACGGCTCTATTGTGATGTCATCAGCCCATGTTAAGTCTATGGGGAAATTTTGATTAGTTTTTAATTAATAGTTTAAAAAGTATAAAAGTTACAAAGATGAAAAATACATAGCACCCATGTCCTAAGTAAGACCTACGTAACATAGTTTGAATGAAGTTTCTACGTTAAACGGTTGAAGCTGCATTAAGTGCGTTAGAAGAAGAAGAATAATAAAATGCCTTGGAAGAACAGTACAGTGCATTTTCATGCACTGTAATAAGAAGAAGAAGAACTAGAAAAGCATTTCCTGAAGGAAATACAGTGCATGAAAATGCAAAAAATATGATGTAAAATATCATATAGAGTAAAAACAAACTATATTGGTTGCTAGGTAGATGAGGTTTAATATAGTTGGAATGACTGAACAGTTAAATAGGTGGATAGTTTATATAGTTAAATGATTTGCTTGGTAGATAAGGTTTAATATAGTTGGAATGACTGAACAGTTAAATAAGTGGATAGTTTAAATGGTTAAATTATTTAGGTAGATAGTTGACGATAACTGACACTTGGAATGGCTCTAATGTTTGCTAGTAGTTATGCTAACTATGTTAACAAAGATAATAATGTTAACCAAGTATGCTAACTAGCATGCTAACAATGTTAAAATGCTAAGTATGCTAACCATGTGACTTAGCTAATCATTTTTAGCAGTTATGCTAACTATGCTAACTAGCATGCTAAATATGCTAACCATGTTACTTAGCTGACTTAGCTAATCATTTTAAGCAGTTTTGCTAAAAATGCTAACTAGCATGCTAACATGCTAGCATGCTAACTATGCTAACCATATGACTTAGCTAACTTAGCTAATCATTTTAAGCAGTTTTGCTAAAAATGCTAACTAGCATGCTAACATGCTAGCATGCTAACTATGCTAACCATGTTACTTAGCTAACTTAGCTAACTAGCTACAGTGGGTAGGAATCATAGTTGATGACAAGTAACAGTTACAATGGCTGAACAGTTAAAAAGTTCAGTAGTTTAAAGGGTTGAATTGTTTAACAGTGAAATATTGTAGTGAGGACTTTTATTTTGAAACAGTTTTTGGCAGAGGAAGCAGTTGAACAGGATGTGTAGTCTTAATAGGGCCAGTTTGTATGCTTAAAGCCTGAGACTGGCAGTTGGTCCAGGTGGCCCGAACACCTGCCATAGGATTCTAATTGCTTAACGGCTCTATTGTGATGTCATCAGCCCATGTTAAGTCTATGGGGAAATTTTGACTAGTTTTTAATTAATAGTTTAAAAAGTATAAAAGTTACAAAGCTGAAAAATACATAGCACCCATGTCCTAAGTAAGACCTACGTAACATAGTTTAAATGAAGTTTCTACGTTAAACGGTTGAAGCTGCATTAAGTGCGTTAGAAGAAGAAGAAGAATAAGAACTAGAAAAGCATTTCCTGAAGGAAATACAGTGCTTGAAAATGCAAAAATATGATGTAAAATATCATACAGAGTAAAAACAAACTATATTGGTTGCTAAGTAGATGAGGTTTAATATAGTTGGAATGACTGAACAGTTAAATAGGTGGATAGTTTAAATGGTTAAATTATTTAGGTAGATAGTTGACGATAACTGACAGTTGGAATGGCTCTAATGTTTGCTAGCAGTTATGCTAACTATGTTAACAAAGATAATAATATTAACAAGTTACTATGCTAACTAGCATGCTAACACGCTAGGATGCTAACTATGTTAACCACGTTACTTAGCTAATAATTTTTAGCAGTTTTGCAAAAAATGCTAACTAGCATGCTAATATATTAGCATGCTAACTATGCTAACGACGTTACTTAGCTAACTTAGCTAATCATTTTTAGCAGTTTTGCTAAAAATGCTAACTAGCATGCTAACATGCTAGCATGCTAACTATGCTAACCACGTTACTTAGCTAACTTAGCTAATCATTTTTAGCAGTTTTGCTAAAAATGCTAACTAGCATGCTAACATGCTAACTATGCTAACCATGTTACTTAGCTAACTTAGCTAACTAGCTACAGTGGGTAGGAGTCATAGTTGATGACAAGTAACAGTTACAATGGCTGAACAGTTAAAAAGTTCAGTAGTTTAAAGGGTTGAATTGTTTAACAGTGAAATATTGTAGTGAGGACTTTTATTTTGAAACAGCTTTTGGCAGAGGAAGCAGTTGAACAGGATGTGTAGTCTTAATAGGGCCAGTTTGTATGCTTAAAGCCTAAGACTGGCAGTTGGTCCAGGTGGCCCGAACACCTGCCATAGGATTCTAATTGCTTAACGGCCGTATTGTGATGTCATAATCATAATGTTAAGTCAATGGGGAAATTTTGATTAGTTTTTAATTAATAGTTTAAAAAGTATAAAAGTTACAAAGCTGAAAAATACATAGCACCCATGTCCTAAGTAAGACCTACGTAACATAGTTTGAATGAAGTTTCTACGTTAAACGGTTGAAGCTGCATTAAATGCGTTAGAAGAAGAAGAAGAATAAGAAGAAGCCTAGGAAGAACAGTACAGTGCATTTTCATGCACTGTAATAAGAAGAAGCCTAGGAAGAACAGTACAGTGCATTTTCATGCACTGTAATAAGAAGCCTAGGAAGAACAGTACAGTGCATTTTCATGCACTGTAATAAGAAGAAGCCTAGGAAGAACAGTACAGTGCATTTTCATGCACTGTAATAATAATAAAATGCCTTGGAATAACAGTACAGTGCATTTTCATGCACTGTAATAAGAAGAAGCCTAGGAAGAACAGTACAGTGCATTTTCATGCACTGTAAAAAGCCTTGGAAGAACAGTACAGTGCATTTTCATGCACTGTAATAAGAAGAATTCGGATAACAGTAGAGTGCATTTTCATGCACTCTAATAAGAAGAAGCATAAGAATAAGAAGCCTAGGAAGAACAGTACAGTGCATTTTCATGCACTGTAATAAAATGCCTTGGAATAACAGTACAGTGCATTTTCATGCACTGTAATAAGAAGAAGCCTAGGAAGAACAGTACAGTGCATTGTCATGCACTGTAATAAGAAGCCTAGGAAGAACAGTACAGTGCATTTTCATGCACTGTAAAAAGCCTTGGAATAACAGTACAGTGCATTTTCATGCACTGTAATAATAATAATAAAATGCCTTGGAATAACAGTACAGTGCATTTTCATGCACTGTAAAAAGCCTTGGAATAACAGTACAGTGCATTTTCATGCACTGTAATAAGAAATTTTGGAAGAACAGTATAGTGCATTTTCATGCACTATAATAAGAAATTTTGGAAGAACAGTATAGTGCATTTTCATGCACTATAATAAGAAGCCTAGGAAGAACAGTACAGTGCATTTTCATGCACTGTAATAATAATAAAATGCCTTGGAATAACAGTACAGTGCATTTTCATGCACTGTAATAAGAAGAAGCCTAGGAAGAACAGTACAGTGCATTTTCATGCACTGTAATAATATTAAGAATAATTCGGATAACAATAGAGTGCATTTTCATGCACTCTAATAAGAAGAAGCCTAGGAAGAACAGTACAGTGCATTTTCATGCACTGTAATAAGAAGCCTAGGAAGAACAGTACAGTGCATTTTCATGCACTGTAATAAGAAGAAATCGGATAACAGTAGATTGCATTTTCATGCACTCTAATAATAATAATAATAAATACCGTAAATAATAATAATAATAATAATAGGCTAAAAAAAAAAATAACAAACATAAAATCTTAAAGATAACAACAGATGGCCCTAATGAACATAAAAACAAAAATGAAAGAAAATGAAAATGAGTTAAAAATAACAGCAGAAAAAAATGAATAAAAAATAGCCGCAAGCAGCCATGACGGGCCCGAGCACATGCTAGGCATGTGAATGACACACTATGCCAGACCGGCCCATTGGGTGTCTGGATATCATCATAATAATACTATCTATTAACCTGAGAAGTTTCAGACGATACATTCAAAGCATAGAACATTTCAGGCACACTTCCTGCTTGGCCAGATGGTGGCGCTATGCTAGGCATGTGAATTACACATGTGAATATCATCACAATAATGCCTTCACAATTTAACATCAGCGACATCTTGGCCTCATGTTTGCCACATTTCACATGAATCTGACAATCCGTCTAGGAGGAAGGAGTATGATCATGTGACATCAGTGTAATTTCCATTCTTTCTGTTGCCAAGTTGGTGGCACTATGCAGTACATACAGGAATGTTCAATCTGCCAACAGTACAAGCCTGATGTGAGTCGGCCGGCTGGAAAGATCCAACAGACCATGGTCCAACAACCAAGTGTGATGCTACCTAGGAGCTCTTCCAGATGTGAGCACTTGTTAGTGGTTGTCGATTATTTCTCTTCCTGGGTGGAACTATTTCCCCTTCGGAGAGCTACTTCCCCAGTTATCACTCCAATCCTGCGTAAGGATATCTTCACTCACTGGGGTGTGCCTCAGTACATTCTTTCTGACCGCAGGCCCCAGTTTGTAACCTCTATCTTTCAAGACCTTTGTTCCAGTTGGGGAGTCGTGTCCAAGTTCGCAAGTGCATACCACCCTCAAACCAACTACACAGAGAGAGTGAATCATACTTTGAAAGCCATGCTGGCATTTATGTGGGTGAACAGCACAACCAATGGGACCGATTTCTTCCCGAGTTCCGTTTCGCTCTGAATAGTGCTGTCCTAGAATCTCTTGGTGTAAGCCCGGCTGAAGCCCACATGGGAAGCGATGTGGGTTCCGACCGCGTTCTTCAGGTCATAACTCCTTTGCCAGGATCATCCTCTTATGGAATTGTGGACCAGCAAAAATCCATTCATCTTCGTCAACAAAGGAACTATGACAAGAACCGCAGAGACGTTTTTACAAAACTCAGGGCCGAGTGTGGATTTGCCATCATCCTTGGTCACACTGTGGAGGAGAAATATCCACTTCAGTAACACCTACATAAACTATTCATTATAGATTTCTTCCTATCTATATTTTGTGTTTGATTAGGGAGGAGTTATGTTGATATATTTTCAATAGCCTGATATTTTCTACCAAAACATCTGACTCTAAATAGTATTTTCTAATGTATGGGATGATAAAGAAACATAGCCACAGTCCCTTCTTTAATTTTGTCTTTCTGTATTATCTCAACATACTGAAACAATACATTTTTAATCTGGCTTCATTCAATTTTCCGATTATGTGATTTGCAATATATGCAAATTATGCTACATTTCATGAATAAATGCCTAATTTGCATATATAAACATAAAATCTCAAAGACTTGTAATACATTTTTTCTTTGGTATGATGTCACTAATCAACGGGAGAAGTTTCATAGTGATAGCTATTAATTGAAAATGTGCCCCTATTCTACTCAATTTACTTAGTGTTGGGCACAACTTTGGCTTTAAATCTCGAAAAAATATATGTTCCACTCCATCTATGGCGGTAGACTTTTAGTATATGATTCAGGAGTGTATTAGGACCAATAAAAACTACGAGACATTTCTGTTCTGGCCTATAAGAGGCATCACCGCATCATCAGAAATTGACGTCTTTTGAAAATGATGTGTGAGTGAGCATGAGATCTGTCTCTCCTCCTTTCCTCCTATCGTACCTTCCTCGTTTCCTTCACAACATTAATTAGGAGGAGGGGCTAGGACCGGAGGAAGGAAGGGAGGGAGGATAGACAAAGACAAATGAGAAGAGGCCCAAGCGCTGAAGAAGGCCCCATGCCGCTACACATGGGCATTTTTAACTGGTCCATGTAATTTTTGTTTTTGTTGCTCTTAAAGGAACCATATGTAAGAAATGTATTTCAATTAATCATAAAATGGCCCTGATATGTCACTAGACATTAAGAAATCATGTTCATTTCAAATACATACTATCACTGACAACAGTAGTCCGGGCAGGATATTTGTCATTTAAAAAGTGAAGTTGCAACCCTCAACTGATGTTGATGTTGTTTTTTGTCATGTCATGTTGTGTTTTGGCCTGATTGATGTTGATGTCCCTCAACTGATGTTGATGTTGTTTTTTTGTCATGTCATGTTGTGTTTTGGCCTGATTGATGTTGATGTCCCTCAACTGATGTTGATGTTGTTTTTTGTCATGTCATGTTGTGTTTTGGCCACCCTCCACCTATCTACTAATCACAAAGTCAGTAGTGTTTCAGCATCCGGGTTGGCAACCTCGAGTCAGGGGGAGGGGGAGGGGATACATCCCTCTACAGTAATTTGAAAGTGATTGTAGTGCCAGTTTTGGCCACAATCTTACACATGGTTCCTTTAATTAAGGAGTGTCTTGGTCATCTGATTTTTTTTCTCTATTTTCTATCTAAGCATGGTAAATTGTTTTACAATGTCCATCACACAAGGTATTTTATTTTTTTGTTCACTTAACATGTTCACTTGCTAGCTAATCATAAGCACTGTCTATTGCTATGATGTGGTGGTTATTTCTTCCACCGTACCCATATTTGTTGACTGTGCATTTGTCATGATTTTCAAAAATCAGAATTACGGGTTTTAATGCTCACCAAGTCTACAGGTTTTCAAAGCTTTTCTATGGGGACCCCTGCATGGCCACTGTTTATCTGACCTAGCAACAGAAACAGGAATACATCTCTCTGAGGACCTCTCTTGGACCCTCAACACCTCTACCCTGATCAAAAAGGCTCACCAGCGTCTCTTCTTTCTGAGGAGACTAAAGAAGTTCCATCTGTCTCCTCAGATCCTGGTGAACTTCTACCCAGGGTTCTAAATTAACTTTTTGGATCACCAGCCAATGTGGCTGGTAACTTTCCAAAGATACTAGCCAATCAGAATTTCTACTAGCCAATTTTTTTTACATTTTTATTAATGTAACATTGTTGGCATGAATATACCACAAAATATACACAGAAAGTGCAAACACTTCATTTCATGTTTGGGATCTCTATCTATCTATCTATCTATCTATCTATCTATCTATCTGCCACTGTTTTCTCTCCCTCTCCTGCATGCTCAGACGCGTTCTCAATTAAAGGGGAACTTGGCAACTATTTCAACGTAATAAACCCGCTTAGAAATCATTTGGAGGGTTAAATGACCTGTTCCGGTGAAAATTGTGACTTTTCCCGCTGCCCCTAGCATCCCCAGGCGGAAAACCAACCTTGCAACATTGAGACTACCGTCCCGGAGAGAAGTAAGAAACAAGAAACTTGTTTTAAATCGTGTTTCTTACCTTCTCACATTCCACATTGTCTGCCGAACTTATGCTAACCGTTTTGCTAGCTTCACTGAAAAAAAGGTCTCTTTGGGGTTGTTGAAATTGCATGAATTTATTGAAAGAACCTCACATGATTTATTAGTGGTCCTTCTGAAATTAAAAAAAATCATGTGAGCCTAAGCTATTCCTTGAGAATGTCAAATTCACATAATTTTGTCATGTTGGATGGTAAGAACTACGTGACGTGACCACGCCGGTAGCTCGTGCACCTGACCTGAGTCTAAGCGGGAAGGAGGAATCAACTGCCATTTTCCACACAATTGCTCTGAAGACGTTACGAGCGGCATGCAAGATCTACAATGTGAGGTAAATATCAATTGATTCTTAATCTTCGGTAGCTTTTCCGAATGTTTTGCCAAGCTATTGCGTTTTTACAAACAGATAGTTGCACTAACTTCTTACATCTAATCATACCAGCTATGGGTTACTGTTGTGGCGTCAGCCCAATATAACGGTCGAGAATGGGGTTATTGTTGTGGCGTTGGGATTTGGGTGTTGCAGAGCGTGTAGAAGAGGATTTACCACCTGTAGAGCAATCGGTCCCTCACAGTCCAGTTCCAAATACACTTCAGAAGGAGCTTGCTGCAGCATTACTGAAATTGGAACATTTGGTGCATGTGCCAGGTAAGTTACAGCAATTGATGATTTTTTACACACACACACACACACACACACACAGCCCTGTTCTCTAGGTCACTCCCTTCTTTCTTTTGTCTCCCTCCCTCATACTTTCTATACATCCTATCTTGTATTCCTACTTCCCTCTTCTTTTCTTCTCCATCGGTTTCTTACTTTTTTTCTAACTCTTCCACTTTCTCTCTCCCTCCTTCTTTTTGTTATTGTGTTGTACTTCCCTCTCTTTCTTCTCCATCAAACTGAACCTTTTATAACTGTTCAATGCTACATGGTCATAAATCTTGGTGCACTTAAATCTTGGTGCACTTAATGTGCTTTTGTACTTTTTTAAGACGAGTAATGCTGAGTTTGTAAAGCTGTACACAGGACAATACATGGTAAATTTGATTCATGAAGTGTTATACATTTTTAAATGTGTGTTGTGATCATAATGTTGTGTGTCTGTATTCATATTCTGTATTGGTATATCAACCTCCCTTTCTGTGTTCTCTTTCACAGTAAATGTGGCAGTGCAAGGGATGTGAATCAGCGGTTCAAAGTAGGTCTGATCTACTTGCTCATTACAAACTCCACCATCCCCACTTTGGCCGCACCACAAACTACCCCTGCACATATACAGATTGTCCCTGTACTTTTAAAACATGGAACGCTCTTATTGTTCACCAGAGTAGAGTGCACGGCACACAATTATATAATATAATCTGACTATAGGGTCAGGAAAATGTATTCATGTAGCTGCACTGTAAAAAATTATATGATCAATAAGTCAAAATAAAGTATTTATTTAATCTATTTCATAGTATATTCATAAGTAATGGTATTTCAACTAAGTATCATGAGTTGTCAGTCTTGTCAGTCCTTCAACTTGTTTTTCAAGTTCATTCAAAATAAAGGCATATGTTTAGAGAGAGCCCTAAATTCACAAGTTAAAGCCCTAAACTTAAATTCACAAGTTAAAGTAGGCCTAGGCCTAGTAGGCCGTCCTATCCTAAAATCACCCGCCTCTTTCGTTTGAAAATTCTAAAACAAAAAAATCTTTTTTTAATAGGCCCACTTCCAAATAACTTCAATAAATTAACTGTACATTTTTCAGTAGCCATAGGTGTGTAGATTTGAACAAAATCTGGTTTGGTTATTGTAAAGAAATGAATAATTAAGTGACATAGGCTACACTTAAATTTGTGACATTCCGATATTTTACTGTCAAATGGTTCTACTGTGTTAATGCGCCGGCGCCACATTAAAAATGACTAACAACAGAAATATGATGGTCCAGTCTGGCATAGCATTTCACATATAATCCATATGTAACAGTGTACTGTACTCGTTTAAAATGTGATGTATCTCCAACAAGGTCAACGGGGTAGGGTAGGTCTAACAACGTCAAACTATACAACACACGGCGGATGAATACTCGGAGAGCGAGAAGAGCAATGGACTTCAAGCTGAATTCAAATCCACCACGTTACAACCATAGACAGTAAAAGAAATGGACGAACAGACTCCGTCGTTTTCAATGGGAGGGCACTGAGTCAAATAGAACGATTTTTCAGTTGGTCCCCCCAGTACTGCGCAGCCTCACACTTAACTTCGTGACGTTAGCCATAGAACTGAATCTTGTAACTCATATGATAGATACACAGAAATTCTTCTCACATTTCCTTCGCCATCAAAGTTAAACATTTATTTATGGATTATTATTAATATCATCCTCACCAAGTCGTGTTAATGTTGAAGCTACCATACATGATCATCTTCAAAAACAGTCATGCTAAAACAAAACAAAAAAGTTATAGCCTTGAAGCTATCTTCTTTCCACTTTTCCGACCTACGGTCAATCCATCGAAAACCTCTGAAATAATTACTGCCGTTTTTTTTTTTTTTTTTAAATTAGGTTTACTTTTTTATTATTATTAGGTTGCCTCTGTGTAATGCTTTACCTTAACATACGGTCGTGTATGCTAGGTTTTGCTTACGAGTTACCGTCATAGACAGTAAGGTGGACTGAGCTTCTTATCCAAACAATACGGTTATCTCCCTACGGCGCGAAAGAGAGATTACGTCAAAGCTAGCTTCCCTCCAACCGATCAAGCTAACCATTCTTCTTACGGGTAACCAACGTTACGGACGAGGTAGTGGAGTCTGTTTTGCCTTTGTTGTGTTTATGTTGATTACACAAAAGCTACAATATCAGCACAGGATATATGTTATATGAAGTTATGGTATTTCAAAAAAATCCTAGAATGAATGGACTTCTATGGGAGTTAGCAGAGAGGTGGTCCCTCCAGCCTACGTCGATTCTTCTACTTCCGGGAATTCGCCTGCCCCCTTGGTTACAACGAAAGATCCTTGATTACTAGCAAGATAGAGCAACGTAATTCGTTACTATGGGAGCAAAACGGGACAGTTCCGGTCTGCATAAGTGGGAGTGTCACCTTACGTCACTAGATAAACTTTCTCTTAATAAGCAATAAGAACAGATAAACATAATTGTGTTCACAGTATTATTGTCTATAATCATGTATGATACCAATGAATTATTCTTTAGGACATGATATGAATAATTTAATTAGTCATGTGAACCGAGCTAGCTAGCTAGCTAACGCTAGCTTAAAATGCTATACAAGTGGATGGGAGTAGCTATGGCAATACAGCTATGCGCTAACAAGTGACTAGTAGTTGAAGGACTTCGCTTAAACTTAATATACTGTTGCAAATTCACTTGAGTATAAACTATCCACTTTAACTAATGTCAGTAATGTTATTCAGCTAGTTGTCATTTCAAAGAAATTACACTTCTCCGTTTAAAATGTTACCTTAGCTAAGAGGCTAGCTAGCATGCTAACAACCGGACAGTAACTGGCAGCAGCATGGTCTGCTATTAAGTTATTTTATTACAAATCCGAACACTAAAAAATTACACTTTTAGGTTTGAAATGATCCCAAACACTTACAGATTATGACAAAATTTTCCAAAAAAACCTCAACAAATACAGAAAGACATAATGACCAATTTATTGGTAAAATTCCACAAGTCTCCATTGACATTAGTGCAGCGAGGGTTTACTCTGGTCTGCATAAAGGGGGATTTTCCCCCCTCCCCCTTGCAATAATCGAACACGGAAATTGTCGAACGTTTGTGCCTCTCGCTCCGCTTTAACCCTCTCTGTTACAACGGTTGAATGCAGGTAGTGACGCTTGTTATTTAACGGTGTAACAGAATATTTAAATTGTTTAAAGATAACGTTACCAGTCCTAGACTGTTAATTACCTTCTTGTCAACCTATTTTGCAGTCAAACGAAATGTCTCCAATCATTAAAAAGAGTCTGGCAAATAATAGATTTATCTACATTTGACCTTGTGGGAAATAAAAATGACTAGTCAAGTCAAGTCAAGTCAAGTTTATTTATATAGCACATTTCATACACAGAGGTCATTCAATGTGCTTTACATAAACAAAACCAAACGATAATAACAAATAAAAGCATAGAAGGGCAATATAGTCAAAGAATAGTTAAAAGGTAAAGATCATAATAAAAAGAAAACATAAAACACAAGGTAAAATCATTTAAAAATAAAGAATAATTAGTAAGCAAAAACAAAAGCAAAAGTAGTAAAAAAAGTAATAAAAGACAAAGTAGAATAATTATCGAGGCAGATTCAGAATTTGTAACTCGGCACAGTTAGCAGAAAGCGTCTGAGAACAGTTTGGTCTTAAGTCTAGATTTAAAACTGGCTACAGTTGGGGCCTTTTTAATGTCATCCGAAAGTTGGTTCCACAGCTGAGCCGCATAGCAGCTAAAAGCTGCTTCACCATGTTTAGTTCTAACTGTAGGTTTTACTAGCAGGTTTTTCACCTGGGACCTGAGAGGACGAGAAGGTGTGTACTGCTGAAGCATGTCTGACAAGTATTTAGGTCCTGCTCCATTTACTGATTTATAAACAAGCAATAGTGCTTTAAAGTCAATTCTGTGACTTACTGGAAGCCAGTGCAAGGACTTAAGAATTGGAGTAATGTGGTCAGTTCTTTTAGTTTTTGTTAGAGTCCTAGCTGCTGCATTTTGTATCACCTGAAGCTGTTTAATAGTCTTTTTAGGAAGGCCTGTGAACAGTCCATTGCAGTAATCAACCCTGCTGGAGATAAATGCATGAATGAGTTTTTCTAAGTCATGTTTTGACATCAGCCCTCTGAGTTTGACAATATTTTTGAGGTGGTAAAAAGCTGATTTAGTTATCGCTTTCATGTGGCTGTTGAAATTTAGATCACTGTCAATTAATACACCAAGATTTTTAACAGTATCCTTTGCCTTCAACCCTTTTGTGTCAAGAAGAGTGGCAACCCTAAGTCTTTCCTCATTTTTACCAAATATAATTACTTCAGTTTTTTCTTTGTTCAGCTGAAGAAAATTTTGAGACATCCAGGTGTTGATTTGTTCTATACACTGACACATAGATTCAAGAGGACCATAGTTGTTTGGTGATAGAGCTAAGTAAATTTGTGTGTCATCTGCATAGCTATGATATGAAATCAAATTATTTTGAATGATTTGTCCAAGTGGGAGCATATAGAGGTTGAATAATAGTGGCCCCAAGATCGACCCCTGGGGAACACCACAGGTCAAGGACGTTGGTGTTGAGGTACAGTTTCCGATGGCAACAAAGAAGCTCCTTTCTTGTAGATATGATTTTAGCCAGCTGATAACTATGCCTGTAAATCCAACCCAGTGTTCTAGTCTGTGTAGTAAAATATTGTGATCAACAGTGTCAAATGCTGCACTAAGGTCCAGTAACACTAGGACTGATGTTTTACCTGAATCTGTGTTGAGGCGTATGTCATTGGAAACTTTAATGAGAGCTGTTTCAGTGCTGTGATTTGCCCGAAAACCAGACTGAAAGTAATCAAAATACCCATTTGATGTTAGGAAGGTGTTTAATTGATTAAAGACTACTTTTTCAATAATTTTGCCAATAAAAGGTAGATTGGATATGGGCCTGTAATTGTTTAGCATGGAGGCATCCAGGTTATTCTTCTTGAGAAGTGGCTTTACAACAGCTGTTTTCAGTGACTTAGGAAAAGTGCCAGACAGCAATGATACATTTACAATTTGAAGGACATCTGCCGCTATGAGGTGAAAAACAGTTTTGAAGAAATTGGTAGGCAGAGTGTCTAAGACACATGTGGAAGGGCTGAGATTCTGTACCGTTTTTTCAAGTGTTTCGTAGTCTATCAAGCTGAACTCTGACATCAAGTTTAGTTTCCCTCTGTTTGTTGCTGGAAGTTCAGGTTGTTGAATTTGTAATTGAGCAGATATGTTGAGTCTGATTTTGTCAATTTTACCTTTAAAAAAAGATGAAAACTCATTGCATTTATTAGTTGAGAGAAGTTCAGGCGCTAATTGTGAGGGGGGATTTGTTAACTTATCAACAGTTGAAAATAGAATACGAGTGTTATTTGAACTTCTATTGATAATGTTAGAAAAGAAAGACTGTCTTGCTTTGCATATTTCAGAGTTATATGTGCGGAGCATCTCTTTATGGATTTCATAGTGGATCTGAAGTTTGTATTTACGCCATTTTCTTTCAGTCTTCCTACACTCTCTTTTTAGAAATTTAACTGCTGGATTTTGCCTCCATGGTGCTTTCTGTTTGTCCTTAACTTTCTTGAATTGTAATGGAGCAATGTCATCCATAATGTTTGCCATTTTTGCATTAAAGTGATCAAATAAGTCTTCAGAGTCTGACAGTTGACTTGACTTTAGTGAAAGTGCTTGCTCAAAGAGAGCACTTGTCTGATCATTTATGATTCTCCTTTTTACCATCATAGCTGTGTTTTGAGTGTGTGGGGACATAGACACATCAAAGAACACGCAAAAATGATCAGATAAGGCCAGGTCTTTAACAGCTGTAGAGACATCGAGACCCTTTGTGATAACAAGGTCGAGGGTATGGCCGAGAGAGTGTGTTGGCCCCTGTACATGCTGTGTTAGGGAGAAAGTATCGATTAGTGCAATGAATTCCTTGGCATAATTGTTTTCAGGATTATCCACATGCAAGTTTAGATCCCCTGATATAATAAGACAGTCATACTCTATGCAAACAACTGATAGCAGTTCACCTAGCTCTTCAAGAAAAACTTTAGCTGAATGTTTTGGAGGCCTGTAAATTGTCAGTAATAAAATCTGAGGAGAAGACTTAATGCATGCACACAGATATTCAAATGAAGTAAAGTCACCGAATGACGACTGATTGCACTGAAAAGACGTCTTGAAAATTGTGGCTATCCCCCCACCTCTTTTATTTGCTCTGATAACAGAATTATAACTTAGCGTTGACAGTTAGAATGCTAACGTTAACTTAGATCATCAAATCTGCTATTGGAAATCCTTTTGAGGTAATTTCATGAGGTAAGTTAAATTCAAAGTGTCCTAGAAAGTGTAAAAGTGGACGTCAGATGACAAACTTGCTATCTGAGATTTATTTTTATCGTGACACTTGAATCCTGATAGCAACTGTGATGACCTCGCAAACCCCTAAGGCAAACCCACGATAAAGCTAACGTTAGAAGCTAGCTGCTAGCAGTTTTTTTGCTAACGTTAACGTTAAAGACTTTTCCTAGTATGCTGCTGGGGTCACAAGCGGCAGTTTTTTTTTTTTATTTATTTATTTTTTTTAGCCAAAATATGTGCCATGTGAAATGAAACTGATTTTAAAAGTAGAGGAAATATCTCATTGGAGGTACGTGCAGGACGACACAAAATTCCAGTTGTAGATAGAAAATGAGAACGGGTGCTGCTCATCATGACATCAGCGACTTTTTGGACAGCCTTGAAAAAGAAGTAAGGGGGAGGGGAGGTGATGGTGAACATGTGTCTATTTCTTATGTGTCCTGTAATATTTTTGTCTCACTGCACCTTTTCTTGTCTCACAGGACTCGAACATGAGGATGAGGACTGCAGCCATAGGCTACTGGGACTGCCACACTACATCTCTGAAGAGCCGTGTAATATCATCAGGATGTGTGATGTAAGATAATATAATTTTTAAAAACAATTACAGTCAAGGTCAAAATCGTTACACCTCTTTAACAACTGTTTAAACAAAGATCCTTGATTACTAGCAAGATAGAGCAACGCAATTCGTTACTATGGGAGCAAAACGGGACAGTTCCGGTCTGCATAAGTGGGAGTGTCACCCTACGTCACTAAATAAACTTTCTCTCTTAATAAGCAATAAGAACAGATAAACATAATTGTGTTCACAGTACTATTGTCCATAATCATGTATGATACCAATGAATCATTCTTAAGGACATGATATGAACAATTTAATTAGCCATGTGAACCGAGCTAGCTAGCTAGCTAACGCTAGCTTAAAATGCTATACAAGTGGATGGGAGTAGCTATGGCAATACAGCTATGCGCCAACAAGTGACTAGTAGTTGAAGGACTTCGCTTAAACTTAATATACTGTTGCAAATTCACTTGAGTATAAACTATCCACTTTAACTAATGTCAGTAATGTTATTCAGCTAGTTGTCATTTCAAAGAAATTACACTTCTCCGTTTAAAATGTTACCTTAGCTAAGAGGCTAACTAGCATGCTAACAACCGGAAAGTAAATGGCAGCAGCATGGTCTGATATCAAGTTATTTTATTACAAATCCGAACGCTAAAAAATTACACTTTTAGACTTGAAATGATCCCAAACACTTACAGATTATGACAAAATTTCCCAAAAAAAACCTCAACAAATCCAGAAAGACATAATGACCAATTTATTGGTAAAATTTCACAAATCTCCATTGACATTAGTGCAGCGAAGGTTTACTCTGGTCTGCATGAAGGGGGATTCCCCCCCCCCCCCTTGCAATAATCGAACGCGGAAATTGTCGAATGTTTGCGCCTCTCGCTCCGCTTTAATCCTCTCTGGTTTAAAGTGTGCAAATTTCAAGAAGGGGAGTAATTTCAGGTGCAACTATATGTTCAGTGGATTTTCTACTGGAAATACTACTATCAACAAGTACAAGTTGGATCATTTTTGGAGAGGCCTTTGCTAGCAAATTCATCAAAGGAGTTATTTTGTCTTATAATATTGTGATAGATAATAATATTATAAGTATATATAATAAGTATATATAATAAGTTCTAACTTTTCAAGGTACATCACGGTACAATGGCGGCTGCCATGCAGGGGATGGACGTCGGCCTGCTTATTGGATGTGAAGGTGCTCATCAGAATGGATTCCCTTTGAACATCTTTAACGTGGCTATTGTCGTGGAGGAAACACCGGTCATGCACAATTTTGATGATGTGCTATCTGCCATGGCCATGCTGATGGGTGTCATATTGTGTGAACTAGAATACCCGAAAGCCATGAAGTATTCTTTCGAATTCATACAGAGGGTCATCCTCAACATCCATCCAGAGGAGGTTAATGGTTTAAGAAACAAGCTTCTCATGAACACTATATAAAGTATGTGCACCTCGTTTTAAAATGATGCTATGTACACCATAGCTATACACTTTGTTTTATTCTTTTATATGGAAACGCTGGTTTTGCTATAGAGGATCGCTGAGGGAAAGGTTGCTTTTATCTGTTTTGTAAACTTGCCCAGTACAGGGTTATTGTTAAGGTTAGAGTTTGCACACTTGCTGCCATCAGCGGTCATAATAACCCTAAATCTGAGGATTCGTTCATTCGAGGACGTTTAGTCTGGTTTAGTGTGGTAGGTTGAGTTGGTCTGCACACACACGTTACAAACTGTTAGCATTACTTGTTTTTACTACTAGTGTCCAGGTCAGAGGCTGTCAAGGTGAAATTTATGCATTTTCTGGTCAGCAGAGAGGAGCGGACCTACACTGCCAGCTGACCTTTGAACCAGTCTTTTCTCTCTGTTTGTCTCTCTCACACACGCACGCTTGCACACACACACTCTCACTCACTCACTCTCACACACACATTCTCTCTCACTGATGCACCCATGCTCGCTCACTCACTCAAACTCTCTCGCACACTCGCTCACTCACACACACACTATCTCACACTCACACATTCTCTCACTCATGCATGCATGCACGCTCACTCACTCACACACACTCGCTCACTCACTCACACTAACTCACTCACACTTGCTCACTCACTCAAACATTCTCTCACTCACTCACACACACACACACATTCTTTCTCACTCATGCACACACGCTCGCTCGCTCACTCTCTCTCACTTACTCCCTCCCTCTCGTTGCCTGCTGTTGAATCAGGCAGGGTGTGTGATGTGAAGGCCTGCTACGTGCATGTACACACTTACCTGTGTTGGTGCTTCAGCTGGGGCATGTCATTAGGGCAACGTGTGTTTCTCCGCTTCTCCGAAAGTTAATTGTTTAAAAATTACCACGTTAATGGTTTAAAAAAAATATGCTCCTTAGGAACACTGTGTATGTACACTACACCTCACCTCAGAAGCATGCATTTTACACTCAGAAGCTCAGAAAGATGCATTTTATACATGTGTTGTTACTTTTAAACATGTGTTTTACTTAAATATGATGTATGCTGTCCTGTGTTATATGTAATGATTGTGTAACTGAATAAATGGTTTTACTTTATAAGTGGTTTATATATTCTTGACTATAACTAAAGTAATAAGTTAAAAGAATTCATATGTTTATATAATATCAACTTGAGAAGTTATGTAAAAAGCTTAATTGAACTTACATATGCATATGTTAAGTTTGCTTATTAATATTAGTCAGCACAATGCATTTCATGAGTCATATTTTTTTTACACTTAATTTGTCAAGTTGAGACAACATATATAATATATAATTAAGTTGGATCAACTTAACACAACTTAAAGCAATGAGTTGAAATGACTTACAAATCTAATTCAATTGTACTACTGTATAAATTTAAGACAACAAATATATTTAAGTTGTATCAACTTAACTCAACTTAAACAATGAGTTGAAATAATTTGCAAATCTAAGTCAATTGTACTTATCATTTTGAGGCAGCAGATTAACTTAAATGTTAAGTTGAATCAAGCTGTTATTTTTTACAGTGTGCTGCTGTCATGATTTGTTTGTATTTTTGTTCAGATTTGGGGGAAACTACAGAAGCTGCAGCCTTTCTAAGTCTTTTCCCTCGTTTGCGTTGTTCAACATCTAAAGGAAATGTGAAATAAATGTTGTAAATGTGTACTCAAATTCTAGTTGTGGTTGATTGCTTGAGGTTATTGAAAAGGCTTTTTAAAATAACATGTTAATTTGACATGCAATAGTTTTTAAAATATGACATGAAAAAATCTTGTACATCGGTTGCTCAAAAAAGAAAAAGAAAAAAATCATGTTTGACGGACAATAATATTATACATCAGTTTCACATGTAAAAATTGTTGATAAATGCAAAAAAAATCATGTTTGATTGATAAGAAACAATTTCTTCACATACACATGAAAAAATCATGTTAATTTAACAGAATACAATTTGCCCCTTTTAACATGAATTAATTGGACTTCGTGGACATGATTTAATTGATGCAACCGATGTACAAGATTTTCATATGTTAATTTAACAGCCCATTTTTTTCAGTGTTGTAAACAAATCCATGTGCTTTATCGTTAACCTTTTCCACGGTTTGAAATAGCATAATGCACAATTTCTACCAGAAACACTCAGTAGACAGAATAGAATCAGTTAACAATTTAATTAGTAAAGGAACGGCTTGGATGCAAGCATGATAGAGTCCTGAACAGGTAACAGTCTTTGGCGTAGGCCCCGTCTCGGATCCGTCCAGCGATGAGCGGATCTCGTCTCCTGCCGATGGATGAAGGCAGGGGCGGGGAGCCTACCCCCCACGACGAGACGGGGACCAACTGGTGGCGGTGGCTCAAGGAAGATGATGTGGTAGGCAGACCGTGCCCGATGGACGTGGACTGCTGGCAGAGGTGGCTGGAGGGGAGGTGGAGGGGACGTCAAAGTCAGCGTACTGAGAAGCAGAAGCAGTGTTAGGTGGTACGTATTTAAAGAGCCCACTGAATTCCTATAGCGCTGATTGAATGAGTGAATGATCAGATTGCAGGGCTTTCCCGAAAGTAGGCAAAGCTAAGATTGGCTCCGTGTAAGCATGGGAGGAGTAAGTTACACTACGAGTCTTCCTAGTAGAACTTTCGCTGAAGCTATCATTTCTCCAGCAGAGGGGGAAATCCGGCCAAGTTTCCCTTTAAATGGAGTAGGCTAGCATAGGGCCTACAATGTTAGAGAGGACCGGAAAAGTATCATCTTTATGATGCATTCTGTTGGTGCATGTTGACATTGTATACTTTCTCTAACAAGAGTGAAAAACAGTTTGCAGTACAGCTACTATTTATTGGCTAAATGTTGGTCCCTCTGTCTCTCTGTGCCCTACCCAGTGCGTGATGCGTGTGGTGGTGGTGATCACTGATCAGGCAACTTTTTAAAACTGATAATTTTCGCCTATACAAGCTCCTCACGTTCCTCTCCATCTTCAGCTTACTCCATAGACAATAAAATAAATGATCTAGCTGCTTCAGGTTTTGCTGACTCCGCTACATGACATCAGCCCCCCCCTTTATGTTTTATGTACTTTTTACTTTACTGGCTAACTCTCTCCTCTTTCAGTCTATGCTCCCTGCTCTGGCTCCGTTCGTTCTTCTAATTCCTTGAGTTTTCTGGTAGACGCTCCATTCGCTTCAGTCTCTCGCGCTGGTTTCACTCATGAAATGTAGGAAGTACTGCCAGGGGGATATATGACCGAGAACAGAGACTTATGTATCATGCACATAATGCCTTATGCATCACCGGACAAACTGGCTAGTACGTTTTTATTAACACCCGCCAAAATTTATTTTAACCCGCATTTGGCGGGTTGGCGGGTGTTAATTTAGAACCCTGCTTCTACCGCTGCATCATTGAGAGCATCCTCACCAACTGTGTCACAGTTTGGTAGGGCAACTGCTCTGCCCATGACCGGAAAGCACTGCAGAGTGTGGTGAAAACTGCCCAGCGCATCACCGGTTCCTCACTCCCCTCCATCGAGGCCATCCAGGGAAAGCGATATTTGCGTAAGGCCTCATCAAAGACTGTTTTCACACCTGAACCACCAGGTTCAAAGGAAGCTTCTTTCCTGCTGCTGTCACCCTACCAAACTCTAGCTCTGCATCCCGCGACATCCAACGAACTAAGCCCCCCATCACCCCCCTGCCCCGCCCCCACCTGATGCCTCCTTGCCTGTGCCTGTTGAGGTGTCCATAGCCATGGCAGCCTTGACAGGGACAGCAAGGAGGCAGACATCCCCCAGCCTCCCCCCACAACTGCACTACCCTATCCCATCCATAGTGTATATTTATTTACAAATGTACATACTGTAGTTATTCATATACATAGCTATATTCTACTGCTCTTCATCCTGCACATACACTTATTCTTAATACTATTATAATTTTACTGTTTCTGCACTACAATGGTACTGTTACCACACTGCCCATAGCTGTACATATGTTTATATGGTTCATACTAAATATCCATATTTATTCAGTTTCTGTAATATATTTTGTTAATACACTGCATATCTATATTGCTCTTACTACTACTATAATGATACTGCCACTACATTGCACATATCTGTACATGTTGTTCATACATTGTTCATATTACATTTGCCATATTTATTCTGCTCTTATAAAGTTACTGCTAATACACTGCACATACTTATATTTAATGTATAAACCACCTTCTGAAAACAACTGTATATTACTGTCTACACTGCACTATATCTTTTGTCCTGTCTATGCACCAACTACTTTTTATATCACATTGCACTTTTCTGCTTTTTTGCACTTCTGGTTAGACACAAACTGCATTTCATTGTCTCTGTACTTGTACTCTGCACAATGACAATAAAGTTGAATCTAATCTAATCATCTAATATAATCTAATATAGGACTTGACAAAAGGTAGACATAGGTGAAGACGTGATTTGTGGATCTATGTTGTAGTGGACACACAATGTGTCAATTTCGTCTCTCTGTGGACGCAGAACAATTTTGATAGACCTACATAATGAAACAGAACGGGGACTATTGAAGACAGCATGCACTGGGCTTATGTGCATAAGATATTTGAGGTGTTTAATAGCACAAAATATAACTCACAAGTCAAATTTCATAATTGAAAATAAAAAAAGTTACATGTAATTGACCTCTCATAGCCCACCAACAGCACCTTGATGGCCCCCACATTTTAAGAAACTGTATATCATTTATCACTTATTTACTGGGCTCACTCATGTGAAAGGGTTCCAAACACTGCTGCAAACAGAACTGGAATGACTTGAACTAATTGAGATCTACCTTTCAATTTTACCAACCATTACAACAGAAGCCCTATTATGCACTAGAATATTTCTGAATATCAAGAGGTGCTCCTCTCTCAAGTGATGGATGGGATGAGAGATAGAGGAGCAGGATCTTCCTGAGCCGAACTGTCACAAGTAGTGTCTGCTCCAATAATGACTCTGTTGTCCTTTGGGTACAAACCCTGAAGGACACCATCCACCACCACATCAGGCAGACCTGAAAAAAAAAATACATATACATGTACACTACTGGTCAAAAGTTTTGAAACACCTACTCTTTTAGGTGTTACATAGTAACCATTTAGGTGTTACATAGTAACCAAAGGGCACAAACATAAGTTAAATAAAAACCAAAGTAAAATAAATACCTTTGCTGGTAATCTTCACAATAAGCTATGCTGTTGGCTTGTTAGGCAAAGCCTCTCTTAAAACTATCTGCCTTAACCGAGACAGTGACAACAATAACTGCGTTCTATACCTACTCTAAATAATGCTGCACCTAGCACGCCTTTCAATGATAAATAAACAATTCTAAACAATAACACATTTGAATACAAATTTCTTGTTGGAAAATTAATAAATAAAATTACACATTCAAGCTTCTAATACCTTAATTGATGAATTCAAAATAAGACAAAACAAAACATATATATATATCAACTCAAGAGTACACAGAGTTATAGAAAAGTGTTGCCATAACTATAAACCGAGCAAAATAAATGGCAACAACAATCTTTTAAGCGATTTCCCTTGCTTAATGTAGGCATAACATTAACATTCCAGGTAGCTTTATGGACGGGATTTTGGACAAGACAGAGAGGCTCTCAGCCTGATAACGGAGAATGAAACGTGTTTTGAGCAAGAGGGTAGGCGAACGTTTGGAGAGCTTACCCCCTATGGGCGGCTTTGAGGCTAGAAGTCGACCATTTAAGAGTTAGCATTCCATTGACCCCCATTCATTTTGGGGTCACTTTGACATTAAATAACGTTACATCTGAAGCGTTTTAGGCCTTCATATGAACCTTTTCTATTTTTGGAGAAATACAACATTGTGTGACTGGTGTCATAACCTCATTACTCACTTTACGGCTGAGTAATAAACTTAACTCCGAAAAACACATTTTAAAATGATGTAATGGATATGCGACTTTCCATCGCATAGGAGAGAAGTAACCGTATTCTCTGGATATGAATCTCAAAGGCAGTCTGAGGGAAAGTTTGCAGGTAAGATATTTAGGAAAGCATTGAGGGAAAAAAACACAAAAGTGATGTTTTGTTGGCAAATCGCCACCAAAACTCGAACTCGGAGCACTCTGCACGTTATTCATTTTCTTAGCATGGCTACTAGATGACTTAGGGGGGAATTCTCCCATATACGTATAAGTGCGTAAGTCAAAAAAAGTGCGTAACTACACGCATTTCACTCTGCACAAATTCTCCCCTTCGCTTAAATCTCTGTCATTGGCATAGAGAGAGTTACGCGTTTTGAGAGGAGCAACCCCAAAATCTGGGCGTTTATTATGTATACAACTCTTGCACGCATTCGGTCATGGCTTAAAGGAGAATTCCGGTGTGATATTGACCTAAAGTGTGTTGAAACATGATACCGAGTGTGAACGTATGTCTCATAGCTCATCTCGGCTTGTCCCCTGCACTCCGAAATCTGGCGCTAGTTAGCTGATGCTACCAACAGGTTTTCAAAGGGGCTGCCTCGGGCTTCGGCCTAGCCATGCAAATAAATCACTGTTTTACACCATTTACGAGGCTCAAAGTAGCTCCACACTTCATTTGTAGACTTCCGAGGGCCCTGGCATTTAAAACGAGACATTGAGAACTTTGAAAAAGCACTGGTAGCTTATTTACAAGACGATTTATACAGACAGAACCTTCAGGAAGTTTACCGTTCGCCGCCATCTACCGCTATTATATCTGTTTGCAAATTACGGAATGTGAACTAGTGAACTGGTTTGGTCGCTAGTTTTCCCCCCAGCTTCTAGCTGTTTATCTGCATCGAGTGTTTACTCCATATGATTCACACACTGTGGCTGGCCACTCACTCGCAACTCATTGACGTCATGTTCATTTAATGGAGCCACACATAGGCCTAGGCTATATCTATTTTGTTGACTGTTGTACCATTGAGGACTATTATGAGTTATGTCTGTCCTTGTGGGAGGTAAAATTACTGCAACTAAATTATGCTTATTAAATGTTGCCCCCAATTAATTTTTGACAGTTTTTTTTTCAAGAGTAATATCGGTTATCTTATTGGAATCGGCCACAACAAACCGATAAATATCGGTTATCGTTATAACGGTCCTAAACTTCCATATCGGTGCATCTCTACTCTGTACCAAGGCACACTATGAAGCTCATACTCGTCTGTGATTGGAATAGTTGGGATACACATGGCAATGGACAATGTGTGTTAAAAGCCATGTTTTCAGTCAATGTCAAACAAACTTGATAGATCTAAAATACTGGAACCTACTCTTTCCAGGAGCCAGCTGGACTATCCTGAGGACACTTAATTTTCCAATGGTGATTGTAGCTACAGTGAAAACAATTAGCAGAGGTAATTGTGATGGGTTGCTGTGGAAGTCACTGGTGCAAGTGAAAAAAAGAAGAGAATGCATGCCTTTATAGCCTACTAACATGCCATAGTCATAGCCAGTAATGTGGGTGTGTGATTGCCCATTTTTTGTCAAATTAAGTAGTTAAACAGTGTTTAGTGAATCTACCATCAGGCATGCTATAAGCTAAAGGTTGTTGAGGGTTGAGGGTTTGACTGAAAGAGAACTGTGCATTGTATCATACTATACAAAATGTATATACAGAAGGTATATGATGAACTAATGTAATGCATACTGTTCATATGCTTAGGAAGTTGGAAACAAACAGAAGGGTATTATGGTTTCGACCCAAAGGAAATTCAGGAGGCTTACCTTGGCATGCATCCAGAAAAAAGGGATCTTTGGCAAATGTCACCACACAATGTTGAATCAGTTGACAGCTATGAGAAAAAAGGAAAGATTACACAGTGTTTGTTCAATTTCTCCACTATAACACTTAAAACAAATAAACGAATAAAACAAAAATAACTAAGGCAAAATTCAGATTAGGCTACCTAGACTTTCAGTAAATATATATTTTTAGAATCAGTGGTGATGCAAGCTTCGCTGATAATTAGAAAAATAAGAAAGTATAATGCCTTGATTTTTTGTTGACATGCACATAACACATAATAAAATGCAATCAAATAAGTTGAGGAGTGGTTCAATACAGACTGCCGCATGCGTCTTTCAGTTGATTCTAAACGGTTCCCATCATACATTCCCTTTTACCTTTCTCAAACCGTTCCACATTATGATAACAACTGTAATAATAATCATAATACCCACTGTTTCTTTGTTTGCCTGAGGATAGCACGAAACTACCTTTTATTGAAACTTTTAAACTATTACCGGCATGACATGGCATTTGACTTCATACAACCCCAAAACAGAAAAAGTTGGGACGTTGTGTAAAATTTGAATAAAAACAGAATCTAATAATCTGAAAATCTCTTAAACTCATATTTAGTTGCAAAAAGGACACAGACAACATATCAAATTTGACTATTTCATGGAAATTGTATGTTAATTTTGAATTTGATACCAGCAACATGTTTAAAAAAAAGTTGGGAGAGGGGTAACAAAATGCTGAAAAAGTTGTGTAATGATAAAGAAAACAAAAGGAGGAATATTTCACAAATAATTAGGGACCGTTCGTTATTTATAAACGGGGTCACCGGAGGAAAATAGGGGAGGGTCATGTCTTTTTATTCTTTGTTGAGGGGAGGGTCACCTAACTTTTTTTTTGTCTAGAAGGGGGGGTCACCCATCTTTTGTATTAATGAAAACAGCAAAAAATGAAAGTGGCTTGTTTGATTGTTGATTTCTGTCGCCCCAAAAGATTCTGAAGGACTCTTCTCATCCTAACAATGGATTTATTCCTACCGCTGAAATCAAGAAGACGCCTATGTAGTCACAAAGCCAGAACTGAGAGACTCAGGAGAAGTTTTTATCCCCAGGCCATCTGAACTCTGAACTCACACTATACTGACTTTTTTCATCACACGTCAAAACACACACACACACACATATCTGACTTTCTCCAACTTTTGCACACTTTTTATTTATTATTTTTGATTTCTCCTCCATCTACCCATGTCCTTGATTGCCTAGCCTTTCTGCCCCCCCCCCCCACCCCACCCCCATCCCCAACACACACACTTACATCATCACTGTCATCACTTCACATACATACAGCACACTGCTTGCTACAGTAAGCCTCCTCTACATACTTGCTGCACACTGCCCCCCCCCGCCCCCACATACACAGCACATTGTCTTCAGGATCTTCTCCAAAACACATCCTCTACATACTTACAGCACACTGCCCCCACCTACCCACACACACACACACACACAGTCACTGCTCCACTCCCCTCCCGCCCACACACACATCTTCACTGTCATCACTCACATACATTACATACAGTACTCTGCTTGCAATAGTAAGTCCCTGCCCCCCCCCCCCCTCCCAACACACACACTTACATCATCACTGTCATCACCTCACATACATACAGCACACTGCTTGCTACAGTAAGCCTCCTCTACATACTTGCTGCACACTGCCCCCCCCCCCCCCACATACACAGCACATTGTCTTCAGGATCTTCTCCAACACACATCCTCTACATACTTACAGCACACTGCCCCCACCTACCCACACACACACTACACACACACACACACACACACACAGTCACTGCTCCACTCCCCTCCCGCCCACACACACATCTTCACTGTCATCACTCACATACATCATACATGGGTAGATGACAAATAGCAGAATTCAGACTGTCCATGTGTCACACACTTATAAAAAATGGCAATTGTTAAGAATTGATATGGAAATGTTGTAGGTCTGGTAGGTTCAAGTTCTGTCATATTAAATTTATTGGATTTGTATTTCACTTTTGACTTAAAATAATCATCCAAACATAAAAAATGTCATATGGTGTGACTGTCCACCATGTGTGCGAACTTCCTAAAAAGAGTGTATATCAAATAAAAAGTATAATTACTTTAAAGTTTTACCATGCATATAAAATAATTGGATGTTTTTTACAACCACAAAAAGTTTTGATGTTTATGCATGCTGTCCAACTAAGTTATAATCAAATATATTTTGTCCATAAAATGGTTGTCATATGGCGTGACACTATATTGTATATTTTGACTGGGCATTCATTTGGACATTATTATTGTGAAGAGGACCCTGCTTAATCAGGAAGTAACAATAGAATGTCAGGAGTAATTGGCATGGTCAAGAGGTGAGTTCTGCTTTTTAGATTTTTATATAAAAAGCTTTGAATTGGACATCATCAATCGTGGCCAAATTTTAGTGTCTTATGGTGTGACATCATTTGCCTAAAAAGTAGCTATTTTCCACAAATATTCTTCATGAATTCTTAAAAAGCACTGCTGCCATGTGGTCAGTTGCATGTTAAATGTTAAATAATAGTTAGCTGTATTTAACTGTCTAGAAAATTAGCTTAACTGTCAAAATGTCATATAGTGTGACGCTGCATCATATGGTGTGACAGCTTTTTTCAAGTCACACTATATGACATTTCTGTCACACCATATGACCAAATTGCATTTTTACATAAAAGTTCTTGTAAAAATATGTTTTAAATTCATATATTATATGTTTTTTGTTAAATCTGTGATAATTGGGAAAAAAATGTATCTGTACAATTCATATTTCTCATACTTTTTTCTTTTATGTTACCATGCCATGTAAGTTTAAAAAATAAATACTAAACTTTCATCTATTTTGCTGTTACACGCATACACCATTCATAGAGTGACTTCAGAATTCATTGTTAATGATTTTATTGTCATTAAAAACCCTGTTTTGCTCTGACACATGGTGGAGTGGTGCAGTTCATCATATGGCGTGACACCATGTCATTTGGTGTGACATTAAATAATGTCACAAAAAAGACTTTATAATTGAAAAATCATTAAAACATCAATAGCACATAAAGGAAATGGTATCTGCAAGAACCTCAAGAATTTTGAGTGAGTTCTTACAAGAAATATCAGAATTAAGCTAAAATATCTGGTTACACTTAGGAGCATTCTCCACCTTGACAAAATAACTTGTTAAATTTTAGGTTTTTCTTCTAAATATTCATAAGGAAATGTTGCAAATCAAAGCAAACGTGATTAAAATGTACAGTGACATAAATTAAAGTAGAAAAAAGTATCTAATTTTCATTTTATTACAAATTATTTTCACGTCACACCATATGACAATTTTAGGCACTAACATGACAAATTGACATATAAATATATATTTCACTTCTTTTTTTTTTTTTAAAAATGTATATTAGTCAAGTTTAGAGATACAGCAACACATATAAACACTTTTTAGGGATGATATTTGAAGTTTTTTTAAATTCCTTTTTTCAGGCTTATTTGTCATCCACCCACATACAGTACTCTGAAATAGTAAGTCCCTTCACCATACTTGCAGTACACTGCACCCCCCCCCCCCCCTCCCCTACCTACACAGCACATTATTTCATCAGGAAGCTTCTCCAACACACAGGGGCGCCTTAATACCACCCGAGGCCCCTGGGCTATATGTTTTTTAAGCCCCTACTTTTAGCCTACAGAACAAGCTGGCTCATGTGACGTGAACATGGCTACCTTATGCATTATCACTACACTACATGGAGACATATCTCACGTTAACAATGGAGAAAACATAACATAGACTATTATATGTGCGAATGGGTTAGCACAAACTTAGATGTTGGTGAACGGAGATGCAAATCACTAATTCATTTATTTGCGCCACAGCCTATGTTCTGCGTTCACTCCAATGAGACAAGTGAAATACATGTTTTTAAAGCCGTTTCATTTCCAGGCTATTTGCTACGATATTTACCTGCTATGCCTTCTGTTTTCATGGACAGTTACAGAAATCCACGTCATTCGTTTATCGTTTCAATCCTACCCACGTTATCTCCAGAGTTTGTATGATAAGTTTGTCAGTCAGTTTCAGCCTCTCCTCTAGCTCCTCTACACCCGTTAGGATTTATTACGTTTTGTTACATTTTGTTACACTCTAGAATTGGAGAAGACAAAGGGGGCCTCTGCATGGATGCAGTACGATGTGCTCAATTATTTAGGCTAGCTCCAGAGTAGGCTAATGACGCCGCGAATACGGACACGCCGTTTATTATTATTGATTATCATTATTATTATTAGGAGGAACCTCATTGGTCGAGGCGGTAAGCCCCTGCATTAAGGCGCCAGTGCCAACACACATCCCCAACATACTTACAGCACACTCCCCCCCCCCCCCCCCCAATACACAGCACATTGTCTCATGAGGAAGCTTCTCCAACACACATATTGCAAACTGCCCTCTCCCCACATACACAGCCCACTATCCCATCTCCCCTGTCATCCCCCCAACACACACACCAAGACCCCTGGCAGTTGGGTTAGCCCCTTGAGCTGTGGATCTGCCCAAGGTTTCTTCCTTGGTAAGGGAGTTTTTCCTTGCCCCTGTTGCTCTTGGGTGCTCCTTGTTGGTGCCCCCCCCCCCCAATCCCAATCCTCCCCCACCTTTCTTATGCAGCCCTTGCCACTTAATCTACTAAACCCCTCTTCTACTGCACTTTTTACCACCCCCCCCCCCCCCATAAATGCACAAATAGGCTGACACCAGACATAATTTCACTGCATTTCTTACTTCCAGTAACTATATGCATGTGACAATAAACTTCCTTGTATCCTTGTATTTTAACAATCTCATAACATTAGCTCTACCATCGGACTTGTCAGTCTCTGTACTGTTGTCCTGTTGCTACACCCTTGCCCTTCCAACGAAACAGATGTTTTCAAAGCATCGTTTTGCTTGCTTGAAGGCGACAGTGAGACTATTTAAGATGACAGTGTGGTTGTCGTGAGAGCACGATTCAGTGGCACCTGCATAGTGTACGGCCGCACACACTGTGTGTATCGGCCTACCAGGCTACTCAGCTACGAGTAGAGAAAGAATTCCCCCATATTCACTCCAAGTTGGCCTACCATAACTTTCCAACTCTGCACTGTGGCACATAAACTGCATGACAGGCTATTTATATTTTCTCTCTAAAATAACCAAATGCATTTGTTCAACTTTATGAAGAAGAATTACGCACTAGGCTACTTGGAACACACACATTTTGTTTGCGCAGGAGAGAGAATGACAGCGCACAGGGCCATCGATTAGGCTACAGAACTTTAACCTTGCTAGGGCTGTATAAAGTTTGACCAAATTAATATAGGCTGTTGTTAGGCGTAAATAAAGTAGGCTACTTTGTTGTATTGTTTAGCTGACCAATGCACGAGCTTGCAATTATGAAACGGACTAATACTGCAACCCTTCCAACGTTGGGGGACGAATGTTGACATTTTCCCGTATTCTGCGTGAGAAACCCGGGAAATCTCCCTTATTTTCAAAGCTCAATGTTGACAGCTATGGTTATTCAAAACAACGAACTAAGTGGATCCTTGCTGTGAGTCTCATCTAGTCTAATCCAAAAATAGAAATAACAGGTCGCGAAATTAGACTGTTGTAGGCCTATAGTAGCAAATAGCCTGGTGATGACACAGTTTTTAAAACATTTATTTCATTCTCGCTAGAGAACGGGCTGTTGCGCAAACAAATGAATTAGGCTGATGATTTGCATCTCCGTTCACCAAAAGCTATGGTTTTGCTAACCCATTCGCACAATAAATAATTGGAAGGTTCTGGAAGGTTCTCTCCATTGTTAACGTGCGACATTTCTCCATGTGGATGTGGGGTAGTGTCAAGCAGTGAAGTGCAGGTAGGCAATGTTCAGGTAAAATGGTGTTTTTAGCAGTCAAAATTTAATTTTCATGAGCTTAATGAAAGTAAAACAAACAAAACAGCCAGATACCTCTTCATAAAATAACAAAGACACCTTCAAAAACAATAACAAATTCTATCGTGAGACTGCATGTCGTTTGGAGCAGCGTATTGGTAGGCTAGCCTATATTTTAAAAAACAGAAGATTTTCTGTTTGCTTCGGGATGTAGGCCTACCGGTAATTCACTTTTGGATTGTTTGATTATAGTGCAAATCTGGGACTGTCGCCTGGCCAATCAGCCATAGAAATGAAAGCTCATCAGAGGGTAATATTGTGGAAACAACTGAAAAAAACGTTGGGTAGGCTAAATTTATGGTACATACTGTAGCATTCTGGCGCATATAGACTCAAAGCGGCAAAAGCCGACGTTCCTAACCCTGCTCACAAGTGCCATCTGGTGGTTGTTTGGTTCATTGCAGCTTCACTGGGAAAATATAAATAAAAGACGTGTGATTCACGCGTGAGGTCACATAAGAATCACACGTGAAACCGGAGAATTTGAAGTAGTACCCACTGTAAATCACAATTCTTGACTTTCTTGACCCCACTATTTATTGATGTGTGTTCTTGTGTAACTGTGTACCATTCATCCACATACTCAGTGCTGTCAGCTTTGTTCATCAAGTGGAAATGCTTGATCTGAAGGAAATCCAAAAGTTCTTGGGGAACAGCTTCATTTTGTTGTAAGATCTCCTGGATAGAAGGGGGGGAAAGAAAACATGCTATTGTGCCCAAGAGTAGTCCATAATATTTAAAACATTAGTAGTTTCTCCTCAAGATACTACTACCATATGTAGTAGCAACTACATACAGAGCCCTCCAAAACTATTGGCACCCCCGGTAAAGATGTGTAAGCTAATTCACCAAAAAGGTGACAGCATTTTTTATGTCATACTGGAACATTTTAGAAAAATCCTTAATTTCTTAAGTAAGTTGTGAAGTTTTAAAGGGGCTCAAAGGGAAGTGCCTAGCCTATCAAGAACAGGGGCCACCATAGTAGATAATGCTATTCATAATCTGTACAATGAAATGGTCATGAAATTGTTTTTCAAATTGCTAAATCATAGTGCCACACCACTAAAGTTCTGACATCACTATATTGCAGACAATCTTGTTCATAGAAAAATTTACCTTCCTGACGGCAATCTCTTGAGACAAAAATATAACAATATAATATGTTTTTTCTTAACCTGTTGAGGAGTGAATTCTTTGACAGTGGCGTTCCCCAGAGAGCGAATTATGCTGCGTTCTATTTGTCTTTTAGCAAACTCGGAGCTTGTCAGTGACGTCAAGTCAGTGGTAAAAATACGAGCTGTTTGCGTTCTATTTGTCAACCAGCTGCGCCATGAGCGGTTACTTCTACAATACGAAGCACATATGCCTTTAACACTCTGGCCCCATTTGGTTTGAATGAGGAGTTTGATATTAAACCTCTTTGTAGTGTGTAATGTGTTGTCTTTTACCTAGTTGTACTGTATGTCTCAGTGTGACTTGTCAAGAATTCCACATAACCTTCTATCTCTTATGTGTGACGCTCTGATGGGATGATTGATTGATTAGGGGCTCCACCCAGTTCCTTACATATATGTCCTTACTAGGGTTGGGTATCATTTGGGTTTTATCCGATACCGGTGCTAAATCGATATTTTAAAACTGTGCCGGTGCCGAAACGGTGCCTGAACCGGTACTTTGTTTTTAAAATGTTTTAAATTAAAATGGTCTAAAGCATGAATTGCTTTTTTTTTATTGATAAGACAAAATTGAACATGAAATTGAACTGTTATATTCAATTTACTATCAATATCTCATTGCTCCTACGAATAATACATTTAAATGTTAAAACAGCTTGCCATGCATGCACACACAATGGTAAGCTCTGCTTTCAAGTTTACCCAGTGTAGGCGGTTTGCCATAAGGTATGTTAAAACCGCTTGCCAGAAAACTGCCAGGTCATGGACAACGGCATTTGCAAGCAAGCTAATCTAACAGGGACTCTACTTTCCAGTTAATTCAGTGTGTTCCCAAATGCTTCAAGAAATGTCATGTCTTAACCCATAACACGCAGTAGTTTTGAACATGTTAGGCTACATGTCGGTGTTGAAGTGTTTAGATTCCCAGCGCTAGCCTAGTAGGCATTTTAACAGCAACTATGGCATTGCGCTAACACCAGTCAGCTGAGTTTAATTAGCGATAACGTACGGAGATGGTTTCGTAGCCTCTTTGACAGCTCAGTGACATCAGGTATGTAACCTACATATTTATGTTTTTGCCAGCTAACTTTTAACATGATCTTCATATTCATTGTGATGCTATGGGCCTCATGCACATGAAAGATTAATATCATGCCATTATGTTGTTTAACACACCTTGAAATAAAGTTTTCACCTTACAACTTTGCTGATAACATTTCAAATAAATGTCAGTTAGCGCATTAGCAAGGATATTGTGTAACGTATAGGCTAGCCTACTGTTGATGTTGTTTCATAGCCTTTTGCTTGTGTGTAGGCCCACTGCTAGATTTTGACAGGAGCTCGCGATACCGCTTTACTTGGGCTCACGCAAGCTGTCAAATACTGTCCACTCGCCTATGTGGTGCACCCCTCTGGTTTATACATCCAGTGTTTATCATATGTTAGCTAACTGTATCTGGATGTGTTGCTATCAGAGCAAGACGTTAGAGATGGCGCATGACATGCAGTGATGCTTCGTATAAAAAAAAAAAAAAAGCTATTTAAGCACCGAAATCCACGTTGTTATTCGATGCAGTTATACCGTTTGTGTCGGCACCGGTGCCATATTAGAACCGTGTTTCGGTGCCCAACCCTAGTCCTTACCAATCATATGCTCTGGTTGATGTACCAGACATAGACCTGAGTAGTCGAAATGTTGTACTCATTAAACTATACTGGGAGCAAAGAAGACAGTGTGCGGATATCTCTTCTCCTGTTTTCCATTGTATTTGTTAGTATCCGGCACTTGTTGCACTATATAGATGTGCCTGCATTCCTACATTACGTCCTACGTATACCATACCTGTATGTAAATTTCTAGCTCCTGTCTCCTTTGATCCAAGGGCTTGGTTCTGAGGTGAGGATTCCTTTTGCTTGGAAACTCAGGAATCATCAGAATTTTCTTGAGCTGCCAAAAAAACATAAGGTCAAAATGAGTTGGAGAAATCTGATAGATAGATAGATTTCTGTGTCATTAGATAAAATGCATGTTCAAAAAACTAACGTCGAAGAAAATCTTTCTGGGATCATGAAAGAGATAAGTGTCTTGCAATGTTCATTTATGATTTTAGTGAGCACTATACAAACGACAGACATGACCTGAGCTAGCGGGATAGTAAGCAAGGAGCTCTCCAGATGTAAAAGTTTGCCAAGGTTGCGTAGCCTATTTCTGACATTAAACTCAACAGTAAGCCTAAATGACCTAAATCCCATAGCCTACAGTAGGTAGGTTAGCAACACAAACTTGAGAGAGCAAATCAACTTGACTATTATTTATCACTATCACTTTAACTAGCCTTGCTGTTTATGGCACGACTGCTAATAACGTGTGTGAGGAGAAAAGACGCACAGGCTAGGGGAGGCACTAAGCATACCTAGCACACACGCATGTTACTTCAGAAGAACACGGCCATTCTTAAAAGTATCGCTACTAATAAAATTGGGTATTGTGACATTTTTCATTTCAGGATATCGCAATTCTTTTGTAGTATTGGTGCACCGTGCAACACCAGACTGTTCAGAGACAGAGATAGTCAGAGATAGACATAATAGTAGTCTACTGCAAATATTTAAATCCCTGCATTGTAAAATTGATCGCTAAGCCCCACCCATTGAAAGCACATGATCCAATAGGAGTTTGGCTGAGGTTGAGGTTGTCCGAGTGTGGCTGGTGGCGAACTGCTATTAGCTTATGAGCAGGGTTTAGCGATTGGTCAATTTATGAAGAAAAAATAAAGAAAAAAGTTATATTTAGTTTCATTTATATTGGAACATACTGTATGTCAATAATATCTGCACATTAACATAAGGAAGCTTCCAACCACAGTGCAAGGGGCAGTACAACACAGAATTCAGAAAGTAGAAAATAATGCACTGAGGTGCTTAATAACCTTGGTGTGCAAGCCTGAATGCTTCATAGTTTCTTACATATCCCCTACAATTTAGGTTTTGTTCCAAGAGTATGTCACCTTTCTGTGGAGGTTCTGGAAATCACTGTGGCGCCGAAGAACATAATGTTTCCTTCCATTGAATAAGACTTCAACTCTGTAAAGCTACACAATGGGAAAATAATTAGATATTAATCACAGAAAGTCATAAATTCAAATATGAATGTAGGCATATTCAGTGCAAGGGTATAATACAGCTAATTACATTGCAGTGCAATTTCCAAACACTTCTAGAATACTAAAGGTGCAGTCAGCGATCATAGGCAATTTTAAGCCCATATATCTCCTCACGATCCAATAGCTGCCCATCCTGTGAGTACATTGTTAAAAAAACAAAAGGCTTCTTTAGGCAGCCCATGGCTCTGAAAACTGGTCCTTGGTTAAAATACAATATGCATTGTTTTGGACAAAAGTGTCTGCTAAGAAATTTAAATATGAACATAAACAAACACAACATTATGTGCAATTGCTGACTGTACCTTTATATGAAAGTTCACATTATATTATTCACATTTAAAATTAAAGCTGCAGTTGGCAAGTCTGACAGATTGAGGGCACTTAGCCAAAATGTTGAATGTTTACAACTCTCATGCCCCTCCCCCACTACCACTGAGGTGGAGGTAGAAGTGCTGATGTTTTTTTAAAACTGGCTGATTTATGTTGTTCTGTCGGATCATAGTGTCGGTTCGCCCTGTCGGGACTTATTTTCCCAATAATGACCGGCGTTCTATACATTCATACGTTCTATACCCTTACGTAATGCAAAAAATGGCTGGAGTTCTAAGGGTTAATTTAGAGCTCTCATCTTAGTCAGCAGCCACGTTTCCATGGACACTTCTATTCCGATTAGAAACAGAATAATGGCTCAATCGGAATAAAATTTGTCATATAAACACCTCAATCGGAATGAAAATGCCTGATCCAATCAGAATTTTAATCGGAATGAAAGAGGTGGTGTAGCCCGCTCCTATTCCAAATGAACACCCATGTATATAGTCATTCGGATTGACTGCTGTATCTTCTCAAGGAAGAGTAGGCAACAACGGCTATTCCGATCAAAGATTCTAAAGCGCTTGAGAGCACCTGATCGGAATAGAACGTACCCCATGTAAACAGATGGCACACATTTTTAAATCGTAATAGTTTAATCGGAATGACAAAAAAACTGTCCATGTAAACATGGCTATTGTAAGGGCTACCTACACACAGAGGCGGAAAGTAACAAATTACATTTACTCACATTACTGTATTGAGTAGTTTTTTTTGTGTATTTTTACATTATATTTTGAGTGAAGTATTGTACTTCGCTACATCACAAATCCCATCCGTTACTGAGTAAAAAAAAAAAAAAAAAGGTAAGACTAACGACAACCTAAAGGAAGGGAAAAAATTACGCACGGAACCACTACAGTGGCATCAGCATGTAGCCTTAGCCTGGCTCCGCCCTCCTACGTACTTCCGCTCAATTTTCATTTGCCTAATGTAGCCTACCATAGGGCATATGGCAAGCGATTTTAACATTTACTTTTATTTGACTATCTGGAATTAACATTGTAGATATCAACAACGTCTTTCTGACTAGTCGCAATTATATTTTGGATAGTTGGAATTGTCATTCAAGATATCTGTAACGTAATTGTGACTAGTCGAAACGTCAGATAGAGATATCTGTAATTTAGTTTTGACTAGGTAAAACTGAATTACAGATATCTGTCATCACGTCACTGAAAACAACATTCAACTCGTCGTACATCTTAAATGACAATTGCAGATATCTTTAATTCAGTTTTGACTCGGCAGAATGAAAGGTGAAGATATCTCAAACGTCATTATGACTAGTGCAAATTATTGTGCAAGACGTTGCTCTTTAGATCCGTAGCAGAGCCTATGAGCAGACCCCGTTATTAGACATTCTGTCTCCGCCTAAAGTAAGATGCGGGACTAATTTGCATAGCAATACAGATATCTCTAACGTCATTTCGCCTAGTCAAAACTCTAATTCAAGATATCTATAATTACATTTTGACTAGGCAGAATGAAAGTTATAGATATCTCCAATTTCAGATATCTCTAATCAAAACTCATTCAAGATATCTATAACTTGATAATAGATATCTACAATCAAATTATGTACAATCACTAACTCCAGTTTGAGATATCTACAACGTCATTTTGACTAGTCATAATTCCATTTACAGATATCTACAATGTCATTTCGCCTAGTCAAAACTTAATTCAAGATATCTGAAAAGGAACATGTAGATATCTTGAATTGAGGTGAATTAAAGATATCTTCACCTGGAGTTATGACTAGTCAGAATCAAATTGTAGATATCTCTAACTGGAAATACAGATATCTACAATTCAATTGCAGATATCCGTAATTCACATAGATGATATCTGCAACTGAATTGTAGATATCCGTAATGATAAACCCCATAGTATGGCAAGCGATTTTAACATTTACCCGCTAGACTGGATATGTATTGCAGATATTTATAATTCAGTTTTGCCTAGTCAAAACGAACATTTTAGATATCCGCAATTGAATTCTTCCTATCCATAATTGTCATTTCAGATATCCACAAAGACATTCTTCCTAGGACAAATGACGCCACAATTGGCATTCATTTCATGGGGTTTATCATTACGGATATCTACAATATATAATACAATATACATATTCAGTTGCAGATATCCACTATGTGAATTACGGATATCTGCAATTCCAGTTAGAGATATCTACAATTTGATTCTGACTAGTCATTACTCCAGTTGAAGATATCTTTAATTCACCTCAATTCAAGATAATCTACATGTTCCTTTTCAGATATCTTGAATTAAGTTTTGACTAGGCGAAATGACATTGTAGATATCTGTAAATGGAATTATGAATAGTCAAAATGACGTTGTAGATATCTCAAACTGAAGTTAGGGATAGTCATAATTTGATTGTAGATATCTATTATCAAGTTATAGATATCTTGAATGAGTTTTGATTAGAGATATCTGAAATTGGAGATATCTATAACTTTGATTCTGCCTAGTGAAAATCTAATTATAGGTATCTTGAATTAGAGTTTTGACTAGGCGAAATGACGTTAGAGATATCTGTATTGCAATGCAAATTAGGCCCGGATCCCACTTTAGGCGGGAGCAGAGCGTGTTGTTATTCAAATCATCAAATCACATAGCACCTGTTAACTGGTAACTTTGTAATTAGCACTAATTAGCACCATGTCAGAGCAGCCAGAGGGCGAAGGAGTTTTTAATCGTCTTTTTAATGCTGCAGCCTATGCAAGACAGGAGCTGGCAGCAAGAATTGATGATTCAATGTTGCTTTGGTTTTTTCGATTACAGCCAACACCATTATGAATGGAGTTTCCTGTAGATGGTGCTGGTGCATTTAGTAGCCTAGGCCTACTAATTTATGTAGGCTACGAAACAGAGATCAAGCCAGTTGATAACGTGAGAGTCTAATAAACCACACGGTGTCCCTGAGTTTTAGTTATTTTAGATGTCAACAAGACATTACAGCCATGACTGCTTCTTCTTCTTCCATTCATAGAAATAAGGAAATAAGCCCACTTCTTCTTCGATTATGTTGGGGAGGGGAAATTAGCCTACGGAGAATGTCTAATAAGTACACGGGCTCTGCTCATAGCCTCTGCTACGGATCTAAAGAGCAACGTCTTGCACAATAATTTGCACTAGTCATAATGACGTTTGAGATATCTTCACCTTTCATTCTGCCTAGTCAAAACTGAATTAAAGATATCTGCAATTGTCATTTAAGATGTGTGACGAGTTGAATGTTGTTTTCAATGACGTGATGACGGATATCTGTAATTCAGTTTTGCCTAGTCAAAACTACATTACAGATATCTCTATCTGACGTTTCGACTAGTCACAATTACGTTACAGATATCTTGAATGACAATTCCAACTATCCAAAATGTATTTGCGACTAGTCAGAAAGACGTTGTTGATATCTACAATGTTAATTCCAGATAGTCAATCTTAGCGGGTAAATGTTAAAATCGCTTGCCATACCATAGAAATGAATGGCAAATGTAGCGTGATTTGTCCTAGGAAGAATGTCTTTGTGGATATCTGAAATGACAATTATGGATAGGAAGAATTCAATTGCGGATATCTAAAATGTTCGTTTTGACTAGGCAAAACTGAATTACAGATATCTGCAATACATATCCAGTCTAGCGGGTAAATGTTAAAATGGCTTGCCATATAGGGCATGAATCAAGCTGGCGCCTGGCTCCAAGTCCTTCTGAAAGAGATGGAGATAGAGGTGGATCACGAGATACCTCAGATTACCTGTGTAGGCTAACCTAGGAAAGTGTATTTTCCGCTCTTTCAATGGGTTGTCTAAATTCGATTGCGATGATATTCAAGCAGTTTAACACCATGGGATTTCGTGTTTTAACGTTTGTGCTCACCTTTCTTTGGAAAGAAGTTTAGCAGCTGTTTCCCCCTCATTTTGATCTCTCTCTTTTTCCGGCTAGCTAGCTGGGTTAACGGGGCAAAATGAAATTATTCATTCCGTGTCTGAAAGAGTGTTTCATTGGCATCACACACAAACAATGTCTGTAAAATAGTATACAAAATTATATGTATATTTTATTATTGCTTATTCAGAGAAAAGTTTATGTTTTGACACGCCTATTTAGGAGTCCTGAACTAGTGCCATTTCGTTCCATTGGTGAATCGTCTTATGATTCATCTTAGTTAACTATAGAATCTTTGATAGAACACTGCAGAATGCAGCCACACTGTCCAGTTCTATATATACAGTCTATGGTAGGCAAGGCACTGCAGAGAGTGGTAGGCAAGCCTACAACAGTCGGGTTGCATAGGCTACACATAGTTACAAATAGCTTCAAAATTGAAATTTTAATATCAAATATTGACCGGGATGCCGACCACTCGTAGGCCCTAACAGTTGGTTTTACAATAAGAAGCAAAAAGGCGACGAACGACCGTTTAGCCTACCTATCCTCGTGGTTGTGGAGGATGATCTTTAGCAGCTGTGAAGCCTTTTATTCTCAAGATGGCCTAATGGTGTAGCCTACTGTCTACACGTATTTAGACGTAGGCTAAAATACAACTATCTACAGTCATCCAAAAATGAATTGCCAGAGATAGGCTATGAAGGGAAAAAGTGCAGCATTTTAAACATGGCAAGATTATTTTTACCGGAACAGTTTGTTCTAATTTGTCTCGTGAAATTCGTGCTTGGACATCAACCACCTATCTTCTGTCCTTCTATTTCAAGTTATCATGAGTGCCATTTGATTATATAATCACAAAATAAATGAAAACAGAATAGGCTTATGTGCTATAGCCCACAATTCAGTTAGGCTAACTCCCGTATGTCAAAATAAACTGATTTTTGAGCTGCACACAGCAACCTCAAACACCACTGTTGAACCTAGGCTACTGCTTCAGTCATGTAAGAAATAAGCAGTTTATGAATTATCTTTACCCGTTTAATCAAGTCCACATGACTAAAATAACAGCATATTTAAAGGCTGAGCTAGCATAACAGCCTAATATAGCCGATGCTGCAATGAACTAGTAAAAAAGTTTCATACAATTAATGAACTTTATCACTCACATTCTGAGTTTTTTTGGGTGGTTATATATCCATGCAGATCGTCTTCGAATGAGTCATCGCTGTTATATGTTATAATATGTTACAGGATTCATTAACGACATTAATGTTACATGATTCTGACTGTACTGCCTACCAAAACCTGTCGCTGTTCAGTTCAAGTTAAATGATCAAATATTGTTTGATTTTGTGTCAATTTTCAGAGAAAAAAGTTACCATAGGCTACATGCAGGTTCTCCCATAACGTTATCGATACAGATCAATGAACCAAATACAGAGATGTAGCCTACTGAGAGGCAGCTGCAGACAACGATGTTCAATGGGTTCAACTTGTCCCTTGCCTACCAGGTGGATGTAAACAAAGCTGTAGAACCTAGAATACGTCACATGAAAAACGTTAATAGCCTACAGGACAGTAGGACTAGTTTGGGATTTCCACAATCAACCAATGTGGGCCAATCAACAACTCATTTGGGCGGCATTCATTCGCGGCAAATCATTGCAGCTTGATGGTAGTAACGTTAACGTTAGCACGTAGTAGTATGTCTCAATTAAGTTTAGTCAAAAATGCCCTCCTCCTCTCCTCGCCTTTGGTGCTTCCCTAACTTCTAGCTGCAGTGTAGCCTATATCCTTAGCAATAAGTATGCAGCATTGGGTCTTGAACAGGGATGTAGTGGAGGCTAAACGCAAGTAAACGCAGTTTATCCACCTCTTATTAGACTTTATCCACCTCTCAAAAGAGTTTAGGCCTGTTCACCAATTACAACTGTTAACATTTAAAAATCACACTGTATTATCCACAATAACAATATGTACACTCACCAACACTATGAACCGCTTAATGCCATTTGTATTGTTATAAACATTGGACAATAACCTCCACCATCATCAAACATGTTCTAAATGTCTTTTCTAAAAATCTGATACCACATGGTGCAGTCCACCTTACCATGATCACAGAATTCATAGTTTACCCACCTCTTATTTTACCACTACATTCCTGGTCTTGAAATATTCACAGGAATCCATAGGAATTAAATATTTGTGTTGTTTTATCCAATATTAGTTGTGCAGATATATAGTCCATCTTACACACACCCATGAAGCCAACAAAGAAAATGCAAAAATGGAGACTTTTGTGTAATTATTCCATTTTGTTTAGTCATTCTATATCAGAACCTGACATACAATCCAAATAGTCTACAAGAAACCTCAGAAATGCATACTTTTATTGTCAGTATGCATTTTTGGGAGTTTCCAGGGCATTCCAAAACGCATAAGCATACCTTGGCAAATAATGATCTAAAGTAAAATACAGCAAAATAATAACTTCATATAGCTCGACTTACCTCACGTTTTTGTCTGTTTTTGTAGCAAAGCATGTTTATAATCCAACGCTATTGTGTGTTTCTCTATGGCAAAGAATGTTCATAATCCGGTTTTGAGATCCTACCAAATTCCTGCATGGCATCCAATTCAAGGCTCACATTGCATCCCAATTTGTTCAGCAAAGAAACTTTTTTTGCCTTTACTTTGTTCATGGCAATGCAGTAAAAAGTTGTAGAGAATCATGAGTGCAGACACCAAAATGGCATTTATTTCTGTAAGGCCCACACCACATATGTCTGTAAATTGCTCAGCCCCAGAGAATCCCTCCACCATGGCAATGATATTGCCAGATCTGCCCTACACACACATGAAATGCATGTAGAGCTATGAGCTTGCTGTGGTGAGATGCATGTCAAAATATAGGAATTTTTAAATTCTTATAAATAAAATCAATGCTAGTACTAATACATGGAATGATTGCAGATGTGGATAGCCTAGACTCTGCTGAAAAAAAACAAACAATATATACAGTAAGTGTGTGGCACTTACAATGACCAGAATAAATCCTTATGAATAAAGGTAGTGAAAATGCCCTAAAAAGAGCTTATGGTTAAAATATACATAGATTTAAAAAGTAGAATCCATGCAAAAAAACTTTAAAAACAATTATTTAATAAATATTTCAGGAAAATATAAGTTAATAAAATTATATTTCAGTAGGCTATTCAAATTCATTATCCTAAAAACCCAGAGTCCCCCCCATACCAGGATGGTTCGACCCAACCTGTCACATGCCATCCGCCATCACCTGTCAATCACTGTCAAAACTCAAACGATGGAGTCGCGGTTGAAGTTTATGGATGGAGTCGTGGTTCCAAAGTTTAATAAGTTAGACATGGATGTCACAGTGCTCTGTTTTAAGTATTTTTTTATCAACTAAAAATGCTTTGCTCTGGTTAGGGGGTACTTGGCTGAAAAAAATATTTCACAGGGGGTACATCACTGAAAAAAGGTTCTCTGGTCTGAGCAATTTACAGACATATGTGGTGTGCGCCTTACAGAAATAAATGCCATTTTTTTATTTAGTGATTAAAAATGACCTTTCTGGCCCCAGCCGTGGCGCAACTGGCTGGGGCACCTGCACCGTAAGCCGGCGACCCGGGTTCAATTCCCGCCCCGTGGTCCTTTCCGGATCCCACCCCGACTCTCTCTCCCACTCACTTCCTGTCATTCTGCACTATCCTGTCAATTAAAGGCATAAAAGCCCCACAAAAAAATGAAAAAAAAAAAAAAATGACCTTTCTGCGCTCCATATCTGTGACACGAACTGATCTGACCTGACTTGACCCAAGTTTACGTGTGTGTGCCTATAGTGCCTGCACTCATGATTCTCTACAAGTTTTTACTGCATTGCCATGAACAAAGTAAAGGCAAAAAAAAGGTGTTTCTTGGAGCCTTGAATTGGATGCCATGCAGGAATTTGGTAGGATCTCAAAACCGGATTATGAACATTCTTTGCCATAGAGAAACACACAATAGCGTTGGATTATAAACATGCTTTGCTACAAAAACGTGAGGTAAATCGAGCTATATGAAGTTATTATTTTGCTGTCACTTCGTCATTCAAGAGTGGTCATTCTACTGAAATTGCTCTGTCTGTGACTGAAGCATTGAAAGTAGCTAATGTAACCTATTTACATTTACTGTTACTGTTTAACCTGCGTGGTTCAGCCCTGCACACGCCCAGACTCAAACCCGTAAACAGCAGCACCTCAAATCAGGAGTCTGCTCAGTCATCAGTATTAATTCTACTACTTACCTGCAGCCTTTGATACTGTAAACCGTGACATTCTCCTTTCTACACTGTCTGAACAGGGAATTTCTGGGAAAGATCTTGGTTTGAATCCTACCTTAAAGGCCGTTCTTTCAGTGTGTCTTGTATCAAAGTATCATGACCTCACCACAGGTGTGCCATAGGGATCAGTATTAGGGCACTATTTACACCACTTCCTTGGGTGAGACCATTCACTCCCATGGATTTGACTCACTGCTATGCGGACGGCTTTACCTGTCTTTACCACCTGAGGACTGTTTCCCATCAGATTTCTGCATGCCTGATATTTCAGTCTGGATGACAGGCCGACACCTTCAACTTCATCTCTCAAAAACTGAGCTTTTGGTGTTTCCAGCTAAAACAGCTAATTCCCAACAGATTAACATCCAGCTTGACTCTTCACTGACCCCAACTAGATTGGCACGTAACTTTGGCGTCATAATTGATGACCGACTTAATTTCTTTGAGCATGTAGCCTGAATTGCAAAATCGTGTTGGCTTGTCCTTTACAACATTAGGAAGATCAGACCTTATCTGATACAAGATTCCACACAACTTCTTGTGCAGGCCATGGTTATATCCAAACTGGACTACTGTATTTCACTGTTAGCTGGCCTGCCTGATTGTGTAGTAAGATCGTTGCAAATAATTCAGAATGCTGCAGCACACCGGGTCTTCAATCAGCCAAAGAGGACACATGTAACTCCTCTCCTACTCTACCTTGACTCCTTATAATAGACCTTGGCCTATAGGACACTTACTGGATCTGCTTACGGCTATCTCAATTCTATGATCCAGCTGTACATCCCCAACCACTCACTGGGGTCATCTGATGAGCATCTGTTGTGTCGACCAGCCATACGCTAGATCAAATTCAAGACTCTTTTCCTCAGTGGTAACTCGTTGGTGGAATGAGTAGCCCAGTGCTCTCCTTCCTGTGATAGTTTAGCTCCAAAATCCTACATTTTGGGGATATTATTGAATTTATTTATTTTTTGGGGCTTTTTTATGCCTTTAATGCAACAGGATAGTGAAGAGTGACAGGAAGTGAGTGGGGAGAGAGAGTTGGGGTGGGATCCAGAAAGGACCACGGGGCGGGAATCGAACCCGGGTCGCCGGCGTACGGTGCAGGTGCCCCAGCCAGTTGCGCCAAGGCTGGGGCCATGTTATTGAATTTATATTGAGTTTTTTTTATTTATTTTTTTTAATCTGTTTAAGTTAAGGTACCCAAGTTATTTGAACTGTATTTAATCTGTAAGAGGTTTATGTTTGAAGGAAATTTGATGATTTCTGATATTTGACAAATATCTGACAAAATTATAATTTCTTTTAATGATTTAAAATTGTTAGAAAAATACTTAGGGTTTTAAAATCATCAGTTAACCTCTGTAATTATGTATTTGACAGAAATGAAGAATTGCTATGCTTTGAATGAATGAAGAATTTGAAGAATTGCTATGCATTGAAATGTCCCCATAGCATAGCAAAAAGCGTGTAAAAATATGCTTTTTTGGAATACGGTGGCCATATTGGATTTTTGGACAAAATTCAACATGCCCCAAGATGCCCCCATTTAATCTGTTCCAATAGGGGTTCTGACCAGGAATCCATGGAGAAAACTTTGACCAAAAACTAGGCCTAATGTTTCCAGCAGATGACCTGTCTACTAGGCCTACAATGCGCTCCGTGTGTAGCTGTCTGTGCACGTCCGTAATCGATTATATTCTTCAAATGGAGAACAAATTCCTGACAGTTCCTGATCGCTAAACTTTCGTTTTCTTTTTCTTTCAGTTAGCAGTTGATGTAGAAGCACCTAGCATAATTTGACTTCAGCGGTGATGAGTCCTGTTGCGAGAGAGAGAGAGAGAGCGCACCTCCAAAGTGGTGCTGTGTCGGTTCAAGTCAGAAGTTGGTCCGTCCGGTCCCGCATTCACGCCGCTCCATTATTAGATTAACGTTATCAGACAGCGCTGTAAAATATGTGCAGGAATTCCTCGCATTATGATGGCTGGAGTTGCGGGTCTTTGATTTTCAAAGTTAGTTGTGCTCATCCTTGCTCGATTTGCAGTGAACAGTAATGCAGCACAACTGAAAAGCATCTGAGGCAGGCAGGCCCATGTTGAGTTTCAGAGAGAAACTCTATTTGTAAAGGAGTTGTAAACAAGATCCAAGGGCCTCGGACTGTGGGAAAAGTGGGACTGATTACAGGGCCCCAATGGGCATGGCTAGGCGCTACGCCATCATATCCAAAAAGCCACTTCCGTGTCCAACGCTAATATTCATTATGGTGTTCTGTCAACCTGAATGGCAGTAAAATGGTGCAGTGCTGTGTCCCGTGTTGTAACAACAGAAACGATGTCAACAAAACTATATCGTATTACCGATTTCCCCTCGACGAAAAAGAGAGGAAGAGATGGCTGAAGTTGATACGGTAAGTTGGATCTCAAATGATGAACAATAATAACAATAATACAGGCTAACGGTTACTAGCTAGCCTAACGTTACTAGCTAATATTAGGTAGTGCTACTACTAGCTATTGCAAGCTTTGTTTGTTTTGTCAGCACTTCGAAGTGCTTTCAATGTTATTGTTATCGTTCTTGAACTAATAATAATAATAATAATAATAATAATAATAATAATAACAACAATAACAGGCGATACTAGCTCGCCTAACGTTACCAGTTAGGTAGCAGCTACAACTAGCTATTGCAAGTTGTTTTGTCAGCACTTTGAAGTGCTTTTAAGGTTATTGTTATCGTTCTTGAACTGCTACCAGTAATGTTGCGTACTGTATGCTAAGGAAGACAGCCAGTGTCTGTGCTGCATAGAAAATCACTAGACTTTGAAGTGAGACTGACTTTGACTCTAGTAGACCTAGCTAAACAACACATCTGATAATATAAGTTGGTTCTGCAAGTTGGAGGGAGCCTGAGATATAAAATGTTAATTGACGTTTAAAATTATTTTTGTAGGCGTGACAAGTTCACCTCGAACTACAACTCCAGAGTTTGTGGGTGGCATTTTCCTGATGGAAAAGCAGCTGGGCCAACGCGGTTTGATGGAGCGATGGAAAGGCTTTCCCCGATCATATCCCCACCAAACAAAAAAAAGAAATGGTCCCTGTGAGCGTGGAGGAAGAAGGAACAGCTGGACCAGCCCTAAACCACCTTGACGTTGCTACACAGACCCCTGGTACTTCAAGTGTTGTGGTGCTTGAAATTGAAAATGATATGCTGAGAAAAGAAAATGACCAACTGAAACAAGAATTGGAGAAACAAAAACAAACATTTTCATTCAGTCAAATCTCCTCCCACCCTGACAAAGTCAGTTACTACACTGGCTTGCCAGATGTTGCCACTGTCCTCTTTTTGGAAGCCCTTCTCTCCAAATTTGATCTCCAGTATCATTTTGATTGGAATGTACAAATTATGCCCCTTATCGATCAGCTACTCCTGACTTTGATGAAGCTCCGACTGAATTGTGGCATCCTAGACCTTGCAACAAGGTTCAATTGCTGCCGTGCCACAGTCACAAACATCTTCACCACCATCAGCAGTGCACTGTACGACATTTTGTATGTCGGCATGATGGAAAACAACATCCCCTCCAGAGTCAAGAACCAAACATCCCTGCCAGATTGCTTCCAGCCATTTCCTGACTGTTGGATTGTGCTTGACTGCACTGAAGTGGCTGTCTCCAACACAGAAAGATTGGACACCCAGAGTCATCTGTACAGTCATTACAAAGGACGCACCACACTTAAAGCTCTGATTGGCGTGGCTCCCTATGGAGTTATTACCTTCGTCAGTGACCTATATGGTGGAAGTACCTCGGACAAGGTGATGGTTGAGAAAAATAAGGAGAGAAGATCTCTTAAGAGAGGACTCCACTAAAAGCCTTGACCACTTACGAGTCTGTAGTGACCATTCAGGTAATAGGCTATGTTAGGCTAAGAAACACGATGCATTGTATGCTTATTAATGGTAAATAAATATAAACAAAAGACGTCTATGAAATGTTGGATTATTGAATGGGGGTAAAACTCATAGATATCATGTTTTGGTTAGCAAGCACCTCGTATGACGACTTGCCAGCACTAACTGATAGGCTACTCAGAGCACAAGAGTTAAGCAATGTTTAGCCTCACTTATTCTCTATTATCTGTTACCAGCCCAAGTTTGACATAATATGAGTAGCATGACTTAAACTATATCACATTTATGTATGGGTATTAAGTAGCACTAGCTAGAAGGCTAACGTTAGCGGATAGCTACTAGCTATTGAGAGATCACATACAAACTAACCCTAGCATTAGACTTCTAGAAAAAGAAACATATTAATGTATCACAAAACATAGTATCATTGTGTTACATTGAGACATACCTGAGATTCAGAGGAGCGGCATACACTAGCAATTATAGGGAGATCGAGCATCACTTGTCAACTGGGGAGTAGTCAACTTTCACACAGCTATAATATCTTTTACCACAAGGGGGTGGCATTATACTGCACATACTAGGCCTAACAATTAGCTTTTTAATCATGTTTTGAATATCTTGTATGATTGCCTCAAACCCTTAATTATCTGGCCTGAAAGAGAAGAACTGAAAAAAACAATGCCTATGGACTTTAGGAAGCATTCCCCAAATTGTATCGTAATCATTGACTGTTTTGAAATTTTCTTGGAGCTACCCACCAATCCACTGGCTAGAGTCCAAACATACTCGTCATATAAACACCACAGTAAAGTATTTGATTGGAATAACTCCACAGGGCACAGTAAGCTTCATCTCAGATGGATGGGGTGGCCGGGTTTCAGACAAGCATCTGACTGAGCAGAGTGGGTTGCTAGAAAACCTTTTGCCAGGTGATTTGATTCTGGCAGTCCGAGGTTTTGACATCCGCGAGTCAGTAGGGTTATACTGTGCCACAGTTAAAATGCCAGCATTCACAAAAGGCAAGGCACAGTTGACTGGGATTGAGGTGGAGCAAACCAGAAGGATAGCCAACTTAAGAATTCATGTGGAGAGAGTCATCGGAAACATCAGGAACAAGTTCTCCATAATGAGTTCAACCATTCCAATTGATTTCACCAGGGTGTGCAGTTCAAATTTGCCAACACTCGATAAAATTGTGACTGTGTGCTGCGCTTTAACAAATATGTGCAACTCTGTTGTCCCATTTGAATGACTCACAACTTTGTTACAGTGCAAGAATGAATTTAATTTAATTCTATGAAAATTGATTGTTTTTATTGTTTCATATTTCAATTTCACAATCCACTCTCCGTTTCTTTGTTTCTGTTGAAGGTCGGGGATTAACAGTTGGCTTTGGTGCTCTTGAATAAAATTTAGCTGCCAACTCTGGAAGTAGTGCTTCTTCAAAAAATTATATGGCCTTTGGTAGCTTATCCTTCATGAAAGGTTCATCTGGATAAATTCTCTCAACGAACATGAAGTTGGCGGCCCAAACCACAAAGTCACAATATTTATGCTCTGTGACTAGGAGTTGAGCTTGGACCTGTAAATAATTTCCAGTATTCAATTGAATAACATACACTGTTTGTATAAATTTAGGGGCCAGATTCAACAACGGTAAAGGTTCTCCTCATGTAGATCTCTAAACATTTGTTGGATTCTGATTGGCTGTCAACTTTTTTTTTTAGCATTCTTAACCTTTTGAGGAGTGAATTATTTTCCTGGTTTCTTCTAGAATTCTACGCAAACGATCTATAGTTCCAGTGTTCTTTATACAGTCTATGGGGAAAATCTCTGAGGGTAATTGTCGCATCATAATGCGGAATTCTCGGTTCGCAAAACATTCTAATCACATAATTTGTGACCGTCCTCAACAGGTTAAAATCGTTCTGAAAGTTGTTATCGTTATAGTAGCCTATGCGGTGTGGCGGCTATGCGTTGAACTAGAACAATATTAAAGAAACTGAAGAAATAGAGCTGTTGTTTTGGCCATTAATGTTATGCTATATCGTTCCAGGTGTGTTCTAGGCCACGGCCCTTTAAATGTGTATGTCCAGGTGTTGCCAGGCTTTGTTAACGATCATGATTTACAAACCTGAATTGGGCGTAACGTTAACTATAACTTAATAGAATTCTAGAAATAATGATAGACACAGTAGCCTAGGCAAGACATCGGTGGGGTTTCCCGATCCTGCATTTTCAAGACTTACTTTTCTTTCTTTTCCGGACATGTCCATTTCTCTCTTCAAAGACGGAATAGACACCTCTACCATCGGATAAAAGTATTCCCATTCCCACATGGCAAAAAATCGAACTCAAACTAGATTCTAACTTTCGTTACGCGTAGCCTAGCGTTAGTTTATGTCTGACGGCCAACTTTATGTTGGGTCGGTCTGTGAGGACCTTTCCAAATCAAATCTCAGCATTTCCTCGTAAAGTCTAACCCTTCCCATCACGCCGACACCACAAGGTTCGTGTCAGGCTCCTCCCCGACAGTACGAATGGGATTCATTCATTTTGATCCAAAAAATAGGGTTTAGGCTATCGAAGGGTCGATTTCAGGCATGTGATAAAACATATGGATACGGTCAAATATAGCCAATATTTTTTTAGCCTTTGCACTTGGTGTATTTATTTTGGATGACATAACATGGATATCTTGGGATTTCTTTGGACATTTTGAGTTATCTACATTGAGTTTCTATATATAGTTATCTACATTAAGTTTATATATATATATATATATATATATATATATATATATATATAAAGATGTTGTGAGTTGTGACTATTTCTCTTTTATATTGCTGATTTCTGTGTCTTCAGATTAAAACAATCAAAAACACCTTCAGGGAAAAAAAACGACTTAAGGAAAGATGTCAAAGAAACAAGACAATAAATCTAATAATCGCACTTAGTGTTAGGTGCCACCTAATATGGCCTAATAGTCCTAGGAAAGCATCTGTCATTTTACATTGCAGTCATTTAAATGTAAGTAGTATTTATTATAGCTGTGTCATAATACAGTAGTGAAATATGGTACTGTTGTGTATAGGGGAAAAGGTAGAGGAATTACTATGATCAAAATACATTTTCGACCCTTTAGCAAGCTAAACATTTTATGACCATATATTTTGTCATACATTTTACATTACATGTTATAAATGTAAATATATTTCACACTTAAGACAGAGGGGTCAGAGTGGGCCACCACACATCCACGGCCCAAGCCTCAGTAGGCTACCGGTATTCGGGGGCAGCCGTGGCCTACTGGTTAGCACTTCGGACCTGTAACCGGAGGGTTGCCGGTTCGAACACCGATCAGTAGGCACGGCTGAAGTGCCCTTGAGCAAGGCACCTAACCCCTCACTGCTCCACCAAATTTCCCTCACGGGATCAAAAGAGTATATGTACTTATACTACTTATTCCCCAGGGATGGGAGTCTGCCTACAGAGATGGATTGATGGATGGGAGTCTGCCTACAGAGATGAGGTGGAGCGGCTGTCAACATGGTGGAATATCTTGAGAACCGTAGGGCTTAGGATGACCAATTTTTTGCGTATGTTTGCCTCCAGGGGTCATGTTAACCCATTCCATATGCACACATGTGCATATTCACACACACACACACACACACATACATTTACAGTAATCATACGTATGGCACATACACACACAGTAGGCATATGTACGTATGCATACACATGCACACACACAGGCACACCTAGAAACACATGCACGCACACACACAAACACGTACACATTTCAAGAATTTCTCACAATTATGAACAAGCAAGATGGGGGTGGGGTTGTATAAAATGTATTTTACATGTGAAATCTATGAACCAATCATGTTTTGATACTTGTTGTCTAGCAGATACCAGTGAGAATTGAGTGTGCATAATGCAATTCAGTGAGACAGTTAGAATCATATATGCCTTTCACCTTTTGTTTTTAGCCAGCAGCCAGACCAGCAGATACCCTGACTTTGTTGAATTACTGAAGCTAAGCAGGCTTAGTTAGTACTTGGATAAGAAACCTCCTTGGAAGAGTATAGGTTCCTGCTGGAAGTGGTGTTGGTGGTTGGCCAGTAGGTGGCACTCTTTCCTGTGGCCAAAAGCCACCAAACAAATATCAATCCCAATGTCCTATTGCAGTGACAGGGACACTGTACTGCAGGAGATGTTTTCCTTTGCATGAATGTTAAATTGAGGTCCTGACTCACCATTGTTGTTAAAGATCCCATGGCACTTATCGCAAAGAGTAGGTGGTTCCCTGATTTGCTTTATTTATGTACACATACATAAAGACACACACACACATGCACACACACACACATAAAAACACACACACACAAAGACACGTAATCACACACACACGACACGCACATGCACACAAACACCCTCACACACATGCACCCACACACACAAAGACACGTAATCACACACACACTACACATGCACACACACACACGACACGCACAAACACGCACATGCACACAAACACACATACACCCTCACACACATGCACCCACACATACAAACACACCTACATACAAAAAACACACACACACAAAACACATATACACAAAAACAACCACACACTCTGCACACACTCAATTACAAACACACAAAAAAGGAACAAAGTAGGAAATTAACACAATTTGACAAGCGTGACTTATTTTTGTGGAAAAAAATTGCTGGACTGGGCGGCGGTCATATTTTGTACCGCTCTGCGGTACATCTAGTTCTTATATTCTATAGTTTATATTTATTCTTAAATAAGTAACACTAGCACTTTCGTTGTACCTGTGATAATGACAATAAAGACCTTTTCTATTCTATTCAACTCATGCTGCTGATTCTAACTTGTTCCTTACATAGACAGAAGGCTAAATAGTGATATGTAGGCCTTGTCCCATTTACAGGCATTGGTACCTAATCCAAATTTCATAATCCTGATTTTAAAAAAATCTAGATCAGGTTGATCCAATCCCACATTCCTTCCAAAAAATCATCATAAAAGTCAGATGAATTACCTGATCCTGGATAGTAAAACATGAGATTTTTGAACAACTGGGCCCTGGTACTCCCAGCTAATCCAGCTCTTCCCCAACATATCAACATCCATCTTGATTCATCTTCATTGACCCCCAGCCACTGCACATAATTTGGACGCCATGATTGATGATCGACTATGGGTGCATCCCAAGCTCTATTTGCATGCGGCTTGTCTCCTCGGTCCTCGAGCTTGTGCCCCGGAAATCGTTCACAGCTCGACGTCATCAGGGATGTCTCATTTGTCTAATAGCAACCAAAGGAGGGGAGAACGGGGAGAGGTCCAAGCTGCCAAGGTGAAAAATTCCCTCCCACGTCAGTCGACTTTCAGTTTCAAACAAGTTTGTAGCGATTATTTGCAACAATTTGCTTTATTCACCCGGCGGCCAGAACGAGGCTACATTGTACACTTGCCTTCACACAGTCCAGCAAATGGTGGTAAAGCACTCCATTTGCAAACTGCAAAAAAAAAAAAAAAAAACTCACTGAAAAAGAAGGTGGTTACTCTGCCCATAGATATTAGAAAGCTAGATACCGCATTGGGCTCCAGAACGTTCATAAATAGCGCCGCCATATTTGTGGGGGCAACGATCACTGGAGGCCAATGGAGAAACAGGTGTCCCTGATTGGAAATCAGACAGGTGTCTCTGATTGCCGGCAAGTTTTGCCCATAGAACTACTGAATTAGTATATATTATTTGTTTTGAAAAGTGCTATATAAATAAAGATTATTATATATTATTATTATAGACAGTAAGGTGTTTGCCCCCAGCAATATGACGGCCGTGTTCATGTATGCCACCTAATAGAACTCGACGGACAATGCACTATCTAGCTTTCTAATATCTATGACTCTGGCAGGCCAGCGAACCCTTCTTCTTTTTCTGTGAGCTTTTGTTTTGGCAGGTTGCAAACAGAGTGCATTACTACCATCTGGTGGACTGAGGTATGATGGCAAGTGTGGCCTCGTTCTGGCTTACAATGGTCGCCAGGTAAATAAGGCAAATTAATGAGTAGATAGACCCAGTAAAGACCTTTATATAAGCTCGAATTATCATGAACTACCATGCAAAAAAAGTTGTTGCCTGTTTTGTTCACCTATTGTATTTAAGTATGAATTCAAACATTACCTCATTATCAGGGTCAACAAGTGGGAATGCTCCATGTTCATATGATATTTTTAGGCTGTGGTTTAAGTACAATTTGTGTGTAAAATGGTCTGTTTATTCTAGCCGAAGAGGTGATGCGCTGCATCATCAGTAATTGACGTCTCTAAAAAGTGATGCGTGAGTGAGCATGACATCTCATTTCTCATATCTGCCTCTCCATTCCTCCATCCTCCTATTGTTCCTTCATCATTTCCTTCACAAAATGAATTAGGAGAGGCTAGAACAGAAGGAAGGAAGGAAGGAGGGAGGGAGGATGGACAATTAGAGAAATGATCTGCACACTATTTCTCTGAGCATGTGGAATCAGTCATGTCATGTAAATTTACACTGTTTGATATTCGGAAAATCAGACCTTACCCTCATGCAGTACAATTCCGGTTCTTACCTACTTGTCTTTAATCAGCCGAAATGACACATGTGACAATTACTCTTCATTAGCTTCTTATACTTATTTTTCTTTAGTTTCATGGTTTATACATGTTTATGTTTCCTGATATTATGAAGATTTGATATTATTATTATTAGTAGTAGTAGTAGTATCATCATCGTTATTACAGTGCATGAAAATGCACTATTCTGTTATCCGAAGTCGTCGCCTTCTTCTTTTTATTATTATTCTTCTAACCAAAATTTTTGCGTCCAATTCAGCTTCAACCGTTTAACGTAGAAACTTCGTTCAAAATTAACGTAACGTAGGTCTTGAAAAAAGGACACTTAGGCAATGTATTTTTCATTTTTGTAAACGTAATACTTTTTGAGAAATTACCAAAACCAAGCTTTTTTTCCCTATCAACATCCATTAAACAATCTGCCTATCAACATCCATTACACTATATACATTACACTTTTAAACTATCTAATCTGTCTCAGGCTTTAAGCATACAATCTGGCTCTCTTAAGACTACAGATCCTTTTCAACTGTTTCCTCTGCCCACAACTGTTTCAAAATAAAAGTCTTCACTACTATAATTCACTATTAAATAATTTAACTATTTAAACTATCCAACTATTTAACTGTTCAGCCATTCCAACTGTCAGTTATCATCAACTATGCCTCTAGCCAACTATATTAAACTAGCCTGGCTAGCGCCACCACTTCTCAATGAGACGTGGTCTGGGAACCAAACGTTCATTTTCTCGTATTTGAAAAAAATGCCCAGATCCGTTTATTGGGTGCCACGGATGTCTATCAAATGTGTCTGTGCATAGCTCATCATCGTCTTGCTTTCCCCCCTGTTCTGTGATTGGTTCCCTCTCAGGCGAAAATTTGCTCCATGGTCTCCAGGCTGCCTTAGCAGCGTGAATCAAATCGCACGCAAGGCAGCATGGGAACACCCAGGCTAATATTAAACCACCACCTACCTAGCAACCAACATAGCAACCATTGAAATAAAGCATCTATGTCAGTTTCCATAGCAGCCAACATGATTACCCTAGCAACCATCATATAAACAGCTTTATTTAGCATTGCAACAACCATGTCAATCTAAGCAAAACCATTGTAACTATCTCTACGTTATCTGTTTTAACCATAGACTGTATACATGGATTTCTATGGAACGTCATGAAAATATGCGTGCGCAACCAAGGGGCAGAAAGCACCATAAAACAGCATAGAGCAATGCAAAAGAATAAAATTAGTGTTTGTGCTGAAAACTGCACCAATTCGAAATCACGATGGTTAGAGAATGTTAAATATGTTCAATATCCCTAACGGAATGCATGTCTTCGCCAAAAATGACAAAATACGATGTTATATTAATCATTCAAATGAACGTCAAACTTTGAAATATAGTCTGAAATGAGATGTTATTATCATTGAGACAACAGGGGTATACAAAAAAATCCGATTGTAGCTTACAGCAGCCGACTATTTAGGTTAAGTTTATAACGTTGTAGACGGCCAACAAGCGTATTCTGCCTCATGGCTGCGCGCGCATCTAGTTTTGTTGGTAAACGGGAAACCCGTGTATAGAACTGGACAGTGTGCCGTCTGTTAAGAGTGATGCGAGCGCTAGTCCAGAGCCCCCTTGTGGCTGGTTGCAGTACAAAGCGTAACTCCGCCCATCTCCATGTATTTCAATGGGCAAGTAGCCAACTTTCCGTGTCACTTTTCTCACCTAAAACTATTTTTGCATCTACAACTTTTTATTCGAAAAAATTGTTTTCAAGATGCTTCAATACACACTATTTTTCTTTTCTCGCTGAAATCATTTTTTTAAATGTTATTTTAACAAATCTAAAAAGGGCGTGTTTACACCTATGATTGACAGCTGGCTGGCAGCAGACTCGACGCTTTGTCGCTACCTTATTTTAACGACACCTGATATCGACACGTAATCTAACCTAAATAAGTGTTGCTGTTATTATCATTAGGCTATATCTTATCACAGTCTGATTAAATACATATTGATAGTCATACATTGTGTGATTGTTTGTAAGAGACATCGTTGTTAGTTGTGACAGATTCTTAGTGAAAACATGTGCTGTTCTTTCGTAGATGCTAAGTATATTAGCTTATAGCATGCTAAATCATGCTAGCATTAGCCAGTTGATAGGTAAAGTAAAAGGGCTCTGCTATATTGATCCGAAGTAACGTTAGCCATAGTCACAATCATTTACAGTCCTACTTGTTTCAAATGGTTTAATGTAACCAGTGGTTGCCGCCACCACCGTTGCAACTTCATTTGAATACACTTAAGTCACTGGGAGAAGGCGATGTTAAGTTTCATTAACGTTAACTCTTGCTTAGTTTTGCACAAATGGCAATAAACGTCACCTAGCCTGCTAGGTCGACAACCTCGGTATGACCATTTATTAATAAGCCAGACAAATAACGTTACTTGTTTTTTAGTGAACACATATTGGACCATAGCTTAACGTGAGGAGGGATTCAAAGTTACAAATGGACAATTTGCTTAGTATGCTCATAACAGCGGTATCTGAAAATGCTGAGTTAAGGTATCGTTGTTACCTGCGATTGCACTGCTGGAGAAACATTTTGCATTGGTATGATTTGATCAGGTCTTGCCAGTGATGTGTAAATCCTCCCGTAGACGTACCCCATTTCAATACGTCTAAATTGAAAACTGTGACAACTCATCATAGGCTCTCTCAATATGTCTGTAATCGTATGACTCTACCACAGGGTTGCTAGTACTAGTCTTTCACCAGAGAGGGTGCTCCATTATAAATCAAAATTGTAATATTGCAGCCTTCATGTCAGCTGTAAAAATATGAGAACATAGACCTACTACATCAGGATACTCTGTAGACATTGTACACATAATCAGGAAGCTACTTTGCTGTTCAGTGAGTCATGTGTTTAAAGTGGTACTACATTTAAAGAAACATATTTTTATTTTTTGCTTCAAGTGCATAAGAAAATACCACATTATGATGGCTAGGTTACACTTTTGTCCAAAGCCACATACAAATACAAAACAATATAATACTTACATTTAACAGGGATCAATCAATAGCCTAATGAAATAAACAATGAAAATGAGGGGGGGGGGGGGAATAATAAATAACAATGCCAACAATAACATGGTAACACTACATTAAGGAGAATATCAATAAAAAAACTATGTCAAATTAATCAACAGCCTAATGAAAATAACACAGTACTATACAAACCATAACACTTAAGAAGCGCTTAATGAACTAAGTGCATGTTGAACAGATATGCCTTTAGACCACTCTTAAAAGACCAAAAACTATTACAGGAATGAAGAGCGCTGGGCAACTCATTCCACCAACATGGAACCACTGAGGGAAAGAGTCTTGAATTTGACCTAGCGTTTAAGACTGGTCGACATAACAGACGCTCAACAGAAGACTGCAGTGGGCGGTTGGGGATGTACATCTTGATCGTTGAATCAAAATAACAAGAAGCAGATCCAGTCGGTGTCCTATAGACCAAAGTGAGAGATTTAAATTTAATTCTGGCTACTATAGGGAGCCAACGGAGAGTAACTAGGAGAGGAGTTACATGTGTCCTCTTAGGCTGATTGAAGACCAGGCGGCATTCTGAATGATACTTCAAACAAAATAAATAAAAACATTCAAAATTGATTTAGTATCAACCAATAATTATTCTGATATTAATGTTCTTCTAACTTCTACATCTGTGTGTAGGCTACTGTTAAATACCAAGGCAGTTAAATGCAGTGGTATAGTCTATGTGATACACAGGACTACACAGTAAACCCACTTAAAAAGCATCACCATCTCAGTATACCCATTTAAAATAGGCAAGGATTGCTCACAGTATACCCACCACTACAGCTAACTAGACTACACCACTGGTTAAATGGCGCATTGCAATTTACAATTTGTGTGAGTTCAGGGGCATACAGAAAGTTGAAGTTTGGGTGGCATCAATAAAGAAAATAGAAACAAAGTGATGTGTACAGCCTCAAGTATGAATGATGTCAAGTTAACAGAAGGTTCAGAGCAGCGGCAGACCTATCTTGGTGCCACGCAAGTTATTGAAAGTCATGTGTTTCGTAGTGGTGCTGTGCCCTGTCCCATGTATAAGGGGCTTCAGGTTGATCCAGTGACAGTGGGTGGTGTCAGGGAGATGAATGTCTGGGAACTTGGAGAAAGGGGGAGGACATGCCACCTCAGACCACCCCAGCCAAACCACTTCACGTAGGCATTCCCTTGCAGACTAATGGAGACCTCCTTGCCGCCACCTCCAGTACATTCAGCCATCACCCATACCTTATCTGCAAAAAGGAAAGTTACAATAAAGTTAGTCAGACAATTTTACAATATTACAAAGCATATAATGAGGCACTCAACACCACTAGTAATACCAATTAATTAAATATATGTGTGCAATAAATGTCACTGCCTACCTAATGTTAACTACACGTTTAAACATGCGATTTTAATATTAAATTCTATATTTAAATATGTGAATGTTATCAACTTGCGTCAGCTTGAAAAATAACGTTATCAGTATGACTGATCATGGACGTTAGATGACAAATTGAGGTGTTACTTTCTTAATATTCACCGATATCCCTGGGAATTTGTGACTGGTTCTTGGCGTAGTGTTTAATGCAGGCGTTGCATTTATCGATCATTCACTTATGCGGTCTACAACTACCGACCTACCGTCACAGATGTAGCTCTAACGGAGGTGTCTTTGTTGTTAACGTTAGAAAAAATGCAACGTTAGCAAACTGGCTAGTAGTTACATTAATATGACATTCATATAACGTTAACTTACGTTGCTTTATCACATCATAAACTGTACTGACTGTGTAATCTCCATGTACAGTCAATGGTTACTCCATGTTGAGATGGCATACATTCAGATTGAGATATTTGAAAACAGCAAAAACTAATAAAACCGACTAAACATGCATCGACTCTTACGGGAGCTGTTTGCTAATCTTCACCTCAATAACTAACTTAGCCTACAGTTTACAGTAACGTTAATGTAGCTGCTAACGTTAGCATGTAATTCACTGTCCGTATTTCTGTTGTTAACTGATTAGTATTCACCATACTAATTTCTCACAGTCTGTAATCAACATAATAAGCTCTCTTAGACGTATTTAAGAACAACAATAGACAAAAAAACGTTTCAGTTGATACACAACACTTACCAGCAAAGAACAAACCGAAGACTGTTGTTTGTGCTGTTTAGCTAACTCACAGCCGCTAAATTCATCCAGCCAGCTAGCCTTCGGCGCCGAGTCGACCTCATTATCGACCTGTGTTGTGGAAAGGACAAGGGGGCGGGTTTCTATCGACAAGGGGCGTGTTTAACTCGCTGAGTGGGCGTGCCTGACCACGACTCCTCTTCACTGCGCATGCTTCAACTTCTGCTGCGCAGCCGCACTTCAAATTGGTTGCAAATTTTCCAAGATGGCGTTGCCTCGGCGGCTTCAATTCCATAGAACACTGCTGAATGCAACCACACTGTCCAGTTCTATATATAGTCTATGGTTTTAACACTGTATGTTTTTGTAAACTCCTTGGAATTACATTTTCTAGTTATTATTACTAATGTAGGCTACTTAAACTTCACTTTAAACTATTAATTCTAATGCTAATATAATGTTTATTGAAGACAAAAGTATCTATTAAGAAACATCAACATAAACAATTTGTGCCCAAGTCAGGCTAAGCTTGGTAGTAGAGGTAGTCACTTCCCTGTTGTATAAGCCACACACTGAAAGTCAAGTCCACCAAGACAATATATATCAGCTAAGCAGACAAATGACTGGCCTTTTCCTGAACCCCTAAACTTGGAACACTTCAAACTGCTTGTTTAACCATCTTAAAAAATCTAGTTGGTATTGTTTTTAGATTTTACAAGAACATAGTCTCTTTATACTAAAAACAATACCAATTAGATTTTTGATCTTAACAGAAGATAAACAACACTTGGTTAGAGAAACAGTTTTTGCAGTGAGGTGAATTAGCAGTTGTATGTGCAAAAACACAACTGATTCACATCATGTCTGCAATGAATATCTTGCAGTGATGCACTCAACAGGAAATCTTAGGCCCAATCAAACTGCAATAGTGCATTTACAGAAGCAAAACGTACAAATAAGAGGAACATTTTCACTCTCGCTGTGACTTTCCTGACACACTGAAAGAAATTATTCAAGGAAAAGAGAAACAGAGAACAGACATGGGGATGTGAAACTCAACTGGTTTTAAACACACTTTTATTCTCAGTGGCAGTTCCAACTGTTGCAGCATCAGAAATCTTACAAAAACTCAGACTAAACCATCACCGAGATATATTTAGCTATATGCTAGAAAACAATTAAAAACAATATACATCATTAAGAGTGAAATGAACTAGAATTAACTAAACATTTTTTTGGTTTCCATAAATTAATCAACTAGAAGAGTAATCAGTAGCGTGCGGTGACCATACATTTTGGTAGGGCAGATAGTCTGACTTTTTTTTAATAGCCTATCATTTTGGGCTACATTAAAATTATATATTTTACAGGACTTTGCTGTATGCTTAAATCATGTCACAGTCAGAATTGTAGATCAGTAACCCATCAGTTAAGTTTGCACCGTTCTCATCACGTTAAACCAGCGAAGCATAGCAACGTTGCTATGGGTAAACAAAACTATTTTTTTTGTGTTCTGTCTGGCCTGCTAACTATCTAATATTTTTAAGTAGTTGGGTTTTATAACTGCAACTCAAGACAGTTGGGTGTTATGGATAATTGTCTGACCACTCGCTGTAGAAACTAGGCTATATAGCTCATTCTGAATGCAGCAGCCTATGCCATACCTTTGAACACTGTTGCCTTCTCGTTTTTGCGCTGTCAAAAGATGCTATTAAATCCACTAGAAGCTAGCTACTAAACCAAGGAAGAACACCAGGGTTAGCTAACGAATCTTCTAATTTCAACCTCTCAAATTGTTTTTTTTTTTTAACAGAAACTCAACACGGTTAACAGGTGCAATACTCGCCATTTCTGCATCTTGAAATGAAACGATAGGCCTAATTTATAACTGGCGGAATAATTTGAGCAGTTCTAGAATATGACCATGGGGCAGACTACTTTATGACCATACAGGCGTCTTTTAGCGCGGATTGCAATCCTTATTGAAGCCGCCAGGGTTATGCGATAAATTATTGAGGAATGCGATCGTCGAGGTGCCCTGCCCCAACATTGCATGACACATTAAACTCAACGAGAATCGCCACCATGCATCCAAAAGTTGATGTCAATAGACCAAAAATAGTTGGAAAGCCTACAGAAACTACAGATAATTAATGTGACAATCACATTATTAAAAGTAGACTTGGAGCAATGATTTACTGAGGAACTATTTTTTGTGGAGGATGCTTCAGGTAGTTCGCTGCCCCACCTGCCGCTCCTGAGAGTAATTATGCTAGGTCTCTAGGTGATAGATTACCGGTAAATTCAAAATGCCCAATTGTGATTATGAATGGCAGGTGATTAAAGCACAGAGTAGTTGGCATTGTGTTTGATATTGTGAAGTTGATATTTGTATTTACATACTGTATAATTCCCTGTCAATTAGTCACCATAAATTGCTGTATTTTCTTCTTAAATCAACTGATTCAATTTGTTTCCATTCATATACTTGGAGGGTTATTCAGCACAAGTGTGGAAAGGACTCCGAACCATCACTAGCTTTGAAAGAAAGTCCCCTTCTATGATGAATGTGAGTAAAGCCCTCCCTGATGAACTAAATGCTTTTTATGCTCGCTTTGACATGAAAAACACAGACTATCTTGCACTAACTGCAGCATGTGAAGCAAATGAGGATGCACCTTTCTGTGTCTCTGAGGTCGATGTGAGCAATGCCTTTAGGAGGGTAAATTGTAGAAAAGCTGCTGGACCGGATGGAATTTCTAACAGGGTTTTGAAATCCTGCGCTGCTCAGTTAGCTCCTGTGTTCACTTATATCTTTAACACATCATTGGCTCAAGAGACAGTTCCTACTTGCCTCAAGCAGTCTGTTATTGTTCCAGTACCGAAAAACAAGTCCATCATGTCTGAATGACTACCGCCTAGTAGCCCTGATGTCTACAGTGATGAAGTGTTTCGAGAAGCTTGTGAAAAACATTATCTGCTCATCCCTCCCTGCCTTCTTCTACCCCCTCCAATTTGCTTACAGAGCCAACAGGTCTACAGAAAATGCCATCTCAAACCTCATGCACACCACCTTAACTCACCTGGAGGAGGGGAATGGGAATTATGTGAGGATGCTGTTCATTGACTTTAGTTCAGCATTCAACACGATAGTACCTCTCACCTTGGTCACAAAGATGAAGGCCTTAGGACTGAACACCACCCTGTGTCACTGGATATTTGACTTCCTCACTAACCGTTCACAAGTGGTTAGAGTGGGGGGTCTGACATCTGACTCATTAACCATCAGCACTGGTGATCCCCAAGGCTGTGTTTTGAGTCCACTGCTGTACAACATCTACACACATGACTGCAAAGCCAACAGTAGTCATACCTCCATCATCAAGTTTGCAGATGACACAGTGATCTTGGGCCTGATTAGTAACAACAATGAACAGCTCTACTTGGATCAGGTTGATGAGGTGGCACAGTGGTGTCAATCTAACAGCTTGACACTGAATATAATAAATCACTGTACAACAATGTTGTAGCCAAATTCTTGGTACACATAGAAGTTAGAAGAGGAACCTTACAACAGAAACCTAAATCCATTTTTATTATTGAACAACACATCAAATACATGTAATATCTAATATTAGTGTGGGTACCTGATCTGCACGGGTTACCAGATCTGCATGATTACGTCACAAAATAAATAAAATACATTCTGATTGGTCTATTAGCTGTTGCACTTCCAGAATTTCATTGGTCAGAATGTTGTTTGCTGTTCGATAATTCGCCTGAGTTTATTGTTTTCTGTCGAAGGACCCAATGTACAGGAAGGAACGCAAGTGTCTTTGAAATATTGAACTAGCCGGCAAGCTTTTTTTTTTGTAGGGTGGTAGGGGAAGAGTCCCGCCCTACTCGGTACTCGGTACTCGGTGGTAATCAAATCATCATTCTGGTCGTGGACGTTGAACAATTTTAAAATAGTTGAAGTTGTCAACCTAAGACTGTAAAATAGGTTGTTTGTATTAGGGGGGGTTTGGGGGGTTTCCCCCCAACTAATTTGATTTATATCAACTTATTTTTTTAAATTCCCTACTGATAGGTGTTCTATATATATCTATGGGTAGTATCTAAACTTCGTGAGCCAGAATCTAACTGACAACTAGCATAACAACCTGCTAACAAGGATTGCATTGATTAGGGTTAGGGTTGAAGTTGTCAACCAAATACTGTAAAATAGCTTGTTTACCATCTATGTTGTCAACATGATGAATAAGTGTTACGGTATTTAAGGGGGTTTGGGGGGTTTCCCCCCAACTTATTTTTATAAATTCCCTACTGATAGGTAGCGCTAGCTATTAGCTAGTGGATCCTTCGTGAGCCCAGAGGTGAGCCACAACCAAACTGACAACTAGCATAGCAACCTGTAGTGTTAGCTAGATAACAGGGATAGCATTAAGGTAACTAGGTTATCAGGGTAATATAAAATTGAACTGCCATAATTTATTAACAGGAGTTTAGGACTGTATATTTGCTGCAGGCTTAAAACATGTCATAGTCAGACATTTAGGTGGGATATTTTATAATTTCTGGCTGATACTAGTGATAGAAGCCCATCAGTTTTGTCTTTAGATTTTTTAACGTTCTCGTTCGATTTAGCCAGAGAGGCAGCAACTGTCAATCAGGCATAACCCCAGCCAATCACAGACAGAGTAGGGCGTATTCTCATGCATATCCCAGCCAATCACAGACAGAGTAGGGCGGTATTGGCCAATCACAGACAGTCTTCAGCTACCACCCTACAAAAAAAAAAAAATCGCAGCCGGCAAGCCGCCCAATCACCCAAACACCGATAGGCCTACCTACCGTTTTTGTAATATAAACAAATAAAACATTAGTTACAGTATTAAATTGCAAACTTCTAGCCTGTCAATCCTTGAAATACAGAACTACCAGCTAGCCACCAAACATCGATGTACTGTCTTACTTATAGGAACTTATTTCCAACCTCTTAGTGTAGACCAGTGTTTCTCAAAGTGTGGTCCGGGGACCACTGGTGGTCCGCAAGCTATCCCAAGTGGTCCGCGAGCAGATGTGGTAAAATATAATATAGATGAGTTGTTTGCAGTATTGAACCAACTTGTATGTAAATCCAAAAAGTTCTGCAACCCTGCCTATGTAAAATATGCCAGTTTAAATCATATGAATCCTAGTCTGACACATTAAGTAAGGTCCTAGTCTGAGACAATAAGCAAGGTGGTTCAGTGAGTAGGCCTATTGTATAATGTACTGTTGAAGTAGGTCTACTCTTTTTTTTAGCTAGGTGTACTGGTCCGTGAGTTTTTCTTTTATTGGTTAAGTGGTCCTTGGTCTGAAATAGTTTGAGAAACTGGTGTAGACTATGTCACTTAATAGCTAGCCATCAAACATCGATGCATGTATGTATTTCCAACATCTTACGTGTGTCACTTAATATTCATTTCTATACAAACCAAGACGGCGGATTCCTAAAGAAACACAAGCACCCACACGTGTATCTAAATTAGCTATGTACCAAAAAATACATGTTACCGTGACTCAAAGAGCTGTAAACAGTGTTGAAGGCTACGTGTAGAAATCCGCTTGGAGCTCCAGTGGAAATTTGAATTGCGAACTTCTAGCCTGTCAAACCTTGAAATACAGAACTACCCAGCTAGCCACCAAAACATGTAGTCTTACCTACTGTTTGTAATTTAAAGAAAACATTTGTTGCAGTAGGCTCCTAAATTGCAAACTTCTAGCCTGTTAATAATATACGGCTCTTCTATTTCTTATCCTTCACTGCCACCTATATATATATATATATATATATATATTATATTATCGCTTACAGCCCGACAACATTCGTCAGTGAATCTTTATGGGCACAACCCTCCTACCTGACATGAGGTTAAAACGACGTTGTTTTGACGTTGTTAACCCAACCCTTGACAAAACCAAATCAGGCTAAAGAAATTGACGAGCTATACATGTGTGAATAAAATGGGCAGGAAATTAAATTCATCTCTGTGAATCTTATTTTAAGTACCTTTAGTTTAAATCAATGTTTTCTTAAGTTTAAACACGCCACTCTTGTAATATGATGTCTAGGCTACCTTTGCTTCTAATTAAATATACATTTCTAAAATACATAATTTCTAATATCAGCTGATTACACACATAAACAGTAAAATGAAGCTTGTCCATACATTTGGAAATCCATTACCACAAATGACAAACAAAACAATTCCAGAGAAAACAGTGGACATGTTTATTAGTGTCTAAAGTGTTCCACAATGTGTGTTGCATCTTGTAAAGATATTCATGAGAAATTAAGTTTCAGTGTCCATGTCTGGTCGGTGCCAGTCCAAAGGTAAATCACCGTCTCACTGTCCATTGAGGCCTGTCAACCTGTGAAAATAAAACCAACAAACAATCAGTGTTTTAAACCGGTTTTAAAAACTGTGGAAGAACTTTAGCTTAAAGGTCTATAAATACCGAGTCTGAAATAAGGTTTTTGTCTCTTTAGTAGTTTATTAATCTCTGTGCAAAGAGGTCTCATAACAGTGTTTCCTCTACGTTTATTTCAGCATGGCGGCCCACCACGGTTTAATTAATACCGCCATGGTATCAGAATCAGGGCAGACGCACAATGTAGCTGCAGTTGCTTTTTAAACTAGATGTACCGCATAGCGGTACAAAATATGACCGCCGCTCAGTCCTGTACATCCGTTCCGAGAAAATAAATCACACTGATCAATTCCATCCCCCACTCTTGAAACTTTTGTGTATGCTTGTTTGGCGTGCCTGTGTGCGGCTGCACAGAAAGTAGCCTACTGGCGCTGCAAAGGTGAATAGATTGTAGAAAATCCAAAGTTGTAGTATTGTTATAAAACCTTTAAAATCTCTAAACAATCACAAGTAGGGCAGTTCATCACAGTTCATCCATTGCAACTGAATTGATGAAAGGTCACTTACACCTGTAGGCTACATTGTATTTGGGAAAAGCAGAAGGTATCAGCATAATGTTATTTTTATTTATTTATTTATTAATAAACAAAAACATCTCTGTCAGTTCCATGCAGTTTTCAACAGCTATCAAAAACTAGTGTTAATTTCGTCAGACGAGACGAGAGGAAATATGTTCGTCAACGACCTTTTTTTCCATGACTAAGACGAGACGATGACGAGACGGTTGAAAGCCCACTCACCACATCAAGGTGCAGGCCACGAGTGGGGTGTTAGTAGGACAAGACACCTGACTCTGCAGTGTGCTAATGCAGACTAATGCGGAGTGAATGCTGAAGGTGGTCTTTTTCGTTGAGGCCTGACGGACAACAAAGAACAACAAAGGACAAACAAAGTTAGGACAATCATTGACAAGGACATACAAACTTCACAAGGACATACATAGAAAAGCATGACCACTGCTGTGTATAACATACATCGAACTAGAAAAGGAAGTTTTCATGTGTTATCATGTTTATGATTAAAATGTATTCGCTGACGCTTTTAGTCCTTGGTTAAAACATAATTCTCATAAATCTCTGTTTCAGTTGGTTTCACCTAGCTCGAGTTACCAGGCAGCCACAGCGCTACAGTCTTGGGGCATGAACATGGGCAGTAAGTGTAACGGCTGTAGCTGCCTGGTAAAGAGGTCTATGCGAAAATTGCAGGAATTCCCCTTTACTATTTCGGAAAATCATAGTGTTAATAATAGGGAAAAAATAAAAACAATATGCAGGTTACAAGGCAGCCACAGCACTAGAGTCTTGGGGGCATGAACATGGGGGCTCATGAGCATGCCCCCCAAAAGTGTGGTGCTGTGGCTGCCTGGTACAGAGGTCTATGCGAAAATCGAGTGGACAATGGAGAAAACACTTAGCTTACTCCGTTTATGACAGAAATTAACTTTGGTGCCAACATGTTGTAGAAACACAACCCACAACACTGCCTTTATTTGGTGCAAATCTCCGTTACTTTTGTTGGTTAGGCTATAGTCCGCTATTCACTAGGCTCACCGCAAGTGCATACACAATGTTTTTGGCCAAGTTTTGCTTTAATCCAATTCGTTATTCGTTTCTACCAGTCGTTGCTTTTTGTCTTGCGTCGAATTGCGATTGAGTGCGCATCTAATGTAACAGTGGTGTCTCTGCGGAGACATCCACTCTCCATGTTTCATTTTTGCTGTTGCGAGCGAACTAGTAAGCTACGATATGGGAAATGCTTTCAATACGATCTGTATTTCCTCTCTCGATACACGGAAAAAAAACCCAACGATTTCATAGGTCTACAACTGTAAGATCGATCGAGTGATGGCCACAGGAAAACCCATTCATAAGTCCTAATAGCTCGTCGCTTTACGCGCAAATGGTTGACCACAAACCAGAGGCTACTAATGAACGTGGCGCTTAGCTATAAACTGAGGAAAAGGTTAATAAACACACATGTATTTACTCTACCGATACACGTAAAAAAACAACGGTTCCATAGGTCTACAACTGTAAGATTGACTGACCGAGAGTTGGAAAACCCATTCACAAACTAGAAAAGCATTTCCTGAAGGAAATACAGTGCATGAAAATGCAAAAAATATGATGTAAAATATCATACAGAGTAAAAACAAACTATATTGGTTGCTAGGTAGATGAGGTTTAATATAGTTGGAATGACTGAACAGTTAAATAAGTGGATAGTTTATATAATTAAATGATTTGCTTGGTAGATAAGGTTTAATATAGTTGGAATGATTGTACGGTTAAATAGGTGGATAATTTAAATGGTTAAATTATTTAGGTAGATAATTGACGATAACTGACAGTTGGAATGGCTCTAATGTTTGCTAGCAGTTATGCTAACTATGTAATCAAAGATGTTAATGTTAACCAAGTTACTTAACTTAGTTAATGTTTTCATATTTAGTAGTTACGCTAACTAGCATGTTAGCAATGCTAACTAGCATGCTAACTATGCTAACCATGTTACTTAGCTAATCATTTTTAGTAGTTTTGCTAAAAATGCTAACTAGCATGCTAACATACTAACCATGTTACTTAGCTAACTTAGCTAATCATTTTTAACAGTTATGCTAACTAGCATGCTAACTATGCTAACCATGTTACTTAGCTAACTTAGCTAATCATCTTTAGCAGTTTTGCTAAAAATGCTAACTAGCATGCTAACCATGTTACTTAGCTAACTTAACTAACTAGCTACAGTGGGTAGGAGTCATAGTTGATGACAAGTAACAGTTACAATGGCTGAACAGTTAAAAAGTTCAGTAGTTTAAAGGCTTAACCCTCTAGGCGCCACAGTCGACTTTAGTCGACAAGATGCGGTACTGAATAAAACGGCCGATTTAGTCAAATAGGGTGTCATATTTCGTTCGACCTCCACTCCACTAGATGGCAGACATGTCATACGTCATCCCTGAGTCGAAAAAAAGTCATGCTTTAAACAAAACTTTCGCGCTACAGCTGCAGTGAATCAGTGCGTGCAATACCGGAGCTAGTGTGCGTGTGAGCTACTTTATCAGAGCGATATTGTCAACGTCAGCGAGTATTTGCATTAGATTATCGTCTAATGGCATCAAAAAAGTTTACCTGAAATGAAGTGTTGGGTCTTCTATTCGCGGACTCTGATTCTGAAGGGGAATATCTGCCTTCAGAAAATGACGGTGATTCGTTTAGTGAGGCTTTCCAATTCCAGGGAATTACTAGTGCATGAAAATGCAAAACATATGGTGTGAAATATATTGTTAAAACAGATGATGTTCTAATTGGCAACCAACATGGTGAGGTTTAATATAGTTGGAATGACTGAACTAGGTAGATGAGGTTTAATATAGTTGGGATGACTGAACAGTTAAATAGGTGGATAGTTTAAAAGGTTTAATTATTTGCTAGGTAGATGAGGTTTAATATAGTTGGAATGACTGGACAGTTAAATAGGTGGATAGTTAAAAAGGTTAAATTATTTACTAGGTAGATGAGGTTTAATGTAGTTGGAATGACTGAACTAGGTAGATGAGGTTTAATATAGTTGGAATGACTGAACAGTTAAATAGGTGGATGGTTTAAAAGGTTAAATTATTTACTAGGTAGATGAGGTTTAATGTAGTTGGAATGACTGAACTAGGTAGACGAGGTTTAATATAGTTGGAATGACTGAACAGTTAAATAGGTGGATGGTTTAAAAGGTTAAATTATTTGCTAGGTAGATGATGTTTAAAGGGGAACTTGGCAACTATTTCAACGTAATAAACCCGTTTAGAAATCATTTGGATGGTTAAATGACCTGTTCCAGTGAAAATGGTGACTTTCACCGCTGCGCCTAGCGTCCCCAGGCGGAAAACCAACCTTGCAACATTGAGACTACCGTCCCGGAAAGAGAAGTGAGAAACAATAAACTCGTTTTAAATCGTGTTTCTTACCTTGTAACATCCACATAGTTATGCCAAACGTATGCTAGCCGTTCGCTAGCTTGTAAACAAATCCATGTGCTTTATCGTTACCTTTTCCCACAGTTTAAAATAGCATAATGCACAATTTCTCCAGCAGAGGGGGAAATCCTGCCAAGTTTCTCTTTAATATAGTTGGTATGACTGAACTAGGTAGATGAGGTTTAATATAGTTGGAATGACTGAACAGTTAAATAGGTGGATAGTTTAAAAGGTTAAATTATTTGCTAGGTAGATGAGGTTTAATATAGTTGGAATGACTGAACAGTTAAATAGGTGGATAGTTTAAATGGTTAAATTATTTGCTAGGTAGATGATGTTTAATATAGTTGGAATGACTGAACTAGGTAGATGAGGTTTAATATAGTTGGAATGACTGAACAGTCAAATAGGTGGATAGTGTAAAAGGTTAGCCTGAGAAACTGATAGGGTGCAGGTGGCCTGGCCACCTGGCCTAGGATTCTAATTGGTTAACGGCAGTCTTAGTAGAGCCATATTGTATGCTTAAAGCCTGAGACAGAGTATATAGTTTAAAAGTTAAATGTAGATAGTGTAATGGATGTTGATAGACAGAAAGTTGAATGGATGTTGATAGGCAGATTGTTTAATGGATGTTGATGGATAGTTTAATGGGTGGATGAGTGAATGGTTTGAAGAGGATGAATGGATAGAAAGTTGGATGAAATGTGTCTTATATCCTTGTAGAATGGAGAAACACAGAGAGAGTTGGTCTAGTTCAGTAGAAAGCAGTTGATACAGGTGCAATCAGTTGAACTGATTCTTTGATGGGGCCTACAGTAGATGAGCAGCTGGAAGATGATACAGGTGCAAATCAAGTTAATTAGTCCATTGTGATGTCATCAGCCCATGTTAAGTCTATGGGGAATTTTTGAGTAGTTTTTAATTAATAGTTTAAAAAGTATGAAAGTTACAAAGTTGAAAAATACATAGCACCCATGTCCTAAGTAAGACCTACGTAACATAGTTTGAATGAAGTTTCTACGTTAAACGGTTGAAGCTGCATTAACTGCGTTAGAAGAAGAAAAATAACTAGAAAAGCATTTCCTGAAGGAAATACAGTGCATGAAAATGCAAAAAATATGATGTAAAATATCAAACAGAGTAAAAACAAACTATATTGGTTGCTAGGTAGATGAGGTTTAATATAGTTGGAATGACTGAACAGTTAAATAGGCGGATAGTTTATATAGTTAAATGATTTGCTTGGTAGATAAGGTTTAATATAGTTGGAATGATTGAACGGTTAAATAGGTGGATAATTTAAATGGTTAAATTATTTAGGTAGATAATTGACGATAACTGACAGTTGGAATGGCTCTAATGTTTGCTAGCAGTTATGCTAACTATGTTATCAAAGATAATAATGTTAACCAAGTTACTTAACTTAGCTAATGTTTTCATTTTTAGTAGTTATGCTAACTAGCACATAGATACACACAGTTACGGTTCTTCACCCACCACCCTGTTACCACATACCCCACCCACATAGATGTTAACAGCACATATACAGCACATATATCACTACAGCACATATACATCACATTACACCGTGTGACGGGTGCATACCCACCGTCACGGTAGCGAGGCGCTACCTTTAGTATGCAAACAGAGACTGAGTGTAATTGTTACCTGTGTGTGTTTGTCTGACATGTCTATGTATTCAGTTCACCTCCATACTGTTGTAAAATCTTTTGTTAACATTGTCATTCATCATACACCTCTGCCGTGATCCCGTAGCTGTTTAACTAGTCGACATACCATCAAACACTACGGTGATTTATTGCATGCTACCAACCACTATCATTACATCGCTTACCGTTTACAATCATTTACTATTCACGTCACATTTTCTGTTAAAATAACCACGCAACACAAATGTCTTTGTCTTAACTGTTCCGTTTATTTTTAGCTCAATAGATACATGTGTTATCACAGCGTTATGTTTGTCTTACCGGTGTTTCGTCTTGTCTCGTCTTGTTTGTATAAAAGAATGTGTGCCGCGAATGGCCAGTTTAAATATCGTTAATGGACAGAGGTACTTGTTAACCGTCGGTGTTTTAGATAAATGCCCTTACGCGGTGATTCTAGGCCAGGATGTACCTATTCTTACCGATCTTTTACAGAGTGTTAACACGGCTACTGCTTACGTCACAACTAGAGCACAAGCCAAAGTGAAACAAGATCAGGATTGGTCTGAGTTACCGTTTGGTTGCTGCCCGGGTGGCAAAACCAAAAAGTCAAAGGCAGAAAGGCGCAGAGCAAAAGTGAGGGGCACGGCAGTGCAGGAAAGTCTGGACTCCCCACCTCTAGAGGGCAATGAAGTCTTGGTAGAAGATTTCATACAATTCCAGCAAGTCGACCCAACACTTAGCTCTTGTCTTTCTGCTGTAAAAACCCCAGATGAGGCTAGGGAAGCCATTGAGGAGGGTGACACGTGCTTTGTTTTAAATAATGAGAAGCTGTACAGAGTGAGTGCAGACATAGAACAGCTAGTGGTTCCTGAACATCTCAGAGCCAAAGTTCTACATCTGGGACACAGCATTCCTTGGTCTGGCCATTTAGGGAAAGAGAAGACCAAGAGCAGAATTAAGCACAGGTTTTACTGGCCAGGTTTTCAGAGAGACATAGCAGAGTTCTGCAGGTCATGCCCAGAGTGCCAACTAACTGCTCGCTCTAAGAGAGGTTTGAAAGCACCTCTGATCAGCCTTCCCATTATTGAGGTACCTTTTAGTCGAATCGCCATGGATGTAGTAGGGCCCCTAGAAAGAAGTAGGGCAGGTCACCGCTACATTCTGGTCATATGCGACTATGCAACGCGTTACCCAGAGGCATTCCCCCTCAGACATACCAAGGCTAGACAGATAGCCAACTGTTTAATCCAGCTTTTCTCCCGTGTGGGGATCCCTAAGGAAATTTTAACAGATCAGGGTACTAACTTCATCAGCAAAACACTGAGGCAGGTGTACTCCCTGTTAGGGATCCGAGGTATCAAAACCACACCCTATCACCCGCAGACTGATGGCATGGTTGAAAGGTTCAACCAGACCTTGAAATCAATGCTGCGGAAGTTTGTGTCTGAGTCTGGAGCTGACTGGGATCAGTGGCTCCCTTACCTGTTCTTCTCCTACAGAGAGGTTCCGCAGGCATCCACCGGGTTTTCCCCCTTCGAGCTCCTGTACGGACGGGAGGTGAGAGGCCCGCTTGACATCCTTCGTGAGAGCTGGGAGGGGGACGCTCCTCGCCAGCTGACCAACGTAGCGAGCTATGTCATTAGGATGCGGGAGAAGCTGGATCAGCTGAGCTCCATGGCCCACGATCAACTGGCCAAGGCCCAGGCACAGCAGAAGACGTGGTATGACCGCAGTGCACGCAGCCGCACCTTCTCATCCGGACAGAAAGTACTGTTGCTGTTGCCGTCAACTGAGAGCAGTCTGCTGGCAAAGTGGCAAGGTCCTTTCGAGGTGCTTCGCCGAGTTGGTGAAGTTACCTACGAAATCGCCATGCCTGGCAGACGTCGCTCTAAACAGACCTTCCACATCAATCTGCTCAAACAATGGATAGACCGACCATCGTCTGACATCAAAGACCAGCTGTGGGCGCGGACTGTCGAGGAGGAAGAAGAGCCGTTGGAGCAGTACTTTCCCACTGCGTGCGGTGAATCGACCTACCCCTCCGTCACCCACCTTACACCTGAACTTCAGGAAGATCTGCGCAAGATCATCCCCAGAGGCCTGTTTAGAGACCGACCAGGGCGGACTGACGTCATCACACACGACATCCGACTGATATCTCCAGGTCCCATCCGGCAGACGACCACCAGGGTTCCAGCACGACTGATCCCCGCGCTGAAACAAGAGGTGGAGGCGATGCTGGAGATGGGGGTGATTGAGCCATCGCACAGTGAGTGGTGTAGTCCCGTGGTCCTGGTACCGAAAAAGGACGGGGGACTCCGCTTCTGTATCGACTTTTCCAAAGTGAACAGCATATCTGCATTTGACCCTTATCCCATGTCCTGTGTGGATGAGCTGGTGGAGCGTCTGGGGAAGGCTGAGTTTCTCAGCACTCTCGACTTGTGTAAGGGGTACTGGCAGGTACCACTCTCCCCCCGAGCACAAGAGCTGACTGCCTTCAGAGCTCCATCTGGCCTCTTCCAGTTCCGGGTCATGCCCTTTGGACTACATGGTGCCGCAGCAAGTTTCCAGCGCCTCATGGACCAGGTGCTAAGCGGCGCTGAGGACTACGCTGCTGCATACATTGACGATGTGGTGATTCATAGCTCTTCATGGGAGGCGCATCTGGAACACCTGGGAGACGTTTTCCGGAGGATTCATCGGGCCGGGCTGGTAGTCAACGCCAGCAAATGCCAGCTTGCCCGGTCCGAAGTGTGCTGTCCTCAAGTCAACAAGATGGACGCCGTCCGCAGCTGCCAGCCACCCACAACCAAGAAGGGCGTGAGATCCTTTTTGGGACTGGTCGGCTGGTACAGGCGCTTCATCCCTAACTTCTCCAGTCGAGCTGTTGCTTTGACTGACCTCACTCGTAAGACCAGTCCTAACAAGGTGGTCTGGACTCCCGAGTGTGAGACTGCTTTCCGGGATTTGCAGGAGAGCATGTGCCATGAGCCGGTGCTGCAAAGCCCCGACTTCTCTTTGCCCTTCACAGTGCCGACGGACGCTTCAGGCCTTGGCCTAGGGGCTGTGTTGCTGCAAGGTGAGGGGGAGGACAAAAGGCCCGTGCAATATGTGAGCCGCAAACTTTTCCCTCGGGAGACCCGTTACTCCACCATAGAAAAGGAGTGTCTCGCCATTAAATGGGCACTAGACACTCTTAAGTACTATTTGGTGGGGAAGGAGTTTGTCCTAGAGACGGACCATAGGCCTTTGCAATGGCTCCATCGCATGCGGGATTTTAACTCCAGGATTACTCGCTGGCACCTGTCCTTGTAACCTTACAAATTTACTGTGAGGTACAGGGCTGGCAAGGACAATGTAATAGCTGACTTTCTGTCGCGCCACGAGATGGACGCTCCTTCTTAAGGAGGGGGGTGTGTGACGGGTGCATACCCACCGTCACGGTAGCGAGGCGCTACCTTTAGTATGCAAACAGAGACTGAGTGTAATTGTTACCTGTGTGTGTTTGTCTGACGTGTCTATGTATTCAGTTCACCTCCATACTGTTGTAAAATCTTTTGTTAACATTGTCATTCATCATACACCTCTGCCGTAATCCCGTAGCTGTTTAACTAGTCGACATACCATCAAACACTACGGTGATTTATTACATCGCTTACCGTTTACAATCATTTACTATTCACGTCACATTTTCTGTTAAAATAACCACGCAACACAAATGTCTTTGTCTTAACTGTTCCGTTTATTTTTAGCTCAATAGATACATGTGTTATCACAGCGTTATGTTTGTCTTACTGGTGTTTCGTCTTGTCTCGTCTTGTTTGTATAAAAGAATGTGTGCCGCGAATGGCCAGTTTAAATATCGTTGAAACCTCCGGTTCAACCGGAAGTGATTCATAGTTTAGGTGAATTTATATTTTTAGCTGTTTCACAAACGTTTTGACTATGTCAAATGGAGCATGATGACTAATGATATTTTATATGTATTTCTAGTGTAATAGATTGATTGGGTGATGGCTGTATTAGCTTTTTCATGATGGATTACCTGGAACACCCCTGTCTTTTGGTTTAGAGTTGGTATGCGCCAATCTTAGTGGTGATTCACAGGCCTATTTATACTGTGTCAGTCAGTTTATAGAGAGAGCAGTAAGTGACAGGACATGCATCCTATTTGCTCTCAGTGCTGTGGTGACTTGACAAGGTCAGACATTAGTGCCGGCTACAAATTATTGTATTGTTTTTTGACTATCATGTCAAATTTTTGTTTCGTTTATTGAAAGTATTTTTTTCTATTTTTTTTTCTTTTGTTTATTTTTTATTATCTTAATTGCCAAAATATTGGCCTTATTTGGGAAAAGTAAAAATCCCATCCTCAAACTTACTCCTCTGCGTCCTCCTGAGTGTGATCACCTAGCTCAAGACTGCACTTCCACACTTTACCCTTCAACACACCGATACAACAGGAAAACCATCACCAGTTGGCATTACAGAGGAATGAGGGCGGCACAGTGATCCATCACCGCTGTGTGTTGTTGAGTGCTGCTATTGCAGAGGGCACAAAGCTTTTCCCAAAGCGTACTCGCTTCCACCCCATAGCCCTGTATCTGCGTCTTGATGGAAGCCGAATGAAGAAGGGATTGAGGGGGTGGGTGGGGTCATGAGCGATGGTCTGTGCTCTGTTCTTGGTGAATTTACTGTTGAGATCTGATAGATTAGGGGTGGGGAGGCCTATTGCTTTGGCTGCGGTATGAGTGATGCGTGTGAGTCTGTTTCTGTTGGCAGCAGTTAGCATGTTGAAAAAGCAGAGAAGGCAGTAGAGGAGGATGGGCTGGACTATGCTTTTGTACAGAAGGAGCAGGTGACAGGGGGCAACAGAAAGGTTGACCAATGCCTACCCTGCAACGTGGTTCGTTTGTACACATCACTTGAATTCATGACTTCACATGTTAATAGAAAGAATTGTCAGTGTGATTTATTAATGTGTTCCCTACATGCATTTAAAATAAATGATTCATCAATTCAGTATCTGAATATATTTGATTGCTATTTTTCAACTGGGTCAGAGTTTGTGGAAATTAGAAAATTGTAGTTCTGGATGGTCAACATTAATCTCAGTTTAGCATTATTTTTGTGGGGATGAGTCATCAGGTAGTAAATAAACAGTACAAACCAGTGGTCCATTTTTCTGGCTGGAAGATAGTTTGACTTAAATAAATAAATAATATCTCTGATTATTATTGCATTTGATATAACCTCAGCTAACAATTGGTGTTGGGAAACGGCAACATTGCTAAATGACCATAGGGCCACGTTATGGCCACATTGCTCAAGTCACCAAATGGCAACGTTACCAAATGACCATAGCGTCACGTTGCGGCCATGTTATTTAGACCACTGAATGGCAACGTTGCCAAATGACCATAGGGCCACGTTATGGCCACGTTGCTCAAGTCACCAAATGGCAACGTTACCAAATGACCATAGCGCCACGTTGCGGCCACGTTATTTACACCACCAAATGGCAATGTTACCAAATTACTATAGGGCCACGTTGCTCAAGTCACCAAATGGCAACGTTACCAAATGACCATAGGGCCACGTTATGGCCACGTTATTTACACCACCAAACGGCAACATTACCAAATGACCTTAGCGCCACGTTCTGGCAACGTTGCTCAAGTCACCAAATGGCCACTTCATAGTGGCAACGTTGTGGCCACGTTGCAGGAAGGTTGCCAGAAGGTTAGTTGGCCACCAAATGGCAACGTTACCAAATGACCATAGGGCCACGTTATGGCCATGTTATTTACACCACCAAACGGCAACATTACCAAATGACCTTAGCGCCACGTTGTGGCAACGTTGCTCAAGTCACCAAATGGCCACTTCATAGTGGCAACGTTGTGGCCACGTTGCAGGAAGGTTGCCAGAAGGTTAGTTGGCCGTGACCAACTGGCAACTTATAGGCAACGTGGCTGTTTAGTTGTGTGTTAGCTGGGATTACATTTCTTCTCCCGAAATAACTATGCTAGTGTAACATTACTTATAGCTAAGACCAAAGGACTGATTAACGTTGTTTTCATGAGAGGAAGTGATAGTTGTGTAACTTCAAAAAAGTTATGGTAAATTCAAGTAATTCATGTACTTACCTTGATCGGTGGAGAGTTAGCTGGAGGGTGGTGATCTGCTGTTTCCCACGACAAGGTGATATCCAAGAGTCGTTTTTCAGAAAATATAGCTTTTGGCTGAGGATTGCTTTTGACAATGGAAGTGCTACTCTGAGAGCGGCAGGAAGAATAAACTTCTGCTGCAGTTATACTTATATGATGTTTCCACTAGCATATGAGCTAGTTTACAGTTGATTTCACTACTGTCAAACAGCAATACAATAGCATTAGCTAAATAACTCGCAAATATGAGCTAGTTTACAGTTGATTTCACTACTGTCAAACAGCAATACAATAGCATTAGCTAAATAACTCGCAAATATGAGCTAGTTTACGGTTGATTTCACTACTGTCAAACAGCAATGCAATAGCGTTACACTTAAGAAACATAAAAATAGATCAAAGTTAGCTTATTTTCCCGCGATTACAGCAGGGTTAATCAGACAGCGTTGTTTGCAGTCGTAGGTGACGTCACACAAACCAGCCAATCGCACCACTGTTGCTGTGAAAGGGTCCACTTTAAATATTAAAACTTTTACCTCAGGCATCGCTTGAGCAGCTACGCTTCAAACCCCGCCGAATTCTACTCTCGACTTTGGACGAATGAGGTGGCAACACATCATCTATTATGACGTAATCATGCAGATCTGGTAACCCGTGCAGTCCCACCCTCCTTAGTTACTGTTGCTATGCCTGACAAGCTTTAGCACCCTGCACGTCTATTACATAGGGGGAGAACCGGAACTTTTCAATGAAATGTAATTTACAAAGACATCGTACCACACTGAAAGCTAATATTTTGTCACTAGCAACCTACATCTATCCTCTGTCAAATACAGTTGGAATTTCATCTCTGAACAAAACCGTTCATGAGTTATTTAAGCAGAAGTCGAATGTGCGTTTTGTTTCATTCGACTCTCCTGGCCAGAATGAATGGAACAGGCATGGGGGAAGAAAGAAACATACCATTTAAGCTATGTACTTCCCACAACTTCAATATTTGACAACATATCATGAATGGTACTTCAAATACATGTAGGTGTTATTTTTAATAGATTGCTGATGGGCTATACATCTTGGTGAACGTCTGTTAACAACTTCTTGCCGTTATCGTGAAGCGTGTATCTCGCGGTTATGGAAATATCATGCAATATGCCATTTTTTATAGTTAGAACAATATGTGTTCCCAATTATATTATGTTTCTATAGTGTAACATGTTATTTTACTGTGTCTTTATGTGGGTTAGGGCACCACACATCCAAATAAGTGCCCTTCATGACCCACAGGCCTTCAGTCTCCACAGGTTAACATGCCAAAACTCGAAAAGCTTGTCAGACCTCCCGTGCCTAGTGACGGGTTGTGTGGTGATTTTATTAAAGCATCATGCTTGTATGTATTGGTTTATCAGAAATGATTCCATTTATCATAAGAATGTTGTTTGTGCAACTGTCATGCGACATTTACTGGAAGTCATGGGACTGGACTGTCAGAGACTAAGAGTGAAAGTAAACAAGACAGGGCCTGGGAGAGAAAGGTACTCACCAGAAGGGCATAAATAGAAGGAGCTAGCAGAAGAGGAGATGCAGGGACTTTCCAGAAAGAGGAAGCGAAACCAAAGTTGAAGTGACACAGAACCAAACGAAACATACCCTGCCTGGCAACAGCTTACACATAGAACCTGGCTACATGTATTCTGCCTAGCAACACACATTTTTTAATGTTTAGATGAGAGGGGTTTTCCACCAATATCTCAAGTCCAAAAACGGTCTGATTGGCTAAAAGGGGCCTGGTGATGTTCCTGGTGATAGGAACGCCTCCCAGGCCCCTGAGAGCATAAAAGAAAGAGCTCAGGCACATTCAGATCAGATCTCATCGGGGTAGCAGCTGCAACTCATCACTCTATTGCCTGACGGTCCAGTCCTGACGCTGTTTGGATTGTATTCTCACTGCAATACGGTGAATAAAGGATCAACAGTCTTCAACGTTTCTCGTCTTGGTGTTCTCCTGCGGGTCTTTGACATCAGAGTGCTAGTTGGATTGGAGGTTCGGGAAGTGGATAATTTCCACGACAGTTGCTAAGCCACGATTGGCCTGTGGCGGTTTTCGGGTGTGACTTAGCGAAGGGTAATTAACATAAGTACAAGTGTGAAATTTTTCTGCAACACTACTGCAGTGAGCAAATTATCTGCATCTTTAGGATGCAGATAAGGGCCAGGGGAAAGGGGGTTGATATGGATGGCGGTTTAATGAAATCATAGTCATAGACACATAGTCATCCATGAATACGACTACATAAGGAACTAGATGTACCGCATAGCGGTACAAAATATGACCGCCGCTCAGTCCTGTACATACATTCCGTGAAAATAAATCACACTTCAATTTGTCTCCATATTTTACTCCATCCCCCACTCTTGAAACTTTTGTGTATGCTTGTTTGGCATGCCTGAGTGTGTGTGTGTGCGGCTGCACAGAAAGTAGCCTACTGGTGCTGAAAAGATGAATAGATTGTAGAATAGCCAAAGAAGATGTAGCATTGTTATAAAACCTTTAAAATCTCTAAACAATCACAAGTAGGGCAGTTCATCACAGTTCATCCATTGCAACTGGATTGATGAATGGTCACTTACACCTGTAGGCTACATTGTATTTGGGAAAAGCAAAAGGTATCAGCATAATGTTATTTATTTATTTATTTTTTCTGTATTTATAAACAAAAACATCTCTGTCAGTTCCATGCCGTTTTCAACAGCTATCAAAAACAAAGGTCATTTTTGGATGGATGGATTTTTTGTGAATGTTTCTTCTTCTACATAAGATCATAGTCATATTTAGTTCATGTAATACTTTATTGTCAATGCACAAATTAAGTAACAGTAGTCTGAAACGTTATTGTTAATGCACAAATTAAGTAACAGTAATCTGAAACGAAATGCTGTTTTACATCTAACCAGTGGTGCAAATAACTGACATGTCCAAATGGGCCTTAATGAAATGCGTCGCTAGACTGTTCATACACATTTTAACGGGCCAAAGTTGAAGAGCTGTTGTCCATTATGTTTCGCGCAAATATAGGCTGATTCATGTTCCCTTGCATTGTGTAACTGAAGTCCATGACTAGTCTGGCTTTCATCAGACCAAGCTCAATCTTTTAAGAAATCAAAAATTAAATAGCGGGCAGATCAGGCTGGGTTCACCCAGTCCATATGGCACCCGATATTGTTTAATTTTCCGATTGAAATATCCACGCTCTGGCTATTCTAAATGCAAAAATGCATCAGGGAGTTATGACAAAACTGTAACTAACAAACTAGATCCTAATAGAAAGCTGTTAGCTTCCCTAAGCTACAGGTAGGCTTACATAACATAAATTGTCAATAGGCTATGCTGGCGACACAAATAAAATCTCCTTTGGAAACCAATGGTTTACGCCTTACAGTATCAAGCGGACTTAAACTGCCATATCGTGGCGAAAAGTTGTAATAAAATTCACGCAGCTCCATGAGTCAAGGAAAGCGCGAATGAAGCCACTTCTAAATGGGATCCACTACACAGTAGCTTAAGGTGTGTTGCTAAAGCAGCCATAATGAAATGAAGGTGTCATTGTTTGGATACTTCACACACACATGCTTTTTAATTTCACAGACTACAACTACCACATCGATTCCCCTCTCACACCCTGCACGCACTTAAAACAAAATAAACAGGCGCCTCAGTCTCACGCATGTATAGGCAAAACTGTATCAAACCGGTGTAACGTTGGTAAATCTTCCATTGCACAGAATGATTTTGTAGCACGTGCAATAAATGACAGTCGAAAGATACAATTATAGTGCTGCTATCAATTTGCTTGGTATAACCACATTTATAGTTTTCTACAAATGCAATCAATCAAATTGGCCTCCATCACTCAACCAACGCTAACGGTAACATTACCTAGGTCCTTATTGATATTATAAGATTAACGTACCTGCAGTAAAAACTAGGGCTGAACGATTTATTGCATTTGCGATAATATCGCGATATGATGAAACACGATTTTCAAACCGCAAAGGCTGCGATTTGTAATATGTGACGTCACCAAAACGCATTTATACTTGCGCTTGCTGACGCGCCACCGACTCTTCTCACTATGGCAAGCCGTTCAAGACAAAACGTCTGTCAAAATAACGCCTCCACGTGTAGATTTTTTAGTTCTTCAGCAGTAAAAAATAGACGTCTGAGCATCAGATGTCAAATTTTTACGTGTGCCACGCGCAAAAACTTTGCGTCTGACGTCAGAGGTAAAAAAATGACGTCTGGGTGATTTGCTGCAATGCCAGAGCCTTTGTGCCAGAGTAGACACAGCATTGGCTGGTGAAAACAGGAAATGCAGCCGCTATAGTTGCAGCAGAAGAAACAAGATGCCAGAGCAATGTGCAGCATATTCCTGCTCAAATCGGCGCACCATCGCAAACAGGGCTCGGGGGATTACTTTTCACAAGTAAGATTTAACATTATCGTACTATTGGTTGTATTTTGTGAATGCAATATTACCAGAGAGTTGAAAAGGAGCAAGGATCTTTGTTATTGTATGTAAATCGTAGCCAGCTAGCTAGGCTACTTGCTAGATGTTCACCCGGCTATGAACTGAGACTTGATGAGTCATATTCCATAACACTGACTTACTTAAGTTTCCGTGGAAATGCATCGATTCCAGTTGCTGCTACTGGAAGAAACTGGAATCCATGCATTTCCACTGAATTATTTTTGAAATCTGATCCCTTATCATACCTGTTCATTCTTACTCGTCGCTCGACTTATCGTGACTAAATTCAAGATGGCTGCAAACACTAAACTTCGTGAAGATACTGTCTGCATAAATCGTCTTGTAAGTAAACTACCAGTGCTTTTTCAAAGTTCTCAATGTCTCGTTTTAAATGTCAGGGCCCTCGGAAGTCTACCAATGAAGTGTGGAGATACATTGAGCCTCGTAAATGGTGTAAAACAGTGATTTATTTGCATGGCTAGCCCGATGCCGAAGCACCACCATTGAAAAAGCTGTTGGTAGCATCGGCTAACTAGCGCCAGATTTTAGAGTGCAGGGGACAAGCCCGAGATGGGCTATGAGACATACGTTCACACTCGGTATCATGTTTCAACACACTTTAGGTCAATATCACACCGGAATTCTCCTTTAAAGAAGCTTCCTATGTAGTGAACTAGCCTACTGCTGTGTTTGTGTACTAAGCTTGCTACATTTGACTGGGGTGGTAGTTTTGTGTAGTGAAGTTTTATTCATGGCAGAGTAACTGATAGTTTTGCTCACTACAATTCCCAAGTAGCTTGCCCAACACTGTATTATTCACATGTAATTCACTCTAACAAAAATAAGATGCATCTCAAATCCCTTTTTATTCATTTATTTATTTTATATCTCCCCAGAACAACTGCCTTGCTCAAGGACTACCACGAATGACCTGAACGGTCTCCTCACACCCCTGGAACTGAGGAAGGTGTAGCTCTACATTGCATTACTGCAGGGCATCTGCTAGACTGTGACTGAATATTTGATTTATGAGCTCCACCTTCATCACCTTTTTGGTAAGGCAACTGCTCTGCCCATGACCTGAAAGCACTGCAGAGGGTGTGAAAACTGCCCAACGCATCACCGGTTCCTCACTCCCCTCCATCGAGGCCATCCAGGGCAAGCGATGCTTGCGTAAGGCGCGCAGCATCATCAAAGACTGTTCTCACCCCAACCACAGACTGTTCACCCCACTCTCCTCAGGGAGGCTTTACAGGTCTCTCCGCACCTGAACCAGCAGGTTCAGAGGAAGCTTCTTTCCTGCGACTGTCACCCTACTAAACTCTAGCTCTGAATCCCGGTGACATCCAACGAACTTAAGCCCCCATCACCCCCCGCCCCCGCCTGATGCCTCCTTGTCTGTGCTTGTTGAGGTGACCATGACCATGGGGACTCAAGGCTGCCATGGTCATAGAGTATATATGTGACAGAGTGACCCACACTGTCACTATGTTTATAGTTAATTATGTTTTTTGGCATGTTTTTTCATTGTAGGTGGTATGTTCCTTTGGCAAAGTGCATAGATTCTGTTACTGTTATTTTTCTGCCAGTGATGGTGTTATTAATTCAACTGCAGGTTCTTTAATTTAGTTTGTGTAGTTGTGCTGGAGGCGCAAGAAGGGGCGTGTGCCCCTGGGTACCCAAATTGGCTGATTAGCCTAATAAGGAGCAGGCCTGTTTTTTCAATTAGGGGAGGTCACCTGATCACTTTAAATCCCTGTGGAGGGAGAAGGTGAGTCCTCTGGATTGCACATGTTGTGCGTACCTGACACTGCTGTGAGTGTTTAGGAAGATGCGGTTATTTACAGTCAAATGTTTGACTCCGCGTTTCTTTGTATTTTGTCTAGTCTAAAAGTCATTGTTTCTTTTTGTAATTAATATAGGTTACTTTTCACGGGTGTTTTCGGAGTATATCCGCTGATGCAATAAACCTTTTTACACCAAAACCTGTCTGCTTCTCCTGGACCACGAGGCTACATTATCACAATATACTTATACTATATACTATACGACCATGGCAGCCTTGACAGGGACAACAAGGAGACGGACATCCCCCACCCCACCCCCTCACAACTGGACTACCCTATCCCATCCATAGTGTCTATTTATTTACAAACTTATCCATAGCCATATTCTACTGCTCTTCATCCTGCACATACACTTATTCTTAATACTATTATAATGTTACTGTTTCTGCACTACAATGGTGCTGTTACCACACTGCACATATCTGTACATACTGTACATATCTGTTTATATGGTTTATACTAAATATCCATATTTATTCAGTTTGTCTGTAATATATTCACTGTATAATACACTGCATATATCTAATATTTTTCTTACTACTACTATAATGGTACTGCCACTACATTGCACATATCTGTACATGTTGTTTATATTACATGGCCATATTTATTCTGCTCTTCTAAGGTTACTGCTAATACACTGCACATACTTATTTAATTCATACTACTCTAAACCACCTTCTGAAAACAACTGTACACTGTACTATATCTTTTGTCTGTCTATGCACCAACTACTTTGTATATCACATTGCACTTTTCTGCTTTTTTGCACTTCTGGTTAGACACAAACTGCATTTTGTTGTCTCTGTACTTGGACTCTGCACAATGACAATAAATTTGAATCTAATCTAATCACCTGCATTCGCCACTCTGTCTGCCATTTTCCCACTGTTTGGATGACTCGGTCCTCTTTTATGGAGTTTACCCAGTTTCATTATGTACTGCCACCTGCTGTCTGTAGCACTTTTGTTCTCAGTCTAAGTGTATCTAACCAATTTTAGCAAGGTGGACTGGGAACATACAAAATTACATGAACCAGTTGTGCATGTACTGTCACCAGCATGACAGTAACCTCTGTCTCACTGAGCCTGTGAAGACACTCCCAGATTCTTTACTGATTGCATTGAACAGGGCTGATCTCAGCCGTTTTTAAAATGTTTCTTAATTCCTCTTTATTTGATCTCTTCATTGGGGCTGGAACCTGTGAACTGTGAATAACACATGCTGGCCTTTTTGTCTTGTATTAATGAACTGTTACACTTACTTATGCCAAAAACGTTTTTTAACGTTTTTTAAAACGTGTTTTTTAACGATCAGCAACAAACCTACAAACTTGCACTTTTCAATGTTTATGGAACTTTTCTAACAGATATTGAACCCAGTTACACCATTTCCTTTACTTATTCCAAACCAATGTCTGTTTATCCAACTTTATTTTTGATGGCACTTAAATATGAAAACACTTGAAAATGTGTATGGAATTACAACTACATTTAACTCATTAAAACTTGTATCAAACCAGTTTTTGTCTATGCTGTCAAACATTATGGATTATGTTCCCAGTTTTGATCTGGGATGTCATCACTTTATATGATATACAGTATCAGAATATTCTATTACTGTTAAGCCACTATGAATATTAAAATACACACAACCATGTTTCCTGTATCAACTCTTCTACTCTGAGTCAATTTACTCAGGTTTGTCACTCAACCACGTAGCCTACTTGGAATAGCCAACCCCTCAGGTGTCTGAATGGCTGATCTCACACTCGATCAGTAGGAAAAATGTGGGCAGGGGAAGTGGTTGAGCACTGCTCTTCCATGCCCACATCCATGGCTGAAGTGCCCTTGAGCAAGGCACCTAACCCCCTTACTGCTCTCCGAGCGCTGCTGTAGCAGGTAGCTCACTGCTCGGGGTTAGTGTGTGCTTCACCTCACTGTGTGTTCACTGTGTGCTGTGTGTGTTTCACTGATTCACAGATTTGGATAAATGCAGAGACCAAATTTTCCTCACGGGATCAAAAGAGTGTATATATACTTATACAGAAAGGTTCCATAAACATTTACATGAGATCAGCCATTCAGACACCTGAGGGGTAGGCTATTCCAAGTAGGCTATGTGGTTACGGGTGCAGAGAGACCTGTAACGCCTCCCTGAGGGGAGTGGGGTGAACAGTCTGTGGTTGGGGTGAGAACAGTCTTTGATGATGCTGCGTGCCTTACGCAAGCATCGCTTGCCCTGGATGACCTCGATGGAGGGGAGTGAGGAACCGGTGATGCGTTGGGCAGTTTTCACACCCTCTGCAGTGCTTTCAGGTCATGGGCAGAGCAGTTGCCTTACCAAAAAGGTGATGAAGGTGGAGCTCATAAATCAAATATTCAGTCACAGTCTAGCAGATGCCCTGCAGTAATGCAATGTAGAGCTACACCTTCCTCAGTTCCAGGGGTGTGAGGAGACCGTTCAGGTCATTCGTGGTAGTCCTTGAGCAAGGCAGTTGTTCTGGGGAGATATAAAATGAATAAAAAGGGATTTGAGATGCATTTTATTTTTGTTAGAGTGAATTACATGTGAATAATACAGTGTTGGGCAAGCTACTTGGGAATTGTAGTGAGCAAAACTATCAGTTACTCTGCCATGAATAAAGCTTCACTACACAAAACTACCACCCCAGTCAAATGTAGCAAGCTTAGTAACACAAACACAGCAGTAGGCTAGTTCACTACATAGGAACCTTCTTTAAATTGTGCTAATTTCACATGACAAAAGTGTAGCTTGTTTGGCCAAGCTACTTCATATAAAGAAGTCAAGCTATTGAAAAGTTACTTTATTCAGGAAATAGTGAAGCTACCACCAACACACTTATTACTAGCTAAGCTACAAGTAGCAACTGCCCGGTAATAGGCTACAGTCTGTGCCACTTGTGTAAAATTCGCCGGCCAATGTTATATTAGTAATATTTGATTCATTTCTACAATAGCATTCTTGTGTCAGTTGTAATGTAAGTCAGTGTTATGGAATATGACTCATCAAGTCTCAGTTCATAGCCGGGTGAACACCTGAACACCTAGCAAGAAGCCTAGCTAGCTGGCTACGATTTACATACAATAACAAAGATCCTTGCTCCTTTTCAACTCTCTGGTAATATTGCATTCACAAAATACAACCAATAGTACGATAATGTTAAATCTTACTTGTGAAAAGTAATCCCCCGAGCCCTGTTTGCGATGGTGCGCCGATTTAAGCAGGAATATGCTGCACATTGCTCTGGCATCTTGTTTCTTCTGCTGCAACTATAGCGGCTGCATTTCCTGTTTTCAGCAGCCAATGCTGTGTCTACTCTGGCACAAAGGCTCTGGCATTGCAGCAAATCACCCAGACGTCATTTTTTTACCTCTGACGTCAGACGCAAAGTTTTTGCGCGTGGCACACGTAAAAATTTACTCCTGGGGGATATTCCATCAACCTCGCTAATGAAGGCGGCGCTTAACAGAAATAGCCTGGGTTGAACTAGCGTAGACTTCCACTTGGGGCTAAAGCCGTTCCATTAACTCAAGTTAGCGGCATCTTGGCCTCGTTTATTCAAGCGAGGTTAAAGTCAGCTTCATCTCTGCTCGTGCACGAGGTAGAACAGTAGACCAAAACAGTAGATTGACGAAAAGAGGATATATGTCGTAAAATTAATACTAATACATTAATACTAGACAATTTCTGTTCGATTTGGCAAGCGCCATCTACAGGATTTTCATCAAAAGTCATCAAATTTAACATCGAGAAAAAAAAATAGATTGCCTACAGAAATGGGAGAATAATGAAAGCATACATTTAAAACAACAATGCTAATGGTTTTGAAATCAATTGCGAGTTTGATTGGCTTCACTCTTGAACACATAGGTCTATACAGTCTATGCTTCAACAAAACGAGTGAATGAATAAATAGTATTAACTCAAAAACAACTTATGGATATGCATATGGATATTCAAAACTATCTATAGCCTAGCTTATGTTCTTAGATTAAAAGAGTTCACTCCAAATTATTGTCTAGGTGTAGGTGGTCATACAATAAATTAGTATCAACATAATAGCCTATTGTCTCCCATAAGTCCCAAAGTGTTTTGAAATAAAATTATCTGAAATGCAATGGCTTTCAATTCAATTTATGCCTAATATTTCATCTGTGTAGCACACAGTTGATTTGACATTCATGAACAATCGTCGACACATGAAGCAGTTTTAATTATTAGCTGGCTGCAGAATTATCCTTTGGCTTGCATCAGATAGGCTATAGCTATAGCCCACTGGCAAAGCTGTCACTGAACAGCCTACCAAAATGTGCATGACCCTTTATCAGCAGTAGACATATGTCTTTCATCAAAGATTATAACTAAAAATGCCATTATCAAGGTGATAAACTATGGAGCCTTAATACTTTGAATGGGAAGCGAACCTGCGAACACGCAAGAATGTAATTCCTTTCCTATGCCGTCTCGTTGCACGTTACACCACCACGTAAGTGACGCAGAGTAGCAAGATTGCTAGAACACGTATGTGAAGTTAAAACATTTTTAATCGTATAATCTTCATACATTCCTTGGAGCTAGTGAATGTGTAAATCCATGCTTGGTGTACTGTCGGAAAAAAAACATTTCTATAGGCCTACTTCTATTTTTTAAGTTGTAGGCTACAGGTGACGAGAGCACAGGTTGACGGAACCATCTTTTTGGACTCGTTTTCCGACTGATTGTTTTTTTTTGCAACACAGCTTAATTTAGCTTGAAAGTTAACCTGCCACGGAGCAGGTTAGTTCTGTGGCATAAATTCCCATGGTTACCAAGCTGGGATTCACATTAACCTCATTAATGGAACGGAATTCTCACTAAAATTAGCGAGACTTATCGAAATAAGCCAGGTTTGGCCTTTAGCGAGGTTGATGGAATACCCCCCTGAAGAAGTATAAAATCTACACGTGGAGGCGTTATTTTGACAGACGTTTTGTCTTGAACGGCTTGCCATATCTCACCGACCACTGAAGAAGCAAAAAACGTAAACTATAGGACCAGCTAACAGTGTCAAGAAAGGTCTGATCAGTAGAGCTACTTTGGTTAAAAATAAACCTCTTCATTACCTTTTGCCCGAACCTGCCATGTCCCTGGTTCTAGTTCATAATTCCCCTGTGCTGCTACTCTGGCTGATAACTTCGTTCACTTGTCCAGCTGACGATTAAAACTCCACGACTGTTTAGGCTGCACAGCAGCCATTCACCTGTGCACTGGGGACTTTGTTTACTGGAGTACAGTGACAGTGGGGGCATTTGCGATATCCAAGGGGGTTGGCGGCACAAACATTTAATCTCACAGGTAATGATGAATTGATGCATAATGTTATCCGCAAGTAGTTGACACAGCTAACCACCAAAAACCCAGCTGTTCTAACATTAGCTTACCAGCTAAGGCTCTAGGCTACATACATGCTGCTAACTGCTGATAACTTTGCCTGTTTAAAGAGTTTTGTCTCCGCAATGGGCTTTGTTGTGATATGAACAAACTAGTTAATTTGCATGCATGCGTATTGCGCTGCGGTGTTGATGATGCTAACCTTTAGTTAACACCGAGCTGAACGGTCATTCGGCCGCATTTATTTGCGCTACAACAATCTACAGTAGTTTCTTCCGATTCACGTGCAAGTAGCCTACAGAGGAGAGGAGCGGATCTGTGTGTGTGTGTGGGCGGGGGCGCGCGCGTGTATGGAGCGCACAATGGAGAAGTTTGCCTCAAACGTCGACTACTAGGCTGCAGCCTTCCATGCCGCGGTCCATCCCTCCAATGAGCGTCGTCAAACAGTAAACGTCATTGACAGCGCCACAGTTTGTCTGAAAGAGCGACAAGATACTTGAGGTTGGACCGCTGTAAAAGCCGGCGTCTTTGGAGCTAACAGTGCCAAAATCAAGGATTTGACAATAAAAGAGTTACACATGTACACCGATGTTTGGTATTAATGTATCTTACAACCTATTAGCCTACTAGATCAATGGAAATGGGCCTGTGTTGCGCTGTATCAATGTTACGTTATATCCTCAGAAACAGACGATAAAAAAAACGTAATTTCATGGATGTTTATGTGTCTGATTGGTGGGCAGTTGTTTATTCGATGCTAATTGGATGTGATAATGATGTCGTATCTTTCTTGTCACTCAATCTGTGAAATTGTCACTCTGAGGTAAATTGCAGGAACGGAACACCCAGATCAATGCAGTGATTAATTTGACCATCATTCAAAAGGTAATTGACTTGTCAATGTAGCCTGAACAAGTGCAGACGTTACCTGTATGTTACTTACCTATGTGTTGATATTGTGTGGCCCATGGGTTCATCTTTGATCAATATTAAGGCTAAATAAATAACTGTGGAACTGGGATTGGCGAAGAAACTTGATTGTTTGTCTATTCCTAATGGAAATTCTTCTTTGAAATGCAGCACAAGCTAGTGGACAATGGCTAGACTAGGTTATGAAGTAATGGTCTACATTATGTAATGCTGTGTAAGTGTTTATGTGCACAGCAAGACACTTATTAGCTATTCTTCAAATTTCTTAAAGATATTACACTAAGCACTTTCACTCAGAAAAAAGATCAGATGGTCCAAAATGAACAAACTTTATTGGAGATACAGTAAGCAGTGTTGGGCAAGTTACTTCAAAAGCGTAATGCATTATTTATTACTTGTTACTGTCATCTCAAAGTAATTTGTTACATTACAATATTATTGTCCTTGAATTGTAAGGCATTACACTACATTTACATTACTTTCACCAAAATAACAGGAAATATGGATTTGGTGTTCTCAATAGATCTTCATGTGTTCAATGCAGCTCATTACACGGCAGGCGGTGATGTGGTATGGCATAATGACTGAGCTAGGCTTAAAAGAACACTATAATGGTTGCAGTTATGGCTCATGGGGCAACCAGCAATGATGAGAACCATTTAAAGTCAACATACAATTTCACTATGGCTATATTTTACTATATTAAGTTGTGAGTAACCTTTGGCCTTTGGGACCTACATTGTCCCATGAGCCATAACTGCAACCATTATAGTGTTCTTTTAAGCCTAGCTCAGTCATTATGCCATACCACATCACCGCCTGCCGTGTAATGAGCTGCATTGAACACATGAAGATCTATTGAGAACACCAAATCCATATTTCCTGTTATTTTGGTGAAAGTAATGTAAATGTAGTGTAATGCCTTACAATTCAAGGACAGTAATATTGTAATGTAACAAATTACTTTGAGATGACAGTAACAAGTAATAAATAATGCATTACGCTTTTGAAGTAACTTGCCCAACACTGCTTACTGTATCTCCAATAAAGTTTGTTCATTTTGGACCATCTGATCTTTTTTCTGTGAGTGAAAGTGCTTAGTGTAATATCTTTAAGAAATTTGAAGAATAGCTAATAAGTGTCTTGCTGTGCACATAAACACTTACACAGCATTACATAATGTAGACCATTACTTCATAACCTAGTCTAGCCATTGTCCACTAGCTTGTGCTGCATTTCAAAGAAGAATTTCCATTAGGAATAGACAAACAATCAAGTTTCTTCGCCAATCCCAGTTCCACAGTTATTTATTTAGCCTTAATATTGATCAAAGATGAACCCATGGGCCACACAATATCAACACATAGGTAAGTAACATACAGGTAACGTCTGCACTTGTTCAGGCTACATTGACAAGTCAATTACCTTTTGAATGATGGTCAAATTAATCACTGCATTGATCTGGGTGTTCCGTTCCTGCAATTTACCTCAGAGTGACAATTTCACAGATTGAGTGACAAGAAAGATACGACATCATTATCACATCCAATTAGCATCGAATAAACAACTGCCCACCAATCAGACACATAAACATCCATGAAATTACGTTTTTTTTATCGTCTGTTTCTGAGGATATAACGTAACATTGATACAGCGCAACACAGGCCCATTTCCATTGATCTAGTAGGCTAATAGGTTGTAAGATACATTAATACCAAACATCGGTGTACATGTGTAACTCTTTTATTGTCAAATCCTTGATTTTAGCACTGTTAGCTCCAAAGACGCCGGCTTTTACAGCGTCCAACCTCAAGTATCTTGTCGCTCTTTCAGACAAACTGTGGCGCTGTCAATGACGTTTACTGTTTGACGACGCTCATTGGAGGGATGGACCGCGGCATGGAAGGCTGCAGCCTAGTAGTCGACGTTCGAGGCAAACTTCTCCATTGTGCGTATGGAGCGCACAGGACAATGAGAAGCCGTGTCTTCTTCTTCTATTAGGTTTTACGGCAGCTGGCATCCACAATGTTGCATTGCTGCCTCCTGCTGGACTAATGCTCTACAAAATTAAATTCTCCCATACAGCCCAGTATCAGATAAAAACTTAAAGAAGTGGCGCTTTCCCTTTACACTTGTGCCCACATCAAGCACACTTTTTAGTGACACTTCCTTCAGCCCACACCGCTTTAGGCACCTGAACAAGTCTTGCCTATGTGATTCATACTTCCTGCAAAATAGCAATACGTATTCAACAGTCTCCCTCTGCTGGCAAGAACACAGTCCGTCCTGATGCTTTCCTAAAATACACAGTGTGCTATTCAGACATGTATGGCCTATTCTCAGTCTTATAATGATAACATCCTCCTTACGCTTACCACTAGTGCAGGCCGTAACGGAGTCAGAAACACTACCAATAATGGAATAGAGATGTCTGCCCTTTGTGTCTTGATCCCAAAGCTGTTGCCATTTAATAAGAGAATTCTGCCACACAATACTCTTTCCTTCAGACTTAGACAGTGCCAGAGGAACATCTATGGCTTCTTTTCGAGTCGCCTCCTTGGCCAACGCATCCACCTTCTCATTCCATCTGATTCCCACATGTGCAGGTACCCATAAAAATGACACCTTCACTCCCTTTTTGCCTACATTATTGAGTGCCAATAGTATCTCATTAACAATATCCTGCCGCCCCTTTGACATTCCCTTTCCAAGGCATTTGACTGCAGACACAGAGTCACTGCATATTAACACCTTCCTATCTCGTAGTTGATCCGCCCACTGCACAGCCATCAAGATGGCATATAACTCAACTGTGAACACATGTAATGAATCAGACGTTCTCTTTGAGCCATGAACCTTCATTTTCGGAACAAAAAAGGCTGCTCCAGTAACCCCTGACTCCTGATCCTTCGACCCATCAGTGAATATTAAAACACAGTCATGGTATCTTTCTTCTATATGACAGTGAAAACTATACACTAACTCCACTTCAGGATCTTTTTCCTTAATTTCAAGTAGTGTCAGGTCAATTTCTGGAACATGTAGCTGCCACACAGGAATCACAGGCCATATTACTGTTGAGCAAAAGGAACAATGTAGAACATTCATTTCTCGCGCCACAGATTCTCCAGTCCACCCAAAACTCGGCAAATCTGCCACCACACTCTCCCAGCTTGGCTCAATAACATTTCTCACAGGATGATCGGGTCGCTGACCCATCAGATTCACCCAATAGTTGGCCTGCAACTGTCTTCTCCTCACCCCCAGAGGCATTTCCCCAGTAATCACTTGCAAGGCGCAAACAGGAGAGGACCGCACAGCTCCAGTACATATTCTCAATGCAGTAGCCTGAACTACATCCAGCTTGGCCAGCACAGATGCTGCCGCAGAGGCATACACCAAACATCCATAGTCGATCCTCATCCTGATCAAGTATATATAGATCAATTTCAAAGAGGCCAAATCAGCACCCCACTCTTTCCCAACAAGACACCTCATTAAATTCAGAACAGTTTTACACTTGTCTACTACCCTGGAGATATGAATTCTCCACGTAAGTCTAGTGTCAAAAAACACACCCAGGAATTTAAAACAAGGCACCCTCTCCACAGGACAGTTGTACAGTTGCAGTTTCAGACTATCGCATACTTCCTCGTAAAAAAAACATTGCCTTCGTCTTCTCCACTGAAAATCTAAAGCCCCACTTCCTACCCCAGTCCTCCACCGTTGTTAGAACTTCCTGAACTCTCTTCAAAGTGTGTTTCACATTTCTTCCTCTTTTCCACAAACTACCGTCATCAGCAAAGAGGGACTGTCCAATATCAGGCTGTACTTCAGAAAAAATATAATTAATCATTATATTGAATAGGAGGGGACTGACACACTGCCCTGCAGAGTTCCATTTTCAACTAAGCAACGCCTTGATATATCCTTCCCTATCTTAACCTGGATGCTGCGGTTATTTAAAAAGTCCATTACCCAGTTGAAAAGGTTCCCCCAATACCTAGCATATCGTACGCTTTTTCAACGTCCAAAAATACAACCACAGCAATTTCTTTATGTACTTGAGCTTTTCTAATTTCATTCTCGAGACACAAAACAGAGTCGATTGTATTCCGACCCTTTCTGAACCCACTCTGACATCTAGACAACAACCCCTTTTCTTCAACAAAGTACATTAATCTTTCATTGACCAGTCTTTCCATCAGCTTACCAAACTGTGAGGTTAATGCTATCGGTCGGTAGTTTACAGGGTTAGAAGGATCTTTGCCAGGTTTTCTGATAGGCACAATGACCGCCTCTTTCCATCCTGGAGGAATGCATCCCTCCTCCCACACCCTATTATATAAATTCAAGATTGCCATCAATCCCTCATCGCTCAAATGTGATAACATTTTATAACAAATTTCATCCTGTCCAGGGGCTGAATTCCTGCACCTCTCCAACGCATTCTTAAGTTCCAACAACGTAAAGGGAACATTATATTTGTCCTGCAATTTCTCCTTCGTTTGAATAACCTCACCAAAAAGTGCCATTGTCTCCTCTCTACCTCTCCTTTCCTGATCTGAGAGATTATCAGAGCTATGGACCTTGCTCAAAGTCCTCACCATCATTTCTGCCTTCTCAGCATCAGATACAGCCAGCAGGTCACCATCTGAAAAAAATGGATAGTCCCACCCCCTCCTATTACCCTCCATTTTCTTAATCATACCCCACACCTCCTTAATATCCACACTATTACCTATTGTACTGCAGTAATCCCTCCAGTAAGACCTCTTACTTCGCCTGATGACCCTCCTAACTACAGCCTGTGCCTGCTTATATTCAATCAGATGTTGAAAGTTATGTGTCCCTCTCCGCTGTCTAAAAGCCCTTTTCCTGGCTCCCACAGCATTCTCACATTCCTTATTCCACCAAGGAACTGCATTTCTAGCCATCTTCCCTGAACTTTTTGGGATTGACTCCATGGCAGCCATATAAATCCTTCGGCACAACTCACCCTCATGCCCCTCCACATTATCCGTGCTTGGAACAGACCTAAGAAACAGGTCACTTAAGTCCCTAAATCTTTCCCAATCTGCCTTTTCAAAAACCCACCTCCCAGCCCTCCCACCTGGCCTAAAGCTGACATCAATATCCAAAGTACATACAACAGGATAATGATCACTCCCAGTACTGTCTCCATGAACTTCCCATTCACACCTTGATGCTAACCCACTAGATGAGAGAGTGTGATCCAACACATGCCCCGTTCTAACATCAAACCTGCCCCTACCATCATTTAAACCAATTAAGTTCCTTTCACTCAGCAGCTCCTCAATCACCTGACCATTACTATCAGTGCTACTTCCTCCCCACAAAGTACTATGAGCATTAAAGTCTCCAGTCCAAACCACATTTCCCCTATCCTGTCCTTCAATTTCCACTAGCTCACCAAGAGCTAACCGTTTGCAAGGGTTATAGTAATTTATGATGACCATCTTCCTTGAACCCACCCATATTTCCACCACCACATACTCCTGTCCATCCTATCCCTCCTAACAATTATGTAATCAAACAAAACAAAATCAATTACATTACATTCCATTGTAAAATAATCATGAGAGCAAAGTGTTCACCCTTGGCCTACACTCTCCTGGCTTGGAGGGATCACACAGAGACCATCCCTCACTTCCTCCCACTTTAGTCTCACCATACCCAGATGCTGAACCGCTGCCTTTGTAATAATTTGGATCCTTTCAGTTTTCGACTTTACCTCTGCTGCCGCATTGATCACCCCTGCAATAAACGTTACCAGGTCCATTTTCTCCCCCCAGCCATATTCCTTCACAGGTCGAACCACAGTGCTCCCCGCCCCACCTCTAACCACTGGCAAATCCCTACCAGCAGGTCCGGCTTGGTCAACTCTTCTCACCGCCTCTGCATAGGACACTTTATTTTTCCGCTTCACATTATGAATTTTAGTTTCTCTTTTCATAATCGCGCAGCCCCAGTACTTTGCACTGTGTGCCCCTCCACAATTACAACACTTTGGGCTCGTTCCCTCACCACATTGTCCATACTCATGAGCTCCCCCACATTTTGCACATGTTTGCACTCCTTTACACACCTTAGCAGCATGACCAAATTTCTGACATTTAAAACATCTCAAAGGTTTATGTATGAACTCCCTCACTCGATATCTCATGTAACCCAAGTAGAGCTCAGTGGGAAATTCTCTAGTACTGAAATGAATCAAAATCGACTCTGTCTCCTTTTTCTCAGCTCCCCTAGTCAATCGTGTTGCACTCTCAACGGCCCTACATTTCTCTTTCAGATTCTTAACCAACTCACCCATCTGCATTGTCAGAGGAATTCCGTATATCACTCCTTTACTCCCTTCACTACCAACTCTCACCACTTTCGCCTTCCCAACACATTGCAACCTGTCAGCCTTCACAACCTGCTCCTCAGACACACATCCAATCAACAAATTACCGTCCTCCAACACTCTAGCATTTTGTATTATCCCAATCTGACTCTTTAGCACATTCGTCAATTTCATCGGATCCATATTTTTAACGCCACCATTTTCAAACCTAACAACCACAAAGGAACATTTCTCCCTGTCACTTTCACTGCCCTCTTCTCTAGACCTCTTCAATCTCCTCAACCGCCATTCCTGACTATCCACCTCTATGCCCTCCATACCATCACTATCCTCTCTCTGCCTCCCCGCCATGGCGGAGAACTAAGAAGAGTATTGTATACCGGACCTATATAGGCCGTCGGCCGACACCCTCACAAAATTCTCCACTCACAGCCTAACCCTACTCTAATCAAATCAAAGAACAAACAAAATCAAAAGAAAAACAAAAAAAGAAAGGGCCAATGAACGTGATTAAACGCGAACTTTCACAGGACAGTGTGCAAACGCCCAACCCTCCTGACTACCCGAACGTGCTGTCTCCTCAAGAAGCCGTGTCAGTGCCAGTACATGTATTTGTTAACTAACGAAAGAAGGTAATATCTACATGAAATAGAAACAAAATAGAAACAAATCAGAACCATTAAATGTTTACAAGGCTGGAAGTTCAACAAATATAGGTCTACTAATGTGATTAAAATAGTTAAATAAAAAATATTTAATTCATCAATCTTATTCAATGACCTAATGCCATCATAACATAGGCCTGGGCTCCAGGAAAGAACAGTTTATGTTTAACTTATCTAATTTTGTGTTGGTCTTACTATAGAATAATATATTGCTTGTCTTTGTTGAATAAGACAGAAGATAAAGAGCTTAAAAATAATCGCATCGCAATCGCAATATTGGTGAGAAAAATCGCAATTAGATTTTTTTCCAAAATCGTTCACCCCTAGTAAAAACCAAGCATGTCCGATAAACATCCTCAGATTTATTTCGGCTTCAAGAAGAAATGGGAATTACATTTCATGTGAACATCGTCCTATCCTTATTAGATGTTCTCTGCGGTAAATTACAGTTTTTGTAGGAAGCGTCCATTGTTTTTCCAACCCACTTTTAACTTCCAATAAAATTACGTCTCACTGCAACGATGCGCCATCTAGTGGACAAACGACTACTTATCGCCAATACTGGAAATCCAGCCATGATGATGATGAATATTTATTTTGGCTTTCTTTTAATCCTACTGAATTTGTAATTATGTTTTGGCCGTTCTAATACCGATAGTATGTGGGTGCCTGTGTGTGTGTGTGCATGTGTATATGTGTGCACCGCCATCTACAGGCCAATGAGTGTACAGTCACTAAATGTACACATAACCTAATTTTTTTAGACCCCCCCATGGATGAAATTCTATGAAACTTGGCATACCCCCAGAGAATGCCAGGTCAATCATACACATAACATTTGGTGCAGTTCTGAACATCTTAACTGAAGATAGGGGCGATTAAAGCAGAATAATATTGCATTTTAATTTTTTACCGGGGGGGTGCAAATCACAAATGAGTGATTATGGGCCAGGTTGATGTGGGCCCTTGAGCCACGGTTCAGGTAGTTATTTAGGAAAAACTGCTTTTTTTGTGGTTCGGGGGCCCAGCACGGGGGGGGGGGGGTGTGTTGGCACCGGGGACGAAACGAAATTTTTCCGTAAAAATGTCTAGTGGGGCTACATACCCACCAAATTTCATGTGCTCCGGTGGTTCGGTGTCCCGGGTATCGTTGACCAAAAATTCAGGAAGTAGATGACAGGGGGAAAAAAAAACTTCCCTATATGACCGCTTCGCTAGACAGGGTGAAATTGACTGCAATTGACTCGAGTCCAAATGGTTGTCATTAGAACATTCCCTTGAACCTTATTCTTGCTCAAATGGCCAGCAACAGGAGATAGGGTAAGTCTTCCTTCACATAATAATAACAGTAATAGACCTCTGAAGTTCGCCTACAAAAAAGCAGCCATCTTTGACATCCTGTATCTGGCGATTTTTCCTATGGGAAAATAACATATGGATTTTGAATTATCACACCTGTTAAACTCTCGCGGGGATGAAAAAGTCTGAAATGCAGACGTTTTCCTGAACACACTTTTGTCCTCTGCCTTCGAGTGGATACTATGATCTCCGGTACGTGAAGGCGGCACACTTCGATTTTTGCTATTATTAGCTTCAATTAACAACCGGATCTCCTTATATGGGCAAAGATGGCCGTTTCGGTTCTTTTTTATAGGCAAAATTCATAGGTCTATTGTAATCAGTGAAGCAGCCCATCTTGCTGCTGGTGATGTAAACATGACCTGTTGCTAGCTTGACATTTCTGCTTGCTATTAAAAGTGAACTAGGGTGGCCTAGTAGTTATCTGGCCAACTACCACTGAGTAGAATTCATGTTCCAATCACCAAATCATGCATACCATATGCTTCATATATGTGCTTCAAGAGAATTATGGTTTGAAGATTCACCAACTGGATAGATGCAAAGTAAGGTAACGTATTAGGCTTAACAGAGTTGGAACAAGAGACTCCTATACTTCATAAAACCATTCATTATATCCATAGCTAACAAGCTAGCTAGCTGCCAGCTGCCACAAAGTAAGTTAGATCTGCTTTTTGATGACACAAAGAGTTCAAATTTATTTGCAATTTTCATTTACATTATTCTGAAAGGCATACAAAGTTGGAATGACAGATAAATAGATCCATGACTCCCTTTTTCCAAACATTTAACAAATTGACATAAATTGCCTATCCCAATACCAAGCCTTAGGGCTCTATCTTACACCCAGCGCAACGCAAGTCTTATCTTACACCCAAGGCAATGATGGATTGTTCGCCATGCACTCCAGTTAAATTGAACATTGTGCCCATGGGCATGTGAATAAAACAAAATAGGTGTGGTCAGGTGCATGATTAAAAAAAAAATGCTATCTTACACCCACTAAAAACGCCACTGATCAAGAAAAACATGGTGTTAGGCGAAAGGCGCATATAAAGCACAGCTATTTTGAAAGATGAATAACCTTAGGCCGGCTGCAAACTGCCGGTGTGGTGTAAGCGTGTCAGCTGCGTGGCGTGTCCGTTTTCATTTCGGTTTCCATGTTAACAGGTTAGAGGTTGCACACTGCCTACATGACATGCACGTCTCAGGTGCGGCTCGAGCCGCGCTGAAAACGTGTGCATGCTAGAAATAGGACTGGCGCATATTTTTTACGCGACACACAAGTGTGTTTGAAGCGTTTCCATTCAAAAGAGACAGTGAAGATGTTTCAATAGGCAGGAGGGCCGCCGTAGCGCCGCATCAGACACATTTCTGATGTGACATTTCGCACCTGACACACAATAGACATGCCACGCTCACGCCACGCTCACGCCACGCTCATGCCACGCTCACGCCACGCCGGCAGTCTGCAGCCGGCCTTAGGATTTTTATTCAGTCATTCTAACATTATGTTGTTTTTTTCAGGCTATGTTTTTGATTGTAACCCCTTGTCAGTCAGTAGTGAAAGTAAATAGCTATGTGTAGAACTGTTTTGTTGTTGCCTATGAGACCACGGTGAAATTAATGAATGTGAGGGAAGAGTAAATGGCTGGCACCACCAAACGTTGATTTCAAATGGAACTAAATGCCCTGTTCAGAACTAAGGGTGTTGGGCACTCCTGGGAATACAATCCTGGAATATATGATGGAATTGACAGCAGATTAATTCTGATTGATTAATTAATTATGATGTCACATCCATGTAAAACCGAGTTGGATGCGTTTCAGTTGTTAACAAGTTGTAAGAACAAAATGCTACCATTTGGTAGCAAAATGTATTATTATTAGTAGTAGTATTTTACACAAACAAATGTTGTAGCAGCATAGCAACAACTTAGCGACATAGAGGTTGAACCAACATAGTTGGACAGTATTGTTTTCTACAACTGATGTAATAAAACGCAAATAGGACAGAACAGTGTACAGCTCTCATTAACTGTTAAATGGGTGCAGCTATCTTGGAAATTTGAACTCGGGGGGTACTTGGGGTTTGAATGAGCTGACAAGTAGGATTACAACTTCAGGGGGCGTTCCATTTTCCATCCAAAAAGTTCATATGTGGATCAAGGGTGATCCAATCCAAAATAGCTGAGGTAAAAGAAAAACGGATTACCTGGTCTTGAATAGTAAAACATGGAATTTCCAAATCCGGATTACATTTTTTGAACAACTGGGCCCTGGTACTCCCAGCTAATCAAGCTCTGGGCCCTATTGATTCCTTTTACAGTATGTGTTTTTATACAGCTTTTCTTTATCTAGAATAACTAGAAATAAGTGTGTAAAGCAAATATGTTTTATTTTTTTTTCCCAGAAGAACATGCCCCTGAACCCTCCTAATTGTGGTTGGTTTTATTTTTCTACTACTTTCTTCTTTCTAATGTACTCGCCTTTTTACCCCTTACCTGTTTGCCATAAGAAAAGTCATTGTGCCAGGGAGACAAATACGTTTTTCTCTAGTTTCCATCTGTCATTTTGACCAAAAATATCACAATTTTGTCATAAAATATTAATATGTATGGGACAAAAAAAAATCAATTCAGTGCTGAGCATTTTCACCTATGTGTGCTAGACATCTCTGGTTATTTGTGTTAATTTCTTTTATGTTCTGCTTTTAGACAAAACGTAAACAATTGTAAAAGAACCTCTTCTCCTCCGACTTATGCACCATCAAGCAATGGCCTTTGCTTCAGGTAGGAATGACTCCCAGTATTTTGTCAGCTGGAAAATAATAGAAAAATACAATTCAACTATACCACATGTAGTCCTCCTATGCAATGTTATGTATTCCATTGACAAACCAATATACCTGTTCTTGTGAATGTAGTAAGACCTGCAGGTATTTTAGCATCTGTTTCTTAAAATCCTTGGCCTTTTCCTTCTGTCGGAGAAATGCAATAATTTATAGTTTGCCCCTTTCTGAGTGTTTACTTAATACCAGACAGATATATACCATTCATAAAGAAATCAGAGTTATATTAATATTCATAAAGAAATTAGAGGCATGCCTCAAAGTAAATGACTTCTTAAAGAAATCATAGTCACACCTCAAACCAAATGACTTCTTTTCGAACAGTTACTGAAATCCTTTCAAAGTCTCTCTCATACTGAGTCACCCTTGCCTCCCACTGTGAATATAGGACAGACAAAGAAACTGTGTTAGTTTACATGTGTGGTCACATTTTCTCACTTGATAAAATACAGTATCTACAAATATTTTGAATTCAAAGCAGTTTATTACATTTAGTGTACATTATATGAGCATTTCAAAGCCTGACCTCTGCAGAATAAAATGTAAGAGTACAGAATGTCACCTCTGTAATTTCATCCTTAGCTAGCTGTAGTTTCTCTGGCTTGTTGGCCCATAACAGCTTGGCCTCAGCTTCACGTTTCTTCTGAAGTGTGTTCTGAGCATCCTGCCAGCGCTGCCACATCTTAATGCGCTGGTCAAAACACCCCTGATAGAAAACAGACCAGAAATGCACTAAATAACTACTTTTGTATCATTTCACTAACTGTATGTTTGCATAATAACCAGACAAATCTGAAAATGCATTTGAATTTGTATTCGCAGATCCATCTAAACTCTCTCCCATTGTCTGTGATTTCCAAAATCACCACAACCTTATCCTTTATGAGACACATTTTATACAGTGACAGACAGAGCTGCACCCCTGAAGTAGCCTGGCTAACACCGGACCGATACTCAAATCTCATCTGTGGTTGAGAATGGGTCTGGGGACCTCCCATTCACTTCAGACTTCCAAGGGTCCTAACCAGCAGAGAAATTACACTTAAATTTGTATAAAACTTAGATTAGTATACAATTTGTATTAAACCCAATCTTTTCGGAAGTACAACAAATAGATATTTCTTGTAAACTGACGTGTTATTTGCGGTGGAAAGTAACGAATTACATTTACTCACGTTACTGTATTGAGTAGTTTTTTTGTGTATTTTGTATTTTTTAAGTAGTTTTTAAAATTGCAAATTTTATTTTTTACTTGATTACATTTTGAGTGAAGTTACTGAGTAAAAAAAAAAATTGATCAGCATGTACTGTAGTCTACCATAGGGCACAAATCAAGCTGGTGCCAAGTCTTTCTGAAAGATGGAGGCGGATCACAAGATACCTCTTGTGTAACCTAAATTGTATTTTCCGCTCTTTCAATGGGTTGTCTCAGTTCATTTTAAACACTAAACACTAAACACTGTGTGCTCTGTGTGTTCACTAATTCACGGATGGGATAAATGCAGAGACCAAATTCCTTGTATACTGTATGTATACTTGGCCTAAAAACCTGATTTACAGTGGGGTTTCGTGTTTTAACATTTGTGCTCACCTTTCTTTGAAAAGAAGTTTATTAGCAGTTGTTTCCCCTCATTTTGATCTCTCTCTTTTTCCTACTTTTGCCTTTGTTTTTTGGTAACCCGACTTGGCTTTCTTGGTGAAAGACATTGCACCAGCAGCATAACAATTAGCGGTCCACTACTAGCGATGCTCAACTACATAAACAAAATGAGATCGAATATGAATCGTTGTGCAGGCGGACTAAACCATTTTGCGCTTTAGCAAGGGAGAGTGAAAGTGACCTTAGACCAGGGTTGTCAAACTCATATTAGGTAGTGGGCTGGATTTATTGGAATGAGACCTCTTGGGGGGGCGTCATTATCATTTTTCTGCATGGGTATCGGAGTGTTGTTTGATGATATCACTTATGAGCAAACAAGTACAAATAATGCACTGATGTCATATACTGCTCTTTCTCTCTTAAAATACTCTACTTCCATGTTTTTACGCTTTTTCCTTCCTGAGGATGGTTTGTAGTTTAATCAATTTATCATATCATAGAGATATTGCTTATTACACATTGTTGAAAACAACTGGATGTGAATATCTTTTTTACTAATTTTCCCTTCCTACCCAAAACATCTGGCCCCCGGGCCTTATGTTTGACACCCCTGCCTTAGACAGTCTTCACTATTTTTTGTATACAAAATCCAGTCAAACTTTACATTTCCTCTGACATTGATTTTGACATTTAATTTGGAAATGAAAATATTCAGGTAAAATAAAATATATTCGAGACTTTTCAAGGGCCCTCTCCTCCATTGGCGCCCTAGTAATCAGTTCCACTTTCCCCCCAGTCCGACGCCCTTGGATCTGCTGAACTCCTTTCCAAATAGAGTTTCTCTCTGAAACTCAACATGGGCCTGTGCGTGCTGCCTGTGAGCAGCTTTTCAGTTGTGCTGGATTACTGTTCACTGCAAAGCGAGCAAGGATAAGTGCAAGGATGAGCGCAACTAACTTTGAAAATCAACTGCTGCTCAAACTCTTTCTCTTTCACATAGATCTCCGTTTCTCAAGGTGACCAAGTACTGTTGGTATGAAAACCCCCCCGAAAACAATCAGTTTTACCTAGCTCGAGTTTCTGCAGCCAGCAGCTAAGGCACCCAGGCAGCTACAGCGCTACACTCTGGGACATGAACATGGGGGCTCACAACGCTTTATGAATATGAATCGTTGTGCAGGCGGACTAAACCATTTTGCGCTTTAGCAAGGGAGAGTGAGAGTGACCTTAGACCAGGGGTGTCAAACTACAGCCACACAGTTCCAGGTTTGGTGGGTCCAACGAGTTTATTTCACATGAATAGTGTGAGCAGTCAAGTTGTAGCTAACCATTGGACTGTATAGTGTGAGCAAATAAATTGTGACCTTTGGTTTTACGTCGTATGAAATTTACAGTGTGAGTAGGTATTTAACAAAAACATCACTATAATCACACAGTGTATGCCCAGCTTAACTATAATATTTCTAATAATTTTTGAGTTTTCAGTGGCGTCCCATACGTTAGTGTTAATGACGATTATTCATACCCTAACTGCTCCCAGAAGACGAATGTAATCAGCCAGCAACTCAGCAAAAATGAAGAAATCATTTCCAGCCTGCTCCTGATGCAACTGTTCAATCTTGTCTTCCACTTCCGCCAGCTGACAGAGAGCACGTGAAAGAGCTGTATTGTCCTCTGAGCTGCCCAGCATCCCAATACTTTTGGCAAACATCGCTGTATGAGCTGACAAGTCTGATATGTGAAGAAAGCACAAGTTTTATTCAGCCAAACAGTCTAGACTAAAATGATTTACTCATTTACTGATTCATTTTGTACTCTGTGTTCTTAACAGCATTTTCGCTACCATTGAAATGGAGAGAATTGGGGTTCTCACCCTTTCTATGATTGGCAAGTGAATCCACCAAGACATGAAGTTTCCTTAGCTGCTGGTCCTCACCCTCCACTTCCTGAAGTTTTTCCTCAAACCACTGGAGCAGCACAAGGAAAAATACTAACAAAGTAGCCCATCAACAGTCCAATATCACAGGTGAACCACAAAAAGCTCAAGATGGAAAATACATGTGTTTAAATGTTCATTTCAAGGAAAACAGTATAAAAACCGAGCTGAATCTTACATACTATATCTGATTCGTTCATCTTTATGGTCATTTTGGTGACAGCATCTGTGGCTCTGTTTATGATCTTTAAGAAGCCAGCGCCGCTGAATGCTTGTGTGTTCACTGCCCTGGGTAACTGGTGAAATAAAAAAAATCAGCTTATGAAACTGGCAACTGTCAGAACAACCAACCACAGACAAAAGCCTCCATATATAACATAAGTAAGGGATAATGGACGGTTCACAGAAAGAATTGCATGTTCGAGGTGGTAAAACTGTACATAACCGAACATAATATAAACAGAAAATGCACCTCTTTTTGTATTCATAATATGTTGACATAATGATTACTAGGGGCCCAGCACCGAAGGTGGAGGTGGACTTTCTGTTTATGTCACATTGTCATGACAAAGACATCCTCTGGTAATGTCATCCTGTTTAAGTCAGATCAAGTCAAGTCAGATTTATTTTCGCATTTAACATGCACATAGTGCAACCCAAAGCGCTCCACAAACAAGACACATAACAACAAGACAAACGATGCCGGATGGAGCGGCGTAGTCGCCAGCGTACCCATGACATCAAGACATGACAAATACATTTAAAAAATGCCGGACGGAGTGGCGTAGTCGCCAGCGTACCCGTGACACCAACACATACAAGACAGACGACAAAACAAATAAACAAATAAAAAAAGAAAATATATTTAAAAAGGGGGAAAAGTGATTTTAAAATTAGTCCAATTTCCAAACCAGCTGAAAATGTCCAAGGGCAATGATGATCCGTGAAAACTGCGCACAGAGCTGTGTCTTCACAACCGATGCAATGCCAACAAAGTTCTTTAGCAACTGACCAACCCGGTCACTGGCAGTCTAGAGATAACGCTAACGTTAGAAGCTAGGCCTTGTAGACCGCAGTCTGGAGATGACTGGAGCACAGTCCAAAGTACTGGGCGATCGTGTAGATCCGCAATTCGGTGGACTTAACAGCGACCGTTTGTTGCTCCGTGAGATTGCAGCTCTTCACCGTTAACGTTAGTCTGCAGTTGGCAGCAGCTTTCGCAGAGTAGCTAGCCTAGGTCCAGCTGTCCCGAGAGATCCCCTCGACCAGACAGTGAAGTGCACTGTTCACGGATGGATGGAAGGATGTCAGAGTCAGTTGGCATGGCAGCTCGCAGGTCAGCAACAGCTCGGCGGCCACGGCAGATCTTTCGCAGAGTAGCCTAAGACCGTCCAGCTGTCCCGAGAGATCCCCTCGACCAGACAGTGAAGTGCTGCACCGCTCACGGATAGATGGAAGGATGTCCGATGCCAAGCTAGGGCAAAAGCTAGCCATAGCAAGCTCCCAATTGACAAATGTCAACGACATCAGCTGACTTAGAAGAAGTAAAAAGGACTAAGAATAACACGAAAACTATCAAAAATAGCGTAAATAAATAGGGAAAACATTTAACTAGACAAATAATACTCAAAATAAACTAAAAATAAACATGACATTACATAAAAAAAAATTCAGTTTAATGTCAAGTTGTCTTAATAAGGACACTCCAAACAAATTTTTGGCCCCATCATGACAGTCTAAAGCGCATCGTCACTAGTCAAAAGCTTATTCAAATTTAGTAGGATGTTCAGTCCACATTGGGAGTGTTTTCGTTATCAAACGTCGAGTGCATGGCGCAACAAGGTGTTCCTAGGTTTCTTAATCAGTCATGGGTGTGTTTGGGGCGTAACATCACTTAAACCAATGAGAATGACATCTGTCATTCCCTTTAATGGCGCAAAGTGCGACGTCAAAGAATGCATCGGTATTTTGACAGTCAACGGCGCATTTGAAGGAGTCTGCTTGCGAGACCGTATGGAACAGTCATAAACCATGCTTCACTAAAATCTAGCATAGCCTTTATGCATTTGCACTCGTCTATTATTTGAACTCATTCGCAAAGTGAAACTAACTTCACCATGGTGTCAGTCAACGACAAGGCAGTTATACGCATTAAGTTACTTTCACTATTGACTGACAATGGGTTACCATCGAAAACATAGGCTGGAAAAAGCAACACTTTTTCGAATGACTGAATAAATTGAATTTATTGAATTGAATTTATTTATTGAATTCTTGAATATCCCCTTGGGGATCAATAAAGTAACTATCTATCTATCTATCTAAAACGTTTATCCTGCAGAGGAGTTGCTTATATCTCGTGATAGTGCGTCTTCAGCTGCGCCTAATCACTTTTAACAGTCATTACCAATTTCCAAATGCATTGTGAAATGCATTTCGTAATATCTTTATTCTAATTATGTTTCCCATTGTAGCCTAATCGTGTAATTTCTAATGTTTTGCATGGATGTGCGCTGGTGCACGTTCATGGAGGATAGAAGGATGGTGCGCTGTGCACCCGCCAATATGACTGTTGACAATGCGCTCTTAAAATAACATAAAACAACTCGCCATATACTTCTGACCAGGTTTCTCTTGGTCAGTGGCATAATGCATTTTAGGTGGTGTACAATAGCAATTTTTAGACAATGCACTAGGCCAGTCCCTAGGTTGTTAGTTACCGCACCACTGGGCGCATTGTTTAAAAAATAGACGTGCAAAATAAGAAAAGTAAACTTTGCGCCGGGTGCAAAATAGGGGCCTTAATGTTAACTTATCATGACCAAGACAACTTCAACACTTTGATTAATATCAAGTTGTCATAATCAAGACAACCCAAATAATGTCAACTTGTCATGACAAAAACCGAATGACACTTAATGACAAGTCGAACACGTTTATTGTTTATACACGAACACGAACTTGTTTATAATGTTTATGGCACATTCATGACAGTCTAATGTCATAGTTATGACGTCACTCTTATATATGTCTTATGTCACTCTTATGTAGAAACCTTCAAGTAAAGTGTTACCAAAATATGTTGTTCAATATGATGCAAATCCCCAGTGATCAACAATCAACGCAAGTCCAGTTTGTTTATATTGCGCATTTCATACACCAAGGCAATGTGCTTTACATAGACAAAAGTAAATAAAAAGTAGAACCATGAGAGAAAGAATAACTGTAAAATGATAAGAGTAAAATAATAAAGAGTAAAATACTTGTTTAAAAAATCTAAGAATAAGAATATGAAAATGAAATTAAAATAGAGTTAAAATGCATTAAAATCATAAAACACTGAGTGCATCTGATAACAAGTAAGATCAGAATAAGCATTAGATCAGATCAGATCAGGAGAATGAACTGAGAACAGTTTTGTCTTCAGTCAAGATTTAAAAATCAAGGAAAGTGAGAAAATTAAAAACCACTCCTACCTCCTCTTTTTCAAGAAATTCTCTTACATCAGGGTCCTGCAACAGTGATGGATGACACAAAACCCTTTGGAGAAACCTGGGAGAGACAGATGGAGCTGATATGACTAGGTATTCATTCACTTTTAAGAAACCTGGGAGAGAAATATGGAGCTGATAAAGGCTCAGGTGAGGAAGGTATGTGTGACCGAAACGTTGTGTGAAGTATTTGCATGCGTAAACGACAGTGTGTGGGATTTCTTCAACAAACATTGGACAATAACCTCCACCATCATCAAACATGTTCTGAATAGCCGCATGACTCAGTCCACCTCACCGTGGTCACAGAATTCTGAATTTAACCACTACCATCCCTAAGTTTACAGAAACACCTATTCATTTTCATGAGTATGGAAATGAGGAACCTTAACTCTGGCAACAACTGCTTGTCTATTACATGGCCCAGAATACCTTGCATGTCTTTAGAACAAAACAGCTCACTAATACATACTTTCCCATAAATATATGAATTTGCATACTTGTAACATTTTTAATAATAGTTTTGAGATATTGCCACTGCTCCAACACTGAAAGGCACTGTTAGAATCCTTGGATCAAGCCAAGTTCAACGTAGCGTATTCCACTGACCGCTCACGTTGGTGAAATGCACCAAGCAAGCACACTTCGCAGGTCCATCCGGAAATGCATTCTAGTTTTAAATCCAATTTCAAAAGATGTAGACAGTAGGCCCGAGGCAACATGTCTTCTTCTTCAGCAACATGTCTTCAGAACTAGCTGAATAAACTGAAATAAATGCTACAGCAGAAGTGCATGCACAAAATGTACATGTTATAAAGGGCATAATAAACAAAAAATACTCCATTTATTATCTTTGAGTTCAGTTGAAAATAAGGAACTTTTCATATTGAGAAATATGCAGAAGTGCATGTACAAAATGTAGCCTAGGCCTACAGCACATTTCAATGAAGTGCATAATAAACAGAAATAGCCTATCTCCATTAACTAGGCTATGTTCAGTTCACCTGTAACAGTGTAAACAATGTTTAGCTCGTAGATTAAACTTGAAGTGCTTTGGTGATCTTTTAATTCCATGTCGACTGAGCTGACACCGGCGCCGACATGACTGCACTGTCACTTGCCACGCAAATCAGCGCCAACGTTTTTAACTGGCAAACACTGGATGAACAATGGATTGTATGGAGCGACAACGACAAAATAGAAGTGAATCATTATTTACACGGCAGCAGCGACAAGTGCGATACTGGTGTGCGGAGTTGTATTAAGAACAATAGAATCTAATGTAACTGAATGTCAAAAGCGGAGTGTGCTGCACTCATGTCGGCGCTGGTGTCCACAGCACTTTATCACACCATTCAGACAAGGTCAGAACTGCGTTGGTGTTTATTATCTCCATGACTACTGGCTAGGCAGTATCTTTTACTGTCTATGGGCAGAAGCCTACTAGGAAGTGTCTGTGGCAGTTTGAGGACAAGAAACGGTGCATCAAAGGGTCAAAATAGTAGCAGCAGTGTTGAAAAATAGAGTTTGGTTTTGACATGTGTCTGTGCCCTTTGCACTTTGTCTTGCTCAATACTGCACCAATTAACATAATTATGCTCTCAAACAACTGTTTGAACCTGTTAGCTTCTGGAAATAGACCCTAGGTTGTTTTTGCTCTGGAACATTCCTTTAACTAATTGCATAGACAAGACAATATTTGGGTAACAAACATTGTACTACAATTGGCAGGGTATATTGTTCAGAACCAACCCGGAAACTATTGAGCAATTTATGTGTTCCCAAGAGTTTTTAGTATTCTTATCACCATACTACCCACTGATTAAATTTATCAGGATTTTAACTAGCTGGTTAGTACATTTTCACCTCGTCTTGCAGCTTCACAAGAAGCAGTTTATGGTTTATCTTTTAGTCAGTCACACTGTAGGCCTGGCCTTCTTGTCCAAAAAAATTCACAATATCAGATAACTTAAATACGTGTCAACTATTGTGTGATGTCAACTACTGTAATCAGCTCATGCCAGGAACGATAACTATAAAGACTACCTGTAACTATAGGGGAAGATCACAGTTAGAGTTACACTCCCCCTAGATTTTTTGGTGCCACTCAGCAATTATTGAACCAAAATTTAAGAACAATATGTCAGTTTGTATATGCCTACATGTACTTAAATAGTAGCACAAAATGGTCTGGTGAAATTAAATCTTCATATGATTTTAAAGCCAGAAAGTGCTCGGTAATGGAGTTACAGAAAATTAACATCAGTCAACATCAACATGCGGTTCTCAAAATATAACATTAAAAAAACTCATATAGAAGTGTTTCTACACTTGTTTCCTATATTATGAACAAAGATTTTGCGACTGTGACTAGTTTTGATGTAGCCTAGAAATCTAGACGCACCCTAGCGGCAGCAAATGTAATTTGCAGCCAGGGTAGTTTAGAAACTCTCCGTTGGCTTTCGAGCTGGAAAAATCAAACTTCGGTCAGGCCAGCGTTTTTCAAACTGTGGGTCGTGACTCCGTAAATCCAACCCAGTGTTCTAGTCTGTGTAGTAAAATATTGTGATCAACAGTGTCAAATGCTGCACTAAGGTCCAGTAGCACTAGGACTGATGTTTTACCTGAATCTGTGTTGAGGCATATGTCATTGGAAACTTTAATGAGAGCTGTTTCAGTGCTGTGATTTGCCTGAAAACCAGACTGAAAGTAATCAAAATACCCATTTGATGTTAGGAAGGTGGTTAATTGATTAAAGACTACTTTTTCAATCATTTTGCCAATAAAAGGTAGATTGGATATGGGCCTGTAATTGTTTAGCTTGGAGGCATCCAGGTTATTCTTCTTTAGAAGTGGCTTTACAACAGCTGTTTTCAGTGACTTAGGAAAAGTGCCAGACAGCAGTGATACATTTACAATTTGAAGGACATCCGCCGCAATGAGGTGAAAAACAGTTTTGAAGAAATTGGTAGGCAGAGTGTCTAAGACACATGTGGAAGAGCTGAGATTCTGTACCGTTTTTTCAAGTGTTTCGTAGTCTATCAAGCTGAACTCTTAGTTTCCCTCTGTTTGTTGCTGGAAGTTCAGGTTGTTGAATTTGTAATTGAGCAGATATGCTGAGTCTGATTTTGTCAATTTTACCTTTAAAAAAAGATGAAAACTCATTGTATTTATTAGTTGAGAGAAGTTCAGGCGCTAATTGGGAGGGGGGGTTTGTTAACTTATCAACAATTGAAAATAGAATACGAGTGTTATTTGAACTTCTATTGATAATGTTAGAAAAAAAGGACTATAGGTCGTATACCGGAGCAAGCTTTTTAGTGGTTGATCAACGAAAAATACGGTTTATGTGATGTGTTTTAATGCAGAAAAACTGACTTGATCAATTTTCGCTGGAATTACACTTTAAGGTTGACTCACTCAGCTTCAGCTGCTTCCTGTATTTTAAGATAACAGAATGCTTCAGTATGATTCCCACATCAACGTCAGGCATGACTGATTGATAGAGCTATACAAGAGCACAGAACATGTTTGTTACTTTTATTGTTTTAAATAACACAAAATACACCTGAGCCACCATGTTATGTATATTGGACCTGAGGTTAGGTTACAACATGAGTCACGTGATAACCTATGAAGCAATCATAGGGCAGAAAAGTTGAGACCGTTTTCGCCAAACTTTTTCTATCTATAAGTGTTATTAATAATGAATGAAGTCAAATGATTTTACGAGAAAGTGCTAGATAAGTCTCTTTATTTTAAAAACAATACCAACTACATTGTTTACTGTTAATATAAGATTAATAACATTTAGTTAGATAAGCCATTTTTGCAGTGTACAGGCACTGAAGATTTCTAGGAGACTCATTACATGATTTTACTACTCTGCTGGTTATCCAGGGGATCAAGGTAAACTGAATGCAGAATGTGTAGCCAGTTCACAGTTGATGGGTTTTTTCCATCAGCCTGACACACACATTCACTTACAACTATAGCATTACATAACAGTTGCAGTCCAAATAATTAGAAAAGCAAAAAAGATTTTTGCCATGTTGAAATTCCAAAGAAGGGGTTGACTAAAGTTGACCAGTTAAATTGATCTATTCAAAAGACCTTGGCATTGCAATGTTTTATGTGTGTGCCTTTTGTATGTTATGGGGGCAGCCGTGGCCTACTGGTTAGCGTTTCAGACTTGAAACCGGAGGGTTGCCAGTTCGAACCCCGACCAGTAGGCACGGCTGAAGTGCCCTTGAGCAAGGCACCTAACCCCTCAGTGCTCCCCGAGCACCGCTGTTGTTGCAGGCAGCTCACTGCGCCGGGATTAGTGTGTGCTTCACCTCACTGTGTGTTCACTGTGTGCTTCACTAATTCACGGATTGGGATAAATGCAGAGACCAAATTTCCCTCACAGGTCAAAAGAGTACATATACTTATACTTATGTGACATGTGCTGAGTTAAATATTTCAAGATGATACCTCTCCAGAGCAGCTCTCCTCTTCTCAACAAATTCTGCAGACGAGGGGTCTTCTTTCCCTACTTTCAGTTTTGTCATCCCTGTTGTAAAACAAGACACACTTATATTAAACACAAAAGTAATGAAACAAACAGTAGATGCAGATTTTTGTATTAGAGAAAACTTTTACCCAAAATGCTTTTCTCTGGTGGTGGAGGGACGATGTAACCATTCTGAGAGAGTTTCTCCGAGAGTTTCTCATACAGCCCAAGGAAATCACTGAAACGCCTTCTTACTACAAAGGTCTTGCTCTTAAACATTGGTAGTGTAGTCTGAGGAAAAGGCCTTGTGGTTAATTATTTGAGACAACAAGCAGATGTTGCATTATCCAATCATTTTCATAGGGCTAAAATAGTAGGGATATCTAGTAGGAACATGGAAATGTATACAGAAGTACCTCAATTTATGGGTATTTAGTGTACAAAGGGCTAATGTACATAGATAAATACATATACGTGTTACAAATTAAAGTATTTTCACATCACTGGTGTTACACAATTTTTCTGATGTTTTGCCCCACATGCTGGTCATCTGACTTTGAGTTATCTGGAGGTAATTGCTCAGCACATACTTCACACGTCAGTTTGCTTTGAGCAAATGAGGGGGTTCGTCATTGCCTAGCTACAGTAGCATAGCAAATGCAGGTAGTGACAAAGCACATTTTACATTCATTTACATTTACATTTTTTTAAGTTGCCAAAAGTTTGACCAACTAACCAACTAGCTCCACCGGTGGGAAAACGCATGGGACTCATGAGTTGTAGCGTTATCCTATTGCGTGCAGAGGGAATTTGAAAGACAATCGTTCATCCCACCCCTCGGATTGAGCACTGCCAATGGTAAGTTCCCAGACCCAACATCTTCATGTGGGTCTGGCTCGTCAGGCTAAAATTTACAGTGGTGGTTGAATTTGCTGGTACCCACTGAGAGAATAATAATAATAAAAAATAATAATAAGCTTTATTTGTATAGCACCTTTTAATACACAGAATGCAGCTCAAAGTGCTTTACATTTGGAGCATTTAACACAATAATAGAGAGCAACAATGTTATAATTCAAACAAACAAAACAATAAATAAAACATCCAAGATTTAGAATTAAGTAAAAATGAGAATTCACAAGATGGTAAGGAGATATAACTAATGCAAAATAGGAAGTGTAAATAGCAGCAGCAGAATGTAAAATAATGTGAAGAAATAGGCTACAAGATAAAAGTGAGTTAACTAAAAGCTCCCATATACAGGTATGTTTTCAGGTCTTTTTTAAAGATGTTTACAGAATTTGTCTGTTTGATGTACAGAGGCAGGGTGTTTCATAGCTTTGGTGCATAATGCACCAAAAGCCGCTTCTCCTCTTTGTATGTGGAGCACTTTGGGCACAATTAAAAGATTAGCATGGGAAGATCTAAGGTTACTTTGTGGTTGATAAGCTATTAAAGGCTCTATATGAAGGTGCTATGCCATTTAGAGCTTTGTAAGTAATTAACAGAACCCTAAAATCAATTCTATAGAAAACAGGGAGCCAGTGCAGTTCAGCTAACACAGGGGTGATGTGCCCTCTCTTCTTGGTCTTAGTTAAAAGTCTAGCAGCAGAATTTTGTATGAGTTCCAATTTCTTTATATGATTTTTTTGGAGACCAGTAAAAAGGTCGCAGTTTGGCAATGTTTCTCAGGTGGGAATAGGCTGTCTGGGTAACTTTACTAATATGGGGCTTAATTAAGTGATGAAATTTAAAGCTATTTTCTCAGGTATAGTTGCATATTATTTCTGAGAAAATGTTTTTCTCTTCCTGTGGAAGGGTACCAAAAATTTTAGCCACAACTGTAACAAAATATTAAAGGTGCTATAAGCGATGTTGGGTAACGTCACTTCTGTTTGCGTTTAAACAAAACAAAGAGCTACTGTAGCTAGCTTGCTCCTCCCTCGCAATTGAAACTCTCCTGAACGTGTTTTCCTGAATTTTTTTTATGTTTCATGGTCTCATGGTGTTTTTGTTGCCATTTTTGGAGCCTGGGCTGTCTACAGAGACCACATTTTTTTACAGTGTATTGAGGGGATAGGCAGCTAGCGGATGGTGAGGAGATGATTGCTGTATGTGACAAAAAATGTTTTAGCTTAGAAACTGCATATCATTAAACCCAACAGTAAATTAACTAAATTCCATAGCCTAGGTAGGGTAGTAACACAAACTTGAGAGGTGCAAGTCAGCAAATCAACTTAATATTCTACTATTATTTGTTGCTATGTGGCCATAGCATCACACTTGCAGCCATGTCTCCTTATCACATGACAGCTGCAGGTTGAAAGCTGTGTGTGTGTGTGTGTGTGTGTGTGTGTGTGTGTGTGTAAGGAGAAAAAACACATAGGCTACGGGAAGCACTATACTTTGCGCTAGGGGTGAACGATTTTGGAAAAATCGTGCTAAAGAGTCAGATTGGGATAATACAAAATGCTAGAGTGTTGGAGGACGGTAATTTGTTGATTGGATGTGTGTCTGAGGAGCAGGTTGTGAAGGCTGGCCGGTTGCAATGTGTTGGGAAGGCGAAAGTTGTGAAAGTGGTGAAAGTTGGTAGTGAAGGGAGTAAAGGAGTGATATACGGAATTCCTCTGACAATGCAGATGGGTGAGTTGGTTAAGAATCTGAAGGAGAAATGTAGGGCCGTTGAGAGTGCAACACGATTGACTAGGGGAGCTGAGAAAAAGGAGACAGAGTCGATTTTGATTCATTTCAGTACTAGAGAATTTCCCACTGAGCTCTACTTGGGCTACATGAGATATCGAGTGAGGGAGTTCATACATAAACCTTTGAGATGTTTTAAATGTCAGAAATTTGGTCATGCTGCTAAGGTGTGTAAAGGAGTGCAAACATGTGCAAAATGTGGGGGAGCTCATGAGTATGGACAATGTGGTGAGGGAACGAGCCCAAAGTGTTGTAATTGTGGAGGGGCACACAGTGCAGCGTACTGGGGCTGCGCGATTATGAAAAGAGAAACTAAAATTCATAATGTGAAGCGGAAAAATAAAGTGTCCTATGCAGAGGCGGTGAGAAGAGTTGACCAAGCCGGACCTGCTGGTAGGGATTTGCCAGTGGTTAGAGGTGGGGCGGGGAGCACTGTGGCTCGACCTGTGAAGGAATATGGCTGGGGGGAGAAAATGGACCTGGTAACGTTTATTGCAGGGGTGATCAATGCAGCAGCAGAGGTAAAGTCGAAAACTGAAAGGATCCAAATTATTACAAAGGCAGCGGTTCAGCATCTGGGTATGGTGAGACTAAAGTGGGAGGAAGTGAGGGATGGTCTCTGTGTGATCCCTCCAAGCCAGGAGAGTGTAGGCCAAGGGTGAACACTTTGCTCTCATGATTATTTTACAATGGAATGTAATGTAATTGATTTTGTTTTGTTTGATTACATAATTGTTAGGAGGGATAGGATGGACAGGAGTATGTGGTGGTGGAAATATGGGTGGGTTCAAGGAAGATGGTCATCATAAATTACTATAACCCTTGCAAACGGTTAGCTCTTGGTGAGCTAGTGGAAATTGAAGGACAGGATAGGGGAAATGTGGTTTGGACTGGAGACTTTAATGCTCATAGTACTTTGTGGGGAGGAAGTAGCACTGATAGTAATGGTCAGGTGATTGAGGAGCTGCTGAGTGAAAGGAACTTAATTGGTTTAAATGATGGTAGGGGCACAAGGTTTGATGTTAGAACGGGGCATGTGTTGGATCACACTCTCTCATCTAGTGGGTTAGCATCAAGGTGTGAATGGGAAGTTCATGGAGACAGTACTGGGAGTGATCATTATCCTGTTGTATGTACTTTGGATATTGATGTCAGCTTTACAGTAGGCCAGGTGGGAGGGCTGGGAGGTGGGTTTTTGAAAAGGCAGATTGGGAAAGATTTAGGGACTTAAGTGACCTGTTTCTTAGGTCTGTTCCAAGCACGGATAATGTGGAGGGGCATGAGGGTGAGTTGTGCCGAAGGATTTATATAGCTGCCATGGAGTCAATCCCAAAAAGTTCAGGGAAGATGGCTAGAAATGCAGTTCCTTGGTGGAATAAGGAATGTGAGAATGCTGTGGGAGCCAGGAAAAGGGCTTTTAGACAGCGGAGACGGACACATAACTTTCAACATCTGATTGAATATAAGTCAAAGTCAAAGTCAAAGTCAGCTTTATTGTCAATTTCTTCACATGTTCCAGACATACAAAGAGATCGAAATTACGTTTCTCACTATCCCACGGTGAAGACAAGACATATTTTACCAATTTAAGTCCACAGACAAACATACATAAGCAGGCACAGGCTGTAGTTAGGAGGGTCATCAGGCGAAGTAAGAGGTCTTACTGGAGGGATTACTGCAGTACAATAGGTAATAGTGTGGATATTAAGGAGGTGTGGGGTATGATTAAGAAAATGGAGGGTAATAGGAGGGGGTGGGGCTATCCATTTTTTTCAGATGCTGGCTGTATCTGATGCTGAGAAGGCAGAAATGATGGTGAGGACTTTGAGCAAGGTCCATAGCTCTGATAATCTCTCAGATCAGGAAAGGAGAGGTAGAGAGGAGACAATGGCACTTTTTGGTGAGGTTATTCAAACGAAGGCGAAATTGCAGGACAAATATAATGTTCCCTTTACGTTGTTGGAACTTAAGAATGCGTTGGAGAGGTGCAGGAATTCAGCCCCTGGACAGGATGAAATTTGTTATAAAATGTTATCACATTTGAGCGATGAGGGATGGAAAGAGGCGGTCATTGTGCCTATCAGAAAACCTGGCAAAGATCCTTCTAACCCTGTAAACTACCGACCGATAGCATTAACCTCACAGTTTGGTAAGCTGATGGAAAGACTGGTCAATGAAAGATTAATGTACTTTGTTGAAGAAAAGGGGTTGTTGTCTAGATATCAGAGTGGGTTCAGAAAGGGTCGGAATACAATCGACTCTGTTTTGTGTCTCGAGAATGAAATTAGAAAAGCTCAAGTACATAAAGAAATTGCTGTGGCTGTATTTTTGGACGTTGAAAAAGCGTACGATATGCTAGGTATTGGGGGAACCTTTTCAACTGGGTAATGGACTTTTTAAATAACCGCAGCATCCAGGTTAAGATAGGGAAGGATATATCAAGGCGTTGCTTAGTTGAAAATGGAACTCTGCAGGGCAGTGTGGTCAGTCCCCTCCTATTCAATATAATGATTAATGATATTTTTTCTGAAGTACAGCCTGATATTGGACAGTCCCTCTTTGCTGATGACGGTAGTTTGTGGAAGAGGAAGAAATGTGAAACACACTTTGAAGAGAGTTCAGGAAGCTCTAACAACGGTGGAGGACTGGGGTAGGAAGTGGGGCTTTAGATTTTCAGTGGAGAAGACGAAGGCAATGTTTTTTTTACGAGGAAGAAAGTATGCGATAGTCTGAAACTGCAACTGTACAACTGTCCTGTGGAGAGGGTGCCTTGTTTTAAATTCCTGGGTGTGTTTTTTGACACTAGACTTACGTGGAGAATTCATATCTCCAGGGTAGTAGACAAGTGTAAAACTGTTCTGAATTTAATGAGGTGTCTTGTTGGGAAAGAGTGGGGTGCTGATTTGGCCTCTTTGAAATTTATCTATATATACTTGATCAGGATGAGGATCGACTATGGATGTTTGGTGTATGCCTCTGCGGCAGCATCTGTGCTGGCCAAGCTGGATGTAGTTCAGGCTACTGCATTGAGAATATGTACTGGAGCTGTGCGGTCCTCTCCTGTTTGCGCCTTGCAAGTGATTACTGGGGAAATGCCTCTGGGGGTGAGGAGAAGACAGTTGCAGGCCAACTATTGGGTGAATCTGATGGGTCAGCGACCCGATCATCCTGTGAGAAATGTTATTGAGCCAAGCTGGGAGAGTGTGGTGGACTGGAGAATCTGTGGCGCGAGAAATAAATTTTCTACATTGTTCCTTTTGCTCAACAGTAATATGGCCTGTGATTCCTGTGTGGCAGCTACATGTTCCAGAAATTGACCTGACACTACTTGAAATTAAGGAAAAAGATCCTGAAGTGGAGTTAGTGTATAGTTTTCACTGTCATATAGAAGAAAGATACCATGACTGTGTTTTAATATTCACTGATGGGTCGAAGGATCAGGAGTCAGGGGTTACTGGAGCAGCCTTTTTTGTTCCGAAAATGAAGGTTCATGGCTTGAACTTCTATTCAAGATGTTCCTCTGGCACTGTCTAAGTCTGAAGGAAAGAGTATTGTGTGGCAGAATTCTCTTATTAAATGGCAACAGCTTTGGGATCAAGACACAAAGGGCAGACATCTCTATTCCATTATTGGTAGTGGTAATGTTAGAACAGCTGGGTTTTTGGTGGTTAGCTGTGTCAACTACTTGCGGATAACATTATGCATCAATTCATCATTACCTGTGAGATTAAATGTTTGTGCCGCCAACCCCCTTGGATATCGCAAATGCCCCCACTGTCACTGTACTCCAGTAAACAAAGTCCCCAGTGCACAGGTGAATGGCTGCTGTGCAGCCTAAACAGTCGTGGAGTTTTAATCGTCAGCTGGACAAGTGAACGAAGTTACCAGCCAGAGTAGCAGCACAGGGGAATTATGAACTAGAACCAGGGACATGGCAGGTTCGGGCAAAGGTAATGAAGAGGTTTATTTTTAACCAAAGTAGCTCTACTGATCAGACCTTTCTTGACACTGTTAGCTGGTCCTCTTGTTTACGTTTTTTGCTTCTTCAGTGGTCGGTGAGAAGAGTCGGTGGCGCGTCAGCAAGCACAAGTATAAATGCGTTTTGGTGACGTCACATATTACAACTCGCAGCCTTTGCGGTTTGAAAATCGTGTTTCATCATATTGCGATATTATCGCAAATGCAATAAATCGTTCAGCCCTACTTTGCGCACACTAACATGAAATACGTGTCTTATTTCAAAACAACAGACATTCTTAATGGATTTAACTGCCAGACTTTCACAGAAACCCGCTTCATCCCTCTCTGGTGCAACACTAGACCACAGACTGTAAAAGAAAACATTGGCAGCGAAGCATGGGAGTTCGGAGTTCGTATGGGTTTCAGCAAAAGTCTGTGAAATCCTTCCGACAAGTCTGTTTGCTGCACTGCCACATAGATATTGTAGTTGTCGAACAAAACTACAAAAGTGGAATGAATGAATGAATGTCACCGCCAGCAAATTTCTCAGGGGGAAAAAGCAATGGTAGAACCAATGAATGAACGAGCGTATAAAGCATATATTAAGACGTGACTAAATGTAATTTATAGATAGATAGATAGATAGATAGATAGATACTTTATTGATCCCCAAGGAAAATTTCAAGACTTTATGACCTTATATGGAAAATCCGGATGTTTTTTATGACTTTTTAAGGCCAAAAATTGAAGCCTTTTTATGACCCCGCAGAAATTGAAGGCCTTTTATGACCCCGCAGAAACCCTGACTACAGCTGGAGAAGGAATTGTTTCGTCTGTTGTTCACCTCTTGATCTCTGATGACTCTCAGAGAACATTCTCTACATCTCTACATACTCTGTGAGGGTGGATGATTCAGTTGATTGACTAAAGTAGGCTACTGTAGGCTGTTAATTGGGGAACAAGCAGCGAAGCTGCGAAGGCACCCATTGTGTTTGTACGTTTTCTTATTATTACGCATCATCTTTCTTCTGCCATGGAAGTCTATGGCAGCCCATAGAACCGTCTGGTCTATGGCAGCCCATAGAACCGTCCACACTAATTAGGCAGAGTCCCATGATTCATTTCACCAAGTTTCATGCCTGCACCTCAAGCGCTCTAGCGCCACCAACAGGCCAAATTTGGATGTGCGTTCACACACATAACTTTTGACCCGTTGACCCGATTTTCAAAAATCAGGTATCGTTGGAATCCTTGGACCAAGCCGAGTTCAACGCACTCTATGACGTCGTTTTCCGCCATGATGGAATTTCCGCCATTTTGGATATAGTTAAAAACCTTTAAAAAGTTTCACGCCTCACATAAATTGTCCGATTTTCATGAAACTTAGTATATATGATCTTCAGAGCAAGCCGCACAAAAGTTATCCCTTTTCGTCTTCGGAACTAAAACTGCTCCACCGTAACAGCCAATCAAAATTTGTGGCGAAGCCGCCAAACAGGAAGTGAGCTCATATCTCCGCAACCATTTCATGTTTCATAACCAAACTTAGTACGTGGACTCAAGACCTCATCAGGAGAATGTTCAAAAACGGTGGTGACCTTTGACCTCTAGGGGGCACTGCAATTAGGAAAAATGCGTTTTGGCTTGTAGCTGCTGTTGTGTTTGGAATTAAAATGTACTAGTGGGGTCTGTTAATGCTGTTTGAGGTCCATAGGCTGACCTTAGCCAAATTGTGATGTCATCGTAATTGATTAGGCCGCCATATTGGATTTAATCAAAAATACAAGTTTGTCCGATTTTCATGATACTTGGTGTAGATGATCTTTAGACTAAGCCTCATAAAAGTTATCTCTTTTCGTCTTCAAATCTAAAACCGTTCGCCCGAAACAGCCAATTAAAATTGTCAGCAAAGCCACCAAACAGGAAGTGAAGTGATATCTCAGCAAGGTTTTCTCGTATCAAGACTAAACTTACCACATGTGCTCAGGACCCAATAAGGAGGAGGTTCAAGAAATTTGGTACATTTTGACCACTGTGTGGCGCTATAATCACAGGAAGTAGGCTCATATCTCAGCAATGCTTACACATATTGAAACCAAACTTGGTACATGGACTTGAGACCCCATCCTGAAGACGCACAATATATTTGGAGTCTTTTGACCACTAGGGGGCGCTATAATCACAGGACGTGGGTCATATCTCAGCAATGCTTTCACATATAGAAACCAAACTTGGTATATGGACTTAGGATCCCATCCTGAGGACACACAATACATTTGGTGACCTTCGACCACTAGGGGGGCGCTAGAGATACAGGAAATTAGCTCATATTTCAGCAACGTCTTTACTTATCGAAACCAAACTTGGTATATGGACTCGGGACCCGATCCTGCATTGCATTGCATCGCATTGACACCAAACTTGGTACGTTGAGTCGTAAACACATCCTAAGGATCCACAATAAATTTGGTGACATTTGACCAGTAGGGGCTCTATGATTAGCAACACTTTCACCTATCGCAACCTAACTTGGTATGTGGACTTGGGACTACATCCTGAGGATGCACAATTAATTTGGTGTGCTTTCACTAATAGGGGTGCTATAATTATCAACACTTTCACCACTTTAAACCAAACTTGGTATGTGGACTTAGGAGTACATCTTGAGGACACACAATAAATTTGGTGACCTTTGAATCCAGTCCAGTCCAATTCAAACAAGTCCAATCCAATCCAATCTAACACAACACAGTCAAGTCCAGTCCAGTCCAATCCAATCCAATCCAATCCAATCCCAACTCTTACTGCTTACTGCTTGGCCCCCTCATTGCTGCTTGCAGCTATATTTATTCAGGATTATTACTTAACCTTTTCACTGTGCACTTCATCTAAATCAGTGGTCCCCAAACTACGGCCCGCGGGCCGGATATGGCCCGCCACTTCATTTTGGGTGGCCCCCCAAAACATGTCCGTGGTTTATAGCATCTGGCCCGTATGGGAGTACGACATCGTCAAACTATAACCTCCGTAATTTCCCCCATTCATTCTCTATGGCGAGTCTTAACAGTACACATGTAATACTCTTTTTGTCCACTGGTGGTTGTTTTGGCGCTGTTTCGCGTTTGCCATCGAAAACGGAATGAAATGTAGACCTACCTGCAAACAATGTAAGAGGCCTATGCTGACTGCATCAGTGCTCAAAGTATTCTACAAGTTTATCAATTAATTGTTAATAACTAACTAACTTCTATTCAAGTCATATTTCTGGGACTTGCTGGGATATTTTTTTCTATATTTTATTCACTCGTTCAAATGTTCATACAAGTTCTCATCAGGTGAGTGAAAGTGGTCATTTCAGATGTTTTTGCCAGCACTTCATAAAACTCTCATAGTTTGAGAACTTCAAATTATTTGTATGATATTGCTTGTTCACAACTTGAGCTGTGTATGCAAAGACACAGAGTTCAGAGTTCACACATTTTGAATAAAATACACTTTTGGGACTCCCTGCTAATACTTTTGGGAATGCTATTTTTTATTAGTAATATTTCATTTGAGCTACATTTTACACTGATATGGCATGATTGCAATATAAACACAGCTAACAATGGTATTAAATTGCAGTAGCCTATGATTAAATGTAATGGAATATTCAACTAAGGTAGACTGCTGTTGTTCACAGCACTAAGCTATTTATGGTTACTAATATACTCCGAGTCTCTGGCCCTCTCTTAGAGCCAGGCATAGTGAGCTGGCCCTCGGAAGAAAAAGTTTGGGGACCACTGATCTAAATGAATGAAACTGATGTTTCCAAACTAAAAATGTTATTTTCTTCAGACACTATGACCGAGAGAGAGAGACATATTTAAATTTTTGGACTTCTACAGATTTTTCCGGTCAAAGTCCAGTAATTACCGAATAATGGGAACTCTTTTGATGTTAAGTGGCCAAGAGAAGTCTGTGCATACCGAGGAACTTGAAGCCATTTTTCCTTTTCTTTAAACAATAAGGCAAAACATATGTAAATTATTAAAGTTCTGTAATACCTGTGTGGATACTCTGTAGGCCAAATAGGCGTTGATTCCGTCACCTATAAAAAAAATAAAAATAAATAAATAAACAAACAAAGCTATGCTTAATGTAAAAATGACAGCATTTGTTTACATTTGGTAAATCTTTAAAATACCACATATAATTTATTTTTTTTATATGCAAATTCTGTATTGTAGCAGCAAATAACATAATTACTGCCAATAATGTAATAACTTGTCAATAGCATAAAAACAATTCTGAACCAATAACGTAATAACTTCTTGATAATAATCTAACTACATTACTGACTGGTTATTATATAATTGGCTGGGTTACAAAACCCTTCAATAATGTGATAACTGGAGTCAATAATGTAATTATTACATAGGGTGCCTTTAAAGTTTTATTCATAAAAAGCTTTATTACATGGAACATTGTCTAGGTTTAGATCAGGGATGGGCAACTAGCAGCCTGTGGGCTGAATGTGGCCGTCGTCCTCACTCAGTGTGGCCCGCGGATCAATTATCGAATATCATTAAAATGCTGGTTTCACATTTTCACCCTAGCGGCAGCAAATTACATTTGCTTCCAGGGCTAGTCTAGCAACTCTCCGTTGGCTTGTGAGCTCGAAAAATTAAACTTCTATCAGGCCAATCAAATCGTGTACAGAGTCGTTAGGTGGGCTTAACATAATGATTGATGGCAGAGTTGCAACGGTTTGGCTTGAATTCCCTGCTATTTGAAAACAAAGAAGATGGATGTTGCTGTTGGCCAACAGTGTGACACGAGTTAAGCTTTTTTTTAAGTTGGCAAAAGTTTGAACTAGCCAACTAGCTCCGCTGGTGGGAAAACGCATGGGACTCAATAATTAATTAATTAATTTGCCATATTTCTTAAGAAAGAAATTAACATTTAAAAACAAAATTACATGTCATTATTATAATTTAAATGATATAAAACAGTGTTTTTTTTTGGACCATTTTGGACCATTTTCAAAAACCATGTGGCCCTTGAGCCAAAGAGTTTATCCACTCCTGCTTCAAAGTGTCTCCATGGATTGGACTTGTTTGTCCAGCCCATCCTATAGATGCTTGATTGGAGGCCAAGTCAACACCTTAAACTATTCCTGAATTTTTGTTTTCTGACAGGGCACATTATCCTGCTGAACAAGGCCACTGCCATCAGGGAATACCATTTCCATGAAAGGGTGTATGGTATGGTGGTACATGCATCAGTGAGACTTGGCCACCCATGACCCTGTCACCAGTTTTTCCTTCCTTGGAACACTTTTGATAGCCATTCACCCAGACACCCATTTTTCCTACTTCTAACACATCAACTTTGAGGACAAAATGTTCAATTGCTGCCATATATATATCAGCCACTGATGAGTACCATGATAACACATAATAATCAGGTGTTTTTCACTTCACCAGTCAGTGGTTATAATGTTATGGCTGATCGGTGTCCAATTAATATCCATGGCTCACCACACACATTGTTTTCGTTTCCTTCCTACTTTTACAGCGTATTTTATTCTGTTGTAGTGTTATCCAGTTAAATCCAAATCTTTATTTTTCAGTACTGACTAATTTAAAGATTGGATATTCACCTCAATCAGTTCCAGTAAGCTGTGGCTTACCATTTTGTGACACTTACCGACTTTCTCTGGGTTAGTCACAGAGACATTAAGCTCAAACTTGTCTTCTTCTTCAACCTGCTGAAGAGAATGCACACACCGACTTAAATTAATTACAGTTAACATAAATCCCACCATACAATGCAGCACTTCTGAATGAATAGTTAACTAATAATATATCTGATGTGTATACTTTAACTGGGCTACCTCTTCCAGTATTTTTTGCCGTTGTTCGGACATGCTTGAGGTGGAAGAAGCAGATGGCAAGAGCCTGGAAGGTTCAGCTCTCTTTCTTTCAATTGCCGGACTGTCCAGTGATAATTCAACAGTGGCCTCTTTAAGGGGAAGAGTAGATGAAGGTCAAAATTCCAAAAAATGCTACAACATACAAATCTTGTTGCATGAAAGAACATCTGAGGTAAACAACTAATGCTGGCACAATTAGCACAATACCAATACAACCACATGGGTCTGTACCAGGCATGCCTGTAAACACTATCATCACCCCCATAACAGGTGCAGGAAAACCGCCATATTTTCTCTGCTGATAAATGCTTACAGGGAAATGGGTTATAGTAATACCCAGATGACAGAGACCATGCACAGACATTAACCTGTCCAAAATAGCATTTTTCGAGCTCTGAACCTACAATAATAATCAATAGCAAATATTAAAATATTTGTTCATGTATATATATATTTATGTAATATACAATACATAAAGTATATAAATATATATAAATATACTGTGTATATATATATATATATATAGATAGATAGATAGATAGATAGAGAGTTAGAGTGAGAGACAAATATAGAATTACAATCCAGATGTTCAGTGACCTTGAGGAAATGTTCTTATGAGGCCATGAACATACTACAGTGCCTTCAAAAAGTCTTCACTCACAAAAACATTAATGAATCATTCAGGTGGCTAAGCCTGTCAGTATCACATTTTGGTAGGCCAGTTTTTTTTATTTATTGTTAAGCTCATTGTTCTTGCTTGGTGTATATAAATATGACTATCAATCATTCTGCTTACACTGTAAAGACCTGTCTGACAGTGCAGCAAAACACATTTTAATATTGGTCACTGTACTGACCAATAGGCCACTGCCTTCAGGTCATAACTTCTCATACAACTGACATGGGACCTAAGTCAATACTTCAGTTGTGGCAGCAATGAGCCTAAACAATACATGTACGAGAACAGAATAATGGATTCCCATCCTTTTAGTGTTGCTAATCCGCAAAATACACATATGTTCATATACTTTATACATAACCTTGAGAGAATGTGCAGAGATACGCATGTTTTCCTTAAATCTGTCGATTATATTCTCGAAAAATCACACTGCAAAAACTGCTTATTTAATCAAATATAACCAATTATTAATATAAAGAGACGTACTGTACCTAGCGCTTTCTCGTAAAATCATTTGACTTAATTTAAGAAGAGTTTGATTTATTTTAAGATGTCTCATCCTGAAAACAAGCCAATTTGTCTGCCAGTGTGTTAAGCCAATTTGTCCTAAAAACAAGCAAATTTGTCTGCCAGTGCGTTGAGTAAATTTGTCTGGATAAGGCTCCTTAAAATAAGTCAAAGTGTTCTTTCGAGAGAGCACTAGGTAAGTCTCTTCATACTTTTTTTGACACTTTGTTAGATTTTTTATTTATTGAATTTTCTAACCAGTGACAACAAACAAATCAATGTTATATGCTTAACCTTTGGGTGTGTGAGTAGGATGACCCAAGTGGTGGTGGAAAAAAAAGAAAATGTGCCAGTCAGGATGTTAATGAGGATTCACGCTCTTTTATTGGCAGCTCAGCCAAGAACAAAAAAGACAACTAACTTCAATAATTCAAAAAGGAAAACGAAAGAATAAGACAAAGATCATGAATCAATCAAATTGAGTTTATTAACTCAAAATACACAAATCAAAATGTGCTCAAACAGGGCCAATTAAAGTCTGAGCCTTAAGTGCCCTCAAAAGCTCACCCTGCTATGCACTACATTTTTATGCAGCTAATAAACAGTTTTGAATCAGTTTATTGGGAATAAACCAAATATGCGTGTGTCTTGTAAACACCTTATTCTGATTGAAATAAACTGAAAAAGGCCATATTTGGTTTACACTGCGTTCCAAATTATTATGCAAATTACATTTTTCTCAGATTTTCCTAAATAGTTGATGCAAATGAGAGTCAGTATAATTTTCAAGTCATCAACCGTTAAGAGTGTAATTTGAATTTTATTGAACAAACCTCCCAATGACAACAGTATTTAAAAAAAAAAAAAAAAACTCAAAATGCACTGTTCCAAATTATTATGCACAACAGAGTTTCAAGACATTTTATAGGTTGTAAATAACTAAAAATGGTCATTTGTTGAATTTTCAGCATTATGAAATCAAAAGTTATTTCAATCAAAAAACATCTTAACAGGCCAAGTTATATGTTAACATAGGACCCCTTCATTGATATCACCTTCGCAATTCTTGCATCCATTGAATTTGTGAGTTCTTGGAGAGTGTCTTTGCAGGATGTCAGAATAGCCTCCCAGAGCTGCTGCTTGGATGTGAACTGCCTCCCACTCACCCTCATAGATCTTTTGCTTGATGATGCTCCAAAGGTTCTCAATAGGGTTGAGGTCAGGGGAAGATGGGGGTTACACCATGAGTTTCTCTCCTTTTATGCCCATAGCAGCCAATGACCCAGAGGTATTCTTTGCAGCATGAGATGGTGCATTGTCATGCATAAAGATGATTTTGCTATGGAAGGCATGGTTCTTCTTTTTGTACCACGGAAGAAAGTGGTCAGTCAGAAACTCTACATACTTTGTCGAGGTCATTTTCACACCATCAGGGACCCTAAAGGGGCCTACCAGCTCTCTCCCCATGATTCCGGCCCAAAACACGACTCCGCCACCTCCTTGCTGACGTCTCAGTCTTGTTGGGACATGGTGGCTATTCGCCAACCACCCATTACTCCATCCATCTGGACCATCTAGGGCTGCATGGCACTCATCCGTTAACAAAACTGTTTAAAAATTAGTCTTCATGCATTCCTGAGCCCACTGCAACCGTTTCTGCTTGTGAGCATTGTTTTGGGGTGGCAAACTTCTTGAGTATCCTACACCTTGAGGTTTGCGGGACTCCAGAGGCACCAGAGGCTTCAAATACCTGTTAGCTGCTTTGCAATGGCATTTTAGCAGCTGCTCTTTAAGGTAAGACACTACAGGTGAATAGGGTAAACATTTTAACAAGCAGATATCACGATGAAACTTCCCCAGTTGATTACTTACATTAATATGAGAAAAAAATGTATTACAAGTTTTCTGTCACGAAACCTGAGCATTGGATACAGCCAGGTTCAAAATTATGTTTTTATTGTGTTCAGATATTAGAAAGGGAAACATTTACAGAGGGATTTATGAATATCTACTTTTGTTATCCTGTCAATCAGAATAATGCTGTCAATAGCCCTAAAAAATCGATTTTTGCCATGTTTTTAGGCATAAAATGTAATGTAAGTCAGGCTATGAATAATATATCAACAGACCCCTCTGTAAAAATCTTCTACATATAATAGTTAGGCATAAGTCTAGAAAGTTTGGTGTATGTAAGTGCTTCTGAAGTGGAGTTTTCGTGCTCAGAGTAGGAGAGGAAACTCATTTTGAGAAAACAGCCTTGAAAGACAGCCAATGAGATTCTGTTCTCAGTGATTGGTTGCTGATACAAAGGAAGTGTCCATATATGGATCACGTAGCATGATACAGGAAAAGCAGAGCTTTCCAACGGTACCACACATGATATATTTTGGCTCACGGTCGCAGGAGTGCATGCAAGGTTAGAATGCTAACTTTTGCTGAATTTAGGAGAAATATACAGGCGCGAGTAGACACAATATAATGAAATAAACACCTAAATGTGTAAATCTGACTTTTTTGTTGTAGTAGTGTGATAGAATACATGCTAAGGTAACATACTAGCTCAAAATCTCGAAATTGAAAAAAAAAAACAATGTTTTCACCTGCCGTGTCTCGCCTTAAATCCTATGATTTTATTCTGGCAGAAACCTTCCTTATTATGCCTTTGTCTGCCTGTGCTCTGAATCAACGACAAATTTCTTCACAGTACAATGATCATGCGTAAGTTTTCGGGAAATATCCAATGTTTTCATATCTTATCCACAATTTCACACTTTTCAGCAGCAGAGAGATCCTTTTTCTTTTTCATATTGCTTGAAACCTGTGGCATGCTTAATAATGTGGAACATCCTTCTTAAGAAGTTTTCCTTTGATTGGGCTCACCTGGCAAACTAATTATCACAGGTGTCTGAGATTGATTGACTGAGATGATCCAAAGAGCCCTGAGACACAATACCATCCATGATTTTAATTGAAAAACAAAAAAATAAATGTTTATGACACTCGAAAATGTAGTCAGATTGTAGTTTCTAAAAAGACTGCAAAACGGACGTTGACTTGGCTTTGTTGCTGTTGAAATTTTAAGTAGCCTACCCTTGGGTGAACTTCGTCTTTGTAATGTGGTTTGATAGTCTCTTGAACTATTCCCCCCTAGGGGGGTCCGGGGCCATGCTCCTCCATAAGAAAATGTTGTATATTTTAACGTTTAAATGCATCAATCTGGTGCACTTTGAAAAGAAATTCAGAGGTTAGACTTAATTATTTTTATATATGGATGGAAATATTTGTGCTGTAGCCTAAACTATTTTGCGCTTCAGAATTTTAACCATGCAAACACAGGTGGAATAGTTATGATGACACTGCAATAAGTTCACAACCACAAAGCATATTTGCTGAGTTTCAAAATTCATAAATTGTCAAAAATACATTTCAGCACTCCATGAAAGCGCAGTAACCTGGTGGTCATCTGTGTTGTTCAGCTAGTTAATCTAAAATGAATTAATCTAAGATAAACTTGGTTATAGAGTTATATTGGTCATTTTAATGGGCATCTACACATGCTATATCTTACTTTTTCAGGACAGTCTGGGCTACCCATATCTGGGAAAGTATGATGTGATAATATTTGTCTTATGCAATATGTCTTATGTCAGCCTTATATCAAGAAAAAATCATTTGCGTCTTTTTTTTCTTCATATTTTTGCATTAATGTCACTAGGAAGCAGTATATTATATATTATCTGGCAATAGCATAACCATGATGATGGGATACTCTGGTTAAGCAATTTACAAAAATGTTTACTTTATGACATACTGTAGGCTAAAGTTTAGATGAGAATACATTATAATAAATTTAAATTTGGCTACATGGTTGGAGATTGTTTAGAAATTTGTTGCAATTTAAAAAACAGATTACTTGGGAACCGCTTGTTGTACAGATGCATACGTCATATCCCAGTATTCGGTAAGGTCTGCTGTTTATTGTGATATACGGTTTGCCTTGTGTTGAGTTCGTATGCAGAGATTTGTGATATGAAATATATGTATGATATCAAATATGATATGATGAAGTTCAATGTTAAGTTTCTCGCGAACCATTTATCACAGCAACTTGGCATTAATATCATTGGACAACTTAGATTCCGCCCGTTCACGTGATATCTGTATGATATCTGTGTGACGAGTAGGCCTAAGCAGCGAGAAATTTAGTTGAACCTGGACTTGAGAATTTACTGGCGCACAGCAGTTCAATACTAGGTTAGTCTTCCTAATTATTCAGTCTCATATGCCACGTATTTGCCAAGAGATGAAAAATAATTCTAGTGGAATAGCAATATTTGGTGCTGAAGGTGACTGAGCTGAGCTTCGGCAGGGTGTGTTGTGGACCTAAGGAGGCGTAGCTGTGCTCTGGTGCGCTCCGGCCCAATTTAACCTCTGATTGTTGGTATGTTTACACTTTCCAAATGAATTTGGTGATTTGAAGAAATTAGTTACACTTCGCATAGTAAGCTGGCCTAAACAGTTGCTTTTTTCCACACAAATTAGAAACTTGAGGTAAGGTAACGCGAAATCGAGTAAAATGGGTGAACTGTAGAGCCCTGAGAAGGGGCGGGTTCATTGCTAGACAGAGAGAAAGAGAGAGAGAGAACAAGGCAAGGAGAGGTTGCGTAAAGGTGCACATAGCTCTACAATGAAAGAGCTATTAAATGATAAAATTCTTATTTTTTTCTTTTTGCAAAACGTAGTTAAGGCGGGAGGCATGTTTCGCCTAGGTGGCCACCTAAGCTATAAAGCACTGCTGAAACACGGAATTGTTGATGATTAAGCTTTTTTTAATATGAATAAATATATATTTTTGAGCTTTTATCAATCCCTCCAGGAATTTATGATGTTGCGATCGCAACAATTAACACAAATTCAGCAAATCCCAGCGAATTCTGGACGACCTTGCAATTTTGTCCAAACACCGCAACTTTTACGCAAATTTGACCAATCATCGTAGTGTCCCCGTGAAATTTCACCTACCACAACAGTCCCTCGCGTAGAATATTGAACCAGATTCCACACTCACTTTTGCAGACACCAGAGACTGCCATAAGTAAGGGATAATGTATAGAACGCCGGTCATTATTGGGAAAATAAGTCCCGACACGGCGAACCGGACCCCGACGCGCAGCGGAGGGGTCTTGTTCCGCCCTGAAGGGACTTATTTTCCCAATAATGACCGGCGTTCTATACATTATACCGCTTATTAGCCTACACGGCTACTTGCCAAAACGAAACAATAAACTCCCCACGATGTGACTCTTTAGCCTACATAGCCTAGGCTATAGCCTATTTGTTACCGTTTCATAGTGGCTTTTGGTGAGAAACAAATTGTTCGCAACAGCACACGCTGAACTTGAATCAAACATTCTTTAGAACACAGCTGATCAACCGTCTGCTTTCACTTTTGAATGAAGCTCCAGTCCTTGCGCAGTAATATGAAAGACGTAAATTAGAAGCACAAAGCCCATTTTCCTTGACAGCGATCTGTTACACTTAGCAACGGTCTGTTATTGAGAATTAGCAGACCGCCAAACGTTGGGAAGGCCCATTCAAGTGAATGGAGCATTCTGCAGCACTCTGAAGAGCCGTGTAATAACTTGTGACAATAAATAGAAGGCTAACGTTAATGATCTGCTTACTTGTATACTTTATACTTTATGTTTACTGACATTTGAGTAGGCTATGCAACCCATTGGCAAACGTTTACATCTGGAGATGTCCTTTTAGCTTATGTCATGTTTGCTAGCTTGTGGGCTTAGTTTGTGTAGCTACCAAAATCATAGAAATTACATACAAATTTACCTCTTCTATGATCCAAGAATGATTTCATTCGACTTATTTTTTAACATTTATTTTAACTAATGACATAGAAAACATCCCAAATTGCATCCACATATCGTAATGCACTGCAAAAAGTCATTTCCACTCGTAGCCGAACACAGTGAGATGCAAGCCTTCACTCAGAAATGTAATTAGGCTACTCTCACGTCCTTAAAGTGGCAGGCAGTCAATTAGACTTACACCACCAATGTAATGTCATTAAAGAGAAGTGTAGCCTAATAGCTTAAAAATCAATATGAAGTTACTAGATACTTAGTTGGCTATTAGTAATTATGCAGGTCACAGAATATGAATTATTAAAAATATATGAACTTAATATTAATTACAAAATATATTAATGTATTGAAACATGACATAATGCCAGGCTCGGACTGGTAATCTGTACAACTGGGCAAATGCCCGGTGGGCCGGTGACCTCCGGGATTTTTAAAAAAAAAAAATTTTAAGTTATTTAGCCTATTTGCAACCCGTCATGTAGACCTAGGCCTAGCCTATAAATGCAGTTGCATCCATTTGGATTGGGGGGTGACTGGTCAATCATTTTGGCCTCTTCATGACAGGTTCAGTGTGTGTTACGATCACGCCCCCCTGCCCCACCCCTCAAGTGGATTTGTCCAAGCAGCCGCTTGGTTTGTGGGGAAATATAGCCTACGAGTCCATGCATGGTAGCCTAGGCTATACAAGTGCCCTCCGCTGGCTGGTGTTCACATCATCGCAGTTTAACCGTAAACAGCAATCAGAGGTGTCTAGTTTTATTCCATAAATATATTGTTTTTATAGACGTTAGTTGCCGCTACAAAGAGCTTCCATTTACTGCACCATGTAGGCTACTGTAGTGCGGTTTGTCTGTCAACATAAAAAAAAAAACTCCGGGTAGCCTACAATTTTCGCACAACTTGGTGGAAAAGTGTAGCACAGGTTAAAGAAAACCTATTCATGTTTGGACTCAAAAGGAATTTCAAAGTATTTCCCATATAGTAGCCTTTTAGCTCACAACGACAATGAAAGTGAAACTTGGAAAGTGGAAGTCTCTCCACCGAGTGTTACATTAGATGCACAATCAATCGCGAGTCGATGCACGTAAAAAGTATCAACTGGTAGGTTAGTAACGAAGGTAGCCTAATTTTGCAAAATCGATCCAGCAGTTGGCCGGTCCAGGAGAAAATTGCCAGGGCCGAATTTTGTTCCCAGTCCGACCCTGCATGATGCCATCTCTTTAGGGGGTGGCTGTCTTTTCTGGTCAGTTCTACAAAAGGTTATACTGCTTTCTTTGTGAATAACCCCAGTCAAAGCATTTACACAAATAAAGTAGGCCTACTTTGATTTTCTGTAATCCTTACTACTAACCTTTCAGCTTACTTATCATTTTTAATTAGCATCAAGATGATCAGAGTGGTTTTGGTCTTACTAACCTTAGTTGCAATTTTTATCTTTTTATTTTTGCAATTTTCACTTTATTAACGCAATTTGTATCGCTGTGTGGGGCGGAAGCTGCACTGAATACAACAGGAAAGCCCTGCAGCGCATAGTGAACACAGCTGGAAGGATTATTGGTGCTTCACTCCCCTCTCTGAAGGACATTTACACCACCCACCTCACCCGCAAGGCGACCAAAATTGTGAGTGATGCAAGTCACCCCGCTCACAATCTGTTTGACCTACTGCCCTCTGGGAAGAGGTACAGAAGCCTGCGCTCCTGCACTACCAGACTCACCAACAGCTTCATACACCAAGCTGTAAGGATGCTGAACTCTCTCCCTCCTCTCCCCCCTCCACCCTTAGCTACATAACATCCTGGACATTGGACCCACAAATGGCCGCCTGCACTACTCCACTTGCACACTTGCACACTTTACAACTTGTTGTTGTTGTCCTGAAAACACAACACTTCTGCGGCTCTTACATAACTTGCACCACTATGCCACTTTCTTTCTTACTTAGGTCAAACAGAACTACCCAAGCCTTTTATTGGCCTGACTTTGCACTAGTATTTTATTGACTGTCTATGCACAATTTCAACCAAATTTTGCTGCTCTTATTTTTTTCATTATTATATGTGCCCTCTTATTTACTTACTTTTTTTGTTTACTTGAATGTTATGTTTGTCTGTGGACTTAAATTGGTAAAATATGTCTTGTCTTCACCGTGGGATAGTGAGAAACGTAATTTCGATCTCTTTGTATGTCTGGAACATGTGAAGAAATTGACAATAAAGCTGACTTTGACTTTGACTTTGACTTATTTGCAACAAACGGCTAAAAATACTGCAACTTCCATCGCAATTTTTTAGAAAAGTTGTCACGAAATCACTCATTTTATGTCGCAACAATCTCAAAAAATCCTCGCGAAATCCTATAGGTAGGGCTGTAGCTATCGATTCTTTTTGGAATCGAGTATTCTAGCGAATATTTCATCAATTAATCGAGTAGTCGGATAAACTAGATGTACTGCATAGCGGTACAAAATATGACTACTGCTCAGTCCTGTACATCCATTCCGCGAAAATAAATCATATTAATGAATTTGTCTCCATCTTCTACTCCATCCCCTACTCTTGAAACTTTTGTGTATGCTTGTTTGGAATGTGTGTGTGCGGGCCGCACACAAAGTCGCCTACTGGCGCTGCAAAGGTGAATAGATTTGTAGCACTTGCCAAACAATTTGTAGCATTGTTATAAAACTTTTAAAATCTCTAAACAATCACAAGTAGGGCAGTTCATCACAGTCCATCCTTTGCAACTGGACTGATGAAAGGTACACCTGTAGGCTACATTGTATTTGGGAAAAGCAGAAGGTAGCAGCATTATTTATTTATTTATTTATTTATTTATTATTAAACAAAACAATCCCTGTCAGTTCCATGCAGTTTTCAACAGCTATCAAGAAGAGAGGTCATGTCATGGATTTTTGTGAATGTTTCTTCTTCTATATGCATGTTTAGTCATCTAGTTCATATGATATTCAGCTGTATTGTCAATGCACAAATTAAATACCAGTAGTCTAAAACAAAATGCAGTTTTACCCAGTGGTGCAAATAACTGACATGTCCAAAAGGGCCTTCATGAAATGCGTTGCTAGACTGTTCATACACATTTTAACGGGCCAAGTTGAAGAGCTACCGTCCGTTATTGTTCGTGCAAATAATAGGCTGATTCATGTTCCCTTGCATTTTGCAACTATGAGGTCCATGGTTAGTCTGGCTTTCGCCAGACCAAGCTCAACCTTTTAAGAAATCGAAAAAGAAATCGCCGGCAGATCAGGCTGAGTTCACCCAGCCTATAGTCCATGGTAGGCGACCCCCCGGTTTCAGAGCTATTCTAAATGCAAAAATGCAGAGGAGTTATGACAAAACCGTGACTGTTAACAAATAAGGTAGGCCAATAAGGCCATAGGCGCCGATACCGTGGGTGCTGGAAAATATCGAGCACCCACGTGTGCCAGCTTACAGTCCCGGCTAAATTTACATTAATTTAAAATCAAACATCGCAGTTGATGTTAAATTCAGCATCTCTCATAATGTGATTGGCTATGTTGCTGTCAATCCCCTACTCCATATCCTAACCACCAATGAGAGCGTCTCTCGTATGAGTACTAGCATTGATTTTATTTTGATTTTTAAATAATTAAAATATAAAAATCATATTATAAAAAATCTTATATTTTGACCTGTATCTCACCACAGCAAGCTCATAGCTCTACATGCATTTCATGTGTGTGTAGGGCAGACTGTCCTGAAATGAGCAATATAATTGCCATGTTGGAGGGATACTCTGGGGCTGAGCAATTTACAGAAATATGTGGTGTGTGATTTACAGAAATAAATGCCATTTTTTATTTAGCGATGAAAAATGACCATTCTGCACTCCATATCTGTGACACGAACTGATCTGACCTGACTTGACCCAAGTTTGCCTGTTAGCATGTGTGACTATGGTGTATGCACACATGATGATTCTCAACTTTTTACTGCATTGCCATGAACAAAGTAAAGGCAAAAAAGGTGTTTCTTTGTTGAACAAATTGGGATGCAATGTGAGCCTTTGAATTGGATGCCATGCAGGAATTTGCTAGGATCTCAAAACCGGATTATGAACATGTTTTGCCATAGAAAAACACACGATAGCGTTGGATTATAAACATGCTTTGCCACAAAAACAGACAAAAACGTGGGGTAAGTCCAGCTATATGAAGTTATTATTTTGCTGTCACTTTGTCTGTTTTATAACCCAGAAGGATGTATTTGGTATCAAATGATAGCTCTGTGTCTCCTCTTTCATCTAACATACGTGGCATATATATCCGATCACGGGTCCGCGAGTAATTACTCCGAGAGTAATGGGTGTGCAGCGTTGGTTTGTGTACATGACGTTAATATTTTGCAGTCACTTCGTCTGTTTTTATAAGCCAGGAAGATCGATATCCATGGTACCAATGGATAGCCCTGTTTCTCCTCTTTCATCTGATATGCTTGCCATATCTATGCGATCACGGGTTCGCGAGTAATTCAAACGAGAGTAATGGGTGTGCAGGTGAACGCAGAGAAGTATAGACTGTAAATATGATGCAATTTGATTTAATTTCATGATTTTTTTAAATTTTCATACTTGATCGTACAGACAAGTGCGTAGTCTCTTTGGAAAGCCCCACTTCTTCTCTGTCATGCAATAAAGGTTTTATCTCGTTGCGATGAACAGTCGCGGAGCAATGTAACAAGGAAGAGAGGGTGTGTTTTTTGACGCACTTTGCGTCAATCGGGTTCTAAGGGTTAAAGCTTATTGTTTTGTGACACAGCTAAACACTGGTACCTCATAGAACGTCTATAACATAGCCTATTAATGTGATGAGGTGGTCGCAACTCGCAAAAGTAAAGCAGATAGAAAGAACTCACGCAAATCTAGCCTACAACACGCAGACAGCTTCTTGCGCAGGGGAGAGAGAGCGCGCGCACAGGTGTTTTATGATTGTTGGCTTCTGATGGTATCTTGCTAATTCACTGAAGAAAGACTTATGATTATGGATAGAAAGAACATTCTGAAAAGGAAAGGAGTAAGGCAATGAGGAGCAATGCTATAGTGGAATACTCATGTTGCTGATTCAGCAGATGAGAAGGACCTGAGAGTGCCACTGACGACGTGACTGCCTCATAGGCTCACAGGTTGGTGAAGGAGAAAGCTACATCTAGCTGAGCCCAGTGACTATGCTTTTGTGAGAAGGCACACCATTCATAGGCCTAAGAATATCCCTGGCAGATCTTTACAAAAAATATTATAGGCTTACCATACACGCCTTTTACACCAGTGTAGAATATGGCAAAGTTTGAGAACCACTGCCTCCACTACTGTCGGCTAATGCGCGCTTCTGGATGGATAGGCTATATCTCGTTTTTTTAACGGCGTGATGTCAACACGAAATATAATTTCTGTTTATAAAAACAAAGCAAAGTGTTTTTCCTTTTAGTTTGGGTTAACGCAATTAACCTTCTGAGTTACGTAAACTGTTCAGGGGTCAAACGACGGATCATGCGTGATTTAGGCGTAGTGTTGGTGACTGAAAGTGCACAAAAATTGTGCCTTTGCTTAACAGCATTTAAGAAATGTCCTCGGGGGTGACGCCCATGGACTCCCGCAAACTGTATTGGCATTTTGTGTGTTGGCTGCTGTTGATTTCCTAAAGTGTTGAAGTGCATACATTACTTTTCAAAAACCGTATGGCAACATACACATGGCCGTTGGTATCGGGCATTTAATTGTTTGAGCACCCACCGACGGAAACATAAATCGGCGCCTATGAGGTAGGCCCTATGCTAGGCCTATTACACAACATAAATGGTCACTAGGCTATGCTGGCGACCCAAATAAAATATCCTTTGGGAACCAATGGCTTACAGTATCAAGCGAACTTAAGCTGCCACCTCTTGGCGAAAAGTTAATAGTTTTGCATACCAGTAGTAATGCATTTCACACAGCTGTGTTAATCACGGAAAGCGCGAATGAAATGGACACTTCTAAATGGAACCCAACCCACTGTAGGCTACAGTAGCTCAAGGTCTGTGGCTAAAGCAGTCATACTGAAAGCGTTATCATTGTTTGGATACTTCATACACACGTTTTTTAATCGCATAGACTACAACTACCAAGCTGGAATCAAAGCACATAGACTCTCCTCTCACACCCTAAACACGCACTTCGAACAAACAAAAAGCATCTCAGACTCACGGTATAGCCATAGGCAAAACTGTATCGGACCGGTGTAACGTTGGTACTAAATCATCCATCGCAAAGAATGATTTTTGTAGCACGTGCAACAAATATGTGTAGGTACAGCCCTGCCCTGGATATATCTCTCAACGTGCGCTCTAAAACATTTGGTTTAAATGGAGATGTAGATCACTGGTGCGTTAATAAATCTACATTGCGGCGAGTTGACACAAATTATTCACTTTGACGAATTTATGTAGTTTCAGTCCTAGTTACTTTACTTTGGGCCATGCTCTTCCTTACTTGAATCACCTTTGAAAATAAGAGGATTGAAGTAGCCTATATGGGTGTTTGGGAATGAACGTTGACTCGTTGACGCTTTTTGAGACTTTGAGCAGAAATGTCCCCAGCCCGGTGTTTAGGATGCATCATAGACAGGTTATCTTTCAGGTAGCCTATATATTTTCCATTAAAAAAACATCACGTAGCGAACGTGTTGTGGCTAACTCACTTAGCTCCTGTTAGTAGCCTAGGTTATGGTCATAAGCAAATGAGATGACAGTCGAAAGATACAATTAGTGCTGCTATCAATTTGCTTTGTATAACCGCATTTATAGTTTTCTACAAATGCAAATCAAATTAGCCTCCATCACTCAACCAATGCTAACGGTAACATTATTGTACCTAGGTCCTATAGCTATTGATATAATAAGATTAACGTACCTGCAGTAAAAACCAAGCATGTCCGATAAACATTCTCAGATTTTTTTCTGCTTCAAGAAGAAATGGGAATTACATTTCATGTGAAAATCGTCCTATCCTTATTAGACGTTCTCTGCGGTAAACTACAGTCCTTGTAGGAAGCGTCCATTGTTTTTCCAACCCACTTTAGATTAACTTCCAACAAAATTACGTCTCACTGCAACGATGCGCCATCTGGTGGACAAACGACTACGTATCACCAATACTGGAAATGCAGCCATGATGATGATGATGAAAATTTGGTTTTCCTTTAATCCTACTGAATTTGTAATTATGTATCGGCCGATACCGATAGTATGTGCGTGCCTGTATGTGTGTGCGTGTGTATATGTGTGCACCACCATCTACAGGCCAATGAGTGTACAGTCACTAAATGTACACATAACTTAATTTTTTTAGACCCCCCCATGGATGAAATTCTACGAAACTTGGCATACCCCAGAGAATGCCCGGTTAATCATACACATAAAATTTGGTGCAGTTCTGAACATCTTAACTGAAGAGAGGGGTGATTAAAGCAGAATAATATTGCATTTTCATTTTTTACCGGGGGGGTGCAAATCACAAATGAGTGATTATGGGCTAGGTTGATGTGGCCCCTTGAGACCAACATGCCATAAAAGTTTCTTCATCCTCGGTGCCACAGTTCAGGTAGTTATTTAGGAAAAACTGCATTTTTTGGGTTTCGGTGGGCCCAGCGCGGAGGGGGTGTGGCCCCCGGGGACCAAACAAAATTTTTCCGTAAAAGTCTAGTGGGGCTACATACCCACCAAATTTCATGTGCCCCGGTGTTTCAGTGTCCCGGGTATCGTTGACCAAAAATTCAGGAAGTAGATGACGGGGGGGGAAAAAAAAAAAAAAAAAAAAAAACTTTGACAATCATTATATGACCGCTTCGCTAGCGGCGGTCATAATAATTTTGCGTTACTTAAGTGCAATTTATTATTATGCACAAGAATCATGCTGCAAATATTTCCTCCAAAACTACAGTTTTGAAACTTAAAGTAATGCAGTTATTTTTTGGTAAAGGCTTTAATAATTATGTCTGGCTTAGGCGTTAGGTGAGGTAGCCTAACCTAACACCGGGAGTGTGTGTGTGTCTGCGCGCGTGCGCGAGAGAGAGACAAGATGAGTGTGTGTGATGAGTTTTTAGTGTATTGCTCACTTGCAATGGTCACTTACATGCATTCGTTTACTACTTAAAATGTACTATTTAAATTAGCCAACATCAGTGTTTATGTTGCCTTAGCGGCGGCTACGCTTAATGAGCTGGTGTTAACAACTGGATGCTTTCGGTTTAGATGTTGAATCATCATTGCGGTACGCTAGTTCTGCTTAGCAGTGGACATATTGCACCTTGTCTTCTTTTCTAAGTTTGAAATGATCCCAATTTGGGCATTCTCTGCCTTTTACGGACGGTTTCAGTCATTTCGCCCACTTAATTCTGGGGGTGTGCATCAGTAATAACAGTCCGTGTGAAACAATAATCCCCGAGCTGAGCAGACCACGTAACGCAAGTGATAGAAATTAAACAAAGCTTCGAGGCAGAGAATTTTCCTCGATCATTTTTTGCAATCGACTTATTCGAATTACTCCAGTAATCGTTTCAGCCCTACCTGGAGGGCCTGTTTTATTAAACAGGCAGTGAAGACTATACAGGAAATGAGTGGAAGACAGAGATGTGGGGTGGGTTAAGGACCTCATGTCAGACTCGGACCTGGGTACAAGATGCAGATGTTACAATAATTATTTTCTGTATAAAAACATATAATATATTAGAATATTACCTGCAAATATATCTTGTTCCTCATCTCTGGTACGACTGTCAGAAGAAGAGTCAGAGTTTGGACTTGTAACTTTCATCACACAGTCCTCAGATAAAACATCAGATGGAGGATTGTCCAGGTCATCACTCAGAGGTCCAGTGATTAGGGTGTTTTTAGCTTCTCGGCAGATATCCGTTGAGTCGGAGCTCTGTAGCTCATCTGTACCATTGAGCAACTCACTAAAAAGATCGTCAGAAGGGTCACCAAAGAGGTCTCTCTGTTGTTTGCTGGCAGGTTCACTTAACAACTCTGAAAAGTTGTCACAAGGAGGTTCTTCTCTGATATCTGACAGTGGTTCCTTGACACACACAGCTGAGTTTTCACCAACAGCACTCCCTTGCTCAAGGAGGACTTCTACCACTGGTATGTCTTGGCCATCACTGACAGGTTCACTAGTTGGGTTGGTCTCTGTCTCTTGAAACAGGTCATTAGTTGGACCATTGTCTGTCTCAAGTTCACATTCATCCAATATCTTACCAGGGCAGTCAGACTCCGCACTCCCTTGCTCACGGAGGACATCTACCACTGGTATGTCTTGGCCATCAAAGACAGGTTCACCAGTTGGTTTGGTCTCGGTCTCTTGAGATAGGTCATTAGTTGGACCATTGTCTGTCTCGAGTTCACATTCATCCAATATCTTACCAGGGCAGTCAGACTCCGCACTCCCTTGCTCAAGAAGGACATCTACCACTGGTATGTCTTGGCTGTCACTGACAGGTTCACCAGTTGGTTTGGTCTCGGTCTCTTGAGACAGATCATTAGTTGGACCATTGTCTGTCTCAAGTTCACATTCATTCAATATCTTACCAGGGCAGTCAGAATTAGCACTCCCTTGCTCAAGGAGGACATCTACCACTGGTATATTTTGACTATCACTGACAGGTTCACCAATTGGGTTCTCCGTCTCTCGAGACAGATCATAAGTTGTACTACTGTCTGTCTCAAGTTCACATTCATCCAATATTTTACCAGGTGAATCAGAAGAAAATTCATTGATGAGGTCAGCAGATAACATATGCATGACAGATTCACTCTGGACAATAAGGGGAGTTCTGACATTGTCTTCTGGTTTGCTCACAGTACTCTGTGGTGTCCACAAAATGCTATCAGATGCCTTGATTGGTTCTTCCTTTGGTTCGATGTCAACAGGTTGTTCACCTTGTTTGTCAATTGCATCCATGTCTAACTTGATTATGGAATCAGTTAAAGGATTAATGACATTGTCAGTTGGTAATTCAGAAAAGATGTCATCTGGAGCATTGTTGGCCTCTGCTCCAATCACATCCTCCTGCAAATAGCAAAGAAAAGTCATCATTCTCCCAACCCCTGATACTTAAAAGATATCTTAGAGGTACATCACAAGAAATGTCTTGAAGACTTTTCCACAGGGTATTTCTGGAAGGTTGGTTAGAGTATGAAAGTATATCTGGAGGCACTGTCTCTGGTCTTTCTGCTAGTGATAATTTTTTAATTAGGTTTTGAATTTAAAGGGATACTTCACCGATTTGCATTTGTTTCACAGAAACCCGGTAGTATTTTCAAAAAATCGTGCTTCTCTCCCTCATTTTCTCTTGAGATGAGAATTTCTTGCCTGGAAAAAAATCCCCCTACAGTATAATGCAAAAATCATCATTTTAGGAAAAATAGAACAGTAGAAAAAGCCTGGGCCGACTCAAGCTGGGGCGGACTGGTGGTGTCAGTGCTCACGCTGTGCACCGATGGACTAATTTTATACAGTCTATGCTATAGACACACAGGCTGTGAATATAATTTCTTCTTGAAGAAATCGCGAAATCAGCCAAGGAAATGGCAGCACGTGTAACAGAGCACCATAGCTTCGCGCCACACATGGACAGGGGGGTCCCGGAGATCTATTTCAGGAGGATTCCGAAGGCAAGAGACTGGGAAAAGGCAATCGTCTTGTTTTTCCTGCCTGTGTTTGGAACATCAGCCGATACCTGGCTCCCGACGGACAGTAGGTCATCTATAAGATGCTCAGGATGAGCTACAATAAGTTTGACATTGTTCAAGTATAAGTATAAATATAAGTATATATACTCTTTTGATCCCATGAGGGAAATTTGATCTCTGCATTTATCCCAATCCGTGAATTAGTAAAACACACCTCACAGTGAACACACAGTGAGGTGAAGCACTAATCCCGGCGCAGTGAGCTGCCTGCTACAACAGAGGCGCTCGGGGAGCAGTGAGGGGTTAGGTGCCTTGCTCAAGGGCACTTCAGTCGTTCCTACTGGTCGGGGTTCGAACCGGCAACCCTCCGGTTACAAGTCCGAAGCGCTAACTAGTACTATACCTGAATATAATACGCAATCTCTGTGGACAGCCCAGGCTCCAAAAACGGCAACAAAAACAACCTGGGCAAACCTAGGAGAATATTACAAGCTGTTTTATTGGCCAAGTAGGGGTGCCAATAATTGTGAGCGACGTGGTTTTGTTAAAAATATTTATTTCTTTATGAGATTTTCCTTTTTCGCTAAATAAATTTGTTTCCCTTCAAGGTTGGATTTTCTCACTGTTTTCATTGTGAGATTACAATAATTCACCAACAAATAAATTTTTTATAGCAGTTTTTAGTCAACTTTAGCAGAGGTGGCAATAATTCTGGAGGGTACTACATGTCAAAGACTTTGTCTCAAATTTCCTTTTGGTGCGACTGTCTGAACTCCCATACCAGATAGTAGGGGTGTCACAATTCTCCAAATCCTCGATTCGATTAAATTTTTGATTTTATAGGTCACGATTCGATTCGATTTTCGATCTTTTTTTATATATGTGACCCTGCAAGGCGAAACCAGTCGTTTTACGCACGGTGCTATTTTGAGAAAATCCACGATAAACAAACGTACGGGTTAAAATGTCGAATTTCACGTTTTACTATAATTTGACGGTATACAGTCTACACTTTCATATTGTGAACAAATTTCACGGATAAACGTTTTGACAGTTAAACCCTGACTTTATTTAGGTGAAGATTCAACACATTAGCAGTCATTCCCTTTGTCCACGCCGCTATAAGGTTTTACGGTAGAGCTAAAGTTTACTCATTAGGCTACTCATTACTCAATGTGTCAGCACTCTATCGTTCTTGGCAGATGTAACCACATATGAATGTGAAAGACTTGCCTTTCAGGGCACGAACGGTCAAAAGCACAAACATTTAGAAACATCATTGCGTCATTTTAGTGACCAGGAGAAGTTTTTCATTGACGTAGGCTAGGCTAGCGCATTTTAAAAAGTATACACAATCTGTGTACACATAACTTCCTCTCCCTTACTTCCCCCGAAATACATTAATTATATTATATGATGACACCTTATGACGTCCCAGGTACTACTATGGGGCAGAAAAAGACACTTACTGCACGGTTGAAACTGCACATATTCAGTCATCCGCTTCAAAGTCACGCTATAAGGCTAATAATAGCTGTGCCCTCACACTATCGCACGTGACAATGGCGTATCTGGCGTATTGTGACAGGAGAACCATGCCAACTTTGGATGCGATTATCTTAGCGATACTTTTTGCAATACCCTCAATATACATATCGTTGGAAAGCTTCGTTTTTGACCGTTCATGTGAGCACAATAACTTAATTTTGTAAATGTTACCAAAATGACTGGTTTCGCCTTGCAGGGTCACATATTACTATTAATGCATTCCTTATATGTTGTTTACTTTTTTTTTGCCCTTTTCCTTTTCTCTTTGGGGGGGGGGGGCTTTTATTTTGAAACCGCTTTTTATTTTAAGTAAGTATAAGTATATATACTTTTTTGATCCCATGAGGGAAATTTGGTCTCTGCATTTAACCCAATCGGTGAATTAGTGTAACACAAACACCACACAGTGAGCGCAGTGAGCTGCCTGCTACAACGGCGGCGCTCGGGGAGCAGTGAGGGGTTAGGTGCCTTGCTCAAGGGCACTTCAGCCGCAGCCCACTGGTCGGGGCTCGAACCAGCAACCCTCCGGTTACAAGTCCAGAGTGCTAACCAGTGGGCCACGGCTGCCCACTTTTTGAAACCGTTCCAACCGCGAGGTTGTAATGTAAACAGAACAAACATTAGGCTAAACAGAGACGTGAACATAGTGAAATGAAACAACAAAGAATGATAATTTGATTGTTTCAGCACACTCCGAAGAGACCCAAGGTTAGTGTTCATGAAATATGTACCTATCAATGTGCATTTTAAGCCTTAAAGTAATTTTGGACTGTAACTAGCCTAGATCATCTTTTCACTTGCTAAGTTGAGTAGGCTAAGTTAGTGTTAATTGACGTGAATGAACGACAAAATACTTCCACACGGGTGATTTCAAAGTAGCAAGAGGGGCTTCGATTTCGGTAGGTTGATGTGTATTTTAATTGGCTGCAGCCTAAAATTAGAGGAGTGTTGGCTGGGGCACCTGCACCGTACGCCGGCGACCCGGGTTCGATTCCCGCCCCGTGGTCCTTTCCGGATCCCACCCCTGCTCTCTCTCCCATTCGCTTCCGAGCGTAGCCGAGATGTTAGCCTACTTCCTGTTAGGCGGCATCATAGCCATGTGTGATTGGCTGTCACGGGCAAATAAACTTGAAATTAAAAAAATGGACAAGTATCGTTTGTACGGCTCGGTCAGAAAATCATCTCAGCCAAGTTCCTTGAAAATCGGATGAAATTTGTAACCGCTGAAACTTTTAATAGAGTTTGTATTAAATCCAATATGTGACGGGATAGGGGTCGATGAACTCGGGATGGTCCAAGGATTCAGACGCTACCTGAAATGTGAAAATCAGACAAAAGAGTCAAGGATCACGCGCATGAACGCATGTCCAGCATTGAACTGGTGGTGGCGCTAGAGCGTTCAATGTATATGCATGAAACTTGCTGTGAGTGATTGGGACAGTGTCCTGACTAACGGTATCGAGTTTTGTTATGTTAACTCAAAGCGTCACGGAGATGTTAGTCCACTTCCTGTTTGGCGGCTTCGTCGCCGTATTTGATTGGCTGTTACAAGCAAACAAAAATGAAATTGAAAAATCTGGCAAGTATCGTTTGTGCGGCTCGGGCAGAAGATCATCTCCGCCAAGTTCCGTGAAAATCGGATGAAATTTGTAAGCGCTGAAACTTTTCGTAGAGTTTGGACTAAATCCAATATGGCGGAGGTCCAATATTGCGGAAAGTGATGGGATAGGAGTCGATGAACTCGGGATGGTCGAAGGATTTAGACGCTACCTCAATTGTGAAAATCAGACAAAAGAGTCAAGGATCACGCGCATGAACGCATGTCCAGCATTGAACTGGTGGTGGCGCTAGAGTGTTCAATGTATATGCATAAAAATTGCTGTGAGTGATTGGGACAGTGTCCTGACTAATGGTATCGAGTTTTGTTATGTTAGCTCAAAATGCCACAGAGATGTTAGTCCACTTCCTGTTTGGCGGCTTCATCGCCATATTTGATTGGCTGTCACGGGCAAACAAAAATGAAGTGGAAAAATCTGACAAGTATCTTTTGTGCGGCTCGGGAGGAAGTCAAGTTCCATGAAAATCGGAGGAAATTTCTGACCGCTGAAACTTTTCGTAGAGTTTGGACTAAATCCAATATGGCAGAGGTCCAATATGGCGGAAAGTGACGTAATAGGGGTCGTAATACTGCTTCATCATAGTACAGCAGCCATGGGGTCAGACCCGGTTTTGTCGGTTAAAGTTATTTTTTTTTTTGCAGAATCTTGTAGACTATGTATCTCTAAGATTTAGGAGGGTGCCCAGTGATATCCCTTGGGCAATTTTGTATATTAACCCTTTCTTGTTCAATGTGTTGAATACAAGGCGAGACACTACAGGTGAATAGGGTAAAAAAAATGTGCCGAAATCATAAAAAAATAGGAAAAGCATATCAAATAAAAAGCAAATCAACTCGAATAGAATTGACTAAAATACAGTTTGCAGTGTGATAGTTGTTCAGACAATACTTCATGCATTCAAATTGGGACAAAGTAACCCTTTTCTATGTCAAATAATGAATTAATAATTTCAGATATCGCCTGTAATAATTCTAAATATGTACACTTTTCCTCTATAGTTCTTACTATCGATAATTGTCCGTGTCCAGTTCTGGCTCATCCTACCCTAAAACATGCACAGAACATTGTGCAAGGCACAACATTAACCTACACAACTGCATCTGTTAGGGCTACAAGGATTTTCACTCTGATCTCCAAAATGTAGACTGGTGGCCCTCAGTAACGAATCAATGCATCTTTCTTCAAATGGCAGTTGAATTTCCAACTGAAGTATTCCTCAGTTTCCGGTTCCAAATACTTCAATACTTAAAAATGAATATTCTCTTTTTTATTGACGATTTTAGGCTCTGAGCATAGACTGCTACTGCAATAAAGAATAAAAATAAAAGTATATTTTATATAAATTACAACAGTAAAACAGACACTGTAGAAATCAGCTAAAAGAGGGCAGTGTAGGCTATAACAGTAGTCATTTACATAGCTTTGTACCTCCACTCAGCGGCCATATTATAACACTTTTTAGGCACTTATCAGGCATCTACTGTATTTCGGCGTGCACAAGACTTCACGACACCAACCTTGCTCCAGCAGCGAGATCACACCACATGATTGGCATGATGTATTCACAACACACCACATGATTGGCACAATGTATATGTACATTTCTGCTGCAGAAGGGGCGGGATATGTGTAGACAACTGCGTTACAAACTAACCCCATGTATTTATATGGAGGATTTCTTGAGTGCTCTGTCTTCTCATTAGAAAGTCTCTGGTAAACCTCCCTCCACACCTAAGAGACGTGCTAGTCAGAGATGCACCCATGGGTGGACTAGTTTCCTCTCCCACTCTGAGAATGAAATCTGCACTTCAGAAGCACCTACATACACCAAACATCCCAGTCATATACCTAACTATATTTAGAAGGCTTACACAGAGGGGTTTGTTGATATATTATTCCTAGCCTGTTTTATATAGCATTTTATTCCTACAAACATGGTAAAAATTGGCAGGGCTATTGGCAGTATTTCCTGACTTACATAATAACTAAAAGAGATATCCAAAATTCCCTGTGTAAAAGACTTTTCATCTAATATGTTAACACAATGAAAAAGTAATTTTGAACCTGGCTTCATCCAATGTTTTTTATTACTTCAAGTGTCAAAACTGTAGTTTTCTGAGTATGAAAACTGAGCACCTTACCATGCACACATAACTGAAGGACTACTGTTGGACTACTTTTTGCACCTTCACCATGACACTCACTCTCTTGAGCACATTACCATACACACAGAACTACAGGACTACTGTTGGACTACTTTTGCACCTTCACCATGACACTCACTCTCTTGAGCACCTCACCATGCACACAGAACTACAGGCCCTGTCACAAGCGTCTCATGCTTGATCACCCTGAAGCACACTGGATTTTTTTACATTTAATTTATATAGTATATTTAGTATTTAGTTTTAGTTTATACTTATATTTACCATTTCTGCTGTAAGTCCATGTGGTGTGTGATGTCTGTATGCTACTGAGACTCCCTGAATTTCCCCCTTGGGGATCAATAAAGTATCTATCTATCTATCTAAAACAGTTTTGCCGTTTTTGAGGAAATATTTGCTGTTCTCATGCAGGAAATACAGCATTTTGGACACTGAAAACTGGACACTGGAAACTGCATTGTACGGCATAGTAGCCTACTGTACTTTACTGCAGAAATGCAGTATTTCGGACATGAAAATACTAAAGTACTGCACTGTATTGCACTGTAAAAACTGCAGTTATTTTTTGCAAAGGAGGTTATTTGGTAGTATTGATAAATGTTGCAGATGCACAAATCTACATAAAACAGATATATTAACTTACTAAGTTAACTTATCTTATCATAACTGATAAATTAACTTACTAATTTACTTAAGTAACTAGGGCTAGTTTACAGCATGACATTTGTTGTGCATATTAATAAATTGCACTTAATAACGCAAAATTATTTTTTTATCTGATTACTCGATGAAATAATCGCTAGAATATTCGATTCCAAGAAGAATCGATAGCTGCAGCCCTACCCCAGACCCGTTACCGGATGAGAGTAGATTTAGCCAGATTTTATGAATCAGTGTCTCCCCTGTATAATAGGGTAGACCTACTAGTTGATAAAAAAGGATTTTCATATCCAACACTATATATCTGCCTTTTCCAAGTACCGGTATGTATCCTAAATTACTGATGTGTGAAATAACATAGGCTACCAGAGACACTAGGAAAATATCTATAGGCCTATCATGCAGTTGATAGCACCATACACAGTGTTTATTATTATGCAAATTGGATTTTTTAAGTGTCATAAACATTTATTTTTTATTAAACTCATGGATGGTATTGTGTGTCAGGGCTCTTTGGATCATTGAAATCAATCTTAGACACCTGTGATAATTAGTTTGCCAGGTGAGCCCAATCAAAGGAAAACTACTTAAGAAGGATGTTCCACATTATTAAGCATGCCACAGGGTTCAAGCAATATGAAAAAGAAAAAGGATCTCTCTGCTGCTGAAAAGTGTGAAATTGTACACTACTTTGGACAAGGTATGAAAACATTGGATATTTCCCAAAAAGTTATGTGTGATCATCCTACTATGAAGAAATTTGTCGCTGATTCAGAGCACAGGCGGGTTTGTGCAGACGAAGGCATAATAAGGAAGGTTTCTGCCAGACAAATTCATAGGATTAAGAGAGCAGCTGCTAAAATGCCATTGCAAAGCAGCAAACAGGTATTTGAAGCCGCTGGTGCCTCTGGAGTCCTGCAAACCTCAAGGTGTAGGATCCTAAAGAAGTTTGCAAGTGTGCATAAACCTACCATTCGGCCACCCCTAAACAATGCTCACAAGCAGAAACGGTTGCAGTGGGCTCAGGAATACATGAAGACTAATTTAAAATAACAGTTTTGTTTACGGATGAGTGCCGTGAAACCCTAGATGGTCCAGATGAATGGAGTAATGGATGGTTGGTGAATGGCCACCATGTCCCAACAAGGCTGAGACGTCAGCAAGGAGATGGCGGAGTCATGTTTTGGGCCGGAATCATGGGGAGAGCTGGTTGGCCCCTTTAGGGTCCCTGACGGTGTGAAAATGACCTCGACAAAGTATGTAGAGTTTCTGACTGACCACTTTCTTCCATGGTACAAAAAGAAGAACCACGCCTTCCGTAGCAAAATCATCTTTATGCATGACAATGCACCATCTCATGCTGCAAAGAATACCTCTGGGTCATTGGCTGCTATGGGCATAAAATGAGAAACTCATGGTGTGGCCCCCACCTTCCCCTGACCTCAACCCTATTGAGAACAGGCAAAAGATCTGTGAGGGTGGGAGGCAGTTCACATCCTAGCAGCAGCTCTGGGAGGCTATTCTGACATTCTGGCAGCTCTGGGAGGCTATTCTGAAAAGACATTAAAGCAGAAACTCTCTAAGAACTCACAAGTTCAATGGATGCAAGAATTGTGAAGGTGATATTATTGAAGGGGTCCTATGTTAACATGTAACTTGGCCTGTTTAAATGTTTTCGATTGAAATAACTTTTGATTTCATTTATATCACCTCCTAATGCTGCAAATTCAACAAATGACCATTTTTAGTTTTTTACAACCTATGGAACTACTCGTGGCGCCACGCCCCCTCCCCACGATCAACAGACCCACCCTCCCCATGTCCCATCGACCCAGCTTCATGAGAGAGCACAAATTCGATTATTTTGTTTTATTTATTCTAGAACCCTATAGTAAATAATAATAAATAATAATAACATAAATTATAATAATAATTTCACCCAAATGGGCCCTTTGAACAGCAGTGGCTCATTCTGCTCTAAACAAACAGAAAACAACCAAATGAGAAAAAGCACATTTAGCCCCAAAATGGTCTCTTGAACAGTGGTGGTTCTGTCCGTGTGTGTGTGTGTGTGTGTGTGTGTGTGTTTATGAGTGATGTTGTGTGTTGTAAGTGTTTGTGGCAGATTTTGATGCCTTGATGACTGATACTGGGGGCTCCCATTTAAAGCACTGTGGTTCAATGTCAGCCATTTTCACAGTCATGAGGCCATCCTTAAAAATATTCTTGTTTGCAGTAACAGCCAACATTTTTTTTAAAAAATGGGTCGGTAGGTAGGTCAACATTTTTTTTTTCAAGATTCAAAGTAAAAAAAAAGTACAATTTTGGTCATGGTGATTACGTAGATATGAATTTAAACAAATGTGCATATTGTGACGTAACTGACTGGGTCCTCAACCCATGCCTTCAGGTGCATCACTGCAAACCTCAATCTGATGCAGGTTATGTAGACCAGCCTTTCTCAAACTTTTTTGACCTGAGGCCCAGTCATGGCAGACTTTGGGGTCATAGGCTTAATCTACACGTACCCAACCCCACTCCCTCCAAATCAAATTATCATTATCACAATCATTATTATGCCTATATTGTTATACATGCACTTTCACTTAAATGTTTTGTAACATGCACATCAGAGGACTGCTTTACTAATGTACGATATAATTAGTTTCATTGCTTTTGCATGGTTGCATGATGCTTGCATAAGAAAATAAATACTTCTCAAAACAGCAACAATTATATGGGTGCTATTGTTTTGGGATGTTTCCCTCATGCAAGCATCATACATTGGTAGGAAATGGAGAAAAAAAAATACATGTTTTTTAATGAAGTTTAATTTGAATGCCTGAATGTAAGGATTCAGGAAACACAATACCAGCTTTTTTGGCGAGCAGATAGGCGTAAATCACTGATCTGTTGATCTTTACAGATAGAAAGAAGGCTACAATAGCTTTTGGCCACGTTATATTCAAATTTGACTATACAATACTCAGTGCTATACAGTGTATTATACAGTCTCTGCTCTGTTTCTATGGAAGTTCCAAAAATCAACGTTGTTCTATTAAGTGTTGTTAAACAATTAAATGGCATTCAACAGGTTGAAGCGGAGCTTTGATACCAACGTTATCGATTAGTTTCAGTTTCTCTCGCGCAGACGCCTGCATTGAATGAACGCTCATACCACCACTTTATTGTATGGCTCCATGTTTAATGACATCGATAGCAGAAACGTTTGTTTTCTTTTTTTTGTCGGTCCGCGGTATCTTGATCAACTGCGCAGCAGTTTTTGAGAGCACAGGCAAATTGGTTTGATAGATAGATAGATAGATAGATAGATACTTGCATAGAAATTCAAGGTCTCAGTAGCATACAGACATCACACACAACATGCACTTACAGCAGAAATGGTAAATATAAGTATAAACATATAACAAAACTCCACTGTACAATAGACAGTTGAAGATAAGAAAAACTAACAAAACGAAATACTGGCATGAGTTTTAATGTAATTCACACATGCACGGCCTAATTTCACTCCACGACTCCGCGGACCAGCAGTCTCAACGTTGCGGACCCACATCAAAACAAAACTATTTCCTGATTGGTTGAGAAATCCTACTTTCTGATTGGCCGATAGGTTAGTAACTGAACAGCAGCTCTCTGAGCTGAATGAGCGCACAGACAACAACGTTGTGTGACACGTTTGTCAAATATAGCCCTTAGAATTTCTGTGCGGCAAGTTAATAATTTCTCGGAGTGAGAAATGCCATGTGTGGCGTGTGAGCGTGTGAAGTCATTGAAATGCGTGTGTCTCACGCTCAATGCGTGAGACTTGAGAGGTCTGCGTAGTGTTAACCAAAGATTCTAGAAAAGATTCATTTTTAAAAGATGCATTTAATCCAAAGTCATGTAAGACAGCTCTCTATGTAGGGAGGGAGGCAGTAGGCAGCTGTCTTCCGTTTCAAACAGACCCACTGTGTATAAGTATAAGTATATATACTTTTTTGATCCCATGAGGGAAATTTGGTCTCTGCATTTAACCCAATCGGTGAATTAGTGAAACACAAACAGCACACAGTGAACACACAGTGAGGTGAAGCACACACTAATCCCGGCGCAGTGAGCTGCCTGCTACGGCGGCGCTCGGGGAGCAGTGAGGGGTTAGGTGCCTTGCTCAAGGGCACTTCAGCCGCAGCCCACTGGTCGGGGCTCGAACCGGCAACCCTCCGGTTACAAGTCCAGAGTGCTAACCAGTGGGCCACGGCTGCCCTGTGTGTATTCTAATGATAATCTACACTGGGTTAGGCTATTACAGGGCTTAAAGCAAGGACATTTTCTGTGCCTGAAGTTAGGCTATCAGGCATTTTTGAAGATCTAATATTATGTAGGCTAATTGCCTACTTTCAAATCTCGGCCCACGTCTGAATTCAGGCACAGTGTTTTTAACAGTTAGCCTTGATATCTAATGTGCTTTGATTTAAGCTTTAAGGCTGTTAGGCAAAGCTTATAGTTTATTAGTATATAGCTTATAGTATTGTGCCACCGGCCATAAATCAATTTGTAAAGGCAATGTCATTTTTAAAGCAACGTTATTAATCGTTCTTCTCTATAACATTCTAACCGGTAACCATTTAGAGGAGAGGCCTTGGAACACTTTCCCTCTGCCACCTACTGTATGCCTGGATTAAAGACTTCTTAACAAAGCCGCCCACAGACCATCAAGATCGGCACCCACAGCTCCTTCTCAAACATGCTCAGCACCGGCTCCGCACAAGGTTGTGTGCTTAGCCCACTCCTGTATACCATCTACACCCATGACTGTACTCCCACCCATCCCACCAACATAATAATCAAGTATGCAGATGACACCACCTTGGTGGGCCTCATAACTGGGGGCGATGAGTCAGCCTACAGGGATGAGGTGCAGCAGCTACCTGAGTGGTTTGCAAGAAACTTCCTGGGGATTTGTTTTATCTGTGGACCTCCCCTGGGTAGGAAACACCACCACACTGGTAAGGAAGGCCCAGCAGCATGCACTTCCTGAGAGTCCTCAGAAGAAGCAACCTAGAGGAGAGGCTGCTGGTGAGGCTGCTGGTATCATTCTACTGTGCCACCATTGAGAGCATGATGGCGCACCCAATCACCATGTGGTATGCTGGCTGCTCAGCGGGCGATAAGAAAAAGCTGCAGAGGGTGGTCAGGTCAGCCGAAAAAACAATAATTTGCCCCCAGCCCTCCCTGGATGACATTGCCAGCTCCCGATGTCTTTCTAGGACAAAAAGGATTATTACAGACCACCTCCACCCCTCACACCACTTGCTCACCCTGCTGTCCTCCAGAAGGAGCATAAAAACCAGAACAAACAGCTTCTATCCACGGGCCATTGAAACACTTAACATACACATGAACAAGTGAACCTCTGGTAGTATGTAAAGTTGTTTGTTGGTGCGCATATCCAAGGCAGGTGCTGGAAAAAAGTGCTAGGCTATCAAATGGAAAAAAGGGTGGAATGTCCGGACACTTGCTCCCATCAGGAATTTTTAATGACTTTCACCAGTGTTTAACGTTTCGAGCTTACGTTCTTCATCAGACTTGAATATCAGACTGACTGTCGCCATATTTATTTAAACAAGTACAAAAGGTCACATGACCCATCAGAGTGATAGGCTTAAGCCATAATTACATAGATTTACAAAACACTTATACATCAACGTCATAATATCTACAAAATGCATACTTATAGAAAAACATTTATATAATATACTTTGTCATTTTTTTTATAAATAAGTACAAGCTTCCATGACCCTATCAGAATACTTGGCTGTGCATCAGGCCGCATTAGGCAGTCATAATAAGTAAACATGATATTGGCGTCTATTCAGTCTACAGGTTACTAACCAATGCCTAGGGTTGGGCACCGAAACAATGTTCTAATATGGCACCGGTGCCGACGCAAACGGTAGTAACTGCATCGAATAACAACGTGGATTTCGGTGCCTCATTTCGGTGCTTAATAAATAGCGTTTTTTTTTTATTTTTTATACGAGGCATCACTGCATGTCATGCGCCATCTCTAATGTCTTGCTCTGATAGCAACACATCCATATACAGTTAGCTAACATAAACACTGTATAAACCAGAGGGGTGCACCACATAGGCGAGTGGACAGTGTTTGACAGCTTGCGTGAGCCCAAGTAGCTTACTTTAAAGCGATATCGCGAGCTCCTGTCAAAATCTAGCAGCGGGCCTAACTACACATAAGCAAAAGGCTATGAAACAACATCAACAGTAGCCTATATGTTACAAAATATCCTTGCTAATGCGCTAACTGGCATTTATTTGAAATGTTATCAGCAAAGTTGTAAGGTGAAAACTGTATTTCACGGTGTGTTCTAAACAACATAATGGCATGATATTAATCTTTTATGTGCATGAGGCCCATATAGTATCACAATGAATTTGAAGATCATGTTAAAATTTAGCTGGCAAAAACATAAATATGTAGGTTACATACCTGATGTCACTGAGCTGTCAAAGAGGCTAAGAAACCATCTCTGTACGTTATCGCTAATTAAACTCATAGCCATAGTTGCTGTTAAAATGCCTAGGCTAGCGCTGGGAATCTAAACACTTCAACACCGACATGTAGCCTAACATGTTCAAAACTATTGCGTGTTATGGGTTAAGACATGCAATTTCTTGAAGCATCTGGGAACACACTGAATTAACTGGAAAGTAGAATCCCTGTTAGATTAGCTTGCTTGCAAATGCCGTTGTCCATGACCTGGCAGTTTTATGGAAAGCGGTTTTAACATACCTTATGGCAAACCGCCTACACTGGATAAACTAGAAAGCAGAGCTTTAGCCTACCATTGTGTGTGCATGCATGGCAAGCTGTTTTAACATTTAATTATTCGTAGGAGCAATGAGATATTGATAGTAAATTGAATATAGGCTAACAGTTCAATTTCATGTTCAAATTTGTCAATAAAAAAAAAAAAGCAATTCATGCTTTAGACCATTTTAATTTAAAACATTTTAAAAACAAAGTACCGGTACAGGCACCGTTTCGGCACCGGCACCGTTTTAAAAGTATCGATTTAGCACCGGTATCGGATAAAACCCAAACGATACCCAACCCTACCGATGCCTCACGTTTTTTAGGCTAGAAACATTTTATGTCACTAACTGCAAACATCACCTAACCATCCGCTAGCTGTCTGTGCCCTGAATACACCTTAAAAACATGCGATCTCTGTGGACAGCCCAGGCTCCAAAAACGGCAACAAAGATAACCTGGGCAAACCTAGCCCATAAAAACATAACAAACTGTTCCAGCAAATCACAGACGAGATGCGCGTTTAGGAGTTTCAATTGCACGGGAGCAGCACGGGAGGGAGGGGAAGGAAGTAGCGAGCTGAGATGAGTTACAAGATTCAGTTCGATGCCTAACTTCACAAAGTTAAGTGTGAGTCTGCGCAGTACTGGGGGGACCAACTGAAAAAACGTTCAATTTGTGTCAATGCCCTCCCTTTGAAAACAATGGAGTATGTTCGTCCATTTCTTTTACTGTCTATGGTAACTGAACTGCACGCACAGAGATGAGAAGGGTATGCATCATCTAACTTTTGGGGAGACGGCGAATAAGCATATTTCCCAATATGTTGGCGTGTTCCTTTAAGGTCTAGTGTGGCAACCTTGGTCAACATGTAGAATCAAAGTTAGGCCAAAGTAGGCTAATTGTGTAGCCTATTTATTGAACTACTCTTTACTGACACAATAATTGACTGGTTTTGACCATAGAAGATCATATTTGTGTAATTAGTCAATGGGCCAGATGAGATGTCGGTACCACTCAAGGTGGCAAAGGTTGCTTATAATTTTTGAAAAGATACATGTCTGTAGTTAACATTTTTGTATGATAACCACACTAATTTAGCTGTGACTCCAGAAGGGTTAAAGTTACCCTCCCCCAAAAAACACATTTGTGATGCAGGTGCCTATCTTGCTATTGGCCTTTGTTAAAGAAATTTGCATATTTGATTTCATTATGTTTGGTATCATGTTAAAGAGGACAATCTAAGCTTTCATTCAAATCCTTTTGTGAACACTTTGGACAAATACAGCAGACCCTGGAGCTCTTCAAACTTTTAATAATACACATTTTTCTGCCATTTCCGCCTAAGTCATATTTTTTCTTTTAATCCTGTGGCATCAGGGAGCATTAGAGATACAAAATGCAAACACTGCCATACTGGCATGACTAAGGATTCAGAAAATGTATTATTTACCCATATATTATCTCATTCTGTGGTGGTGATTTTCAGCTTTATATCAGACATGGCGTTTTTTCGAAGAAAGGTAGTTTTGCCAACCTCTGAGGTTTCCTGTGCTATTGGACTTTAATTTATACTCAACCATCTTCTGGGCTTTGTGATTTTGTAGTTTATTTTGCTATTGCTGGTCCTGTCAGTACTGTCTGACCACTTCTGATCTGCATCTGTTGCCTGAGCTTCAGAGAGTGACAAATGTATGCTTGTTTGTGTGAGGCCAAAACTGGTGCTTCAACATAACTTCTTGACCATGAGGGGTTGAGACCAGACCAGGGTCAAACCTGAAACCTAAAAAGCCTCAGGGCAGGGCCACAAACACTGACCCTGGTGCTTCACATGAAAATGAATGGTTCTCTATCAGTCAAACTACTCAGCGTTAATTAATGAGAATACACTCCTCGATCACGTGATCACCACTGAGGTCTTCTAATAGGTCCTGTTAAGTTTCTATTGGTTCTATTATTCATTCTTTAGCGATGTCTATTACCACTGGTCTGAGAACGGAAGAATAGGATCTGAAACAACTGACGGAAGACGGAAGAATAAACATTTTCTATGAAAAAAATCACAAAAAAGCAAGTATGTCCTAGGCCACCTAAATGAAGCGGTGTGTCCAAGGGTGTGGGGAGTTCATCCCCGCCCTGGACGCACAACCCATTTGCATAAGCTGTCTGGGTATATCTCATGCCCGGACAGAGTTGGCGGTCCCACAATTCTGCTGCGAGAGGCTGGGGCTGAAGGCTGTCCTCTTCTGGGCTCGCTTGCTTGAGGAGATGGAAGCCAACGCCCCCCCTCCCAGCCCGCCTCTCTCGGGGAGGCGTTCGTGCTTCCTGAGCGGCTGCTGGTCGAGCAGGGGGAGGCGAATTTGCCGGTCGGGCTGGCTGCTGAGACCCCCGCTGGAGATTTTGCTGCGGCCTATCCAGGCAGCTCTCTGGGGTCTCACAATGATGACCAGGTGTCCCTTGTGGCCTCTGAGGGCAGCTCGCTGGAGCAGAACCTGGAGGAGAGTGTAGGGAACGATGCGCTCTTGGGGGAAACCCTATTCAGCGCGATCACCCGTCCAGGGCTTCAAGCCTTTCTCTGCCCTGCACAGGGCCCCGGCAGGAAGCGATCTCCCGTCCCACTCCCTCCACTAGCTCCGATGCCGGTACATCAGCAGAGACAGAGGTGCAGGCAGCACCCGCAGCAGCAGCCAAGATCGGCCGGTCAGCCCCAGAGGAAAAGTTTCCCGCAGCAGGGCGGGCAGCCGATGCGTGGCTGGAAGAGGAGAAGGGAGTGCTCTGCGTTTCGCCTTGGTCCTGCTGGTCAGCCCCAGGCCAGTTGATGGTTGTGGCCGTCTTGGGAGGAAGGCGAGCCCCCCGCTGAATGTGCTAGGGGCCCTTCCTTGTGCAGTATTTTTTGGTCCCCAAAAAAGATGGCAGTCTTCGGCCCATCCTGAACCTCCGGCCTCTGAACGCATATTCATTACAAATTGTGTTCAAAATGCTGACGCTGCAGTGCATTGTAGAGCGTGCAGCAGGGGGATTGGATGGCCACAATAGACCTAAAGGATGCATATTTCCATGTTCCGATTCACTCTCGGCATAGGAAGTATATGCGCTTTGCGTTCGAGGGCAGAGTTTGGGAGTTCTCTGTCTTATGCTTCGGGCTAGTGCTATCACCCCGCACTCTCACCAATTTGTTCAGGAAGCGTTAGCCCCTCTCAGGAGACGGGGTATTCGCATATTAAATTACCTCCATGACTGGGGTCTGCTGGCAGGCTCCAGGACCCTCCTGGAGCTGCATGCAGCCAAGATGCTGGACCATCTACGGCATTTAGGTTTCCAGAACTCAACAACAAGACTGTTGCAGTCAGTTTTGGCAGTTATTTTGAATTTAGGACAGGGTATGCGCCATCCTAAGTTAGGATTCCTAAGTTAGGACATTCTTGAGTTTGGATGATTCTGTAATGGCCAAATTCCTATCTTAAGTTAAGATAGGCCTTTTTCCTAAATGCAGTTAGGAAACATGCTTCTGTAATACCAAAAATCCTAAACGCCATCCTAAACTGAGATAAGATTAGGGTTAGGAGGTTTCTGTAATGAGGCCCCAGGTGAACTGGGCCAAGAGCCAGTTCACGCCCACGCAGACGATCCTTTATCTGGGGCTGGAACTCAATTCAGAGAGCATGATGGTTTATCTCCAATGCGTCAGGCAGGCCTCCGAAGCTGCATCAACAGTTGCTGCTGCTGGCAGCGGCCTCTCATGCAGTTCCCCTTAGCCTTTTGCACATGCGAGATCTCCAAGCATGGTTTGCAGCGTTCTATGCACACCCTATCAGGGAAGGAACAAACGTGTTCGAGTGGGTGGGCTCTCGCCTATTGGTGTGCCCCCGAGAACCTCTCCATTGGGGAGGGTAGCTCGCAGGCATGTAGTGAGAACGGATGCCTCCCTCCTTGGTTGGGGAGCGGTGTGCGAGGGGCGAGCAGTCCGAGGGACATTATTATTATTATTATTATTATTATTATTATTAATAATAATGTTTATTTCATATGGACATAGCAATTACATTGGACAAACCGGATGCATTGTTTGAGTGTTTTAGCACAGGTGCTAATTCACAACACTTGTCCATAGGTGGCTTTTGAAAAAATAGAACAATTAAAATATCAAGAAAGGAAAGAGGAAGAACCAGACAAATATAGAAAAAAAAAAAACAACAAATCAAAGGCAAAAAGAAATCAAAGAAATACAAGCAATTTTCAATGTAAGGAACATAAATAGGATACAGAGCTGAGGCAATCTGAGCAAGCAATCAACCAGTTAAGGACTATTCATGTGAGCACTGTTGTTTAGACTTTAGCCATTGTTTGAGTCCTTTACAGAGAGAGCAGACTGGCAGAAAGAAATCTTGCATCTAGGGACCAGACAATCACCACAGGTGGAGGCTCGTGTGATCACTCTGTGAGAGCTCTGACGCCTGATGCAGAAAACAGTCTTGACACGTGATTATTTAGACATTTAAAAAATAATCTTAGTGTACTAAAATTGATAACATTTTCAAAAGTGAGAAGGTTGTGTTTCCTTTCCTTGCGGCAGTGATGTCATTTCAGTGGTTTCTGGTCCATGACATGGAGCGAGCAGCTGCAGCGGCCTCACATAAATGCGCTGGAACTTAACGGTGCATGTAGCGCTCAAGCATTTTCCCCAGCTAATCGCAGGGCGTGATGTATTGGTGAGGTCAGACAATACGGCGACGGTAGCCTATATCAATCGCCAAGGTGACATTCGCTCCCCACAGCTATGCGGTCTGACAAAAAGGTTGCTGTTATGGGCGAGGTGTCATCTCCTCTCAGTCCACACAGTTCAAGTCCTGGGAGAACAGAACAAGGTGGCAGATATGCTCACGAGGGGCCCCCAATCACTAGCCTGGCTCCGCCCTCCTATGTACTTCCGCTCAATTTTCATTTCCCTTCAGTAAGTCATTTGAGTCTACGGTAGGGAGTAGGAGGGAGTAGCTGAGAATGATGACGTTGAGGTTGTGCACTAGTTTGAGCATGACGTTATGACCAAACGTTAGCGATTGGTTATGGCAGAGTGGCTCTGGGCAGATCCAATAGTTTTAAACTTCAACAAAGTACCCACATTCAAGGAAGTTAACGCTTGGCAATGGAAAGTGGCCAGACTCTCTGTACATTATGAAATATGTACGAGAGTTTGTAGGACCAGGCTACCCTATCACACTGGGAGTGGCGTCTTCACCCACAGGTGGTGGAGGGGGTATGGCAGTGCTTCGGGAAAACTCATGTCGATACACTGTTTGAAGTGGTTTTCCCTGACCGAGGGCGATGCTCTGCTGGGAGTGGATGCTCTGGCACACGAATGGCTGAAAGCCTTGCTGTATGCTTTCCCCCCGAAGGCGGGCACAAAGTGATTCTGATAGCCCCTCATTGGCCTGATCAGATTTGGTTTCTGGTTTGACCCTGGTCTGGTCTCAACCCCTCCACCAATCAGAGGCATCACTGTGGGATTGTTCAGGATTGTGGGTAATTAAGTACTTAGCAAAGAGATCACGAATAAAAGGCATTTATCTCAAAACAATGTTAGTGCTCCATGAACTCTTGGTGTCTATAGGAGCATATACAATCGCTTAGTACATCCGTAGCTGGTTTTAAGTCTACCACGTGCGGTTATGTTTTTATGGCTTATACCGCAATTGTCAATGGAGAAATTGCATTGAATTTTTACATCCGGCATCGGCTGTGGGCGGGACTGTGCAGCTATATTAAATTCAGTGAGGCGCGGTGGTTTATGGGATGAGTAGTTCCTTCGTTCAGAAATGAAAATATGTACACAGTCTTGTACCTTTGACTTTTTTTGGATTTTCTCTTCGTTTTTTCATTCGAAATTATATGTTGTATGCTTATGAGTTATGCCGTAGCTGGTTAGCCTAAGACATGCTGTAAAACTCTTTAGATACGGATTTTTCCAAACGTCAATGGGACAAATTAATGGGAATCTTACATCCGGCACCTAACCACATTTTGGCTGTGGGCGGGACTGTGCAGCTCTATAGCCGATAGAGTGTCGCAAAGAGAATGCAGAAAGAGAAGTGCCGTTCACCCTGTTACGAGTTGATGAACCACGATTGATGAAACGATTTTGGAAACAATATTTTAAGGTACAAAAAACTCTTTGGTGTTGCTTTAAAATGGTAACATAATAAAATCAAATATGCTATATGTCTTTAACAAAGGCCAATAGTAAGATAGGCACCTGCGTCAAAAATGTGTTTTTTTCAACAGGGGAGGGTAACCGTTGATAACACTAATTTAGCTGTGACTCCAGAAGGGTTATCATACAAAAATGTTAACTACAGACATCTTTTCAAAAACTATTAGCAACCTTTGCCACCTTGAGTGGTACCGACATCTCATCTGGCCCATGGACTAAATAGCCTACTATGGACTTCTAGTGTAATACTTTGGACTTCTAGTCTAGTTTGCAAAATACCTCCTGTGTGTGTGAATACTTATATTTCCATTGAAGCTTTTTTTCAGTCTTGGACTGGGACATTAGCCTAAGTCTTTTAATTAATTTGCTTCTGTAAGTGCGGGACTAAACCGCACAGCCAACACATAATCATAAAATCCAAGCTGATAGAACAGAGAGTATCCAGCCTAATCTTGGCACATTTATTATTTATTTATTTATTTTTGTCATTGTCAAAGGAAGTCATTAAACATTTGGCAACTGTTCCGTACACCATTAGACTAAGATGTGCGCATTTATCGGCTCTGAAAACAACTCTGAAAACAACCTAAACAACTAGCAACTTTTGTATTGGTGGCTTGTTAGTTTCCATTATCACTGGAAAAGTTTGTTTGTTTACTCAACTTTCTTCTCAGGCCAATAGTGATATTTTCTGTTGGTCTCAAAGTATTTTAAATAATTGTCAACTGTGGACTTGACAATAAATGTTGCGATGTGGCCATAAATCGTTGTTGTGGCACAAAAAAACAACATTCGTTTCATAGGCGTAGGAGTTAGTGGACTGGCCTGCCGGGCAGTTTTTAGGCTACCAATCACTTCCTATCTCGCAAGTAGCCAAGGCTGAGATATTTGAGCTATTGTGTCGCCTCACAATAAAGTTTCTGAGGAACGAAATTTCTGAAGTTACTCACACTTGCCACAACACATTCGTTTTCGTTGCTCTCCTCGTCTCTCATTTCTGTATCTAAATCCATGTCCTCTGATTCAGGAAAAGGCGGAGGTGTGCGTTCAGAACTGGTCGCCATCTTGAGGATTGATTCATCATTGGCTCGAGGGCAGCGCAAACGTGGAACCGAGTATCATTTTACACCAGGGGGCAGGCTTTGTTGTGATACATTCAACAGGTCTGGGGCTGCTCGATTATGACTAAAATCATGCTTCTCTCTCCCTCTCCCTCTCTGAGCAAGTAAAAGTATTCATGGGTTTCATCAGATTCCTTGCCACATATGTACAATCAAGCACCTACAGTAGGGGAGAGAAAAATCAAACAGTAGTCTACAGTAAGGAAGAGACAAAATTAGCCTAACACGTAGCCTAAACATACATGGCTTGTAATATGGCCTAAAGTTTATAATGCAATTCTTTCACACAAGCTTATGTCACAGACCACTGGAGGTGCAAACAATTTTTTCACACAGACCATTGGAGGTACAAACAATATCGGAGTTTTGGTTGATTTGACCATCAGTTAACTTCGAAACAGTCTTTTTACTTTGGATAGACAACAGCAAAGATTAACGTCAAAAAGTCTAGACTGGAGTAACTCAACAATTGACACCTCCGATATGTTTAGTGTTCTAAAGACGTCAAATAGCCTGCTATAGTTACCAAATTCATAGCCAAGGAGCCAGAAGTGAACACGCATGGGTGGCTATACAAACTGTGCTTTCATTATACAACTAAACATGACAAAATACTTTTATAACCCTTGAGCCAACTCCTTATAGTAGTATAGAGTCTATATGGATATAGACTAAGGATATTCTTTTTCACACACATCATTTAAATTCAACGCAGGATATACACAGCCTCACACATATCACATAATGCCTAACATATTACATATAACATAACACACACACACCATACCTCACACCATCCACCCCTAATCCACACCTAATTGTTGCAATTTCTTTGTATTTCTAAGTAAAACAATATGTTGATTGAACAATCACATGTTTTTTCATCATTTATGCCCGTATGTTTGTGTGAAAGAATATTGGAGTTTTGGTTGATTTGACCATCAGTTAATTTCGAAACAGGCACTTTACTTTAGATAGACAATAGAGTAACTCAACATTTGACACCTCCGATATCTTCTTTAAGAATGGGCCTTTATTTTGGCCTATAATCAAATGCTTGACCTCTTTTGAAATCTGAGACCCTGTAGTTTCTTAGGAAACAATCAGAATAGCTGTGTGAAGTACTGGCACAGTTACGGAGGCTAGAATATTGTTTTTTCTTTCTGCTGGATAACCAGCATCTCTGAATTGACTACATTTCAGCCCTCTAGGCCACACTTTAGAAACACAACTGAGCCCTAGCACCAGGTCTTGTGAAGCTGTGTGCAAAAGTAGATCAATATAGAATTAAAAATGAGTACTTTAGACCATTATTTGCCAAGGTATGCTCATGCGTTTTGTAAAATGCCCTATGGAAACTCCCCATAGGACTTTTGGTTACCCAAAATGTATACTGACAATAAAAGCATTACTGTGTGGCAACTTCTTGGAGTAGAAGCATAATCGACTATTTGAATTGTATATCAGAGGTTCTGATATAGAATGACTACACAAAATATGGGATAATTACACAAAAGTCTCTATTTTTGCATTTTCTTTGTTGGTTCAATGGGTGTGTGTAAGATGGACTATACATCTGCACAACTAATATTGAATAAAACAACATAAACACAACACAACAATTTCTATGGATTCCTGTGAATATTTCAGTACCCAATATGCTGCATCTACTTATTGCTAAGGATACACACTGCAGCTAGATGGTAGGGAAGCACCAAAGGCGGAGGAGGGGGAGGAGGGCACTTTTGATACAAATTAATTGAGACATAGTAAGATTAATCTGACAATGTAAAGCACTATACATATTGTACATGAAAAAGGTTGTCGTAGGCTGGGATTCCTCTCAGCAACAATTATGTTTAAAGGTAGCCTCCTGCTTTTTCAGAAGGGGCAGCAGGCAGGCTACTGACAGAGCGATGTACAGTGGCAGAGCGACGCACAGTGGCTGAAAGTGGTACTAAAGTTTCACACAGCTTCACGCCGCGTAATGCGCGACTGAAGTGGCCATTTGAAAGCAACGCCCACTGTATGGATTCTCAAGAGTCCAAGCATTTAAATGGTGTATAGCATTACTATGCTACAAAGCAATATGGAGCATACAATTGATTTAGAATGTTGGGGGGAGGTGTTCTAAAGACATCAAATAGCCCGTTATAGTTACCAAATTGATAGCCAAAGAGCCAGAAGTTAACACACATGGATGGCTATAAAAGCTCGATGGTGTTTTAAGCCCCCACCGTTGACTTCAAGGCAGCGCTGCGACCGTCAACTTCAAGGCACCGAACCTTAACCTTAACCCTAACCCTTGCTTAACCCTAGTGCGTTCCATGCAGTGCTGCCTGGAAGACAACGTTGGGGGCTTAAAACAGCAAACGCTCGATGGTGTTTTAAGCCCCCAACGCCGTCTTCCAGGCAGCGCTGCCACTGTCGACTTAAAAGCGCCTAATCATAACCATAACCATAACCTTAACCCATGTCTGACGGCTCCTACACACAGTTGTGTGCGTTGCAGTGCTGGAGACGCATCCCATTCACTTTACATGGGCTCACGTCAGCCGTTGCCGAACTGAATTGTGGGTCCGTTGTGTCGCGTTTCTCCCGTTGCTCGCGTTGAGAAGTTCAGCTGTTGCTGCACCGACAGACGGCACCGGCCAATCAAGCCAATCGACGGACGGCACCAACCAATCAAATTACGGTTATACTTCAAGTCATTCAGCTACTATCAGGAACACCCACTGGCAATGTATCCGTATTCTTATTAGTGCTGCCAGATTTATATTTGAGCTCAAAGTAGAATGCGGTGAGCTGGGCAGCCCATCGGTGTTCTGTGGCCCCCAGTTTGACAGGTTAGAGGTTAACTCAACGGGTTGTTGTCCGTAAACACCAAGCACTTCTGCTCAGAACTCTCTAGACTTCTCAGTCATGGCCCACTTGAGCGCAAGAAATTCCAGTTCTGGAATTGTAGTTGGTCATGTTGTGCTCAGTGGGCCGGAGACCGCTGCTGGCATAGGCTATGGGCACATCCTCTTACTCCTCAGAGAGGACTGCTCCCAGGCTGTTATGGCTTTCTGCCAACCAGTTCAGCCACAAGCTTGTGCAAAGGACTGGCCAATTTGGCAATCCCTTCCACAGTGTCTATAGTAGCTGGTAAATCCCAAGGACTTTAGCCTGAATCGCCAGGTTGCTAGCAGTGGAACGTAGCAGACGGGGCGACAATGTAATACAGATAAAATCTGAATCTCACCATGTCACCGAATCAGGGGAGCCCTGAGCTTGTTTCCCCGCAATAAGGCGGTCTATCACAAGCTGATATAAGACAGCGACACCCGCAGTACGTTCCTAATGTCACGTTTAAATGCACACCCAACAGACAGCATCATATTTAATAGGTAGTCCGATTTCTGTATAATAGCCTGTAATAATAATGGGTCTCATTCAACCGTTCTAACGAACAAAATTTGTTCTTAAAACCCATTTACGTAGTTTTTACAAAGATTATGGTACAGTATGTGTGTTTTCTTGTTCAGAAGAAATAACAGAATAGTAAGAACAGAATCTACAGTACAAACACTCAAGAGCACTCTTACGCACATTTGAGAACTGATTTGTTTGTGAAAAATTTAAATGGTTGTTGCATTTTCATCATATCTGCAGGTGTAAAATATAATTGAATTTAAATGACAACTATATATTTTAATATGAAGAAAAATAGGTTACACTTTACTTGACAGTATCGACATAAGAGTAACATGACACTGTCATGAATGTGTCATAAACAAGTCATAAACGTTTAACGCTTCTGTTATTAAGTGACATTCGGTTTTTGAGGTTAGGGTTCATGTGTCATGACAGTGTCATGTCACTCTTATGTCGATACTGTCAAGTAAAGTGTTTCCGAAAAATATCAATTATTTTTTTAATAAAATAAATTCCACTACTTTACTAAGCATTAAGGTATTTTAAAACACAACAAATAACAAAATCACTTTTTATACTAATCACTAAATATAAAGACTCATTTACTGTTCAATTCCTGCAGCAGTGCTTTATTATGTTAATCAAATTGTCTTGCTCATGTATTGTATAATATACGGTAGAAATGAAAGCTGGTGCCTCAGCCTCAATCTGTGTGCACATGGCCCTGCAGTATCATGCACTTTTACAGGGATTGACAGGACGTAAACCTATGCTAATTAAGAACAATTGGCAAGCCCTGTCAACTTAAGAAGAAATGGGATTCAGCATAAGAAAGAAACTGCGAACAATTCTGAGGTTTAAGAACACCTTCGTGAATCTGCTTAAGAGTTTTCATAGGACCTTCTTAAGAACACAGTTAAGAAAATTCCTAGGAAGATATTGATGAATGAGGCCCAATATGTTTATGTTACCAGAAAGCCTAATTGTTTAATTGTAGGCTATACCGTTTTTTCCGTGAGGCCCGGTCACAATTGTCCTGCAAAATGTTATTATTTTTCCATGCGGTCCAGCGCTGGAAAGTAGCCATGTTGAGCTCCCCCACACATTGAGCCCAGAACCGATCTGCAGGGTGGCTTCTGTGAAGGTACACAGTCTGTGAACATGGGGGCATCATATTCCTATTTCGCCCAGGGCGCAGGATTGCCTTCCGGTGGCCCTGCTCATGGCCCAACCGTTGGCGAAAGTAATTCTAATTTAATCACTCAATTTAAAAGTAATTTAGACACCGTACTGTACAATATGTCTGATCATTATTGTGTATCTTTTAATGCCATACTAAATGCCTTAAAAATTAATCCCGAAACTCCAGTTCCTGGAGACTAGAGCAGAGCAGCAGTTCATAGCTCTAGTAGACTCCATAAATCAGATATATTCAATCATTCTATTGACCAAATGGTAGAGGCCTGCAATAGTGAACTAGGTCCCCTGCTTGACAGAGTGGCTCCTTTAAAGACTAAAAAAGGCCCTGTAGCAAATTGATGCCTTGGATGAACGAGAATGTCCATGACCTAAAAATATCCTGTAGGAAAGCTGAGAGAACATGGAGGAAAGCTAAGCTACAGGTTTAACGTGCTATTATAAAAGAAATGCAAACTATAATAATGCTGTCCGGAGTGAGAGATGGATCCACTTCTCAAAGGTAATTGCTGAAAACAGTGGAAACGCTTCTTCAAAAATAAAGTAACTTCTACAAGGATGGCCATTGGTAACACAGATAATACGTTATACGATTTTTTAACACTATTACGCAATCTGAGCTCAGTAAAATTGTAACTTAGACCAGCTCCCCAACATGGCTCCCTTTATTCTCAAGATAATAAATACCTCATTAGTAACAGATATATTTCCGACTGCTTTTAAAATTGCTGTTGTGAAACCTTTACTTAAAAAGTAAAATCTTGAACATACTATCTAGTAAATACAGGCCTATACCAAACCTACTTTTCCTGAGAAAAGTACTTGAAAAAGTTGTTTGTAATCAATTTATTCTTTTAGATTTGAGTGCAGCAATCAACACCATTGATCATAACATTTTAATTCACCGCCTTGTGAAGTGGGTTGGTCTTTCTGATAATGTTTTAAACTGGTTTCAAACCTACATTACTGGCAGAGATCTTTATGTCTGTCTGTGTCTGTGGTGTGGTCCAGGGGAGCTGTCTTGGTCCTCTGTTTTTTTCCCTACATATGTTTTCGTTAGGCAAATTCCCAAGTTCACATTCAAACTGAAAGGCCACATGGGCTACAAACGAACTACAACGTGACGACTAAGGTGACGACGAGCCCCCAACTGGGCAACTCAGGTAGCAAAATCTTTCCCCAGTTTCCCACCTCTTATTCCCACATGGTATGCTACATGCATGCTATTATTCCCATGCTTCCTGATTTTGGAATGTGTGAAAATGTACAAAAATATAAGGGATAGGCTACCTTCTTATATGTGTATTCCCATGCTTCCTGATGTTGGAATGTGTGAAAATGTACAAAAATATAAGGGATAGGCTACCTTTTTATATGTGATTTCTGCAACAGTGGTACTGAATATTGATATTTAGATTTTCTGTTATTTTACGCTGCAGGGTAGACCGATTATAGCCTGATGTTGCAATACTCAAATTCTAGTCAGAATATGAGTCTGATACTGCTCCATTGTAGACAGGGCAAAACCCAGAACGATCTGATTAAGATCACTACCAAACATTTCTTTGATTCTATCAATTGATTCTATAGTACTTTTTCGCGTAGAATCCATTTCTGCTTGGGACATTTTTATATTGTGCATAGTTAATGATAATTTGCATATTTGAATACATTAGCGAATATAAATGCATGATAAAGAAATGTATTGATAATATGGCTGTAAGTAGATAGGTTAATGGCTTTAGGCCCAAATAATAGTCAAATTGTATCAAATATAACAAATGATCATACAAAATGTTTTTGTATGTTTTGAGATAGGATATTGCAGTTACATTATGCAAATTAGGTCATTTTTTACCTTTTTCGTTCATTTGCGACTTCACCTTTACAAGAACATCATGGCAAAGCAATTATGGATGTTTTTACTTAATTAGTGTAAATATACACTCTGTGCATTATTTTGTGAGAGCTAATTTGCATATGGGTAGCATTTTATCAACTAATTTGCATGCGAGGATGGGTCTGTGAAGAAATAGATTCTATTTTTGAGGCTGTATTGTAACTGATCTTCCCTTGATGTTGTCCACTGTGGCAATTTCCTCCCATGCCTATTTAACCAAAGCTAATTTGGGTGGGTTTCTCCCATCCAACCACTCCTGGCGTGCACCTGGCAAATCAGCCATTATAATAGCAATCCGCCATGGGACAAGCGCGCCTGCTTTTAAAGGGAATGTGAGATGGCACTCTAATTGGTTTATTGCATGTGACGCCCAAACCACATCTATGAGTAATGTAGCTACAGACCAACCCATTTTAGATTTGCGTCGGGCACAAGAGTCATTTCGCTACCTTAGAATAATAAGGTTCTATCTGACATTTTTGTCAAAATGGAGTTATTTACATATTTTTTTGAAAGTTTCTTAAGTTCAGATGAGGTGTTTCTTAAAGTTGTGTACATATTTGGACTTTATATCAAAAAGAACTTGTTCCATTTACCATGTAACTCTATGGAATTCTAAAACTTTGAAGCTCAATATCTCAGAACTACTCAAAATGCAGATAGAACCTTATTATTCTAAGGTAGCGATTTATCCCGGCGGTGTAATAGCAACAGCCCCCGAGATCTGCCCACGAAGCTTCTTGCGGTTTGCTTGATAGGCTACTTATGTTTCCGATCTTTAAGATAGGGCCCTAAGTCTTCTTTTGAGTGAACAATCATTTGATGTGTTTGCTGTGTATGTATACTACCATGGAAGCTGCTATTGCCTTCCCTTACAGCCGCTCAGAGACTACACTAGACAGAGAAGAAATGGAAAAATTGAAATATTGGGCTTTATTTTGGCGATCTAAAACGCATGGTCACTGGCAAATAGCTTAATCAAATTTCAGGGTTTGTCCAGTCCTTATTGGGGGTGGTTTTGTTATCAAACGTCGGCGCCTAGAGCAGAAAGGTTGGTCTTATGTTTCTTAATCAGTCATGGGTGTGGTTTGGGTGTAACATCCTTTAAACCAATGAAAATGACATCCGTCATTCCCTTTAACAGCAAGCAACTTCAAACAGTGCATCGGTATTTTGATAGTCAGCGGCACAGTTGAAGGAATCTGCTTCAATGGTGCAATGCTTTTTAGATAGTGTACGATAGCGATTTTTAGATCTTGCGCCAGGCCACACCTTAGGTCGTTAATTGCCACACCCCTGAGCGCATCGTTTTTTTTTGTGTGATTAACTTTTTATTAGGTTTTAGTAAACACAAAGACAAAACAAAAAACAAACAAACAGGGGGGGGGGTCATCCAGTGGGGCAGTAACCAAAGAAAATTGTTCAAGGAGGGGTGCAGATATAACTCAAGAGTCTCTAAGAAGTTCACACACAAAATGTCCCCAAGCATCCACAGTTTCTGGCTTTGCCCGATGGGCTCGAGCTGTGGAGAGTTCCAAGTTAGCCATGTATCTGACATTTATCATCCAGTTGCTGACTAAATTCAAGTTCTTGCTGTATTTTTGTGCTGTAAATGCACAAAAAAGGATCCTCCTGTAAATTATTTTAAAATGCAAGACTGTGTCATCATTTAACAAACATAAACATGGATCTGGGTCTATTGTAAACAAGAGTATCTTACTCATAACTTTACACACATGAGCCCATAACGCTGTAACTTTGTCACATTCCCAGAACATGTGCATTACTGTCCCCACAACAGTGTTCAAACATAAAGTACACTCAGGGCTAGAAAGCAAACCCATTCTATATAATCTATAAGGAGTGGCATAACACCTATGGATTAGTTTAAGATTGATAAATTGGTGGCTCAAGTTCCTGGAGGAGTTGTTAATATTCGTCCATATCCTTTTTTTCAGTTTGGCTCAGAGTCTTTAAGTTCCCTGTCCCAGATGCTTGTGATGGGTAGTAGGTTACATTGAGAACGTGTGAGTTCTTTGTATACTCTTGAGACCCATCCTCGGACCCATTGGAAGGTGCCAAACCACTCTGACAGTGGATGAGTCTGTATTTGCGCATTGAACTTCAAGCCACATGCCATCAAAGAAGACCTTAATCTTAAATAAAGAAAAAATGTATAAGCTGGAATGTCAAATTTTTGCCTCAGTTCTTGAAAAGAATGAAGACCATTGTCACCATATATGTTTTCAAAAGTGTGGATACCTTTCGTTGCCCACAGGGGAAATGTGAATGGTTTATTCGCTGTTAAGATAAGAGGGTTATTCCAGAGGGGGGACAGTTTATGAAACAAGGGCATGTTGCCAAGACATTTCTGCACTTTATACCACACCAAAAGGGAGTATGACATTATACTACCTAGCTTAGCACGGATCTTATGTTTCTGTTTAATTCAAAAGGTCCTGCAACCTATGAGGTGCCGCTATAGCTTCCTCAATAATCCGCCAAGGTACTGCAGAATTCACAGTAGTCCAAGTACGCACTTTTGACCTTCTGGAACACTTTTGCATAATTTTCATTTACAGTTTTAGATACAGATGTGTATACAGTGGGCATCGCTTTCAAATGACCACTTCATTCGCGCATTACGCGGCGTGAAGCTGCGAGAAGCTTTAGTACCACTTTCAGCCACTGTGCGTCGCTCTGCCACTGTACATCGCTCTGCCTGCCGTCCCTTACATAATTGTTGCCGAGAGTAATCCCAGCCTACGAATTCAATAACAAAATAAATCATGCATAATTAAACATTACCTCGATTTAGGCTACTTGGGTATGGCTTAAGGCTTGACTACGACTGCGAATGCGAGGACGATATGAGCCTGTTGCATTTAGTTAGATGTCCGAGTCACACATAATGTTTGAAAACCACTGGCTCGTAATCACAATAATTTAACACACGACAGTTGGATAACCTACTTCATCATGTCCCCATGCCTACATTTTTGTGAGTAGCATAGAGATCGTTAAAAACAATAAAGTATGGCTCTCCGTTTGGGACATCGAAAACTTTTTTTAATTTTTAATAGACTACCGTCGAAGATGCTGACTTGCAAAAGCCTCGGGATAACACGTTATCTCCACTATCATCAGTCATGCCCCTTGATCAAAGTGGGGAATGAAATAAAAGTTTGATAACCACTGGCTTAACAAGTTACCTGCAGTCCAGAACACAGAATCTATTGCAATATTCTGATGATCGGCGATGATATCGGCAAATGTTTGTTTTCCAAAGTAAGAATTTCACTTCACCATGCACCTTCGACAATACCTGGCCTACCTGGTATCATTACAAACATTATTCTGTGTCCTAAAACTGGCATATTTTATGGCATTGTGTCATGTAAGTTCGTTGCAAAATCTAGAGAAATGTGTGAGGTGGTCAGCGGGGGACAATTGAGACACACATTGGATTGTGTTATTACTTGAACATTCCACACTATCCACAGCTGTGGTAGGCCTATCAGGGGCAGGAGGATTACTGTCAGCGCAGGCTTTATATAAAATTCTTCAACAGAAGGCCTCGAATGTTGTCTTGTTTGTGGAGCGCTTTGCTTCGCTTCTGTAATTTCGGCTTCATTGAAAATGAGGGCTTCCCTCAATGACCCTCCGAGAATAAATAAAGGTTGAATGAATGAATGAATGCAGGCTTGCCCAAAATAAAGGCATGTGGTTTGCGCAGCCTACAGTAAATAACAGACCCGCCAGAATGTGCGTTATGATGCTTTTTTACGAGCAAGATGTTTTTGGTACCCTACGCACACTGCATGTTCTTAAATAACAATGATCATCAGTAATATTCGACCATTAATTTGGGTAAATGGGCAAGCGTGACCACCTTGATTGGCTGATTGGCTGATGATTGTAACGCGGGCATGATTCCAAACACCTCCCTTAAACGTCCCACATACTCGACGCACCCGACCAGTAGCGCGACAATGTGACGTCACAGAAGCACCGTAACCATTTATACTCGCGCGTGGTGGTCGCAACACTAGTTGCAATATTCTCCTGAACAGAGGTGTCGCTGTTGTGAAAAGACTAACATTAACTACTTACACAGCAGAAGAAGCTGCAGTAAGAAACACCAGTAGCTAGCCTCTGTGATGGTACTTCAGACTTTGGTTGCTACTATTCACAACTACCATCATCATTATCATGTAGTTTCCAAGGTGTGTGCACAGGTAGATAGATAGATAGATAGAGATAGATAGATGGATATATAGATAGGTACTTTAGTCATCCCGAGGGAAATTTTAATAATTTAAACAGTTTAGTTAGCTAGCTAGCTAGCTAGCAGCTGGCTGAGTTTGTGTAATTTCCTGAAGTGGAAAGAGATTTTGTTCAGGCCTTAATAGATATCCTTTGTTTGAAAATAAATCGTTTCTATTCTTTCCTCTTAACTCCATGTGTTGCAACTCTCACTGGTAACTTTGTTAACTTATCCAGCAAACTATTAAAAATTCACGACTGTAACAAAACACTGCAACTCGCTTGCCCTCGAACTAGTCCATCTTCCTGTTTCCGCCTTGTCGCGCTCGTCTGAAAAAAAATGAGTGGTGCGCTACCTCGCGCTACACGGCCAAAACCCTGGCGCGCCAGAGAGATCTACGTCATTTTGACGTCACATTGTCGCGCTACCGGTCGGGTGCGTCCAAGGGGGCAGGCGAATTCCCGGAAGTAGAAGAATCGACATAGGCTGGAGGGACCACCTCTCTGCTAACTCCCATAGAAGTCCATTCATTCTAGGATTTTTTTTAAATACCATAACTTCATATAACATATATCCTGTGCCGATATTGTAGCTTCTGTGTAATCTACATAAACACTACAAAGGCAAAACAGACTCCATTACCTCGTCTGTAACGTTGGTTACCCGTAAGAAGAATAGTTAGCTTGTTCGGTTGGAGGGAAGCTAGCTTTGACGTAATCGCTCTTTCGCGCCGTAGGGAGATAACCGTATTGTTTGGATAAGAAGCTCAATCCACCTTACTGTCTATGACGGTAACTCATAAGCAAAACCCATAGATATATATATGAGCAAAAACCTAGCATACACGACCGTATGTTAAGGTAAAGCATTACACAGAGGCAACCTAATAATAATAAAAAAAAGTAAACCTATTTTTTTTTAAAAACGGCACTAATCATTTCAGAGGTTTTCGATGGATTGACCGTAGGTTGGAAAAGTGGAAAGATTAGCTTCAAGGCTATAACTTTTTTGTTTTGTTTTAGCATGACTGTTTTTGAAGATGATCATGTATGGTAGCTTCAACATTAACACGACTTGGTGAGAATGATATTAATAATAATACATAAATAAATGTTTAACTTTGATTACTTTGAAGGCGAAGGAAGTGTGAGAAGAATTTCTGTGTATCTATCATATGAGTTACAAGATTCAGTTCGATGGCTAACGTCACGAAGTTAAGTGTGAGTCTGCGCAGTACTGGGGGGACCAACTGAAAAATCGTTCTATTTGACTCAGTGCCCTCCCATTGAAAACGACGGAGTCTGTTCGTCCATTTCTTTTACTGTCTATGGGTGCGTCAGGTATGTAGAAGTCTTTACGATGATGAGTGACAGGTCTCAGAATGCGTGCGCTACACAAGGACGGAAGATGATGAATAACTGGGGCCGTAGGCTATTCACAAAGGCTTTTATCTTACTACTAGGAGTAGGCTACTCCTAAATCGCACTTAAAGATTTTAGATTGGAGTTTTCTCTTAAAAGTTATTCACAAAGCCTTTCAGACAACTCCTAAACTAGGAGTGAGTCTTCGTGGCTATGGATGACGTCATTACTCATGCACGAGCTTGACTGAAGTGACCACCTTGATTGGCTGACGATTGTAACGCGGGAATTCCAAACACCTCTCTTCCGATGATGACTGACAGGTGACAGGTCGGAGAATGCGTGCGCTACACAAGTAGTGTGAAGGACGGAAGATGATTAATAACTGAATAAAAAGGCCTAGCCTAAATGAATAAAGAGTAAGGCAAAACAAATAGCTTAGTAGCCTAATGAAACATAGGCCTATGGATTGATGCAGTAGCCTACCTTTGCAACATTTATTAAATTAATCTGTCACCATATCCCTAGGCTACGTTTGCAAAGAGGAGAACATTTTAATTTGATTCACAATGAAACGTTACATTTCATTTCCATGTTAACAATGAGTAGTTTGTGTTGTTGTTGGTGGCGTTATTGCATCCCTTTTATGAATGCAAAATTGTTCCCTCGCAATTGGAAGCTCCTGTTGCGCATAGGCTATTTCAAAACATCGCAACGTAAAATGCCACAAAAAAGCTGTTTATGAATAGGTCTTAGTGAGTTAGGAGTCCTCTCGACTTAAGCTGTCCCAGACTTAGGTGCTACTTTTAGGTCTAAAATGCTTCGTGAATTACTTTTTGTGAAAAAATTAGGAGTCCTAAAGTTAGGAGTAACACGCCCATTATTTTTAGGAGTTGCTCCTAAATTCGCCAGTTAGGAGCTACTTTTAGCCTTAAAATTCTTTGTGAATATGGCCCCTGAATAAAAAGGCCTAGCCTAAATGAATCAAGGCAAAACAAATAGCCTAGTAGCCCAATGAAACATACGGATTGATGTAGTATCTTGTAACATTATTAAATTATTCTGTTACTATGCCTACGTTTGCAAAAGAGAACATTTTAATTTGATTCACAATAATGTTACATTTAATTTACATGTTGACAATGACTAGCCTAGTTTTGGTTGTTGTTGGCGGCGTTATTGCATGTTAGTTATGCCTACAATGCAAAATTGCTTCCTCGCGATTGGAAGCTCCTGTAGCTGCATAGGATTTCAAAACCGCAGGTTTGTGAATAGGTCTGTGAGTAAGGAGTCCTCTTGACTTCTTTTAAGCTGTCAGAGGTGGGAAGGTGTGATTTTTTGGGGGAAGGGCCGGATTAACTGGGCACAATTGTCTGATGGCCCCCCTTCCCCCCAGCCAACGTGAATCGGGTGGTTAGTTAATAGGCCTATCGTGAAGATTTTTCCTGCCATCTAAGGCACGAGCGCATCTGTGAGGCCAAGCCTCACCAAGTAGCTCGTTTGTTTACAACTAACATTCCATTTAATTAAACTGCTTTATAGGCTATGACGAAATAGTTTTCAACATTTTGAATATTAGTGTCGGGTGAATTGAAATGTTCTCAAAGTAGCCTTATGGCTGAAAGCTGCTTGGGACACCCCCCCCCCCCCCCTTCCTGCACTCATTGTTTCAAAAGGAGTAATTTTGGCTTTGTCAGAACTGAAGAGCTGTGGACGGCACGGCACGGTATGCCCAATGAAAATACATTAACGCAACGCAACACAACACAACACAGACCCCTTCTCTCGCGTCAGTCACTGACATGAACGAAACACAGAACCCGCTTCTCTCACGGCAGTCACTGACAGTAACCTAGAATAAATGCATGGGGAAAAACACTTCCCCATGACAAAGACATCGTAAAACACTGAAAGTTAATATTTTGTCACTAGCAACATTCATCTGTCCTTTGTCAAATGTATTATGTTCCAAGTACCCTATGCGTAATTCTGCTTCATAAAGTTGAACAAATACATTTGCTTATTTCACAGAAAAATATAAATAGCCAGTCTACAGTGCAGAGTTGGTAAGTTATGGTAGGCCAACTTGCAGTGAACATACAAAGAGGGGAAATTATTTCTCTTGCAGCTGAGTAGCCTCAGGTGCGCACGTAGACATAAGGCCGAACATGCAAGCGCCAATGAATCGTGCTCTCACGGCAATCGCGCCGTTAAACTTAAATAGGTTAACATCACTCTAAGTTCGCCTTCAAGCAAGGAAAACGATGATTTGAAGACATCTGTTTCGTTGGAAGGGCAATGGGTAGCAACAGGGCAACACAGAGACAGGCCCGATGGCAGGGCTGTTATGAGAGTATTAAAATATAGGATATTCTACGGGAAAACATTAAAACGGCAAGACAGCGGGGAAAGTTAAAATACGTGATAAACACGGGAAAAGTTGGCATGCATTGTTTCGGTCCCCGTGCACAGGGATTATTTGTCATACTATTAATCACATATGATTATTTGTGAAATTGTGCAAACAGGCGCAACACATTTGAAAAGGAAGGACTGGTAGCATGCAAGCTCACGGGAAAGATTGATTTAAGAATGTTATCACAAAGTGTGTGGTTGTGGCGCGGGCGGAAGACAATTGGCAGGGGAGGGTCATGTATTTTTTTAACAATTCTGTCGGAGGGTCATTGAACAATTTCTAGCAGGCAAGAGAGGGTCATGCAACTTCCAACTGAAGCACTCAAAATTCCTCCGGTGGCCCCTTCAATAAATAACGATCAGTCCCTAGATTGCTGCTGGGCTATATGTCTTTGTTCTGTTAACAACTTATTGTCAAACGCATAGCCTATCTCGCGGTTGCATCCATTACAAACAAACATGCAATGTGAACGTCTGGGATTGGGGAGAGCACTAAATGCTCTTCTGAATAAGCACGAAGTCAAACCTTTAAATGAAAAACACTCTTTAATAATCCAAAAAAATAAACCGCTAATGAAGTAAACTTGTGACCATCAAAAATCGTTTATTGCTCGTAACTCCGTGATACCAGGACGTAACAGGAAGGCATTTGGCTGAGCAACGGAGGTTAATATGCTCCATGTTTTGTCCAAATGATGACTGTCTATCATCGTTGCACTCGGAGAAAATGAATGTTTCATTCGTCCCCGTTTCAATCGTCCCGGTTGTACCTACTCAAAACGCAGATAGAACCTTATTATTCTAAGGTAGCGAAATAGCGTTCAGCATGATTCATGCCCAATTAATTCCCCCTGTTAAAGTGTTCGCCTTTGTAGTTTGGTTTCGTGATAGCCTATGATAAACGGCTTATGGCCAAATATGTGAAAACGTTAAAATACAGTAGGCGATAAACCCTGAAAAAGTTGACAGTGATTTTTTCATAATCACTTTGGAGGGTCATAGAAAAATGTATTGCTGGCGAGGGAGGGTCACGTCTTTTTGGACTAATGCTCCCCAAACTCCTCCGGTAGCCCCTTAAATAAATAACGAACAGTCCCTAATGAAGTAAACTTGTGACCATCAAAAATCGTTTATCACCTGTAGGCCTAACTCCGTGATAACAGGACGTAAAAGGAAGGCATTTGGCTGAGCAACGGAGGTTAATACTCTATATTTTGTCCAAATGATGTCTGTCTATCATCGTTGCACCAAAACCAGAATGTTTCATTTGTCCTGCGTCTCTACGGCTGCAAACGGGATTCACTCGCAGTTAACCAAATATTTCTTTATTAGGGCAGGCATATTTCTGGCTATTACATTATTGAGTCTGTAGTGAAGTCTGTGTAGGGTTTTCCAGGCTCCATTTCTTTTTACGAGACACCCTGCTCACTTGAGCCATCTACCGGTTGTTTGGGTTGTTGCAGCGTTTCACTGGAAAAATACAAATTAAAGTCGCGTGATACCGCGTGATCCCACGCGCGGACCGCGAGTGAAGCTGGCCAATTCGAAGCACTGCCCACTGTATATCCACACCAAGATAGCGCATGGTAGAATTAGAAGGGATACCAGGAGGAAGTGGGATTGTTTTTGCCTGGGAGTTAAGAGGGAGTAAAACCGATTTTGAGCAGTTTATCTTATAACCCGCTATATCTTTGAATTCTTCAAATAATGAAAGCACATGGGGGATTGAACTTCTTATATTAGACAGAAAAAGTAGAATATCATCGGCATAGAGAGAAATTACATGTTTAGAACCATGTATAGTGATGGGGTGAATATGGTCATGTTCTCTAACTGCCTGTGCCAATGGCTCCACAGACAGTGCGAATAAGAGTGGAGAGAGAGGACAGCCCTGTCTTGTCCCTCTCTGTAATGTGAAGGCTGAGGACTGATGATTACCTGTTATGACAGACGCCAGGGGAGTCTCATAAAGGGTCTGACCCATAGAAATAAACTTAGGGTCAAATCCAAATTGCTTAAGAACTTCCCACAAAAAAGGCCAGGAAATTCTGTCAAAAGCCTTGACCGCATCCAATGAGAGTGCTGCACAATCATCTGGAAGGGTTTGTGTGATATCGACAATGTGAAGAAGTCGACGTAAATTGTCTGCAGCCAGCCTTCTTTTCATAAAACCAGTTTGGTCAAAGTGGATTAATTTATCCATCACAGTGTCAACCCTGTTGGCTAATACTTTTGCATACATTTTTAAATCTCCACAAATCAGAGAGATAGGGCGATAACTTGAACAGTCGAGTGGATCTTTACCACTTTTCAAGAGAAGGGTAATTAGAGCAGTTTTTGATCCCTATGAAATGAGTTGTTCTTTATTGCAAAATTGATAGAGTCTAAAGCAAGATGTCCCACATTATCCCAAAGCGCAACATATAATTCGGGAGGTATCCCATCATAGCCAGGAGATTTATCTTTATTAAGTGATTCAGCTGCCTTCTTAAGTTCCTCTAATGTTACAGGTGCTTCAAGGAAATCAGAGTCAGAGGGGTCAAGCCTGGGTAATGACAACCTATTGAGAAAGTCTGTGCATTTCTGGTGATTAAAATTAGTATCTGAAGCATAAAGGTCTTCATAAAAAGAACAAAAAATATTATTCACCCCCACAGGATTAGTAATTATCTTGCCCTCTTTGTCTTTGATGGAATTTATTGACGCTCTTCATTTTGTTTTGAGCGCATTGTTCAATAAAAGAGACGCGCATGGTGAAAAACTTGAGTGTACAATCAGCTTTGCGTTGTGATAACACGCTTTGCGCCACGCTTTTGAACATCATATTAGAGCCCATAATGTTACTGAGGACGTTCTGAAATTGATCGAAAGGAAAGTGAAGGATATGGAAGCTTATCTGATGAAAGATCTGCCGGACGACATTGAACATTTGATCACTGAAAAAATGGGTTGCAAGAGCTTGCTATGTGCTTACTATGAGACTGGATTGGCATTTTTGTTAAATGTGCATTATTTATGTAAATTTACTAATATAAACATGACCAGAATTTACACTGCAGATAACTTTACACCTGAAAGAGATTCTTTAACCAATCATAAAATGTCACCAAAACATAAGTGGGACAATCCATGCCCTTTATTTCTGCTAATTAGTAAAAATATGCAAAATAGCTCATTAACTATGCGTGATATAAAAAAATGGATATTTACATTTACTGTATACATGCAAATTAGTCAACAAAATGATACCCATATGCAAATTAGCTCTAACAAAAATAATGCAAAGAGTGTATATTTGCACTAATGAGGTAAAAACATTCATAAATGCTTTGCCATCCTGTTCTTGTGAAGGTGAAGTGGCACATGAACAAAAACGGTTAAAAAAATCTAATTTGCATAATGTAACTGCAATATCTAAAAACATACTTTTGTATGATCATTTGTTATATTTGATACAATTTCAATATTATTTGGCCATTAACCTATCTACTTACAGGCATATTATCAATAGGCCTACATTTCTTTATTATGCATTTATTCACTAATGTATTCAAATATGCAAATTCTCATTAACTATGCATGATATAAAAATGTCCCAAGCAGAAATGGATTCTACGCGAAAAAGTACTATAGAATCAATTGAGAAAAGTTTGGTAGTGACCTTAATCAGATTGTTTTCAGGTTTTGCCCTGTCTATTGAGACATAATTATGGGTGTTTTTCAACCAATACAGGGGGGAAATGGCTCTGCACTCAATTGGATAGACCTAACCAATCAGAGCAACAAAATAACTTATATGTGAGACGTAGGAAGAACACACAAACCATCCTTCTTCTCCACAAATGCCTTAACATTGTTTTATACAACACTCATTAGCGATACGTAGTAGGGTAGGCTATTAGGAAAAAACTGATAGCCTATATATGTTTTTAAAAATAATTTCGTTGAACACTGATATGCTACAAACATGTTATAAACACCTGGGAAAGGCTGTTGCAAATCCCTCAAACATGTGGTCAGAGATTTCAAACGAACCAGGGAACAACATGTCACAATGCAACACACTGTTTTCCCTTGATGAAAGTGAAACCATGAGTTTTCCCACATCTCAACTTTGGCCAAAGTTTTCAGAAATAATCATTTTAAGTGATAAAACCTCATTTAACTAATATGCATTTTCCATATGGGGTCTTAGAAGCCATCTGTCTCCTTCTATACACAGCGTTTTTGTTTCAAACATAATCAACCTAAGTGTGCTCAGATGACGTGATAGAGGAGGCGCTGTTGCTCACCTCACTGCAGAAAATGAAATCTAACCAAGTGTTATTAATCTTATAACAAGATAAAAAAAAATCTATTTGGTATTGTTTTTAGTATGAAAAGACTTACCTAGTGCTCTCTCGAAAGATCATTTTGACATAATTTAAGAAGACTTTGACTTATTTTAAGGAGTCTTATCAAGACAAATTTACTTAACGCACTGGCAGACAAATTTGCTTGTTTTTAGGACAAATTTGCTTAACACACTGGCAGAAAAATGTGCTTGTTTTCAGGTTGTCTTCAAGATGTCTTAAAATAAGTCAAACCTTTCTTAAATTAAGTCAAATGATTTCACGAGAAAGCGCTAAGTCTCTTTATACTGAAAACAATACAAACTAGTTTTTTTTTTATCTTGATATAAGACTAATAATCTTGGTTAGATTTTATTAGATAAGCAGTTTTTTGCAGTGCTGTTAATCATCGTAAAGCCCGATATGATTGGTCCGCCCAGCTCTGGTCCGAGCATACTGTAGTTGCTCCACAACGGAGCAATGCCAGACCAAACTTCCCGACCTCAAATGCTGTGGGCGGGACTAAGTTCGGCTGGCACCCAGGCTACATTACACACATACAGAAAACACTTGATACTGAATTGATGTGCTATAATGCTGACTTGTTATGCTAGCAATGGTTTATTAAAACATCACAGTAATGTATTTCGTCAGTCCTCATGTTCATTTGGTTTATTTCAACACTTTACTTGACGGGTGACTTCATAACACATTCATAGCAGCGGTCATAAACTGCACATAAAGCATTCATGACTGTTTCATGAGACATGACTAAACATTCATACCAAACCTTTCAAGAATGTGGAAGACAGAACGACGACAACTTGTCAAAATAAAAGTACAACAATCGCAAGCACCATTGCCATTTTTGTTCCAAACCTCTTACCTGATCACGTCACATCTGAGTCAATGGGCTACTCCAGTGCCAAAAAGACAGAACATGGTCAAGCAAATCATTTTTGTTTCATAAAAATGTATTTGTTTTATGATGTAACCTTTGCAGATGACTTCTCATCTTTTGCTACTGGGAATGTCCCAACCATTGACCTGTCCGGAATAAGTCCCACCTCCGAAACAGCCGTGTCCACCAAACTTCCGGGCGTCGAATGTCTATGGGAAATAACATGCCGTTTCAAAATATCATACCTGTCAAACATCTGTAGGTGGCGAAGTAGAAAAAAATGGTGGGCCGATTGGCCTACACACTTCTGCTATCTAGTTTCCACTGGATTTTTTGATTGTTGGAAAACGAATCAGAAAAGTCGAGACAGGACCAATCTTCAAAATTTCGGTGTCCACCACTCTAGTTCATCCAAAACAAACCAGAAAAGGGACTCAAAGTGCTAAATACCGGAATTTTCCTTTAAGCAAATTTGTCCTAAAAACAAGCAAATTTGTCTTTCGAGGGAGCGCTAGGTCTCTTCATACTAAAAACAATACCAAATTGATTTTTTGATCTTAATATGAGATTGATAACACTTGGTTCGATTTTTTTTTTTGCAGAGAATAAAAAGCTGATACCGAGAAGACATGGACAGTTAAAATAAGAGTTTGTCCCGCTATATTCCCTATAGACAGTAAAGGTATGATGAAATTAACACTTCTGGAATCACACTGTATGACACGTTTGACAGACTTCAAAACCTCGTCTCTGAAAGACTCTAAACCGTACTGAGCAGCCCTTCCCCTTTCTGTCAGCCTCTTGCTAGCCCCTGTGAGCCTATGGCCCTGGTCCTTGTTAGTATTAGGCTCCTAGACCTGTAGGGCCTCATGCAATATCTGGGTGCAGTCTGCTGGTCCCATTGTGTACATTGTATGTGAATATTGTGTCCTGTTGTTGGATTCTTGATTGTACTCATTGAAGTGCGGCCCATCTTCTGTCCTTGTCAAGTGTAAATAAAATCTAATATTTATTTTTATAGAACCATGTCTCTGGTCTACTAAGTGTTTTGCGAGCCGGAGTGCCTTATTTGGGTTTTAAAAGTTTCTAACTTAGTTCCTGGGAGGGCATAACTCCATAATTC